>NC_080762.1:32260000-33460000 GCF_020826845.1 Diceros bicornis minor
CCCCAACACACACATGCTCACTCACTGGACTTGCACTGCTTTGTCTGTGGTCTGCTTTATCTCCTTCATGTGTAAGTCAACACAGCTCTGATTCTAGTTCCATTCTCTTTTTTTCCTAAACTAAACCACCTCTCCCCTGTAAGATTAACTGTTGTGCTTAACTCTATCCTCTACTTCCAATAGAACTGGCTTCGATATCTATCCCTATCTTCCAACTCCTTCAGACTCACTTTTAAAAATTCTATTGGCCTCCATAATATTTTTTCTGCTCATAAAAAATATTTCAGTCACCTCAAATCTATAAATTTAACCCTAAACACAATCTTGACCTAAAGTGAATTTCCAATGGCCTGACAGTAGACTTTTCAATATTAATATGTCCAATATGGACTCATAATCTTTCCTCCTAATCCTTCCCTTTTATTGCTTTCTCCTTCTCTGTCAATAGCATCACCTGACAGCATTCCTAAATTAACAATTGCAGTGGTCCTGCCGCTAGCCCTTAGCTCTCATAGGCTTAATACGTTAGAGTCAACTTCAGTTCTTCACAATCCTTTGTCCCACAATCCTGACCTCCAAATGGTTGTCAAGTTATAGCAGTCTACCTCGAGAATGTCTCTTTCATTTCTTGCCCTCCCCCTTCTCTGTTTATTTTCATTGCATTAATGCTGGTTAAGGCTGTCATGTCCTGTAGCAGTAGTCTCCTCACTGGACTTTCCACTTTTTATTCCAAATTTATAAGCTCGAAATACTGCTTCCCAGTTAATTTTCATGTAGAATAATTCTCATAATGCTACAGCTCTATTAAAACAAATCTTCAGTCATGTCTACAGTCTATATACAAAATATCCAGGGGCTGGTCCGGTGGCGCAGCAGTTAAGGGGGCGTGTTCCGCTTTGGCAGGCTGGGGGTCGCGGGTTCGGATCATGGTCGCGCACGGACACACCACTTGTCAAGCTATGCTGTGGTGGCGTTCCATATAAAGTAGAGGAAGATGGGCATGGATGTTAGCCCAGGGCCCGTCTTCCTCAGCAAAAAAAGAGGAGGATTGGCATCGGATGTTAGCTCAGGGCTGATCTTCCTCAATGAAAAAAAAAAAAAATCCAGACTTTTAAGCATGGAATTCAAGATCCTCTGCACCGTGTTCCAAAATACCATTCCAGGATTATGTTCCACTACTTTTTCTCCTACCCGCTAGGCTATGGGCCACTTTCCACCAAAAGTCCTATATTGATTCTTATCCATTTCTTGGTTCATATTGTTCTTCAGCCTGTAATTCCCTACTCTCCACTCCCTAGATATTCATATCCTACACCCACTCTTCAATTCCAACCAATACCACCATCTAGTTGTAGTTTTGCTGTTCCTTTCATGGAGGATATCTAAGGTAGAGACTGGCGACCATCCTTCAGTATTCATCATCCAGCCTGAGTTTTACTAGGAACATTGCTTCCCAGCTAATAAAACTATACTTCCCACCTCCCTTTGAATGCAACTAAATTTGAGCCACTGGAATATGAGCAAAAGTGATGGGTACAACTTCTGAGAATTCTCCTTAAGGATATTTGCCATCAACTCTCTTTTCTTTCTCCATCTTTTAGGAAGTGGTGATGACTAGAGATATGTTAGAGGTCTCATGTTGAGGATGATAGAGCTGCTCTACCAGCCTTGGACTGCACTCCTCTGGACTTTGAAGTAAGAGAAACAAATGCTTTCTGATTCAAGGCACTGTGTTTTTGGCTATCTTTGTTAGAGAAGCTTAACCAGTACTTAAATGACTCAGGTACCTCTCTCTTTTCTTCATATCTATAGCACTAAGAGTTTTAAGTCATACTTACCACAGCCTGGCTTCTTCACTATAAATTAATGCACACATCTCCCCTCTTCTGTTAGATTGCAAATGAATATATGCAAATACAGTTTCTGATTTGTCTTGTGTCTCCTACAATTTCTAGTGCAAAGTTTTAAACCTAGTGAGCATTTAAAGCACATTTGAATTATTCACATGCTCCTTCTACTTCTGCTCTCTTTCTTTTTCAATTTCTGGCTGAACATCTAAAATGATAATCTTCCTATTTCTCTACACCTAATTCCTCCTTCATCCTAAGCTTCCATCTCTGTAAAATTATGTTTTTGAATCCATCGTCTTTTTCATTAAGATTATCTTTTAACCATTTTGCACTTCTATTAAAATTATTATTGAACACCAGCCCTTTGATATCTTCTCTCTTAACTTCTGTGACCTGCACTCCTGCTTTACTCTCTGCCCCACTATCAAGGCATCCCTTTTGGCTAAGTCTTGGCTCTCAGATCTTTCCCTCCTCTCTAATGACCTAACACACTCATGGCTTTAACCTCTGTGCTGATAATTACAAAACCCTCTCAATATACAGCCATAAATTCCCACTTGAAGTATTTCCATCCATCTTTGTATATTCCCACTTAAGCAGCTCATGATTACCTCGTACTTAAAATGCTTAAAATTAAATGCAACGACTTCACCCATGCTAGCTCTCTTTCCCAGTTTCTCCATTTCTAAAATGATATGGCACTTCTCTTACTTCTTGAGACTTAAAATTTATTTCCATCTTTTTTAAATCTCCTTCCACATTACAAACTATGCTTAAGCCTTATCAACTTTTGTTTCATAATTCCTAACAACTTCCATTGCACTTGCATCTCAGTTCTGAATTGTGGACTTTCAAAGTCATTTCTTGCTTGGTTCCCCTTTTCATCATTTTGTCTTGTAAACTATCTTCATATAAAGTTTTGCACCATGCAACTCCCCTTCTCTACAACCAATCAATTTGCTACTGAATCTATTAGCTACTGAATCAGGTTTAACATTCTATGCCTTTGAATTTCAAGGTTCTATATAATATGATTTAATCTTTTTAACCTTATTCAAACTATTATGTAGACTGGCTAATTGTCTCACTATGTCCTTGTTTATGCTGTTCTAACTAAGTGAAAAGTCCTCTTCCCTTCCATTGATTCACACAGCTATCTTCTATCCTACACCTTTCTGAAATTCCATAGTTTACTTTCTCCTCAAAACTTACTTGTTTCAAATCTCTATATTTTACCTACTGCTTGTGCTCTACTATTGGTATCTCATGTATCAATTTTGTATTCTCAAAGTTTTATGAGGTCCTGGAGAGATGGGCTTTTTATCATTACAATTATTAATATATTTGTATTACTTCAGTGCCAAAAAATGGCAAAATAGAATAACTACAGGTTTTGGGACTAGAGACTTGAGTTCCAGTCACATATATATTTTGTACTTGATGAAAGATTGCTAAATCTCTCTGAGCTGAAGATTTATCTCTAAAGAAGAGGAAAGAAAATGAAGCATGAGAGAGAATATATGCAAAGCATTTTGCAATTTATACAGTGCTACATAAATGTTAGCTGAAAGTATATAATCCTTGTTTAAAGATTTCTTACTCTAGAACCTTATATCAAGAAAATAATTTAGATAGTATATGAAACAATTTACTGCTCATTGAAGAAATACTTATTACCATAATACGTAAAATGCCAACACAACATTTATTTGTATCATTGTAATATTATCTTTTTGTATCAGAGGCAAACTACATCACAATTAATGGAGAGGACACAAATGATTTTTATATTATATACTATTTTGAGCCAATGAGCTATATACTTTCACATATTTGAACACTTTTTTCTGGCTGTTTCCTTTTTTTTTTTTTTTTAAATCAGTCAATTTTATTTATTCTGGCTGTTTCCTTGAGTGGGAAATACCTTCCTATGATGTGTCCCTTTCATATTTCAGGATTTAAATTCAATGAGTTGATATCTTCATTAACATGATTTCTACATAATAATCCTCAACGTTCATCTGCATTATTAGTCCAAAGCAAATCTTGTTTGAAAATTTACCAGTAGTAACTGTGATACTATGAATTTTCTGCTCTGCTTTACTCTGCTTAATTACTTAGTTAACTGACACAGCAATTCTTCACCTCATTTTAAACTTAGGGTTAAATTGACTGGAATAAGGGAAATGAATAGCTTTCCAACTGAATTTGTCTTAAACAAAATAGACACAACCATTTCCAAAATCAAGTATAAATTAAGATTTCAGAATGAAAAATACAAAGCTTTTTAGCATTATATACTATTTACATATTGACTATGATATTGTTTTTCCTTTTATGGGTGTATATTTAAACTGAGGATGCAATACAAGTGATCTCTTAACTACTTTTCAGTTTAAGTTCCAAAGTAATTTAAAAATCTAAAATTTGATATTCAAATTTTCAATTACTTCTTTGATTTGTTGGGAAAAAAAGATTATTTTGAATGTTGATAACTAATTACTGAGGATTGATATATTTTATTGAACAAAATTATTATAGAATTCTCAAGAGAAAATAAAATTGTTCTTAATAAGAAAAGTTCCAGGATCGAATTTTTTTTTTTTTTTTTAATTAATCAGGTGACAGAGTGATGCTGGCTGGATTGTTTAAGGAGAAATGAGAAGCAGGTAAGTGCGACATAAAAAATCCATGTACAGGGGCCGGCCCGGTGGCGCAAGCGGTTAAGTGCGCGCGCTCCGCTGCGGCGGCCCGGGGTTCGCTGGTTCGGATCCCGGGTGCGCACCGACGCACTGCTTGGTAAGCCATGCTGTGGCGGTGTCCCATATAAAGTGGAGGAAGATAGGCACAGATGTTAGCCCAGGGCCGGCTTCCTCAGCAAAAAAAAAAAAAGAGGAGAATTGGCGGATGTTAGCTCAGGGCTGATCTCCTCACAAAAAAAAAAAAAAAAAAAAAAAAATCCATGTACATTAACACCCTTCACAGAAGGACTATAAGCTATATTTTCAGTCACAGTTCTGGACTTTTTCAAGAATCATCCTCCACTTCAGCCATGCTCAACTATTCACTATTACTTAAATGAGCCCTTTACTTTATTAGCATAGGTGATCAGGCCAGGCCAGTGCTAACACTGGTGTGTTTTGCACTTACTTGAGAAACAGAACCTGGAAGTGGATGACTATCTCCACTATGAAAGCAAATAGCCAGAAATGAGAGAGCCTTTCTAGAAATTGGATCTAAATGGACTGAGAGTCACCAGGGTCACTCTACTTCTAGGAGATAGAAGTTATAATTAATTTAATTCAGGAATGCCCCAAAGAGAGCTAGCTATACGAGCCACCATACTTGGGCAGAAAAACAGAGTGAAATCCAGAAAAGAAAGGGATAAAGCATGCATGCTCTTTTGAAATTATGCCATTTTGATGATATCTTTGGTGGGAGCAGACATAAAGTGGAAACTTCTCAAGCCTTTGAAAAGCAGGGTTGCCATTTACTAAAAGAAGAGTTTAAAATAAGGCAAGAAAGAACCAATTGAGCTACTCTAGATAAGGTAAACTTAATATAAACTATCCAAAATGAGACATACAATTAATAACAATAATATCACATTATGTTTGTGTCATACTTGCCAATTATAAAAACAAATGCTGATATATTCTCATTTTGAATTGCAACAAATGACCCACGATAAGAACAATATTATTATTCTTAAACACTGAGATTCAGACAGATCAGAGATCTGCCCAAGAGTGCGCAGAAGGCTGGAGCCAGCTCTGCAATGAAGGTTCCCTGCAACCAAGTCTCTGCTGTCTTATTGCGAACCATCCCAGTCAGCATTCAATATTTATCATCTCCCATAAGGAAGGAAAAGGGAATTCCTATGATCTAATTCAGTTCCCAGTGATACAAGAATATTAATTCTAGCTTCCCTGCTCTCTAGTCAACGAGGAATTGCTTGATTTTCATTCAGAATATAAAAGACTCTTTGTTTTATCCTTTTTAGTACATTTTACTCTGTACTCTATAGAGTCATATCTTGCACATTGAGAGGATTCAAAAATTAAGATTTGGTCATAATGCCTTGACATCATTGGAATACAAAAAATATTCACAAATTTTCAACAAAAGATTATGTTTTCATTAACAAATGCATTAACTGCCATCTTATTTCTATTCAGAAATATTGCAAAATGAATGTTATTTTTTAATCACCATACCAAGCTTAATAATATAAATATTTGAAGTATTAAAATTAAATAATATATACACAGAGGTGAAATCCTTAAGGGATGTTCAAATTCAGCTGAAGTCTAAATTACTTTTACAATATTTTTTTTGCTCTATATTTTGCCATTGCCACTTGAATTCTAACTATTTTGCCCATGGAATAGAATATTGCTTCTCTTACACTATCACGAAAAGTTATCTCTTTGAATCCATGAAGAAACGCTGAAAGCAAGAGCCTCAGCAATTTTTGTGAACAAGCACAGTATCTTTGAGATGAAATAAATCAAGTTAAAAGAATTTAACTCAACGTATTGGAAATGGGAAAAAAAAAACTTCTAGGGTAGACTGCTTATTTTTCAAAATCATTCATTTCTAATAACTTTGATCAGAGAAGAAAATATTAAGTAATCTTAAATTTTTTTTTCTCTTTGTGAGGAAGATCAGCCCTGAGCTAACATCCAATGCCAATCCTTCTCTTTTTGCTGAGGAAGACTGGCCCTGGGCTAACATCCGTGCCCACCTTCCTCTACTTTATATGGGACGCTGTCACAGCATGGCATGACAAGTGGTGCATCAGTGAGCCCCGGGATCTGGACCTGCAAACCCCCGGCCGCCGCAGCAGACTGCACACACTTAACTGCTGTGCCACCCAGATGCTCCCTAATCTTAAATATTTTTATGTGCCTATTAAAAACAATGATCAAAGATAATGTCACGTGACTTTGGGAAATGCACCGTATTAAACACAGTGCTGTTCGTTTTTTGTCCTAATAATGCTGTATAAGACACAAGGGGTCCCAACAAGAAACTTCTGAAAAAATGCCCTTGTCATCCTAAAATATATTCTGTCCAGTTATCTTTTATAATGTTACTAAAAGTCTTAGAAATGGAGACAATTTCCTTAAATACTAATAGTTTTACTCCATAGTAAATAAAACAGTGGTGTCTGCAGCAGCATGCTCCACCAACATACAAAACTGATTCTGAGTAATTGCTTTATGGGCATGATCTACTTATATTTGACAAGTATCATTTAACTTTTAAGTTTTTTCATTTGTTTGTTTATTTTTTACATTCTGAATCTTTACCACCAAACAGACCACTTCCAGTGCATAATTAATCCTAAACACTATCTTTAGCCAGAAAAATATTACTGTGCTCATTCCAAATAAACAGTTTACATAACTTAAATAACAATTTCTTCTCAGAAATAAGCATGATTGATATTCTGTATCAGTTAATATTATACATCTTATGTTGTTGGTTATCAATAACAAACATATATCCCCAAATATTTTCTATTGCTCAATAAATTAAATTTGTATTACTTAAAAAGTAATTGTGTGAGCATTAGAGTATGAGTCACACAAGCTCATATTGGAATTTTTAAATTGAGCATATCTTAAGTACTTAAAAATTAGTTTCTAAGGAAAAAAATTCCCTAGCAATAGTTGATTTTAGTTACCTTCCAAATCATTAATGAGCAGGATATTAGTTAAGGCTGTATTGTGTTTTCTATGCTCAGATGTAAAAGGTTTCATAATGTAAAATGATGTGGTGAGGTTTTGAAGTTAGATGATGTTAAACTATGATTAAGAAAGAAATGAAAGGAACAAAATATTTGGAAAACAGTATTACATAAACTAGGAAATAATATATGAGTTTGCAATTTAGAAAGATGACTTTTAAGAAAAAAACACAATTGAACATAAATATATTTGGTCAAATTAAGTACAGCTCAAGGCTTAAGAATGACCTGTCATTCATTCATACACTCTTGATTCTAGATAAGAGTAGCTAAGCTCTATTGCAATAAATAGGCTAGTTAGCACTATGTGAAAAGACATCCAAGTAGAATCAAAATTGAAAAAAAATTATTGAGAGAAATAACATGACTTCACACTCCAAACCAAAGTAACTCCAAGATTGCAAGAACCATAATGTCAGTAGATTCCTCATGCAGTCATCATTATCCATACCACTGTAAAACTCCCCCTTGTGCTCTTTTTTTGGTATAGCTCTTGCTGACTTTGGATTAACTTGAACATCCATGTATCTGGATCTCACTTGAATCTCACCAGTGCTCCCATCCTGTATTTCCAGCTGCCTATAAGAGATTTCCACCTGGCTGTACAGCCATACCTCAAACTCAGCGTGACCAACACCAAATTGCTCATCCTCCCCATACCAAACTGACCCCATGTCTATACTTGACCAATTTTGCAGAAAATCTAGGCGTTTTCCAACAATCAAGATAAGAATTCTTGTTGTCACCTGTCTTTCTTCTCCGTCAATGCCTGTATCCAGTATATCACCAAGGTTTGTTATATTTTTTCTTCAAAACAATTCTTGGATTGGTCCTTCCACATTCCCCTTCACAAGGGGCTCATTTTGCAATCCCCTTATTACTATAATTTTAGCTTAGGCTTTGGTTATCTCTAACCCAACTGGTCTCCCTGCCTTTTGATTCTCCCATCCTCATCTTTTTTTGTTCATCCTCCACACGACTATCAGCAAATCTTCCCCGACTTGAATACTGTTTATTCTTTCATCAAAAACCTATAAGATATCAGTGTTGCTTTCCAATCAACTCCAACCTCTTCTGCCCAATTTTAAAAGCTTTAGAAGCTGAGTCATTTCACCATGGTTCTACTATGCCCCAACAAAAATCTCATAATTTATTTAAATAAATCAATAAACGTCTCATACATGGCATTCAGATTAACATCTCCACACTTTTCCTAATGTTGTTCCTCACAGCTGAAATATTTGCCTGTTAAAGTCCATTAATTAATATCCTACTTATATTTTAAAGCATAATTTACCTATTAAATGATAAGCCCTTTGACAGGAGAGGATATGCTATATTTATTTTAACCTCTTCCACTTGAAATGCCCTCTCCATTTTCCTCTGTTTAATATAATTTTCCTCATCTTTTAAAGCTTAATTCACTTACTGGGATAATAGACTCTTCAAAGGAAGGTAGCATGTCATTTTAACTTTATATTGCCTATAGCATTAGAGCAATACTGCAAATAGAATAAGTGCTCAATAAGTAGTATTGTTTTATTGAGTCCATATATATAGAAAAATAAAATCCTTTGTTCAGTGTTATTTAGAATGTGTGATATCACTGGATGTAGGAGATAGAGTGCAGAGTTGCTTTCTTAGTGAATAAATTATCATAACAATGCTTCTCAATCAATAGCAAAAAGAAGTTCCTTAAGTATAATGTAAAGGTTTTGGAATTTACAAAACAGTCACTAAGATTTATCTGTTCTTCAGTCTCCATGTTACCAAGCAAGTGCAATGTGGTAACACTGACAGCTAGTAGCAACTTTGGACAAACAGTATTTGTCTTAATTCCCTGTCTACCCAGCCTACCTCTTTTGTGGTCTACTTCTTAAGCAGGATTGTTTCACATTTAAACTGCTGATGGAATTACTCCTACTGCTTTAAATCCAAAGATAATAAAATGTATTTAAAATTACATCACTTCTATATTTTATTCAGTTAACTCTTTCTCTGAACAAATAAGCAAAATACCGTAATGACTATAAGCCTATGCATATAAAAAAATGATTAGAAGTAAAAAAAAAGAAAAGAGCTTCCTATGACTCTCATCGTAAGCTCAAGTTTCCTTGACAAAGTAATTGGTGGGACCCAAGACACGACTTGTTTTGAAACACTACTTCATAAAACTTATTTCCTTTAAAATGTAAACAATAATACTAAAACTCTCAGGCAACTGCTGGATGGCCAGCATAGTGGAAACAGCACACAAAGAAAGTGGGCACAAGATACCTTTTGATGACACAACATGAAACTAGATGAGGTAGCTCAGAAATACTAAGAAACAACAGATCTCTTCATGAAACTGAAGTCTAGGCACAATAACACCACCCCTGTTAGCAGGGTTTTGGCTATGAATGAAAGCACGTCTTTTAAATGTGCACAGAGAGAAGCCTTAGCCATTATTCAGCCCTTTCAGGCACAGCTTTCCCACCACTGGTGATCACTGTTGATTACATAATCCTTGAGCATGATTTAAAGAGGTGCACGTAAATACTGAGAGCACTGACAGGGATGTAGGATTGAGACGGGGAACCCCTTCACATTTAGCAATGCTAAGCACTGGGAGCTGAAAAGTTGTTTAGAGAGGCTGTTGTATTTGCTGCCCTAAAAATGATACCAAAAAAAAAAAAATCCTAATCTTTCTTTGATTACCTAACAGAAGATTACCTTTTTGTTCTATTTGCTTGGCATTTTTTCAAATAATGCTTTAGGGTATCTGTGCAAGTTAGTTGGGTGCCCAGTGAAGAACGTAATTGGTGGTTGTCTTGATAAAAGAGATTGTGTAGTTTTTGTCTATGGTGCCCTCTCTGTTCTTTCTATCCCTTTCTTTCTCTCTCTCATTCTCTCTTTAATTGTGTAACAACAAGTCATTTTACCTCATTTTCTTTCTCTGCAAAATGCTGGTACTGGATTAAATGCTCTCAAGTTCTCTTTACTTCCTGAACATCATGATTTCTAAATGTGGAACAAAGAATGCTTTGGGAGAGGTTTGGATGAGACCACTGTTTGAACCACTTTTAATGTCAGATTCTGAAGAATAAGGACTTCCACTGGGTTAGATTCAAGATGAAGTAGAGGAGGTCAATGTTAAAATATTTAATTACCTGAAAATATTTAAACATTAAAGTGTTTAAACAAACAAATCTAATTATTACAAATAATGATTACCTTTAAGTTTAAAGGATGTCTAGGTTAATCTTTAATTCAGTATCTTCTAAAATAAAACATTTTAAACCAGCAGCAGATACACTAGAGCTACCCAGATAACTTTTATTATATTTATAGGAATAGATACATTTTTTTCCTGAACTCCTTAAAACTTTAAAGAAAATTTTATGTATATTTATAGGTCTTTCCCTCATTCAATACAGCCGGTGCTTCTCTACTTTACACTACATTAAACTATTCACTGAAATATTTATAAGATTGCAACAAGGGTACAAAATTTTATGTATATTAACTCGGCAGAGAATCAGAAGTCATTATTCAACATCCTCTGCAATTTTAAAAGTATGCTATAGATTTATTTAAACAAAATTTAGGAAAAACTTAAAAATAAAATTTTCACTTTGCATTCAATTTTGTCATCCTCAAATATTTTGTTCATCAAGATGAACAAATCCATGAAAGCTCTAAATTAAAAATATATTTCATGTACATAGAATATGTATGTGTGTAGACACTATTGAACAAATAGAGATTAAGAGAGAATTCTCAAGAGATGTTTTCCATTACTATTAGTATTCTCATCTGTCACCATCTGGTCTCTTCCCTCTCATCCTCAATTTCTTAATCTGTAGAGTGAGGAGGCTGCCCCTGTTCATCACTAAAGCTTCATTCTAACCTTGGTAATGCAATACTTCATTATTTTTTCAAAAATATATCCATTATTATATCCAAATATATGCATTACCTTAGTGATTATCTATCTATTTGCAGCATATTATATGGGTAATTACTTAAACAGGACGAGATTTAAATTTATAAGTAAATCCTCGTAAAAACTATAACAAAATAACGCAATTAAAGCACATCTCTTTCAAGATTCATATATAAATTGTGATAGAAAAAGAAGACAGCTGTATAAATTTGCTCCTGGTAAGAACTTTGAAAACTTTATCATTCTGAGAGCATAATTTAGTGTAGATTTGTCATCTATTACTTACTGTTGTATTTGAGAGGACTGGAAAACTGGTTTAGCTTGCAAAATTTTTTATTGTTACCAAGGTGTAGTCATTTTCCTTTGTTTACTTAGTGAATATGTAGATAGATATAGATACAGAAAGATATGAAGATACAGATAGATATGAAGAGATATATAAAGGAGATAGAACACATTACTACAATAATAAAACAAGCTTCTTAATCAAATAAATACAAATCAAGAATCTATTAACGAGATATAATAATCAATTAGGTCTGAACATTTGACCCTTATGCAAAGAGACAAATCGTTTTATAGTTGTAACAGGCACCTCATGTTGGTAGGGATGGGGGAAACTGTTGTTAGAGCAATTTGCTGTAGCTCCAACCTCCTAATTGGCATTAATTGTGCTTTCTACCTTCCTCTCTATCTTCCTTGTACGCTCAACCACCCAAACTGGCTCTGATTTTTCCCAGATGTAGTTCATCCTCTTCTTTTCAGCTCATTTATTCCATGTTTACTGAATCCTTGTCAGAAGACAAAACAGCCTCACATCTAAATGGTAGTGACAAGAAAGCAATAACACAAATACCATGTTGGCTGCCTCTCTCTAAGGGACCACTACACGTATATGTGAAGTAAATCCCTTGAAGAGCAAAACAAAAATGATATCTGACAATGCATAAAGGTACTTGAAGAATTGTAGCCAGACAGAATGTGTGTGTGTGTGTGTATGTGTGTCTGGGTGTGTGTGGTGTGTATGTCTGTAGTATTTTACTATGACTCCCTTTAGTTATGGTCATCCTATTATTTTCCTAGAATGTCTACAGTATTCTTATTCCTCTACTCCATCTTATTTGTTTCAATTTCAAGATAAATGGTAAAATCTATTATTTAAAAGGCAAGCTTAGCTAGTTACTATAATTTTTACAAAATGAAAAAAAAGGAAAACATCTGAAAGCCATATGGTTTAAATATATGACATGCTCAAATATACAATGTGATTAGAGCTGTGTACCTTACTTATATATACACACATATTTATCACCAAAAACCTCACAAAATTACAAACTTCTTGAACTTGATTTGAGTTGATGACATTCCATCTTTATCTAGTTAGCTTCTATCTCTTATCAATTTAAAGATGGAAGAATAAATTTCGTTTATGTTTTCACTTAAGGCCAAAACAAAGTAAACATTAGATTAGTGTGGATTTGCACCTGGTTAAATTATTTTATGCTCTAATGCATGAATCACTAATATGTTTAGAGTTTTTACTTCCACTGTAAAACAGATTGGCTTTGATTGAATTTAAATTCCTTTTCACAAATATGAATTAAAAAGTCCGCATATTAAAACAAAGTTAAGAACTTAGTATTAGAAGTACATAGCAACACTGATTCACAGCCACGGTGAAGATTATCTGAATACTATCAAAAACGGGGACAAAAGTAATAATGGATTTGTATGCAAGTGGTGGTTTAGAAAACTTAAAACATTAATGATTTAAGTTGTTACGCAGTGTGATTATCAGGATGTAAAATAGCATTTGCCATATTTCCTTAACACCAGAAAAAGAATTGTTAGATTCTTAGATTATTTTATTAACATTGGAACAAGCTCTAGAATATGATAATATTCTGTATTTTGGATGCAAATATTTTATAAATTTGACACATCTTTAGAAGAAGATGGATCATCCTTTTAATTATTTTCACATATATAACATAACATGAACCTTGTCATTAATAAATAGCTTTGTACCAGCATTTAAAAATTTACCCTGCAGTTCTCCCCATCACTCGACCTACCTATTCCCCAAAGCTTGCTTCCCATTTTAGAAATTACAGTAAGCTAAATTAATTTGGAAGATCACATATGGGTTTCTACTATTCTTATAGTCTATTCAAAGTATGACCATGCAATTATTTTAATGATCTCTCATGATTTGCCATGGGCAGTAAACAGGAGGAACAAATCAGTTCCTTCTGTTTTGTTGGTCAAAACCGTGCTTTAAACATTTTCTTAAATTTGAAACCAAGAATGTCCAGCCTTGCTGTCTAAAATCTTTTTCTTTCAACTGTACTATCAGAAAATAACTACCAATGTCTCTTTTTAGACTTGAATGTTTATTTTAGTTCTACTATATATTTCTTATCTGTGCATCTTTATCAATGCAATGTTTGTTGTTAGAAATAAGTCATAGAAAATACAGCCATACATAATTAGATGTATCTTGTATAAAGCCAACACTGACTCTGTGACCACCTACCCTGTATGTGCTTATTCAGTTTATTTTGTGGGCAAAGGAAGCCAGCTTTAATTTCTCAAACTATGTAGACTAGAATGGAAACCTGGGGTCAGGAAGGCAAAATGGAGTACTAATTATCTTTAACCAAGAAAGCATGTATTTCAAGGATATTTTACACTTTTAAACATGCATAAATGATCCCAGAATTTCTATTTTAGTCAATCAACCAAATAAACTGAAAATCATGACAGATAAATTTATAAAGAAATTGTAAAGTAGCTTTTAAATGTTATTTGACATTTATTCAGATTAACATAATATATAGAAAATTGGATGATTCAAAGAGCTGCAGTTTTATGACACAAAAGTAGATTAACAGAGCATAGTACTGAACAGTAATAGTAGATTAGTAACCATTGGCTAAAATTTAAATCAAGATATGACTTCTCTATCACTTTAACCTATGAAATTGTTTGCATTTGTATTATTTCTTCTACATCAGATACACAATTTTAGAGTACAGTTAATAATTTTAAGGGAAAAATATGACATTTGCTAAATTGTACTATCCTTTTTACCAAAGAAAATTCCCTAATCATGTGAACTTTGAAAATGGCATAGAATTATATTGGTCAATAGTTGTGAAATTATCATTCATTTACAATATTTTAACTGGCAAATAACAGTTTTGAATGCAAAGAATGACTAAACTATTTAGTATATACATGTTTATGCATTAGATTATAATCACATCTTTCTTTTGTTCTTTAATGTAGAAAAATATACCACTGACAAATGTTTCTCTTATTCTTTATAAAATTAAAAATAATTTGTGATTCTATCTAGTGCTCAAATTTTATAACTGCATATAATAAGAGTTTTTTAGAATACATGTTTTTAAAATTATTATTAAATAGGAGCTTATATACATTATAATATTTATATTAGTTAATGTGTTCTCAAAACTCTAAACATTTCCAATTTTATCAGATTTTTTTCCTGTCACTGCTTCTCTATATTATGTTTTCATAATTAACAGTTGTTTTTTATTATGCAATTAAGAATTGTTTTTAACTTCTGAGCAATGAAAAAGTATATATATATGTATAGTGTGTATATACTTATACACACTATACATATATATAGTTTTTATTTTTTCTAAGAGGCAAAGGACATATTTTATACATTTCCAAAAGATGCATTTTTCTTCCGCATTTTGGTTCGCTTAAATAGATTTACTGATCCCAAGCCCATAAAATAGGAAATGTGCTCATGAAAGAAGGCCAAGAAGTCCATCTGTGCCTGTTCATTTCTCTGAGCTATCAGTTCTTTAATTTCTCAAAATATTTTTTCATCTCTAGCTTGACTATCTGCTTCACTAAACAAATAGACTGTTCCAACTTCTAGCAGTAGATACCTTTTTCTCTACATCTCAAATAAACTTATGTAAAAAAGAAACTATCTTCTTCCTTTAGCTTCTAAAAATTCTCCATTCACTCTGAAACCATCTGAATATGTATCTAAAGCATCTACATTATTACTTCCTGCTCTGCTTTGTAGGGATTTCCAGGACATTATTTCAATAATCAGGTTTATAACAAGTTGTTTTATCCTTTGGGATACTTCAATAGGTTTCTCATAACATTTAACATCAAAATTTCTTCTGCATTGATGACAAAGCTAATGATTTAATCAGAGTTTTATTAATGATGTTTTAACTTCTGTGTAACACCTGGTAGTTACTTAATAAACTTTATAACTTTGAATTTATTTTTGCTAATAATTTAAAGAAAACTTCACAATCTCTTTTTCAAAGAGAACACTTTAATTTCTATACTATATTCAAGGGACCAATACTAGTCCTGTCATGCCTTTGACTATGTGACTTCCTGTAGGTGTTTCAATCCTTCAGTGCCTCAATTTTCTTATGTATAAAATAAGTGAGTTGCATAAAATCATTTCATCATTTCAAAAGAATTTTATAATGCTCTTAATATGATTGTCTTATTTCATTTACCTTCACTGTATCTGCTACTTTTTGGGAACATTAGGTCTCCACGTCTATTCTTTCTCTATCTATGTCTTTTCATAGGAATACTTTTACTTGAATGAATGAACTCACTTGTTAAATATATTACATTCTGCAAATTTATTAATTGAATGATATTAAATTTAATAAATTAGCCTACATTATTGGATATAATATTTACTATTTCTATTAAATCCTATTATCTATTTTCTCTTTGGCCCCTCCCTGACCTCTCCCATAACATTGACTTATAGTTCCCGAAATTTTCACATAAATGTAATGTTATAAGTAAGCAATATTTACTTTAATTCATACTCAATTGCGCTGAAAAGAGATGATAATTAAGGAATAGGTAAACTGACTGCAACAGAATCTTGCATCATTCCAATTAGCTCAGCTATGGGCATTCACATATCCTCAAAACTACATGAAAGGTAATAAAGAGCAAATTTAATAAATATTGGAATGTAAAGAAGCTGCACATAATAAGATGACAAAAGATTTCCTAATGAATCTAGCCTAGTTTCATATATTTTATTTATACTATAAAACAACCAAAGACAACATAATGAAATTGTCAGAGGATTCTAAACTAGATCTATACCAAAGAACACTTGAGACAAAACAACGCAAGACTGAGAAAAAATGGTTGAATCTTGTTGAAAAGCTCTGACCAATCAATTATTGGGAATCAGGAAGGAGAGAAAGAAAGGAGAAATTCAGAAATGTGCACTCTATATTAAACAGAAGACAAAGAAGGCAAAGCTGAGCAGGAGAGGAGGAAAAGGAAAATTCAATGGCTCTGTGCAGAATGAAAGATGCACATGAGATTAGGATGTATTGAATGGCCTACAAAATAAATGGGAGACTGAGTGACAAAATGTAGCATATTCCTAATAGTATTTAGCTGATAGAACTCTAAATTTATGCTACAGTCATGTCTTAATGATTAGAAACATCTTAAGGACTTCCAGGGAAAGAAAAAAAGAGATCAAAATGTAATAACCCAATATCTGAAATATTAAATATCAGGAAAGAGATTCCTATCAAAAATTGCAAAACAAATCATTAGCTCTTAACATCCTGCAGGTTTGAGACTCTAAACTTTGAACTTTAATTACAATTGTGAAAGTGGAGTTCTGTTAATGGGTGGCTCAATTTTGCCTTAATGCTATGGTGCCCTGTGTGCTGTTAGCACTCTGGCTCCAGTTCTATGATTAAATATTGGACCTTTGTCAAGTTGCTTTGTTTCTTTAGCTTCAGTTTCTTCATTTATGGCATGAGGTTCCATTGATTGTATGTTAAAATTTTGTCTAACCAGTCACAGACCTAGAAATTTATAGAAGGTTATTTTATTTGAAATGGTGTTTGTACTTTTATTGATTTTAAACATATAATTCAGTTTTCCTAAATATCTTAATGCATTTAAATGACACAGACAATTCCTGTCATTCCACTAATCTAATTTGTTGTATTTAAAAGTGTCTCAAGAACTTATAACTTTGTATTGTAAAATAATATGTGTCCCAATGTCTTATTTAAACATTATATATCTGAATTATATTCCTTAAAATTTTTATAAAGTTGCTACATTTATTTATACTTCTGCTTTCAAAATATCATATCCAGATGATTTTCAGAACTGTATGCAACAATCTCATTGCTTTATACTGCAGATTTTTGGCAATCTGTTAGCAATCTTTTTAGACAGTCTTTTCATTGCTTTGTTCATAATGCTTTGTGTCTTTATTCATAACTTGATGAGCATACAAGTGCTTTGTTCCTAAAACAATAAATGAGGAAAAAAATAACAATTGAAAGCAATGTGTTGTTGTTTGCTGTGCTACCACTTCCTAGTGTGGACTAATAATCACTAATATTTATTAGGCCAGTAAATCAAATCCCAGGTAGGTCACAGGTGGTTAACAGAACCAGAAACTACAAATGGAATCACTGTTTGTTGTAGTCTGGCATATAGCTGGTATAGATACATTATAGACAAACATATCAATTGGATGACGTCTTCTGTAGGCAATGCTTAAGATTAAAACGCCAGTCACTCTTTTCTGACTTTTTGGGCCTACGGTGCAGATTTTGTGCTGTTTTGGAACACCACTTCACCCTTCATGCCTTTTAGAGTGCTGTCTCTGAACGGACTAATCTCAGTGTTATCTGGTACCTTCCAATGTGATTTTGTTTCTTTACAATATTGAATTTTAAATCTTCCCGTTTAGACTGAACACATATTAAGTTTGTATTTCTCCATATCGCATAGTTAGTATTCTGCAAAGAGTGGGTACTCAACAATTTGGGGGTAAATGGATTTTAGCCTCTGGTGTTTATAGTCTTTATCCCAAGGTTTAGAAAACACACACATATACACTATAAACAAGATCTGGCTTTATGATTAAAATTCAAAAGAGTTAAAGCATTTGTAGGAAATTCTTTCACACAAAATTCCCTCAAAATACACAGGTTAAAATGAAAAGAAAAATTGTAGCTCTTCTCAACAAATTGGATTTTTGAAATAATATTTTGTGTATATTTTATCACACAATGGAATTTCTGAATGGGTTTTCATATTCGAGTGAAGGAGATCAGATTATTGTTTCCAGGTGCTGTATTTTATAGTAAAAATCATTTTTATCATCAAGAATGTTCATGCACAAAACTGTAATTGCTTATATTTTTCATTTAATCAAACTTAAAAAATAAAAGTTCTACCTTTTAATTACTACAAAAGTTGAAGTAGAGTCATTGGCAGGTTATCTCAAATAAATATATATCAAGAATTATGAATGGGGAATACATAAAGAAACATATTTTTCATATTGTGGTTTATATGGCCAATACTTACTGATAAATTGATGGTTGGAGAAAGAACGCAGAGAGAGACACAGAGAGAGAGACTCAGAGAGAGAAAAGGATTGATAGATCTAGCTGGAATAATTTTCAGGCAATGAAAAGATCATTGAACAAAAAAAATCATGGTGTATTATTATTTAGGACCTAATCTGAATTTATATAATCTCAATCTTATTAAAAATTATGATCATAGACAATATTTTGGGTATATACCATCTTATGACCACAAAGTAAATAAATGATATACCTTCATTGATTTTAAGAAACAAATAAACAACACTGGTCTAAAATTGAGAAAGAGTAGCGGCCATTTATGAAGCTTTTATTTAACAGCATATTTTATTTGAAATTGGCTAAGACTTAAGCTATAATACTTTCCATTAACTACAAATGAGAGTGTATAAGAGAAGCTAGAAGGCTGCAAACAAAAGATTAAAATGAGTGAATGCCTTGCAGGATGGACCATATAATCCTTTGATAATTGTATTCATTTTATGATGAGTTATTCAAAATTGGTGCCTGTCCAACCTGCATAAGAGGAGCAAACCAGAAGCATGTAGATAAAAATTGCTGGCTGTCCCTTGATAGGCCACTTGAATAGCACTATAGCTGACTTTTAGACACTCTAGGCTCACGTGTCTGCTGAATTCACTACTTATTTTGTGGCTTTTTGCACTTATGGTACTTTTTTTCCATATAGAACCAGAACATTTAATAATTATCATTTGATGTCTAATATGCAAATGATATTTAAAACACCATGACCTCCTTCAGCCCTGCTTATAAAGTGTGGGTCATAAGCTAGACAAATAAACTCTAACAGAAAAACTTACAACCTCATAAAAATATGTAGCTTCAAAATTATGTCTCAAATTAAAATCTACATAATTCATCTTCCTAGAGTGCTCATCATTTATATAAGAATAGATAATTTCATCCTTGCAATAAACACAAAATAAATTATCAACTATTTTGTAAAATACTACTTTCTTTAACACATAGGGTAATATTATTAATAAAACTGTAATTTATTTAAGCCATATGCCTGCTCTCAAATCATAATTTCCCAGTATGAAAAACAGAGCTTTTTTGCTAGGTTTATCATTAGTCCAAAATAAAGTTCTCTGTTTTTTCCAATTATCTAATTATTTTCTAACTTTTAATGCATGTAGAGAAATGTTTTATTAAATATTCAACAAATGTCTTTCTGATAATTTAACAGCAAAACTTGATTTTCTAACCAAGTTCACGAATAAGTAATAAGTTGTTCCATTTTTAAATGGAAGTAAATTTTTAAATTTTCATAATTAAATTTAAATTTTTCACATTCATTATTTTACTTTTATAAAGCAGAATATTAAAAATTGAAGCAACTATAAATTTTGAAAACTTTAACATGTTAGTTAATTTATACAAGTACTATTAATCATAAACTGCCATTTAAATAGATGTGTTGGAATCTCATCTTTCCATAAACTTCAGCAAAATGAACACTGATAATAATTCCATGAGGAATCAAGAGTATAGATGCTAACTCAGTCTTGTTACAGGTAATTTAATCTGTATGGAATGTGTATGATGAAAAGAAAAAATTAAAATGAATTTATACATTAAAACAATGCTTCACAATTTTGACTCAGCAGATTAATTGATTAGTTATTAATAGAGAACATATAATAAGAGATAATATAGAGAATCACAGAGGAAAAAAGTCCCATGGCCAAAAATGTTTGGAAAATGCTGAGTTAAACTAACGTAATCAGATTTCCTTATTGCAAGACTTCTCAGAGCCTGTAACTCGTTAATAGTAAATCACCAAGGGAGCAGGCCCAGTGGAGTAGCGGTTAAGTGTGAGCGCTCCGCTGCGGCGGCCTGGGGTTTGGACCCTGGACGTGTACCGACTCACCACTTGCCAAGCCATGCTGTGGCGGCATCCCATATAAAGTGGAGGAAGATGGGCACGGATGTTAGCCTACAGCCAGTCTTCCTCAGCAAAAAGAGGAGGATTGGCGACAGTTGTTAGCTCAGGGCTGATCTTCCTCACAAAAAAAATAAATAAATAAATCTTTAAGAAAACAAAAGTAAATCACCAAGAGGAGGATCCAGTACATAGTTCTCCTGATCTAATTTGATCATAGAACTCTCTTGAGTTCATTTTTTTTTCCCCCTAGAAAAAGCTTGGCACCTAATGTTTTATAAAGGCTGCCCTACGATATGCCATAACACATTTATATTGCATGAGTGTTATGGAGCCTACCACTTTTAACAACTTTTTTTTGCTCCAACTTCATTGCTTTAGAAAAGTTAGGGAGGGCATTGATGTACTGGAATATTCCACATCAAAAATAAGCCAGAGTTATTTTCTATAGCACTGAAAACATATTTTGATAGCATCATTTAAGATTACATTAGAGTAATAATTCAGGCTTCTTACACAAAACTAATTTGGTAAATTCATGTCTCAAGAATGTAGGTCAGGACCAGAAAGAAAGTACAAAAGACCTTTAAAATATGAAACATTTACACTTACTTTTCATATATTTTTAAACAAGCTTCCTTAATTTGTTTTAAAGAGCATGCCAGGTTAAAATAAGAAAGAGGAAGGGAGTAGTCAGGCTGTTTAGAGACAGGCACCCTGATAACAGATGAGAAAGAAAGAGAAAGAAAACTTCCGAAATGGACACTTGAAACAAGAAATCTGAGAGAATTTCATGTGTAGCCAAACATTACTTCACAATTTAATAATCCTTGTGGCAGACACAGCCAATCTCATATCCAAGAACATCTTCTTTCTTACCTACAGAAGAAGAGGTGACAGTATGCCCAAGTAAAATAAACTCGTACCCGCAGCCTCTTTTGCAGCTAGGAATAGCCAAGAAAAATAATTCTAGCCAATAAGATGTAGATAGAAGAAGCATTTCCTTTCTGAATTAAAAGACAATGTCTTTTGTCTTCTGCCCGTTTCCTTTCTCCCTTCTTCCTGCCTGGGACACAGACACAATGCCTGGAGTTGCAGTGACCATCTTGCAATCATGAAGATGGAAGCCTGAGTCTAAGAATAGTCTAGCTTATAGACAGAAGGTGCCAAGTTCCTTGATATCACCTTTCAGCAGCTGTTTCAATCTTACTCCTCCTAACTTATGACTCCATAACAAAAATAATCCCCCTATTTATTAAAGTAACGGTTTTATCAGGTTTCCTATTAACTACATGTGAACCTATTCCTGCTCACGTGGACTCTGAACCTATTACTGAACTGTCAGAGGACATTAATTGACATTTATAATATTGTTACTGAATGATCTTGCAAAATTTTGATTAAAAATTATAAGCAAGGAAGACCATTTCATGGTTAAAAATTTTCCAGGGAAAGAGTTCAAGTTTTCTATTTAATGATACAATCTCAATAATTCAGAAAACATCAGAATCCACAATGACTCATTCCAGGACACTGTCATACAGCTCAAGTTTTCCTTAGTGTATTTTCCCTTTTCCATAGATATTTTAATATGCAGTTAACTTCAAAAAATTATGCTAATTGTTTAGACATCAATTATTTTCATGAGTGAAAGGATAAATTGGAATTTACTTTAAGTTTAGAATTCCTACAAAGGTTCTAATTGTATTAATAAAAGCTCAATTCTTTACTTTTGCTTCCAGGGCTCTACAATCTTGCTATTATCTTCCACATGTGCTTCCGATACACCCTGCATATCTGTACAAACACATTCCACCTGGACTCCCTTTATTCACTTTTATGGTCTACACATTTCCCTTCACTTGAACATGTTATATATTACATTATGCTGGAGATCGGCTTGTACTGGCTTGTGAGAGCCAATTTTGCACCTATCTTCCCAACTCTGCACTCAGTAAAACTCCATTGGTAGCTTGACATTGGCTGTAGTGGTAGTATTTATACCCTAAAAACTGGCAATTACTAGAATCAAAGCCTCTCTCCTTGCCACAGCCAGTTATTAAACAATTACCATCACACCACTGAACAATACATATCATTTATGTTAAACTTTTATGCCTTACATTGTTCATTAGTTAACCTTGGCACTGTTTAATTGATAGCTTTAGTATCAGAAAGTCATCAGATTTACAGAGTGAAGTTCCAGGATTAACTGTATATGAATGCTACAATAATATGCTATGGAACATATTATTTAGTAGATCTAAATGGATTAGAAGGGCTTAATGAGATGGAAACAATGATCAGTTCCATTGATTTGTAATTTGTTAATGACAAATTTAAATTGTGATCAATTTTCTTAAAAATATAATCTTGAGGAAAAATAAATATCACTATCAGCTACAAATGGATAACTAGAAATAATAATGTGTCTTCAAAATGTAAGACTTCCTGCTGATTCCCATTTAAGATTTATATTTGATATAGGAAATTAACTTCAACAATATGCTGATTTCAGATCCTTGTGACCTATTTTTACCCTAAGAAGTATCTTTTTGAATAAAATTAAGTCATAATGGTATACCACAACTTACTTCAGTTTTAAACTAGCTACGATTGTTTTTATTGTTATGGAATAAAAAAGTCCTTATTATAATCATCTACAGATCATTTTAAGATTTCTGAAGGAAAGGTATTATTTTGGTTGGCAAAAAATTCAGACTTAATTTAACAAATGTAAAATGAAAAAAATATAATTCTACACTTAAAGCTGGAAACTGTTTTTAAAATTATATGATGGCTTTTATATAGTTTCATTAAATAGCTACTAGTATCATTTTTTAATACCCAATTGTTCAATTAAATTAAATTAAGAGTGGCTTTAAATTGGGAATAGTAAGGAAAATGGCCCACATATCCACATTGCATAAGAAAGCATAGGTTTGTCCCATCAGTAATTTTTTACCAATATAGCTATTTGTTTGCAAGTGAAGTACCAAACATTAAAAAGTAGTTATTTTAAAATCAATATAAGCATAATTTACATTTGAAAAAATTCTCACTTAGACTTACAGATCAGAAGCAAGTGTTTAGCTTGCAACACACTTGCTAAGGATTTTAAAAGCAGTAAGTCCAGTATTAAAAGGCACAAGGCAGACTGTCCTCAGATCAGGTGGTCATGTGGTTGCTAATAGTGGAAAATGAAACAGACTATGCTTTTTTTAAAATGGACACTCAATGTTACCAACAAGAACTTGAAGCTGGCATTAGAAAGGTAGCATTTGATTTTCTAGCATCACTTGAACATTTAAATTGATTAGCTAATATACAAATATCTGGATTATACAAAAATAGCAAACCAGCTACCATAAACATGCAAGGCACTTAAATTTTTTTTTCCTTGAATTTATATTATATAAAATTAATTTTAATAGTAGTTTCACAATGTTTAGTGCCTTGTGGGTTTCTTATCTTCCAACTAAATACCTTTTGAAATTATACTCTGTTGTATCAAATATATCAATAAAATATTTAAAAATTAAGTGTATGCACCAATATCTAAAACAACTGAAGTATGTTTGGAAAGCATTCACTATTTTTTTTCCAACTGGAATATGTGAATTAAGAAATTTTCACAAAAATATTTTATAAATTTTGGCAGATGGAAGATTTTAAACATTATTTCTAATATCTTCCTAATTAAAAAATTTTGAAAGCCTAATTGAAAATTGAAGTGGTAATATGAAAATTTGGAAATCGACATACATTTCCCTGAATGTAAATCTCATTTTTGCATCTCCTTCCACAAGCAAAATTTTCACTATTTTCAATTTTTTTTGGTATAATCACTTTTGGAAATACCAGTTTCCAAAACATATCTTCAGTCAGTCTAGAGAATTGCTAAATTTATGTTGAATAACACACCTCCCAGCACCCCCAATCTTGGTACCAATAATAGTAAGGGAAGCAGGGAAACACTTACCTAATTTTATGTTAAAATAATATTCAGGTGCATATTCTGAACCAACTTAGATGACAGTTGTAGCCCTATTCTGTTTATAATGTTTATCATGCCAGTAACATACAAACCCTACAATTTCACCTTTGCTTCAAATATTAAGTCCATTAATTTAATAGGAAAATCTATTGCAAATTTATTCACCTCTTTTTATCATCTCAGGAGTAGTCAGACAGGCACATGAAAATGGGAAATGTTTTAAAATAATTAATTTAGAGTTAAACATCTCTCATAAAGAATAGTAGAAAACTAAGTTACATTCAGGCCAGGGGTGGGGGGAATTACGTTTTATATATGTTACAAAGTATTGAAACTAAAATTCTGTTTCAATCCAATGTACATTAGACAAAATAGAAAGAATTACTCTAGTTTTAAAATGCAGATATGTATAATTACTTCATTAATAAGGTTTCTTTGTCATAAAGGTTGTCAGGTTAATTTCTGGGCTTCCAAAGGAA
Source organism: Diceros bicornis minor (assembly GCF_020826845.1). Classification (NCBI taxonomy): domain Eukaryota; kingdom Metazoa; phylum Chordata; class Mammalia; order Perissodactyla; family Rhinocerotidae; genus Diceros; species Diceros bicornis. Next base: position 32,285,337 of record NC_080762.1, read on the forward strand.
ATTTCAAAAATAGGTATAAAATCAACAAATTTCTAATGGAGCTAACTTCACATTTTTATAGTGTCCCTCATTATACAAGGGTTAACTAGAAATATTTAAAGTCATGGGTATTGAAAATCAATAGAATAGTTTGTGTTGTCATTCATTTTACTAAAAACTATTTATATAAAACATAGGTGTTATCAAGTTCTTTCTATCCAAATATCAGATTGAAGTTCCTACTGCTATTTGAGAGAGCAATGATATTTTCCCTAAAATATATATATATATATATCTATACCCAACAGGATTGATGTGAAAATAATTTAACTTGAATGATGTAATTATGTAATGAAATGTAAAAAAAATTATAGCAATTAAGGTGTTGTGACATGCTCTAATGAATGAAGTTACACTGGTTGATGACACTATATCTCCTACTCATTAATTATTTGGATAGAGTGCATTATCTTACATAGCATGAAGAAATAAAGTTATAAATACCACTAAAAATTACATCCATACATTTTCATTTAATATTGATATTTCTCCCACATCCATGAATTATGAAAAAAAAATCAAAACAATATCAATAGCATTTTGAGTCTCCATAAAAGCTCACAGTGTGGTTCAATTCTTTTACTATATGCAGCCAGTAATTTTCAGGGGAAGAAAGTTAGCATTTCTAGAGAAGAGGTTTATAAAGCAAATCCGCACGTGTGGCTTGCTGATGTCTCCTGTTTAGGTGTCCAAGTGATTGGAAATATTTTTTAAGCTTCTTTATTTGCAGATCTAAAGAGAAAGACATGTTTCTTAAGTGTAGCTAATTAAGGTGATTCTTTTAAGTAATCACCTGTTATTATAAAACAATACATGGCTAACACGTAGAACAAATATTTAATATAGCACTCTTTTAAAAATTAAAAGAAAAAAAGTTAGCCAAGGTGTTTTTTCCTAAAATCTTAGAATAAAAAGTAGAAAGTGAATTTAACATGATAGTCAAAAAGAACCAAACGATACGAGTTCCTTTTCTAAGTCTGTTTTCTGTTTTCTTCTAAATCTGTTTTCTTTTCATTAGAACAACCTTTCTCTTAATAACAAATTAGAATTAAAAAGTGTAACAATAATAACATTAAACAAAGAGAAAACATCTTTAATCTTATTTGCAAGGGGTATGGGTGGATGATGTATACCTACTTTACTTATTCCTTAAATCAAACCATAAAAACATATAGTCACTGAAAAAAAGCTAATAAATTAATCTCTTCATGGTTCTCAAATATAATGTGACTATTGTTGACATGCCATATGTATTATTTTCTTCCTTTTCTCTCTCAATGACTTCCTCCACGTGACTCACCAGCCTAGTACAAGACTATACAGGAAAACATCCACCCAAGAATTCTTACACCAAAAGGACACCTTTATCCAGGTAAAAATATTAATAACTTAGGTGTCATGCTTACCACCATTAAAGAAAAAGAAAACAGACCTATTTCTCTACATTTCTCAAGACAACTGCCTTTTTTCGAGCAGAGTACTCTCAGTCATTGTACAAAGACAGCAAACTCCTAGTGAACATTTCTTTATTTTCTCATCATCTTTGTTTCACTGGCTTCCTGCACAGACTCCACTGTTTCAAGGTGTATGTTCATATAAAAGTTTTGGCCTCTCTTGACTAGACATTGTAGATTAAAATATTTCATAGAGAACACTGTTAAATTCAAAAAAAAAAAAAAAAAAGACACTGACTGCTCTGGCATAGTTTCAGATGGTGAAGAGCTTTGTTAAGTGACTGAGAAACCATCCCCTCAGATCCCAGGGAACTGATTTCCTGATGGCTCTGGAAAAACAGAAATGCAGTTTTGTTTTGAGAATTAACACAGACAAAATAAGCTGGGGAGACGGCTTCTTACACACAATTAACAGTAGTCTTGCAGCTATGGGAGAAGTAGCTACCAAGAAACTGCAAAAAAATAAAAGAATAAGTGGACCACTTAGTGAAAAATGCTTGGTTCTCTTTATCTTGTTGGCTCTTAAGAGTCACCTCAAAGAATTTCTTCCTTATGGTCAAAAAATAAATAAATAAAATAAAGAAAGGAAAGAAAAGAAAAAACAAAAAGGAAGAGAAACAAGTCATTCACAGTCTTGTCTTTGTCGTATTAGTTTTTGAATCTAAATTAGCTAATGAGAAATCTGTAAGAGACATAGTGGTAACTGCCAAAGAAGCCACTACACCCCTTTTCCAAATATTTCAAAGGAAGAAATAATTTCTTACAAGGGTATTGTTTCTCACCAGGAGATATGAGAGTGTGTGTGTGTGTGTGTGTGTGTGTGTGTGTGTGTGTGTATAAACATAATTGCATGTTCCATAAAAGATTCATTAAGAACAGAGGTTTCATTTTTTGGTAGCAAATATAATCATTTAATAAACATTCAACTGCAAGTTTTTTAGCATTCTCGAATTTCTTAATGTGACTCTATGTACTATAATTTATTAAAATTAGTTGCTGTGATTTACTGAGCTAGACATTGTGGAACTTCTAAATTGAAACAAACCATCATAGGGTGACCACAGTTTTCAGAAGCTCATTGGCCAAGACATTTATTAAGTGGACACATTTGCAATGACTAGACAGAGAGGCAGCTGTTTTGCTTCTAGGAGTCTTTGAATTCAATTTGGTGATGGAAGCAAGGAAACATACAGGCAAATAATTTATCCATAGGATATGAAAAATAAAAATGGGCTATCAAACTTCTGCTCTTGCACTTATACTTAATTTTGTCCTAACAATCAAAAAATATTTTTATGTAAAAAATAATTTGAAAAGAGATGTAGAAATTACTAAAAGATGCTCAAGTACAATTATTTTTAAAAGAAAATGCCTACAAGCATTTGATTACAGAAGATTACAGAAAAAGCACTTTAAATTGTGTTAGTCTTACTCAATTCTTTTCTCAAATCTTTTATTCTTGTAAATGTCTAGCATAATTATAAAATTGAGAGGACGAAAATGTGTTTATTTTCTCTTATGATGATTAAAATTTTCTTCTTTATCCTATTCAGGTAATTTCAGTTAAAATCTCTACTGCCTCAATTATCTAGATATTATATTCACCATTGCTGAAAAGAAGTCACTGATTCAACTTAGTTTCAATTGGTTTGGTTCTACTAATTATACAAACTAAGACCTTTTTCTGGGTTATTGACTCCATGTCTACTTTGCAATCATGAACACTATTGGAACCATTAAAAATAAAGAAGTAAATTATTTTACAATGGATTTACCAAATAACAACTGTGACAAAAGTCTGTTCAAGTAGCCTCATCCCTTATGGAAACATAGTTTGAAAAAGCATCTAGCTTTAATCAATGTTGACTTTTCGGTCTACAATTAAGGCATTTGTTATTATAATCAATTTTAATAATCACGTTCATATGTGTGAAAGGCATATTAGCAAAACAGTGCTATTTCAACCCAAATTTTCATGAAATTCTAGGAAAATTGCTAAATGGGAAGAGGAATAGCAGATAGGCTTCCCTGAAATTTTCTTGAGTAAAAAAATGACTAAAAAATAAAAGTAAAATATATCTAAAATTATGTTACAGAAAGGCAAAACTGAAATGGTTTTCCAGTAAAAGGTGGGCAAGTTGGTGGCAAAGGCACACAACAAAATTGGCATTTTATTCAACGTGACAATGGTCTTTTTGACAGCAGATTAGTTTAACATCAAACATCCTACCAAAACAGTAATCCATTTCCAAGTGCATAATAATTCATTGTTGCCCTTCACCGTACATTAAATGTCACCTGTCATTGTGACAGGACTATAAAAGCTATTGCACACTAGTCAGGAGCCAAGATCAAAGCTGTTAATGCAAGCACTTTGGACATGGTTTTCTAAACTCAGTTAAACCATCAAAAACATTATATTTAGAACATCTTTACCTCTGAGCTCCAAGAGAAATTCAGAATATTTTTACAAGTAGGAGGACTCTCAGTAAGGCGATAGCCTTGTCATCTTGTGACCACAGACCATGTTAGAGCCAAAACACATGTCAAAACAGTCCTGGCAGTCACTCTAATAATAAACCCTCAGGCAGATTCTAAGGAGAACATCCTCTACTGCAATAATAAGCAATAAAACGAATAATACAATAGATAATATTCTAATATCCTAAAAATCATGGAAAGTAATTCAATGCAAAACACACAAGAAATTCCTACATTCTTTTTAACTTAAAAAAACTAATGTTATGTATTTAACACACTGAGTATTCTTTGATTTGCTATTCTTGCTAGGAAAGCCAGGTTAGTCAATATTTCTTGGCTTCTTTTACTCTTTTCTCTATATTTGACCATATTCATTTGTTCATTTTAAGTAACATAAGAAATTTCTGTGTAATATTCTTACTATAAAATTTGGCATAATATTATTTTTCTTCTCCAGAGTTTATTTGTATTTAATTTTAAAATGCCAATCAGAACAACGCATGCAATGTGCTTATATGCTAAGTGACTTATTATTAAGGTTGCATCAATCCTGTTGGAGGGAAATGTATATACCATTATTCCCTTCTTTTAAGTTTGGTCTTTAGTTATTCATCTCTGTATCCCAAACTACTAAGGACCCTAGACCAAGATTTGCATGCTGAATTTCAGAACAGCTCTGGTTGTCTTGGAGACAACCACAGTTAATAAAGAAAACAAAAAATTATCTAATATTATGGGAATTTAAATGGACTCATTTTATAAATAGTATCTATTGTGTCAATATTATTTGTTCTTTCATAAAGGAAATATTTGAAGCAAGGTGAAAAATACCTGTCATTAGTAGTGTAAAGGGTGGGTACCCTAACCAGACTTTTTATATGACTAACTGCTATCTCTATACTAATACACCTAGGTCAAAGAAAACCAAAATAGAAAAAGAAGGGCAGAGTTTAGGGGCAAATATGACTAAGTACAAGCCCATCATGGACAAGATTTCTTCCTAATTCTCTGTCAGACAAGAGCTATTGTAAAGAGACCTGGGATAAAGCCATTCTATGTCTAGAATGCAGTACCTCAGGCTCATTTTTACTCTGAAATAAGAGTTCTCAGCTAATTCAGATAAGCATGCTGATTATGTCATTATGCTATAAACACCAATGCAACGGTTTGCAAGATATCATAGATTATAAAACCATACCCAGACAAACAAATAAAACCATACATCTCTTTCTTAATACTGGTTAATCTTTTTCTTACAAAATAAGGGTGAGGAGAAATTTTAAAAGGTTAATACAATCTACTTTTAAATTCAATTTTAAAAAACATAAATTCTAACAATTATGATCTGTTCTTAATTTATCATAAAATTAATACTGTTAATACTATGATACAGTAGATAATTCAATAAGCCTCAAATCTAGTATTCTAATGATAACTAACAATGTGCTTACTGCTTCGTTTCCTTTATGGTTGTATATGTCTCTCCAGTGAAATACATGTTATTAGCCATGTTTTAGAAAAATATATTTAAAATAGATGGCATTCATAAAAATTTAGCATAACTGTTAAATATTTCTGTGAATTTCATTCAAAGCCAATGGATATTTGTCAGATAAATGCATTGATTATGAGTTTATTAATTAAAAGAATGTATACAGTAGTGTTTGTTCTTGGATTTAAATCTGTGGTACAATTCTTAGAACATTATAGGTAGCCAGCAGATATTTGTTAAATAAATTAATGAATAGATGAGGGTCATAAATTAATTTTTAATACTTTGTGGGACTCTAATTATCCAGTGGTTACTAGACGTTCAACAAATATTTGACTAATTGAGTGAGTGATTGATGGAATTATTCAACTGAAGTGGAAACAAAGAACAAACTGATGGTGTGGCTTGGTTGCTAGAAAGATATGGAAGATTAATTGTAACAATAATAATAGGAGCAATATCAGTGGGTGACCACAACAAAAGTAAAGTAATAGAAATTAAAATTTTTGACTATACTTAAATCATTTATTAATTTTAATTTTGAGATAAAATTTATTTTCTTCCAAATACCTATGACATAACTTTCTAAAATTGAATATGACATAACTTCCAATCATTAATAAATATGAACTTTGTTATTGGAGTGGTATTATTTTAGAACTTTGTTTCTGCGATTTTCAGCAAGAATGAAACACACATCTGAGAATTTTTTTAGAATGTAACTTGTCTTTCTTTTCTCTGTAATCATTAAGGAGATAAAGACAAAGAATTTACATAAAGATAAAGAATGCCATATTTATTTTTACATCAATAATGATGTTAATAATTTCATCAGTGATCTCTATATGACATGACATAATCTTTATTCATAGGTAAAATCAAAATGTCACATTTATTTTGAATTGAAAACAAATATCATGATTCCACTTAAATTAGAAAATTAAGTTCTATAACTGAAGTTTGGACATTTTGTCTGCATTTGCACATTGCGAACTTTCATTGTAGCAAGAGTTCAATACTATGTCAGAGTGGATTTTAATTATATAAATTCATTTGGTTTTGGAAGTTCAGTTTAGAATTTAAATAGATTAAAAGAAAATTTCTTGGATAGAGTCTACGTTTTTAGTGTGGTTTTTTAATATGGTAATATTTATACAAGATTAGTATAATATTGAGAATTGAACAAAATATTCTGAGATAATCCATAAATAATTTATTTTTATATTATGTATTCCTTTGCCAAGAATATTTAATATTTTTTATTACTTTATAAGATATCTAACATTGTTTATTATTTAATAGAATATCTAATTTGCCCATAAATGAAGATTTTAAACTTAATTTTTTAAACTATATGAGACTGTTTTCACATCATGAATAAGATGCTAAAATAGAATCATTTTCAAATCCATTCATTTAATAACTAATGACAAAATATAACAGTAATATTCCAAAATTTAAAGACACTAAAAAATGGCACACCAGCTACTTTTATGTTCGCATATAGAATGACACAGGTGTATTTCTTTTGTGCAAATAATACATATTACCATAATTATACAGATACTACACTATTACATTATTTGACAGTTTATCACAGTGTGAGTTATAGAAATATAAATTTAGATAAGTGCATATACATACCACATGTCTCTATTTGCAAATGTACTTTTAAGCTGGAAAAGATTCCAGATGTTTCAGTATTTGCTTTTGAATCTAATTTTAGAAGATTTGGGCTCAGAAAATGAGGATATCTAAAACTCCGACTATGAATTTGAGGTAACTCAATAGTCTCTGTTTAAGATCCCCTGGAGAATATGATTAGACTTAATTCAGCTTGATCGATGCCCACACAATTGCCTCAGAATTGTCTCAGGTCCTTTTCCTCTAGGCTTCATTTATATCCTTCCTAGAAACTTTTGTTAATTTGATTAAGAAGGAACAGGTGTTCCTGCAGACTTTTTCTATACTTAGGCTTTCTCCATACTTTAGAGTATTTATTTTTCTGTTTGCCCTGTGGGCAGGCTGCAGAGTTCTCTAACCACTGAATTATTTAGCTGTAATCCTTGAACTCACTTTTCCGAACACATATAAAACAGGATGGCTTGTGCTGGTCACTATAAAAAAATGTAATTGGTCCACAGATGCTAAAAAACGAGAAGGTTGTTTTATTTTCACAAAATATGGAAAAAGTTAGAGCTAACAGTTTATGAACTTCATACTCCAAATTCTCATTTTGGGGGAAGAATTCTAAACTTCACATAAAAATTTTAACAGGATCTACCATACAGTTACAAATGCTATATGTCTATACGGTTTCAGTACAAATTTTCAGCCAAATTCAAATGATAATTGTTTGAAGAACTCAAGTGTTAATATTGAACCAAGTAGGTGGAAAATTACAAATCTGTGGAACATTTATTTGTATGTATATCAAAAACATCTGTGTATAAATATATAAAAATGTAAATATATCAAAAATATGTCGAAAAATATTATGCTTCTTCTGGGGCCAGACCAGTGGCATAGTGGTTAAGTTCGGCACTCTCCACTTCGGTGGCCCAGGTGCGAGGGTTCGGATCCCAGGCACAACCCTACACCACTCATCAAGCCGTGCTGTGGCGGCAGCCCACATACAAAATAAAGGAAGATGGGCACAGATGTCAGCTCATGGCCACTCTCCCTCAAGCAAAAAGAGGAAGACTTGCAACAGGTGTTAGCTCAGGGCCAATCTTCCTCACCAAAATATATATATATATAATGCTACTTCTATAAATGATTTTATTCCTTTTTTAATTGAATGAACTAAACTTTTTTTTACCACTAGGAGAACATACATGACTTCATTGAGAAAAGAATATGTTCAAGGAAGGACAAATACTCTTAGTGATACATTTATCAGAAGAACCTATGTAAGATAATTGAAAAAACCCCCACATATGTAATATTTAATATTGATGATAAGGCCAAAAAACATATTTATGGTTATACATTATAAGCATTGAGAATTTTAATTCATCTTGGATTTAGAGCTATCTTTTTGATATCTGATAGAATATAAAAATCGAAAGACTATAATGAATATGTGACTTTTAAGGTCATTAGACTAACAATAGAGTTCTGAGTCCTGAGAGACAGTTTTAATTTTATTAATTAAGGCAAAAAGTAAACTAAATCATATTGAAATGATCTAGCTGTTGAAAATTTGATAGAGAAGTAAGCATAAATGAAAAATGATTACAAATTTCCAGTTCCAGTATAACAATAAAGTAGCAAATTCAACATAGATTGAGCTAGATCATAGATTTTAAAGGACATTATAAAAATATAAATATGTATTTTTTTCAATTAGGCATTTGAATTTTGCATCCTGTGATTGAAATACATTCTACCTTTCAATGAAAATAGGGGAATTTTTTGTGGTTATATATTTATTCTGTGGACAAAAGGACAAATTCTATGTAGGGAATCATGGTAGTCTTTTTATACTTAAAATGCTTATTTTCAATTAGCCTTGGTTCATTAAAAAAAAAGCTTCCTTTTAAATTTTACCACTTTTGTTTTTCTTATGACTGATTTTTTAATTCAAATTAGTGAAACATACTATTTTGCTTTGTGGTTCAAGAGAAATCTTCAAAATGAGGAAATAATTTATATCATAGTGATTTAGACTGCTTTTAGATTCTGAACCCTACCACACTTATAGCTTACTGACACAACCAGCATGCTTTCCGCCCAAGAAGGCATCATAGTACTTTTTAGAAAGTTCTGTGACTCTTAAAAGTTCACTAGTCTTCAGCACCCCATGGGAAATAAAGAAAAAGAAAAGTAAAATTGATTGTGACTTTTGACAATTATTAGTTAGAAAAAGAAGGTAACAATTGCCAAAAAAATCACAAAAGTGAGCATGTTACCTGGCTATGACAAAGAGCACACAACTGACACCCAAGTAAGCCAGCAGAATATACATCCAGATATCAGGGGAGAGAGGATTCAGGAAGGAGAAGACGCCTGGGTTTGTACCATTGGGCTTGCGGTACAAAATACTTATTCCAAGTGTCATAAAGGGCTTGGAAAAGTCGATGACCTTCTCTCGAACGTAGGTAATAGCCAGTGGAGCAACTGCAAGGTCAGCTTTCTGTAGAGAGAAACATAAAAAAGGAAAAACAAAATTGGTCCTAAGTCACAAGAAAGAAATCAGTAACCAAATTAAACAGAACAAAGATTTTACACCTGAGAATTGTCTCCATAATGACTACATTAACAATTAAAGCATTCTTTGCTTTGAAGTGAAGCATCTCATTTACTCTGCTACTCACTTCTAGGTGCTTCTAGATTAGCAAAGCAGCATTTATTGCAAGTCGATACAGAAAGAAAAAACTTTACGGGATGAAAAAAACTTAAGAAACTATTGTACATTCAGTACCTGAATTATTATGCTACTGAAACTTCTCATAATTACCTTTAATCTAAACTTTAAAAACCATGTAATATCAATTATGATTTTCTAAATACTTTGGTCACATTCTAAATAGTAGTAGTAGTAGTAATAATAATAATAATAATAACCTCAAGTTATTTAGCTGATAATCAAAAAACATTTGTTCTAGTTTTAAAACTATAGAATATAGTTAAAAGATTACAGTCTTTAAATAGTTAACATTGTGAAAATCATATTCTAATGTGATTGTGTTTACTGCCCCTGAGTTTTGTTTTTATTTCTCTAATTTGTTTTACATTATTTAATGAAAATCCTTGCAGCCTTGCCTAAATCGAATTAGGAAATGAGTTTTTCAATTTTCACAAAGTTGCTAATTTTCCATGGTAGCTTAAATATGTCAAATTACTAATGCTTTCAATCATCATGTTATAACCATCTGTCAGGGACGAATTTAAGCTCTAATATATTGAAAGAAATAATTATTATATTTTAAAATAACAAAAGCATCTATTCGCATCTATGATGGGAAACTATATTTCTGCATTTCTTTTATTTTCATAAACATACTGAGTTTTCAGATAATATATAAGAAATGCTCATTGCAGAAAGCTACAGAAAAATGTATAAAAGAATGAAATTGGGCATCTATTGTTTTCTTGCCTCAGAAATTGCTGGAGGACTTAAAAAAGAAACTTCTCAAAGAGGCTGAGTTTGTTGACGACATTATTCAGGGTATGTGTTTATGTGCATTTTTATGCTGGGGCTGTATGGGGAATAGGGAACATTCAGATGCTTGGATAGAGTATCTTTGAGAGTAGCAATGGAGAAAGAAAGACATTTCTCTACAAATTAGGAAGGTCTTCAGGGTCCTGGGGAGAGTATCATCATATTTCATATTCATAAATCAAGGAAAATATCAATTTAACAATAATAATTGCTAATGGTCCTTAAGCATTTGTTTTGCAACAGGCACTGTGCTAAGAACTTTACATGAATTATCACATTTAATCCTTATACAATCCTATTATTCCCATTTGCAGATAAGGAAACTGAAACCATGAGAAGTTACAAAACTTGCTCATTGTCATAGAGCTAATTAAGCGTTGGAACCGGGATATAAACCTAAGCTATTGAAATCTATACCTAGAGCTAAGCAAGACATGCATCTCAGAAGCCAGAAACGGAATCATGGAGATGTTATTCATTCATTCATTTATCTATGAAAGAGTTTGTAGAGATGGAAAGGGAAATAGATAGAAGTAAGGCAGTCATTAATAGATTATACTCTCTGAGAATTTAGAAGGCTAGGTGTAGAGTTCAGGCAGATGGAGTATTTTCCACAGGAAGCAGACAGCATTTCCTCTAAGATAGAAGGGAAGGCAGTAAAGATGGTTTGAAAAAGTAAACAAGTTTTTTAGAGAAAAAAAGTGATAATTGAAGAAACAAAGATTCCAGGTAAAAAATGGACAATATGAAGTGGTGGTTTGCTCCTCTTTAAAACAAAAGTTAGGAAGTAATTCAAATAACATATATTAAAACAAAACCACTGGGGCCGGCCCGGTGGCGCAAGCGGTTAAGTGCGCGCGCTCCGCTGCGGCGGCCCGGGGTTCGCTGGTTCGGATCCCGGGCGCGCACCGACGCACTGCTTGGTAAGCCATGCTGTGGCGGCGTCCCATATAAAGTGGAGGAAGATGGGCACCGATGTTAGCCCAGGGCCGTCTTTCTCAGCAAAAAAAGAGAGGAGGATTGGCGGATGTTAGCTCAGGGCTGATCTCCTCACAAAAAAAAAAAAAAAAAAAAAACCACTACGTTATTCCAAAACAGTTGTTCTATAGGCATATATTAATAGAATTGACTAGACATACATCAAATTTCAAAAGTTACTTAGCATTGCCTAAAATAAAATTTCTATTCCAAAAACAAAATGAAAAAAAGACAAAAAATTACATAGTAAAATACTCTCAATTATAAAAGAAATTAGTCATTTAAAACAAACGACGTAAACAGACACTTTAAAACATCGTTGAAAAAATAAATGGATCAACAGACTGTGGTACATCCATATAACAGAACATTATTCAGCAATAAAAAGAAATGAGGTATCAAGCCATGAAAAGAAATGGAAGAACCTTAAACACATATTGCTAAGTGAAAGATGCCAGTCTGAAAAGGCTATAAATGTTATGATTTTAACTATGTGACATTTTGGAAAAGGGAAAACTATAGAGACAGTAAAAAGATCTGTGGTTGCCAAGGTCTCAGGGGTGTAGGGGAGTGAGGAACAGGTGGAGCACAGAACATTTTTAGGGCAGTGAAACTATTCTGTAAGAGACTGTAATGGTGAGTACATGACACATGCATTTATCAAAACCCATAAAACTGTACAATACAAAGAGTGAACCCTAATGTAAACTATGGACTTCAGGTAATAATAATGTATCAACAATGGTTCATCAATTGTTACAAATGTACTACACTAATGGAAGCCACTAACAATAAGGGAAACTGTGTGGGGAGAGGTAGGAGGCGAGAAGGTATATGGAAACTACTTTCTGCACAACTTTTCTATAAACCTAAAACTGTTCTAGAAAAGTCCATTGATTTTTTAAAAATAACAACGGATTGTTTCAACCATATTCTCAGTTAGTAAGATTTAATGTTACATTGAATAATTAATTAGAACTTGGTTGTTACTATTAATAGTAAAACACACAGAACTTATCAAACGTCAATTGTCAAGATAATCAGTCCCTACCTGCTCACCAAATATATTTTTAAAATCCATTTAAACAATGAGACCTCAGGAGTATCTTGCAGCAGTAAAGATCAATATTTATACATAATAGCATTTTCTATGAATAAGATCTAATTTCATTTCAAGTCCCTTAATAATATAATAAGTTTGGAATCTAATCAACATGTTATATTAAAGTTGTTTATAATAATAGATGTAGTATTTTCCCATCAAGTACCATGTTATTAAAGACTGAGCAGTTGGAGAAAAGAGCCTGATGGTAAAATGGAATAATCCAAGAATTTTTTCACTCTGTAGGTAGAGGTTAATATGATTTAATGAAAATAGATTTACTAATTGATTTTTTATTTTAAAGAATAAAGTAATCTTGCGTTAGAAGAAGCCAGTGGTCAAAATTATTTTTAAAAATCGATTTCAGCAAAAGAAAAATAAATAAGTAAATTGTTATGTGTCATATGAATGGTGCAAAGGAAAGGGAGAGGTCACTTCTACCTGATTCCGTCAGAGAAGGCTTTACCAAATAATTATACCTGTGTTGCAGCTTGAAGAAAGAGTCTGAGATGACAAAGGCCTGATTGGGAGGATAGCAGCAGCAGGAAAAAGAAATATCATAGTAGTAACAAGGATTAAATGTGTCCATTATGGGCCAAGACTCAGTTATATTTTTTGCCCATATCTATCCCATTAATCCTCACAACAGCTCTATCAAATTTGTAGTGTGATTTCCTTTTTACAGATGAAAAAAGCAGACTCGTGAGAGTTTAAGGCAAGTATGGCTCCAAAGATGTCTTAATCACACTCATTTCCCACTATTTTTCTGTAGAATCATTCAAATGCACCATAACCATTTCTTCTGCTGTGTTGTTTCTGTATTTCCCTGCCAAAATGATCTTCTTCCCTTTTCTCCACTATACAAATTCCATAAGACACATCTCTGGTTGTTTTGCTCCAACGTAGCCTTCCCTGAACGTTCTATACACGTTAATTTCTCCTAAGTGAAATTTGATAGCACTTATAAACTTAACTATGCCATTTAACATGTATTGCTATACTTCATGTTGTGTTATTTCTGATTTTTTGACATGTAAGTCAACCAAAATGATATGCAACATTTGGATGTACGTATTTTTGAAATTATATATTCCTATTCCTATTCCTACAAGATTATAAGTACTTTGAAATCTGCAGGCATTCCCTTCAATCAAGCACATAGCTCTGAATGGAGGGAATGGTAAAGTATCCCTCCCTGAAAATTTCACCAAGATGCCTAGGCAGCAGCTATTTTATTAATTTAATAAGTGTTAGTTTCATATTCATATTCTATCATTAAATCATATTCTATCATCTATGTGAAACTCTTCCAAATTGTCTTATTCAGCCATATCATCATAATCAATTTAACATCCCTAGAGCATTGGACAAAATCTGACAGCAAGAACTGCTTAGTAAATGTTTGCTGAATACAGTTTCAATTTAATTTACCAAAATTTTCAAAGAAAATCACTCAGAGAATTTTTAAATTAAACTTTTTTTCTGATCTTGCTCTAGAAATAAGATTTACTTGTACATTAACATAATTTCTAGTGAATTAATCATCTAGGGAGAACAGAATAATTCCCTTTATGGAGTTACATAGCTAATAGCAAACCTTTGATTAAAGTCTCATAGAACAATGGTAAAATTTATTGGTCTAATTTCTAACGACCAATACAAAAATCAGATAACAAAGCATATCTTCATGAATGGCACAATGACTCCAAATTTGATCGTGCTGAGAAAACTTTCTTTACAAAGTCCCACGAATCAGAGAACATAATAATACTGTTTTACAATACATGATCTGGTCGGTGAAACATGCATACTTCTGAAAGTTCTTGCAATTTAACAATGGAAAATCAGTTCTAAACATTGTTTTCTCTTTTACAATGCGAAATGTTCGGAAAAACAGTAAAATAACTAAAGTAGTAAATGCATATGAATAAGTTAGAAATATTTTAAGTGATTTAGCTAAGACATTTAAGTTAGTTAATTATGCATATTAATTTTAATGTCACTTATAAGTGATATCACACTTTCCTAAATTCTTCACAATGCATAATGTGAACCAATGCTTTGCCTCTGTGTGCACTTGCAGGGAAACACGTTCCATATTCTGTACACATGGTGTAACACCTCCATCACTATTTACCTAGTCATGCTGCCTGGACTCTTGCAGTGGCCTCGTAATTGGTCTCCTGCTTCCATTCTTGCCCAACTAGAGTCTGTTCTTCATCCAAAGACCAGAAAGGTCTTTTTAAAAACACTTAACGAGATTATCACTTCTTGCTCAGATTCTTCCAATGACTTCTAGCACACATGGGATAAAACTTAATCACTATGAGAGATAGCCCCTGGCTACTTCATCAACATCAGTTCCAATTATCCTTCCAGTCTTAGTTGGCTCACTCTTGCTCCAACAACTCTAGCTGCCTTGCTAATCTTGATGTGTGTGCATACATTGAGGTCTCAAGGCCTTTATACTTGCTATTCCTTCTGCCTGGAAAGCTTGTCCCTCATACATCCATATGGTTTATTCTCTCACTTCATTCATGTGTCTATTCTGATGTCAGTCACTCAAAGGGATCTTTCCCGACCACTCATTCCATCACTCTTTATCACTTAATTTTCCTTATAAAATTTATCATGACCCGAAATTATGTCACTTACTGTCGTCCTCCTTCCAATAGAATGGCTGTCCTTTTTTGAGTAAGAAGTTTCTCTATTTTGTCCAATTCTCTATCTCCAGTGCCTAATATCGTGCCTGGCACAGAGTAGTCATTAAATAAATATTTTTAAATGAATTAGTAGATGTATAAAACTATCACTATTGCTAATTCTACCCCCATTACTCCCCTAAACTTCGTTACAGAAGAGAGTATTCTTGAGGTTTATCTTCTCATTGATTTTTCTCCCAAAGACCTCTTTTAGCTTGGCTGCTGTCTCATTTTTGTTTTAAGAACTACATAGTAATAAAGATAGGGATATTTAGGAAAAACACTCTTTTCCTTCGTCTCTCCCATCACCCCAACAACCTCAGTCCACTGCTACTGTTCAGGTCTCTATCTCTGGCAGCATGAAAAAGAGATGCTGGATCACGTGGTTAATATTCAGATCATATAAGAGGGGGAAGAAGAATGAAAAAATAACAGTAAGATTGTTCAATGTGCATGATTTCTATTTTGATATTACTGAAATAATAATAAATGATAAATGTTTCATATTTAATATCTCTGTGACAAACTGGGCTTTAATAAACAAGAAATCACCTCATACTATTATGTTAGTACTCACTAGGTTGTGTTTAAGAAAAAAAAATTTGATGACATTAATGTTATGTTTCATATAAGTGAAAAACTAAACTTCAAACTTCTATAAATTGTATATATTATACACGGTACACAATCTAATATCTATTTTTAGATTTACAAAAATAGATATTGCTTGCTTTTCACCAAGCCAAGTAGTAACCACATAGTACACAGTGACAAGTAAAGTAGGCAACTGAGATATAAAATATGGAGATTTCTTTCTCACTTGTAGGGACTGAATAGGGGCAATTAAGGAAGAATTAAAC
Organism: Diceros bicornis minor; assembly: GCF_020826845.1. Classification (NCBI taxonomy): domain Eukaryota; kingdom Metazoa; phylum Chordata; class Mammalia; order Perissodactyla; family Rhinocerotidae; genus Diceros; species Diceros bicornis. Next base: position 32,301,612 of record NC_080762.1, read on the forward strand.
ACAAACAGTAGTAGATTTAGCTGCCGCTTCAGCAGCTGTTACTTTATTAATGCTTAAGTAAGCCTGCTGATAATTTCAAATGATAGTGACAAAATCTACCAAACTTGCCATTAATGATAGAATTAAAAATGAAATTCTCGAGTGACGTCAGCATCATGGCGGAGTGAGCTTTCCCATGAATTCTTCCCCCACAAGATACAACAAAAGCAACAGCCACAGACCAAGAACGGAATCCCAGACAGTGAAAACCTAGAGCGGAGGGATCCACACTGCTGCACATCTGAGAGCGGAACGTGCTGGGCCCCCAGAGGAAGTGGGAAGAGGTAAGGAGAACTCCGCTCCCTCCCCATCAGATCAGCGATCCCGGTCCGCGTGGCTCCCAGAGAGGGGGGAGGGGCGGCCCTCGGCGGGGAAACCGTGGCTCTTCGGACTCTCTCAGCCAGTGGGAAACTCCCGCACAGAGGACTCAGAGGAGCCACAGGGCTACCATCAACATCTGAGCACTCCAGAGAGCGGATAAAGAGGGGCAAACGAGAAGCCTCCCACGTCAGGGACCCAGAGGGCAAAAGAGAGAACCCCCCCCTCCCCGCAACCCGGAGTCTGCAGCTCGACCAGACCAGACCTAGCGATCCGAGGCAGACCTGATCAAACTGGACTGGACCCGTGGATCGCAGTGGGGGAAAAAAAAAAAACAAAACTGCGGATCGCAGCAGAAAAACCGGGGCAGAGCGCAGGGGGCTTAGACTACACAGCCCTTTACCACCAGACAGTGGCGGCAGGTGGAAATTGCAACCAGAGACTTCCAGGATGAGGAAAAACAAAACCAACACAGGAACCACAATGCAAAAATATATAAAATCACCAGACCAGAAACAAAATGACAAGCACCCAGAAATCAACCCCGAAGACACAGAAATCCATAAACTAAATGACAGAGATTTCAAAATAGCTATCATAAAAACACTCAACGAAATACGAGACAACACAGACAAACAATTAAATGAGATTAGGAGTTTCTTCACAAAAGAGATTGAAATCATAAAGAAAAACCAATCAGTGCTGATGGAGATGAAGAACACAATGGAGGAGATAAAGGAGAATCTGGAATCTTTAAAGAACAGAGCTGACAATATGGAGGAAAGAATTAGTACTTTAGAGGATAGGAATACAGATATACTCCAGATGGAAGAAGAGAGAGAACTAAGACTAAAAAGAAATGAAGAAAGACTCCGAGAAATATCGGACTCTATTAGAAAATGTAACATAAGAATTATAGGTATTCCTGAGGGAGAGGAGAGGGAAAGAGGAACAGAGAGCCTATTCAAGGAAATAATAGCTGAAAATTTCCCAAATCTGGGGAAGGAGCAGGAAATACCAGTAAGCGAAGCCAACAGGACACCTATATATATTAACAGACAAAGGCCTTCACCACGACACCTAGTGGTAAGGCTAGCCAGGGTCAACGACAAAGAAACAATATTAAGGGCAGCTAGACAAAAACAAAAAATAATGTACAAAGGAACTCCCATCAGGCTCTCAGCGGATTTCTCAACAGAAACTTTTCAGGCTAGAAGAGACTGGAATGATATATTCAAAATACTAAAAGACAAAAACTTTCAGCCAAGAATACTCTATCCAGCAAAAATATCCTTCAAATATGATGGAGAAATAGTAACTCTCCCAGATAAACAAAAGCTAAGGGAGTTCATGGCCACGAGACCCCCACTACAAGAAATACTCAAGAAGGCCCTCAGGCCTGAAAAAAAGAAGAGAAAGGGAACACAAAGCTTGGAGGAAGGAGAAAAGTAGGTAGACAAAATCAGAGAAATAGTAGATCTTTACTGGAATAGATTAGCAACCACTTAAATACTAAACTCAAAGATCAAAGGAAGAAATTCACCAAAAATAAATTTAAACTCATCACTGTAAACACACAGCCACAACACAAGATAGAATAAGGTATAACAAGAGCAACTTAGAAGGGGAAGAGGAAAGTGACTGAATTGACTTAATATAAGGAAATAGGAGGCTATCAGATAATGGACTATCTCATACACAAGATTTTTTGCCCAAACCTCAAGGTAACCACTAAACAAATAATCAAAGCAAAACCACGTATGATAAACAAAGAGAAAACTAGAAGAATCATAAGACAGAACAACCAAACTGAATTGGCAGTCCAAAACAAATGGGACAAGAAACAAAGGAAATGCAAAAGAACCAGAAAATAAGTGACAAAACAGCAACATTAAGCCCTCATATTTCAATAATTACCCTAAATGTAAATGGATTGAACTCTCCAATCAAAAGATACAGAGTGGCAGGATGGATTAAAAAGCAAGACCCAACAATATGCTGCCTTCAGGAAACACATCTTAGCACTAAAGACAAGCACAGGCTCAGAGTGAAAGGATGGAAGACAATACTCCAAGCTAATGGCAAACAGAAGAAATCATGTGTTGCCATACTCATGTCAGACAAAGTAGACTTCAAGATAAAACAGGTTAAGAAAGACAAAGAAGGGAAATATATAGTGATAAAAGGGACACTCCACCAAGAAGACATATCACTTATAAATATATATGCACCCAACATAGGAGCACCAATGTACATAAAGCAACTATTAACAAACCTAAAAGGAGAAATCAACAACAACACAATAATAGTAGGGGATCTTAACACCCCACTTACAGCAATGGATAGATCATCCAGACAAAAAGTTAATAAAGAAATATTAGACTTAAATGAAAAACTGGACGAGATGGACCTAGTAGACATATACAGAGCACGCCACCCAAAAACAGCTGACTACACATTCTTCTCAAGCGCGCATGAAACATTCTCTAGGATAGACCATATGTTGGGAAACAAAGCAAGCCTCAATAAATTTAAGAAGATTGAAATCACAACAAGCATCTTTTCAGACCATAAGGCTATGAAACTGGAAATGAACCAGGAAAAAAAAACTGGGAAAGTGACAAAAATGTGGAGATTAAACAACATGCTACTGAACAACCAATGGATCATTGATGAAATTAAAGGAGAAATCAAAAACTATCTGGAAACAAACGAATATGATAACATGCCATATCAAACCATATGGGATGCAGCAAAAGCGGTCCTGAGAGGGAAACTCATAGCGATACAAGCCCACCTTAACAAACAAGAAAAAGCCCTAATAGGCAACCTTAAATTACACCTAACAGAACTAGAAAAAGAAGAACAAACAAAGCCCAAAGCCAGCAGAAGGAGAGAAATAATAAAAATCAGAGCAGAAATAAATGATATTGAGACCAAAAAAACAGTAGAAAGGATTAATGAAACAAAGAGTTGGTTCTTCGAGAAGATAAACAAAATCAACAAACCCTTAGCCAGGCTTACTAAGAAAAAAAGAGAAAAGCCTCAAGTAAATAAAATTAGAAATGAAAGAGGAGAAATTACAACGGATACCATGGAAATACAGAGGATTATAAGAGAATACTATGAGAAATTATATGCCAACAAATTGGACAATCTAGAAGAAATGGATAAATTCTTAGACTTATACAACCTCCCAAAATTGAACCAAGAAGAAATGGAGAATCTGAATAGACCAATAACAAGTAAAGAGATTGAAATAGTAATCAAAAACCTCCCAAAAAATAAAAGTCCAGGACCAGATGGCTTCTCCAGTGAATTTTACCAAACATTCAAAGAAGATTTAATACCCATCCTCCTCAAACTATTCCAAAAAATAGAGGATGATGGAACACTTCCTGAATCATTCTATGAGGCCAACATCACCCTGATACCAAAACCAGACAAAGACAATACAAAGAAAGAAAATTACAGGCCAATATCGCTGATGAACATTGATGCAAAAATCCTCAACAAAATATTGGCCAACCGAATACAACAATATATTAAAAAGATCATACACCATGATCAAGTGGGATTTATACCAGAGACGCAGGGATGGTTCAACATTCGCAAATCAATCAACGTGATACATCACATCAACAAAACAAAGAATAAAAACCACATGATCATCTCAATAGACGCAGAGAAGGCATTTGACAAGATACAACATCCATTTATGATAAAAACTCTCAATAAAATGGGAATAGAAGGAAAGTACCTCAACATAATAAAGGCCATATATGACAAACCCACAGCTAACATCATACTCAACGGGGAAAGACTGAAAGTCATTCCTCTGAGAACAGGAATGAGGCAGGGCTGCCCACTCTCACCACTCCTGTTCAACATAGTACTGGAGGTTTTGGCCAGAGCAATTAGGCAAGAAAAAGGAATAAAAGGAATCCAAATAGGTAACGAAGAAGTGAAACTCTCACTATTTGCAGATGACATGATTGTACATATAGAAAACCCTAAAGAATCTGTTGGAAAACTATTAGAAACAATCAACAACTACAGCAAAGTTGCAGGGTACAAAATCAATCTACAAAAATCAGTTGCATTTATATATGCTAATAATGAACTAACAGAAAGAGAGCTCAAAAAGATAATACCATTTACAATTGCATCAAAAAGAATAAAATACCTAGGAATAAATCTTACCAAGGAGGTGAAGGACCTATACAATGAGAACTACAAGACATTATTGAGGGAAATCCACGATGACATAAAGAAATGGAAAGATATCCCATGCACGTGGATTGGAAGAATAAACATAGTTAAAATGTCTATATTACCTAAAGCAATCTACAGATTCAATGCAATCCAATCAGAATCTCAATGACATTCTTCACAGAAATAGAAAAAAGAATACTAAAATTTATATGGGGCAACAAAAGACCCCGAATAGCTAAAGAAATCCTAAAGAAAAAGAACAAAGCAGGAGGCATCACAATTCCTGACTTCAAAACATACTACAAAGCAATAGTAATCAAAACAGCATGGTACTGGTACAAAAACAGACACACAGATCAATGGAACAGAATTGAAAGCCCAGAAATAAAACCACACATATACGGACAGCTAATTTTCGACTAAGGTGCCAAGAACATGCAATGGAGAAAGGAAAGTCTCTTCAATAAACGGTGTTGGGAAAACTGGACAGCCACATGCAAAAGAATGAAAGTGGACCATGTGCTATTGCCATTCACAAAAATTAACTCAAAATGGATCAAAGACCTGAAGGTGAGACCTGAAACTATAAAACTCATAGAAGAAAATATAGGCAACACACTATTTGACATTGGTTTTAAAGGAATCTTTTCGGATGACATGCCTACCCAGACTAGGGAAACTAAGGAAAAAATAAACAAGTGGGACTTTATCAGATTAAAGAGCTTTTATAAGACAAATGAAACCAGAATCAAGATGAACAAACAACCAACCAGCTGGGAGAGAATATTTGCAAAACATACATCTGACAAGGGGTTGATCTCCATAATATATAAAGAACTCACACAATTGAACAACAAAAAAACAAACAACCTGATCAAAAAATGGGCAGAGGAAATGAACAGACACTTCTCCAAGGAAGATATACAGATGGCCAATAGGCACATGAAAAGATGCTCAACATCACTAATCATCAGGGAAATGCAAATGAAAACAACACTAAGATACCACCTCATGCCCGTTAGAATGGCTATAATCACCAAGACAAAAAACAACAAATGTTGGAGAGGATATGGAGAAACAGGAACCCTCATACACAGCTGGTGGGAATGCAAATTGGTGCAGCCTCTATGGAAAACGGTATGGAGATTCCTCAAAGAATTAAAAATAGAGATGCCCTATGATCCAGCCATCCCACTACTGGGAATCTATCCAACGCACCTGAAATCAACAATCCAAAGAGGCTTATGCACCCCTATGTTCATTGCAGCATTATTCACCATAGCCAAGAAGTGGAAGCAACCTAAGTGTCCCTCGACTGACGATTGGATTAAGAAAATGTGGTATATATATATATACAATGGAATACTACTCAGCCATAAAAACAGACAAAATCGTCCCATTTGCAACAACATGGATGGGCCTGGAGCGTATTATGTTAAGTGAAATAAGCCAGAAAGAGAAAGACAAACACTGTATGATCTCACTCATATGTGGAATATAAACCAACACATGGACAGAGAAAACTGGACTGTGGTTACCAGGGCAGTGGAGGTGGGGGGTGGGCACAAGGGGTGAAGGGAGTCATATATGTGGTGATGGACAAACAAAAATGTACAACCCAAAATTTCACAATGTTAGAAACCATTAAAACATCAATTAAAAAAAAAAATGAAATTCTCAACTGGTAATTCTTCAGAAAAGCCATGGCTCCAAAATATTTCTAAACTTTGATTTGTTTTTTTAGGGGAAGGAGGGCTTTAATTGTTTTTGTTTTATACACACCCCCAGACGTGATTTTGTTGTGAACTCTCAATTGGATTGTTTATAAATATTAATATTCCTGTACTAGAATTGTCACAATAGCTTCCTCTCTTGTGCCAATATTTCCATGGGATTTATTTATGTAATGCCCTCATTGAGTTAGTTTAGCTGCCTAGAAAAAAATAAGTACATAGAAATTGAGGGTTTTTTCACACTGATAATTTCAAGTAAACTAAACTTCTTTTAAAAATAATTGGAAATCACGCATATCGATACTCTAAAATAGAATTTAGTATATTTGTTATTCATGACCCAAGTACTGAATGATGGTATCTCACATATTCTGTTCTGGGTTTTGGGTATTACAGATCTCCTGATTTTAAAATAATTAATGTCTATTAAAATTATAGTATATGTGCAAACATTTTATTCTGCCAAAGACAATCATCTAAATATTAAAGATAGTCTATTACATTCTATAATTCTTACAGTTATATTTAAACATACCTAAAAACAAAACAAGGAAAAATCTATAACATTACTCAAACTTAATGTTATTATATTTATTTATGAAGCATAAAAGAATCTCTCTCTTAAGAAGACAAAGATGATGAATGACTTCTTGAAACAAATTTATATGCAAAGTTTCAAAATAAAAAACTAGAAACAACTCAAAATATTTAAAATCTCAGGTTATTTCTTGAGCCTATAAAACATTTACACAATTTCTTGTTACTGATTTAAGCTATTATTTCACCTATATATTTTCTGCTAAACTTTTTTTCATTTCCCAGTTGAAATGCTATGGGAACACAACCAATGGACCAAGCAACAACTACTAGCACTAAGATAGATGACTACGAACCATAAGGAACCTTCTTAATGGAATCATGAACTTATAATTCTGCTCTGGTAAACTATTCTTCAGTGGATAGTAGATTAAGCATATTGGATTTCCAGAGTCTATTTTTAAAAAAGAGGTGAATTATAACAGTTGTAAATAATCAGTTATAAAATTTTATATTATGATCAGTTTATCTTAAAACTAGACATTAATTTGGAATAATTTTAGAATTAGTTTTATAATTAATTTATTTAGAATATTTGTCAGAATAACAAGCATTCCTTGACAAAGGATTATCAAAATTCAGCTATGCACCAGGCCTGCGGGAAAGTAGAGGATACAAAGGTGTTTATGATAGAGTCATTTCTCAGGTGCTCACAGCGGTTTAGGGAAGATTAACATGGAAACAAATAATTGGAAAGGTCTAATAAGTACTTCAGCTGAAGTATGTATAAGATCCAGTTGTGCTACAATTTTACCGGCTTGCTGAACTGTTGCTGTAATGGGTTAATATAAAAAGATATTCATTATTAGAATTTACATTAATTCTGCAAAACCTGGAGTTGAAATGGGACCAACACACAAACAGTTAGTATTAAAGAAAGTGCAATGGACTCCAGAGGGAAAAGTGATAGGTATTATAACCCTTCTGAGAGCACCTAATTATCTACTGTTCATTACTGGATTGAAAAAAAATTATGCTGAGGAGTTTAAAAATAAAAGTGATCTTTAGAATAGTTTATTCTTCAACATGAGAGAAATAAGAAGAGTTGAATGGTTTACACTTGTAAGCTACATGAGGAAACTGCAAGGCATTCCCATCTCAACCTCTTCTTGTTGCTTTTCCAGCTAAAGTACAAACAAATATTAGATAATTTTCCTATACAGCCTCATTATTCTTACCCAAAGGCATTTGTTAGAGTCATTTAAATATTGTAGAGAATAAATTATAACAAGATCTTCAGTGTATCTTCCAACAGAACAAGGATAACTTTTTGCTATGATAGAATGTACTGTTTCCAAAACTTGCTTTATAAATAGATTTACATCATATGCTGAATTACTAAGCAAACATACCTTTGAACGGGCCAAATCTAAAATATAAATTTACTTAATTCCCTACATTCAAAATCTGTACTACATGCTTGTACTTAGCACAAATACAAAGTATGTATTAGTATATGTTAAATAGGTAAACTGTTGAAATAATATACACTGGGGGCTGGCCCGGTGGTGCAAGTGGTTAAGCTCATGAGCTTCTCTGCAGTGGCCTGGGGTTCACTGGCTCGAATCCTGGGCACGCACAGATGCACCGCTTGTCAAGCCGTGCTGTGGCGGCATCCCATATAAAGTAGAGGAAGATGGGCATGGATGTTAGCCCAAGGCCAGTCTTCCTCAGCAAAAAAAAGAGGATGATTGGCAGATGTTAGCTCAGGGCCCATCTTCCTCACACACAAAAATAATAATAATATACACTGTAAGAAAGAACTTTGCATAATAAAAATATTTACATATATATATAAACAGCTAGCCATAATTAGTGTTGCAGGTGGATATCTTTACAATTAATTCTCTAACAAAAAATATTTTGTAGGGGCCGGCCCCGTGACTTAGCGGTTAAGTGCGCGCGCTCTGCTGCTGGCGGCCCCAGTTCGCATCCTGGGCAAGCACCGACGTACCACTACTCCGGCCATGCTGAGGCCGCGTCCCACATACAGCAACTAGAAGGATGTGCAACTATGACATACAACTATCTACTGGGGCTTTGGGGAAAAATAAATAAAATTATAAAAAAAATATATATTTTGTAACATTTTCTCTGGTTTGCATAAGTAATAAAATTCCCTGAATCTGTACTATTTAATTAAGTTTTATAAAGCTTCAACTATAACTATTTATTTAATAATTTGTTAAAATTTTTGAGGCATGAGAGAACTTAAAATCCTGCCATCTATCTGAAATCATTTGTTCATTTATCTATTCAACAATTTATTATTGACAATTCACTAATTTATTCAACAAATATTTATTCTTGAGTGACTGCTCTGTAACAGGAGTTGTTCTAGATGTTCGTAGTACTGGCAAAGCCAACAAAGTGAAGAAGGCAGACACTAAGCATGAAACAACTAGAGGATATAATTTCAAGTGGTGAAGAGAGCTATGAAGGAAGATCAAGCAGGGTAAGGGATCAGAGTGTGACTAGGGAGAAAAGGAGGGCACAATTTTTAACAAAATGGACAGGGGAAACCTCTCCAAGGTCCTGACATTTGAGTCCAGACTTCAATCAAGTCAAGGATAAAGCCCTTGGGAGGGTCTGAGCAGAGTTCTGGCAGAGAGAACTGTGTGTTATAAAGGCTCTGGGGTGGAAACAAGCTGGGTATGCTGGAGGAGTCACAAACACATCTGTAACCCTCCCCATCTCCTCCCACTTTAATCATCCTGCTGATCGTCTCCAGAAAACCCCATAGAAGTGTAGAAAAATCACATAAAAAGACACTCCAATTATAAACAAAAAGTGTCAGATTTAGAAGAAAAAATTTGTGTCATTGCAACTCTCATTTCACTTTCTCATATGTTTTTTCCACTAAAACGAAATGATACTAGTTAGGTTTATTCTCTTATCTTTAACCTATAAATATGATCTCTATAAATTATTTTGTTCAAATTCAATTTCAAAAAAACTATTTAATTGTGCCTTAGAATTTGTTAAAATACTATATTATCTATTAAACATTTAAGAAAAACATCATGCCCATGATGTGGTAAATCAAAATTAATAAATAATAACAGAGAAAATAAAAGATTAAGTACATTGTCCACAGTATTTCTGAACCTGTGACATGATCTTGTTTCTACATCACCTATGTGATCACTTGCTTCTACAATAGTCTCCCACTGATAAAAAAGAACAGCTTCATGGTTTTATGCAAATATTGCAGAGGAACAACAATTTCTTTCCAGCATATTTGATTTTTCTGATAGTTGAGGTATAATAACTGAGCTGAGACCACTTCCCCATGTTTGTTAAGAAAAATTTAAGCCATTCCCTTATTTGTTTATTGAGTTTAATAATATATCACCATATATTTAAGAATGCTTGAGTAACTTACAGGTAAATTTGAATGTGAAGGTTAAACAACAAACTCCTGCAAAACAGCAAACAAAAATCTTTCAACTGTGACAGTTGGGACAATGTTTAATAGTAGAAAACTATATGCAAATCATTAGAAAAAAGTCTGTAAGAAAAAGGTTAAAATTTTCCATCTATCATTTAATCCAAACTACCCCCCCTCCACTCTTTAATCCTTCCTTCATTTCTTCCTCTTTCCCTTCTTTCTTCTTCTCTAAAATCAGAGAGAAAGATTTTTTCTTATTTTTAAAAAGCCTATGCGATAAAATTAAATCTCTAATACCAGATGTAGAAGGAATTAAGACAGAGATCATAAGCAAATAACTTTTTCTATTGAATGAAAGTGGGCCACCTACTATTCTAGCCTGCAAGAGGCTTAAATCTATCTAGTTGCACACCTAGAATCTTTAAGAAATAATTCAAAGTTCAGAAATAGGCTAATACACAAAGGTGTTCCCTCGAGATCATCTATAATCCGGAACTGTAAGTAGCCTATATGCCTCAGAAGGGAATGGTTAATAAATCAGGGTATAACAAGAAAGAATTACTATGTTCTCTTAAGCAGTATTTTATGATATTTCCAATGAAATGGAGTGGACACTGGTAATGTGAGTGAACATAGAAACATATAATATTAAACATGAATCAACCAAGTAAGAGGGGGAACCGATAGATTAAATGGGTCTTGAGATATATCAATCAATCACAAATTAAAGAGCATTTTTAGATCCCAATTTAAACAAGTAAATTGTAATGAATAAGTAAATAAATACTATAAGACAATTAGAAAAATGTAAATAAATACTGTTAGTTGGATACTTGATGTCATTAAGAAATTTTCTGAGTGATAATGACATTGTGGCTACTTTTTAAAATTTTAGTCCCTCTCTTTTAGAGATAAACACTGAAATATATATACATAACATGATATAAAGTCTAGGATTGCCTTCAAAATAATACAAGCGGCAAGAAAGTTGGTGGGAGTAGATATGAAATGAGATTGGCAATGAGCTTATAATCTGTGAGGGCTGATGACGGGTACAAGGAACTTCACTTTACTTTTCTATTTGCACATTTGAAAAGTTCTCCAATATGACGTATAAGAGGTATAAAATCAACAACAGAAAGCAAAATGTTAGTAATGTTTGTCACTGGTTAGTAAAATTATGGTTTTTTATATTATTTCAAAATTTTATAATTTTTCTACTCTGAAAATATATTCTTTTTTATTCCAATAATGAAAAACAATATGTGTCACTTCATACATATATATATATATCTCCTATATACATGCTACCTATGCATTAAATATATATATTCTACCTTGAAGATCTTCCCTAATCAAATAAAACATAATTATAAGCAATAAAGTAAATCCATAGAATTTTTGTGGTCATTATATTTAAGAATGTAAGGGTCAAGATACACATACAAAAAGTTTTATTTGACCTAAACTTACAGATTAACTTCAATACAAACACCAGTCTTTTCTGAAAATAAATTATTAAAACATGAAATGAGTAAATAGTTAAAAGACTGTTTTGCTTTGATTTTAACTCCTGAAAAGCAGCCAATATATTTTGTATTTTGAAGGTAAGGAAAAATAACCTTCCTTTGTATAAGCATTTGAACCTAAACAATTCAGATGGAGCCTCTGATATCAAATATTAAGTAAGGTGTTGCAGAAAACATTGCTATATTTTAAGGCTACCTTCATACTTTTTCATATGTGCATGTAGTTTTTCCAGGCTTAAGAAGGAGCAATAATCAATCACATTATCTTTCTGTAGATATAAAAACAAAAACTTGGAACAAAGACTAAATTATAAAAATGTTAAAAATCCATGATTTCAGAAGGTAATTACTATTACTTCGCTGGTTTAAAAAGTTCACATAAATATATCCCACAGTAAAGTAAAATAAGCTTCCATTTTCTCAAGCGTGAAATAATATGACAGGACCTATCAATCAGTATTTACTGGTAGACTAGGCAGAGTGGGGATGCAAAGACGTTTAAACATGATCCCTCCCAGGGCTTATATAATATTCCTTGAAGCAAGAAATACCCGGAGGAACTATAAGAACACAATGAATTGTATGAGGAAGAGCTCAATGGAGTGGTTAGGAGAAGATTCATGGTATACTTGAGACTTAGACTATGAGTGAGAAAGACCAATATAGCAGTTAATAAGCATAGATTCTGAATTCATTAGTGACCCCAAATTTCCAATCAGCAGCCACAATTTGTTTCCATAGTTGGTAGCCCAGAGAGGGGTATATTCAATCTGCCAGTTTGTAGCTTTCCAAAGGGCAGACCAAAACCCAGGCCACTGACAGCAGCTCAAGTCACACGAGAATGGCCTTGAGTTCTGTCCACTAATAAGAATGATCATGTTCAGTTTTGGTTCTGTATAGCTGGCGCTGAGTCCAGATAGCCACAGGAGCCCAATGGACACCATCACATTTCAGCTTGTCAGTGAACCAAACCCAGGCATTTAGAAGAACTTCGATGAATCGAGGGCCCTATTGAGTCAGCAGCTTTATTTTAAGCTGTGGGGTGAAGGATAAAATTTCCCCCAAAGGGATAGCTACCTCTTTTCATGTAAAGCCCAGATGTCATTGCTGCCTGGCTAGCTAAGTTCTTGAATGTAGCATGGCCATTTGATAAGTGAAACTTTTTGGGTCTTTCCCATGTTGTTAGTTATTAAACTCCAAGGTGACCTACCTCAAAATGGGACTATCAGGCCATAGAGTCATCAGGTTTCTGTGGATCAGGCACTCAGTTTCAACAAGTGTCTAGCAGCAAGCTAATACCTGCTTCTTAAAAGGGGTGTACATGGTAGCCATGTCTAGCAGGTAATGAGTCCAGAACCTGAAGGAAAACTTCAGGTATAGTAGACCAGAAGGTAAAATCATCAATCACAGAGACTTATAGTTCAAAGGGGTCATTAGGGTCATGGGGTCCCAAAACTACTAGGACTTTTCTACATGTAACTTATTTTGATTGGGAGGATCCCCTCTGGGCCTTATGGGACGACATCGATGAACTCCTTTCATACATATAGATATAGAAGCAACAACTACAGTACATTGAATTGGCCCAAATGCCCTTAACACAAGGTCATGTTAGATTCCTTTCCTTGGCTGAAATTGATTAGCAGAATGTGTATGCCCTGTGCCCCCAGTAGTACTAAGTAGGATGGTGACCTGGTCGCCTATATCCAACAAAGCCTGACCAAAGTATATGATCAAGTATTTATGGCCTTTGGTTCCTCTTGGAAACAGGGAGACTTTGGCCCCATCTTTACTAATTTTTGTCCTTAAAGAAACTGAGATTGGGATAGAAGTGGTGAGAGGGATCAAGGAGAGTGGAGGCAGAGAACAGCTCCACACCAGTAAGCATGATGTATTTACTTTCAATTTTGAGCAGTGCGGTGGTTGTTTGCCAGTCACTCAAAGTTCCAATGCTTTGGCCCAGTCCAGTGTTCCATATTAGGTGGCCAGATCTTTAGTCTGAAACTATCTATTTCATCTTTGGAGCTCCATTAAATAAACAGCCACAGCCTCATTGCCTTTCAGCTGGAGCTGTGGGGCTTACTGCATCATTGTCATACTGTACCTCCTTCCACTTGCCCAAATCACCATTTGAAGAGTATACAGTAGTCCCCTATTATCTGCAGTTCTGCTTTCCACAGTTTCAGATACCTGTAGTCAACTGCAGTCCAAAAATATTAAATGGAAAATTTCACAAATAAACAATTCATAAGTTTTAAATTGAGCACTGTTCTGAGTAGCATGATGAAATCTCACACCATCCAGCTCTGTCCCGTCCAGGATGGTGAATCGTCCCTTTGTCCAGTGTATCCACGCTATATACTACCCACTCATTAGTCACTTAATAGCCCTCTTAATTATCAGATCAACTGTGGAGATATTGCAGTGCTGTGTTCAAGTAACCCTTATTTTACTTAATAATGGCCCCCAAGTGCAGGAATAATAATGCCGGCAATTCAGACATGCCAAAGAGAAGTCATTAAGTGCTTCCTTTAAGTGAAAAGGTGAAAATTCTCCACTCAATAAGGGAAGAAAAAAATCGTATGCTGAGGTTGCTAAGATCTACGGTAACTTTTATTACAGTATATTGTTATAATTGTTCTATTTTATTATTAGTTATTGTTGTTAATCTCATACTGTGTCTAATTTATAAATTGAACTTTATCATAGGTATGTCTGTATAGGAAAAAACAGTATATACAGGGTTTGGTACTATCTGTGGTTTTAGGCATCCGCCGGAGGTCTTGAAGCTTATCCCTCAAGGGAATACTATACCTCAATAGTACCTCTTGCTGCTTAGGCTCTAAACATTCTTAACAGCAGGATAATAACAGTCCCTTAATCTGCTCCTTTGCCCACCACTTGGGTAAGAGTGTTAGCAACTAGATTCCAGGGATTGTACTCATATCCTCAAACCCAGCTCGTGGAGCCCTTGGTTTTAATCTTCCAGAAACCCATGTCTCTGTCCACATCCCATTCTCATTGCCAATTTGCAGAAGTTCTTATATTCTGAATAGTTAAATTTCTTCTGTCAATTATATGCACTAGAAATTAGTCTATGGCTTCCCCTTTAATGTTTTCTCTCTCCGTGTTTTTCACAGTGGAGCAGATTTATTTATTTTTTTTACCTCTCCTGTCTCTTACTCAGAGCACATTTTTGATTTAGTGATATATATTTTACCAGAATTCCAGCAAATCCTCAGCTATTATCTTTTAAAATATTATTTCTTTCCAATTCCTTCCGTTGTCTTTTTCTGGAACTCCTGCTAAATATATGGTGGAATCTCTCACCCTTTCCTCAATGTCTCTTAGCTTTTCTTTCATAAATTGTATTTTCTTGTCTTTCTGTGTTGTGTGTTGATTAAATTGATCAGTATTTTTTCCATTTAACTCTCTCTTTGTGTTCAGCATACCTTGTTTACTGAGTTTTTTAATGATAATTTTTAAACTTTCATTATTTCATTATTTTTCACACTTCATTATTTTTTACTATGCAATTTATTTTCTTTTTTGTGGATTTTATAGAATTTTAAAAGATATTTTGTTTTTAGTTTTTATTTAAAGTCCTTGTCAGTTCTACAAAATGTATTTCATAAGGATAAAATTCATGTTCAATTGCATTGTTTCAGTATGAGACCGCATTTTTTGTTATACTTCTCTATTTCATTCCCTCTGTCTCTCATATATCCTGACAGGTCCCTTTCTAGTGGTTCCGTTATTCCTTTCACTCAGTGCTCTCTCCCTAGTCTTTTAATCCATAGCTATGTTTTATAAGGGTGATTTGAGGCTCACATCCCCTGATGACATTGATGGTATTTTGTATCTAGTCCCAAAACAAGTAGGTAGCTTGACAGAGTTCCTAGTTTCCTGCCTGATCTGTGCCTTTCTGTTCACATTGGTCCACAGCTCTCAAGTAAGCAAAAGCCTCAGGCACCAGTATTTTCATGCTGATTTCTCAAGTAAGGAAGCCACACCCAAGGTCCTGGTTTCAAGCAGTCAGCCTGTCTTCAGACTTGGATTTTACATAGAGCATTTTTAATCCATGCATAATTCTAGACCAACATGCCCTACTTTTGGATCAGGGACCCTGAGGCCTATAGCTTTAGTCAAGCTTACTCTGCTTATTTTGCATGGATTTTTGTTATGCATATTAATCAAAGAGGAATCTGTTAAAGCTTGATGTTAACCACACCATCTTGACAAGAAATAAGGCAGTATTTTTTCAAAGTTTATTATAATATACGTTCTTTCTAGCAGCGATTAAAAGATAGTCAGAACAGGTAGCAAATAGAACTGAGAAGCAGTGACCTAAGAGAGGCAATTGGAAAACAAGGAGAATTTTATGGAAGCCAGTGGAAGAGTGCTTCAAGAACAGAGTAGTAAGTTGAGCAAATCGCTTCTTACAGGTCAAGTAAGATAAAGCCTGACAAATATCCACTGGATTTAGCAACTTAGAGGCATTAATAAGAGTAATTTTTGATGACATGATAGTTCAAAAATGATCAAGGGTGAGATGTGAGGCAAGGGAGATAGCTAGTGCAGCCAACTGGAGAAAGGAATTTGCCTCTGAGGGGAAACTGAAATGAGTGGCAGTTGAAAGGGCTTTTTTTTTTTTTTTTAATGAGAAATTATGGTCTTTTGAAAATGCAAATGGAAATGAATCAAGAGAAAAAGGCCTAGATGTCTAAAGTAGAGAAAGAAAGAAAGAGACATGGGTCTGAAAATCCCTGAATAGACAAGATGTGATGGAAAAGAAAGATGAAAAGAATACCCTTAAGCAGGAGAAGGGCCCATTTCTCCATTAAACCTTGAAGAGAGAAGGAAAGAACAGGTGGTAATGAAGCAGTGCTTGTCAATTTGATGGTGGAGGGTTGAGGTAGACATTCTCATCTAGTGGTCTACTTCTCTTAGAGGCAGCAGACCAGCTTTTCTGCTGCACATTAAAGAGGGACTGGTAGACGTGAGAAGTAGAAAGAAGCATTTGAAAGCAGTGTTGCAGAATATAAGAGAGTGTGGTGACTAGATAAAGTTAGTAGGAGTTGTGACAGTGTTGACAGCGGATTTGGGATTACTATCTGTTTATAGTGGTTCCATTCTTCACAATAGGTTGATTTTCTGCATCTGAATTTATTCTTCTAAGTCAGGCACAGGGAAGAAGATAATGACATTAATACAGGGTTAAGTTTTGAAGAGGCAAATGCTATAAAACAACAGAGGAAAAATAAATTTGGTCCTAGAAGAGAACGGATGTAACAATAAACCACAGAAACTAAGCTGGGTATGGAGAAATGGGAGGGGAAGAGAAAATTAATATACAGAAAACAGATAGATGATCAATCAACTCACGGGTTTGATAGGGTCAAAACAAGTGTAGTGGGGTCAAGTAAATTTATAAGCAAGAAGGAAAAGAATGTTGAATTTCTGAGTTATTGATCTAAGAGTTAGTAAACTTTGGGTCATGATAATGATTATGATGTAATTATAGGCATATATAATTATTATGTGGCTGAAAGACCCCTATAAATGAACAACTCAAGAAGCTTAGAGTCCATGGTGATGGATGGGTCTTTTGTAAGTACACTGAATCTATCTAGAATCATGAAATCAACCATCTAAAAGTGAAAGGCTATGATCCAGGTGCTGAAGTCAACAGTAGATGAGTAATTGTGATTAAGAAGTGAGTAGAGGATAGCATAAAAGAGAAGGAATGGTATATCCAGAGACATGAGCCTCAAAAATGCACTGTTTTTCTGGAGCTTAGAGAATTTATAAACTGGAACCAGCAGTGGGGAGCATGGTTTTAGGACTATTCAGCTATATTCCAGTTTGTCTTTGTTGGGGCCCAGGACAGGCCACCTCAAGATGTTCCACAACGGCATATCGAGTATTTTTAGCTAAAGTTATTTAAAAAGCAAAAATGGCTCTCTGATCCTCCTATCTCTGTTCCACCTGAAAGCAGGAAATAAATCTCCCACGTGAAAGGTGCTCTCCCTGCATCCTCATCCCTAGAGCTGCAGGATTCAAGGTTGAGAAGCCTGTGTAAACAAACCTTGCTAATTACGTACGCCAAACCTAAATTTTTTTGTCCTGTCCTTGTGTAAAAGATATATATACTGCCTGCTTTGCTCACTCTCCGAGCATCATCTTTATTATTCTCCCATGTGCACGTAATTAAATTGGATTTCTCTCCTATTAATCTGGTCTTGTGTCAATTTTACTATTAGTCCAGCCACAAGAACACAAGAAGGGAAGAAAGGGGATTGTTCCTGCCCTGACATCCTTTTCTGAGCACATGATAGATTACATTCCCTTCCTCCCTTGAAGTTGAGCACAATCGTATGATGTACTTTGGTCAATGGAATATAAGCAGAAGTGGTGCGCTTTCATTTCTGCAAAGAAACTTTTAAGTGACAGTGTCCAACTCACCAATGATCCCTCTCTTTTTCCTGATGTGATAATTGGCAATACTCACATGGCAGTGGCTCCATCAGCTTGGGTTTTCGAGAGAGTAAACATGGAGCACAGCCCTCAGCTGTCCTTTGATCTGTATGTAGTGGGAGTGAGAAACAGTCTCTGTAGGTATAAGCTACTAAGATATTTGAGCCTAGCCCATGCTGCCTAATCCAGGCAGCCAAGAAGATCTGACCCAGCCTCTTGAGGCAAGTGAGATGAGAGAGATAGAGCAGCCATCACTGACAGGGCTACAGAGAGAAAAATTTCAACAGGAAAGAGGCCAACAGGATAGGAAATAATCAAGGAAGAGAGTGGAAATGAAGGGAGATTATTAATGATGGAGGGGGTGGGGGTCCAGCGGGTATAATGAATGGCTTGCGAGAAAGGGAAAGAGTGGTGACTTGGATCAGAGAAAAGCCAACATAGTCCCGCACATTCTGAAAATAAAAATATAGGGAGAGTTAAATAGACCAGATAGTCTTAAAATTTTTACAATATCCAATAATAACAAATGTATGCAGTACATTTTCTTTAGATTAACTAAAGAATCATTTTCATGTTTAAAAAACACACTACTGGGGATACAAATTGCAATTTCTCATGGTTTTCCACTAAATTCTCAAACACATTGATATTTTACAAGAATGGGATCAGGTGTCTACCCTCTACTCTTCCTTCTCTCAAGTCTCACATGTATTAGGTTAAACAGAAAAAACTTGTCATTTGGGTGGCCCCATCCCTAGATTCCAGAGGGAATGCAGACTTTTCCTTCCTTGTTTATTCTATTGATAATTTCAATGGGAAGTAAGATGAGTGGAAGAGGCAGTGAGATGCCTTAGTTTATGTTTTCATTTATTGCAGATATTTTGCTATTATTTCTATCAGAAAAAAATACCAATGACAGCTAACACTTATTGAATGCTAATAATATACCTGGGATTATTCTAAACACTTCATACGTTTTCTGTCACTTAATCTTTAGCATGAAGTGTATGCTTTCGTCAATGCCCTTTTTTATATGAGAAAAGTGAGGCTCAGGGAACTTAGACAAGTTGCCCAAGATCACACTTCTGATAAGGAATAGAGGGGGATTTGGAACACTGGCTGATTCCACAGTTATGCTACTGGTTATAATTTTAAAGCCTTCTGATACCAAAATACATTTGGTGGACTGATTTTCTTTCAACACAGAATGAAAATGTATTAAGGAATAATGAATTGAAAATAGATTTCATTGAGGATAGCAAATAAATTTGTGATCAAGTCTTCTCTAAATTATCCAAGTTCATATTGACATTTAAACATGAGGCATTGTCCTTGACAACACACTGAATCTTAATTCTTTCAAACAATACCTCTTTTTTATTCAGTTTTATTCTTTTGAAACCGTTTTTAGTATACCTATACACACATGTGGTGTGTATATGTTCATAGACATATATACACAGCATACATATCCATATATATACACACAGATTATGCATATGTAAATATATATAAACATGTATGTGTGTGTGTACTTGTAACATCGTAACAATTACCTTAAAAAATTGTGAAAGTCAAGTTTGTTTTTTAAGTGTACCAAGATTTATATAGATGCACCATGAGAGCACATCAGAACACCAGTATTATTTGCATACATACTACATATTGTGTTTTAATTAGGAAATTCAACTTCCCCTGTTATGACAAACCATAACATAAATAATTTATGTAAAGAGATGTATGGGAATGAATCCATCTATGATAGCACATACACAGAAGGAACATCATTCACTTAGGGTCTTGGTATGACCTAAAAGTACTGACTGGCAACAAGATTCATCATAATTCAAAAAATTTTTTACACAAAGGTTGATTTGAAAACATAAGGACACTGGTTGTTTTGTTACTATGGCTATTCCTGGCAGTTCTCCAGGGATTACAACTGCACAACCTTACAAACAGCATAGAAATTGACTGTTTTAACAAAGGGTCTCAGCAGGGTAATGAGTGGTGCACATTAATTCTCACTGTGCATTGATGAGCTCTCTTTGAACTTTGCCAAGGTTTAAACAATGGTGACAGGACTCTGGCACTGGCAGAAAATCTGGGCCTTGACCAGTGCTTTAGGGATGAGGTTTGTTTGTTTGTTTGTTTTTGTTTTTGTAGGAAACCACATTTTAATCATTTAGACTGGTTATTGGTCCTAATTAGATCTGGAGTCTTAAGGAAGCTTGTGAAATATCAGAAAGGAATCTTTGCCACAAGCGTCTTCTAAAGAAAGGATTTAGAGTTGCTCTTAGATTAATCTTTAAAGGTTATACATTCAAATCCCAAGGTAGGAAAAGCTTCTTTTTAATGGTATCATGAGTAGGGAAAATGTATACGTTGGACTTATGAAATTCTTGATATTTCATTTTGATCTACAAAAATGACAACTTTATGTTTCAACCTAAATATGACTGTTTATGTTACATAATTCATTGATTTGCCTAAACATTTATTTTCTTAAATTTTGATTTCTCAAATACTGACTTCAGATTTTATGTGTGGCTCAAATTATGTTTTTATTTGTAATGTTGATCCCAAGGTGAGAGATTATACTATATTTTAAACCTTAATTAGCCTTTTGAAGCAAGGCAAATTGAACATAAAATATTTGTGTATGTTTGTGTGCAGGCACACATGCATATTCTGCAATTGATTCATCACAATTGTGTTGACTGATAGATGTTGTTGACTAGTGAATAATAATTTAGGAGAAAGTGATTAGAAATCACATACATTGATTTGGATGCACTACCTTCTTTTGTGATCTTGACTAATGTTTATAAAAAAACAGTTTGCTGAACACATTTTTCTGATTCACAACTTTGATCATGTTAGATCAATCCCTCAAAGTCCATTCAGAGTGTCACCTTTCCACAAAGCCTTTTACAGGCCTCCTATCTGTATCTATTCCCACCCTGTTCTAGATTTACTCTCCATCCCTCATGTGCGCATCATGACACTTGATTCTTCAATCTGTTATGATAATTATATATTCATATCTAGTTTCTGTACTATATTAAATATTCTAGAAAGAGGAGTCCAGGTCTAAGTCATCTTTGCGTCACTGGCAATGACTTGGCGCAGAGCAATGCACAAAGCAGTTCCTCCAAGGAATATATGAAACAAATGTGTTTTGGGCTTCTTGTTTAAAATAGTTATTTCTACAATGATATTAGCCACATTGCTCTATTTTTTATAATTCCCATGTTGTTGTTTAATAAATTAAATATTAAATTTTTAATTTGATGTCCTTCCATTTGGGGATTGGGGTCAGGAAAATGTCATTTCCCTGAAAATGAAATTGACAATACCAAAATCCAATATATAACGTGAGGGACTAGGTATTCGTAAAAACATCCCACCAGACATATTTCCAGAAGGATTAAATGATCAGAAAAGTACTTTTAATTCAGAACAACTAAAATGGAGAAAATATGAATCCAGAGATTTTGAGCTGATATTTGCCTTAAGAGCATTTGAAATCCTCTAATCCTCATAGGCTAGAGCTTGAAGTTTGATGGGCCAGAAGCCAAAACCAGAAGATAAGCCTGGGTCCCTCGCAAAATGAATGATCAGATTGGAGACTTTTAAATAAAGCCAACACACCCTACCACACCCACACTCAGTGGGTCAACTAGAATAAAGCCCACCCCAAGCAGTAGATGGGAGAACCCTCGCCTGACTTAGTCTTGGCCTTAACTAAACAGGAGTAAAAAGAAAAATGCCAGCTCTGAGAATTCTTACCCACTTATCCACCTTCGTGTGGTGATGTCCAAAACAAAATTAAATACAAAATTTCTTTTAATGAGTTCTGGATCGGTTGTGTCAGTAAGCTCCTGGCAGAAGCTAATATAAAATTTCTCTGAAGGAATTCACTTTAACAAAAGTCTCAAGTGTTTCAACACATGATGTTTCAAGGATTATGTGTTCTCTGACGTTAAATATCATAAAGTACCCAATAAAACAACTTACTGTGAGCTGGAGTCAGTAGAAATAATAAATTGCAGAATCAGACATTCAAGAATGCAGATATTAAAATTATCAACATATATAACATAAACATAAGTATGTATATTACATTCAAAGGAGTAAAAGAAGAAATGCAAAACACAAAGCGTAAAAAAAACTATGAGAAATTACAAGTAAGATTTGTAAAGAAAAACCCAATATATTTTTTAAAAAATAAAAACTGCATTAGGATTAGAAGTTCAATGAATTAATTATACTACAGATTAGAAAAGCTAAAGTAAGACGGCAGACATATCAGAAGTAATTATATGGAATGCAGCACAGACAAAAAGAGGTGGAAAAATAGAGTTTAAAAGACATGGAAGTTCCAAAATACATCTAATCAGCTTTCCAAAAGGAGGTAACATATATGAAGAGTAACAGCTGAAAATTTTCTAGAACTGATAGATGTTGTGAATCCTTGTGTAGACTGTCAATGTAAACTAAGCAAGATAAGTAAATGGGAACTGAGATTCATCAGAATAAAGCTGAAAATAACAAAAACAGGAAGAAGATTCCATTTTAAAGCAGCCAGAGAGAAAAGACAACAAAATATCATGGAATAACAATTATATAGCTAACTTCACATGAACAACAATGCAAGTCAGAAAATAGTGGACCAACATGCTCCAAGTACTGAGAGAAAATAACTGTTAATTTAAAATTGTATATCAGCAAAACTATCTGTCAAGAACAAGAGTGAAATAAAGACATTTCCAATAAAAAAAAAAATGGGAGGTGGTAAGGGAAAGAATTTACTACCAACAGTAAGGCTAAAGTATACTATTCTGGAAGAAAATATGATCTTACAGACGAAGGTCTGTGATAGAAGAAGGAATTGAGAATAAAGCAAATGGATGTGTTAAATGTGTTCAATCTAAACAAATATTGATTATGTAAAATAATAGTATTAACACCTTATTTATGATATTAAATATAAATCAAGTTAGAACTAAATAATAGTAGATGTCAGCAAGTGGTTGATCAGTGTAAGTTTTCTAAGGTCCTTGCATTCTTTTGGAGAAAGAAAAAATATTGATTTGTTGATAGCTTGTTAAGTATGTTTGTTAAAATAGCCACTAAAATAATAAATAGAAATAAGGCTTATAACTTCATACTAAAAGAGGAAAAAAGGAATAAGTCTGAAGAAAACTCATTCAATCTGAAAGAAGTCAAGAAAAAAGAAAAAAGAGAGAAGAAAGAAGGAAGAAGATTTAGATGATAAAAATGAAACTGTTTTAAGAGAGATTACCAATGTTACTAACCTCTTATCAATTAATCTAATCAAGAAAAGCAGTTGTTTCTTTCAAAAATGATAGCCCACTTAATTATACTGTAACATCCTTGAGATAAGATGTTTTCTCCAAGCAGATGTGTGATGGTCTGCCTAGCAAAATGAGAGAAAAAATAGTATGTGTGGCTTTTCATCCCCCAAGAAAAGATGCTCTGATTCTCTATGCCCTGCATCAGTACTTTGAACAAAATACCGCCAGAGTACAGGACAAGAAATCCGATTCCCTGGGCTTTGTTCTTTGTCTCTTCATCCACTGATTTCTAAGTTGGCTTCCATTTGCACCTATGGAATAGGAGTGAGAACACTGGGAAGCACTGATCCTTGTTACAGTCACATGAAAATTAATAGTCTGGCTTAAAATCAATCCTGTGTGTTTAGTTAGCTCAATAACTCCAAATAACTGCATAGTAAACACTGCAGATTTGCATAACTAAGGTCTGGACTCAAAATCAAGAGACTTTACTATGGAATCATCACCTTGTAAGGTGGCTCTGCTGAGCAGTCTATGCCAGTTTTAAACATGTTTAATTTAATTTTATCTTCAGTTCATGAAGCACAGCTCAGAATTCAGCTTATTATCAACAGATGTTTAAAAATACTGTCTTTTAAATTATTTAAATGCTGGTTGAAAATAGACTTAAAAGTTACCTAGTCTGTGTAATGGTTTGTGTAAAAAGCAGGTAAAATGTATGTGAGGAAGTTTGAAATAAATAAAAGATAACAGGAAATAAGCTGAAGAAGACAAAACGAGAGATACCAGGTGAGGTAAATACATGACTATTTGGAGGGGATGGGAAGTGGGGAACAGGGTGAATCAATCAAGGGCCCATTGGAACCTATGAAAAAGGTAAGAGAGCCAAGTGTATCGTTACTGAGAAAATGTTTGTAGCATTTCAAGCACAAATCAAGGATAGGATATTTTGTAGACATGAATTTCATATTCCTGGGTGATTGCAAGGTAAAGTATAAAATTATCACGGAAGCTTTAAGACAGATACGATGTTTTCAACTGGAGTTTGGATTGTGTTCACTGTACTACAGTTTCAGAGTGAAATATATATAATGCATTCTAGAAATGTTTCCATCCAAAAAGACTGTATTAAGGTGCTTAAAAGATAAACTCTCAGATGACCAGGATTGTTTTCTTAACATGCTGATGCTAAAATTATTACTTTTATGTTGAGGACCTTTTGATTATGGGGCACACAATGTTTCCATTTTGCTCCTGCCCTGAGGAGAAGCTAACTTTTGATAGTGTCATTTGCAGTCAAGTTTCATTTGATTTGTGCAATTTTAATTGTGACAATTCTGACCTTTGTGTACCTATTATTTTGGGAGATTTAAGGACAAAGCTACTTTGTCTAAGGGTCTTATTCCGGGTGTTTTCCATAACACATGAACTCCTATTATTTTGTCATATATTGTCTGATATATCTGACTATATCTGCTTATGAAACATTTGAAAATGACTTTCCTATGTGTCCACATTTGAGATGTTAAGTTTTTCCGAATGCCTTTACCTACTATTCCATAGCTATGACTCATTTCTCGACTTGAAAATTCTAACTTCTATTAAGTTCAACAATCTTCACTGATTTTACTTTTTTCAGAAGGAATCTGTGATGATATCATAGCTATGGTTTAGAGTAACCACAGGTGTAATGTAAAGTTTATTGCACTTCCCTAGTGTGGAGAGGAGAAGACGCTAGGCGGACAATTTATATCCATTCATTTATTCTACAGATATTTATTGACCATCTCCACCACGTGGGAGGCCCTGTGGCAGGTGTTGTGGCAGATATAAAGAAGAACATGAAATCATTCCTGCTTCAATCAAGACACTGACATCTCCATAGACGAGACAAGGCATGTACAGTAATAGCTAGAATATAATGGTTGGGGAAATTCATTGGAGGCATATTCCTATCTATAAGTAGTTTTGTGAGTAGAGTTGGCCAAAATGGCATGGATGGAAAAAATAGGATTAATTTACTTAACAAACACTCATTAAGTATCTATTATGTGTCAGGCATGGTGCTGAGTCCTAGAGATATAGATTCTCCTAGAGTTTATAGTCTAACTGGGAGAAAAGCCTGAAGGTGTATGCATTGAAAAATAGAAAGTGACATTAGAAAGAATATTTTTTAATCTACATGTTGCTTAAAAAATTAATCTACAGTGAACAAAGAGAGCTTAGTGTATTATAAGGTATCAAAATTAATCATTTCCATAAAGAAGAAAATACAAGGACATAAAAGATAGTTTTATATCACCTAATACTAAACTAAACATTGTCATTTAAACAAGTAAATGAATTTGTACTTGAATAAATCCCACAGGCAATATCTCTGATCTTCCAATGATCCATGTTGGATAACGTTTAAAAAAAACTTGATCAGAAATATCATCATAATTAAATATGTAAAAAAATAAACTCTGGTTCTGTGGCTGTATCTTTAGCAAACAATGTCCTGAAGGAGTCAGAAGACCTTAAATGTAATTAGAAATGATCAGGAAATTATAGGGGTGAAGACACATGATTTTGACATAAAACCACAATGGTTAATGTTAGTATAATTACATATTACCAAACAAATGCATTCTCAATAGATTGCTCTTAATTAATAAAAATAAATCTATCAGAAAAAGAGAGGTAGAAACCTGTTTTACTTTATGTTAATTCTCTCTTTAAAAGTTTTCTGTTATAAACCAATGTCACCTCAATAAAAAAATAAATAAAAACAAATAATAAAATTAATTAAAAAAAGTTTTCTGAATCAGATCAGAATTTATTCTAAGTTGAATTGTTTTTTCAATATAGTTAAATGAAACTGACCAAGTTGTAGTTCACTATTTTAGTCATGTATGATGTTATATAAAACAACATCCTTCAGGTAGAACTACATGCTAAAATTAAGCCAACTGTAACACTAAAAATAGTATATTGGAAAAAGCATCAGTCATTTTCTTATAATTCGAGCTTAAAGACTTCCTTGATCGTTTTCCTCTCAGACAGAATTAGATATATATCCTTCAGGTTTCCCAAAATATCTTGAGAATATATCTACTATTTTATTACCTGAAGTATATACAAATTATTTGTGTCTCTCTCACCTAGGATTCATATTTATCTTTATATCTCCAGTGCCTAAAATTGTGACAGGCACAAAATGCTGGATTAATAATGCTGAATTATACTTCCATTTAGGGATATCATGAAGAATATCTTATTTTAGTAGTTGTATTATTTCCATTATTCAAATTTACTTTGAAAAGCAACTCCACTTAATTTCATATAATAGGAAAATCCAGTCATAGTTAACCAAGAAATGATATTTGTTCTATCAAGAAAATTCATGCTATAATTTTCCTTTTTAAAACTTTTTAGTTTTTATTTAGGACTTTATTTTGTTTTTGTTTAGTTTGTTTTATGTTTTAAATAAAATGTCACCTTAAAAAGAAGCCACTTTGTTTATATCTGTTTTCAGTTACATTTATTCTGCTTTTCTGGTAATAACAGATGTAAATCAGCATTTATTATTTAATAAAACACAGATGTTCCATATACCACAGATAAATTTTCCAGCCTACTGCTTCAACAGTGTCACTTTAAATTTACTCTCTAAATCAAATACAAACTTTTTATTATTGAACTCAAATAATTCTAGATTTTGGATCTGTTCATGTAGGCAATTTCTCCCAGGATATCCTTGCCCTTAATTTATATTTCTACTTTCATTTTATACAATATTTTATATATCAAGATAGTGGTTACATATGGAGAGGGATGAGGGAAATGTAATTTTATCCTCTGTGTTAACTTGGAAAATTACTGAATTGAGAGATTTTTTGGTGAGTGAAGGATTGCAACATTATCTACAATGTTTTATAACTTTTATGTTAAAAGAGAAACAAAGCAAAAGCAACAAATGTTAACAGTTGTCACTTTTAGGTCACAGGAAATTATAAATAAATTTGCACTTCCGTGTTTTAGTTATTTTTCTTAAAATTAAAAAAATAATAATGATATAATATTACTACTCTTTAATTTTTTGTTACTGAAAATAATAGAATGCTTCCACTAGAGTGCAAAATTGAGACAACGCTATCAAAATTCAAAGCTCTGGCGTAAGTCAATTCCCATTCAGTAGAAACTGTTTTCTGATTTAGCCTTTCCATTTTTGTGATAATACCTGGAGCCTTTTTAAGTTCCCTGAAAAACAAATATTTGATTTCCTCCCTAGTATATAATAAAAGACCAATCAGGAGGCAAAAGCAAAGTATAGTGAGGTCCTCTAAGGTTCATTTATGAACCATAAAAGGCTTGATAGTGTTAAATACCAATTGCAATGCTAAGGCAGCATGCTGGGAAGCATTCATGCAGCTGGAAAACCATAGCATCATGGGTCTTCTTAAAAATAATGTAAAATAGGAGTGAATTAGATCCTAACAGACTTCCCACTTCACCATAGCTGCTTTATAAACTGAAACAGAATTTCTTCCTCGTTCTATTTTCTTTAAAAAACCTGTCAAATGATCAAGCTTTTGTTCATTTGCTTTCAAAATTTCAACAGAACTTGGAGACATAAAAAGGAGCCTCATTAAAAAGAATAAAAGCTTTTATTGACCAATATACTCTCTTACAAACCACAAATGGCTAACAATATTAAAACATGAGTCTTTTTAAGCACAAAGTTGTAAAGTTCTTTGGCATCTCTAAAAGAGCTAAGATTTAAATGACTTAAAAAGAAACATTTCTCATAGTCTACTGTACACAATTCTAATGAGGTAAAGGGACTAAGAATATGACCTTAAAAATCTCTCATTTTTTAATTGTAATTATAAAAAATTGTCCTTTTTCTTTGATAACATTATATCACACATATAGTCAATTATTTGTTTTAAATATATTATAATTGTGGTTCAACAGTAATCTGGTAAACTAGCTAATAGTGTTTAATAGCCAGAACAAAGCAACATGAAAGAAAACATTTGGTACCCCTTTGGATATATTAACAGTAACAGTAATAGTAATAATAATAATAACAATAACAATAACAATAACTACTTGTCTTGAGTGTTTCCTACTTGCCAGGCAACACACTAGGACCTGTGTAATGCATTCATGTCCTAAATTAGAGTCAGCTTCTCAAATACGATTTGAAAATTCCTTTAATAGCTCAGTCGTGGAACTGAATTCAGTTTCTGTAGTCGCACACCAGGTTAAATAGTGGTTTTTGGATTAGCGGTTAGTTTGTTTTTTTTAAATCTGTATCTGTGTACATGAGAGTATCCATTTGTGCCAGGAGATTTTCACACAGTAAGTCACGAGACCTACAGTGGAATCAGCATCGCTTTCCAACAACATTTAAATTGTTCTTTCTTCCTGTCACTGTCCTTCTCCCCTTCCCTGTGTCTCACCCATCTAGCCCCCATCTCTGCTTCCCATTGATGAGTTAGACTAAGTTACAAATGCCTACAGTGCTGCTCCACTCTCAGGTCTTATCATTTAATCCACAACATCATTCTACGGGACGAGTACCATTATTCCCATTGTACATATGAGAAAACTGAATTTAAGACAGAATAAATAACTTTCCCAAGGCTACACAGCATAAATAGATTGATCAATAGATAAATGATAGATAGATAGATAGATAGATAGACAGACAGACATTGCCCAAATTCCCAGATTTCCACAGTTAAGAAATAATTGTAGGGCCGGCCCTGTGGCTTAGTGGTTATGTGCGCATGCTCCGCTACTGGCGGCCCGGGTTCAGATCCCGGGCGTGCATCCACGCACCACTTCTCCTGCCATGCTGAGGCCGTGTCCCACATACAGCAACTAGAAGGATGTGCAACTATGACATACAACTATCTACTGGGGCTTTGGGGAAAAAAAGGAGGAGGACTGGCAATAGATGTTAGCTCAGAGCCGGTCTTCCTCAGCAAAAAGAGGAGGATTAGCATGGATGTTAACTCAGGGCTGATCTTCCTCACAAAAAAAAAAAAAAAGAAATAATTGTAGATCTTCAGCTAGAGTACACAGTATTCCCTTACATATTTTATCAGCATTGTGACACTAGGTCAGAGAAGGCCCAGCAGATCACTGGCTGAAGAGCATGCTGAAATTTGCCTCCAGCTGGAGCTAATTCTTGGATGAAAGGACAAAGAATTTCAAGTAATAAAGAGTGTTGTGATTAAGCATGAAAAGTAGTTCTACAAGTGTTCAAAAAAGTGGGCTCTTTAAAGGACTGACACGGTCAGGAAAAGCCTTGTGGAGCAGAGCCCCAACACAGAACCCTGGAGGTGGGCTTGATATAGGTGACAAGGTGAGAGAGCTTAAAGGACTGCATGAACCCCTAGGTGTCAAGGGACAGATAGAAATAAATTAAAGTCAGCGTGAGTACTTGAAATTTTGTCCTGCAATCTTTCAGTATCTCTGCAATGCTTTGAGAGAGAAAGCTTTGAGAAGACATTGGTGATTAGAAAAGAATCTATTATGTATAGGTCAATTCCTAAAGAAGAGGCAGGAAATACACAATAAAGACACAATGAGGTGGCAAGAGTTTGAACTAGATTGGTGGATGCAAAACTGCAAGGTAGGGACGGATCTGAGGTCTATTTTTAACCTGAACATACAACAGACTTTGCATACTGTTTTATTAATTTATGTATGGATGTTTACAAGCATAAATCTTCCTGAAGTTTTCCACTGCCAAGGCAAACATCGCCAGAGATTTGAAAGTAATTTAACTGCCCTTGTCTCCTTTAAGCAGTCCCATAATAATATGTGTTGCTACCTTATTGCAGCTTAGGTATTTTCCCTCATGCTTATGAATAACTCTAGTTGGCTTTATGAATAACATACAACTGTTGTCTCATGAGCCCATAAATGAGTTATTAGATACACAACCCAAAGCTACAAGTAAAATTTGTGCCCAACTTAATACGATGGTTGCATTAGCAAGTTTCTATGTACTCATCTCTACTATGTCAGGTTCAATAGCTAAGCTTGCTTTTAAGAATGAAAAAAATTGATAAAATACTTCATAAAATATTATACAAAAAATTATGAGGCTTTAATATCAAGAGGAAAATGTGTCACTGTTTATTTCTTTACTTAGTCCTTGAATAAATAGACACTTTCATTGGGGCCCTTGGAAGGCAACATAAGAATTAAAAGCATTTGGAAAATATGTAGCATATTTTCCAAGGAGCGTGGTGCTTGAGTTTAACAATTGTTGTTGAACATTTGTGTCATTCCTTCAATAAATATTCTTGAATGCTCAACACTTTCTGCAATTGTATTATTTGTGTCTCCTAGTTATTTTTAGTATATTTGAAGCAAATGAATACTACCGAGTATATACCACAATACAGAGGAGTATGGATGCAGTGAACTGATATGGCAAAATAGGGTCCTGATTTAGTTTTTAATCCGTTTGACGATTCACGAAAACTATCAACTTTTATAGCTACTCAACAAACTTCAAATAGAATGGCCCAGGTCACCAATCATCATAAAAACTCAAATGATTGTTAGCCTGATGGAAAGTTAAAATATTAAAAATATTAAAAAGAGGAGGTCATCTATATTAAGGAAAAACTTCATAGATTGCTCCTTTACATCCTCCGTAGCAGGACATATGCTATTAACATTTTATGAAATGTACCAAATAATGAGTTTCTGGGCAATTTTTCTTTAAAAAAAAATGTATTTGAGAAGTGTTGGACTAAGTTTTTAAAGGATTTAAGCAAAGAAAATAAATCTCTTCACTTTCAGTCTTACATATAACTCAAATTTGACATAATACCAAACCATAAAATAAGTATAAAGAGGTCCCAAAACATTTTAATTTTTTCTCTAATCATTTCTTTGATTTAAAAAAAAATTAAATAGTAATTAAAAAAAAAATGAGTGTTCCTGCTTTGCTGATATCCTAATCATTTTTCCCCTTTATCTTACCTATTGCTAATTGAACAGTGACTTGATTCTCTATTAATTGTTCCCTATGTTTAACTAATTCTAATATAAAACTCCTATTCACAAGACATAAGTCATTTAGGTAAGACAGCACTGAGATATCTGAACACCAAAGATTTCAATTAATAAAATTTACATTAAAACTTAACACTGATTTTACTAACTATGCTTCAATTCAAAATTAATATCAATAGCAACTACAATCCCTACATCTTTCTCATTGTAATAGTGTCTAAATGTTTTACATTTTTGTCTCAACAAGAATACTCATAAACCCTATAGTAGAAAGAATAAGTAAAATGACACAAATTTTGAACTTATTAGTTATATCTCTACTTATTGATTATCTACTGTATGTCAGGCACTGCATCAGGAAATTTATATATATATCATCCCTGATTATTAATATATTATTATCTCTATTTTATTTTTGAGAAAACTAAGGCTCAAAGAGTTTAAGGCAATGTGCCCAAAGCATAAAACTACGTAATAGAAGAATTAGGATTTGAAACCACCTCTGCCTTACCAAGGACTTACGAGCACATCATGTTTTGCAGGTCTGCTGTGGAGATGATGGGGGAGGAAGGTGTTTTCAGAGGGGAAGACGTGGCATTTTTCAAGGACTAGCAATGCCTTGGGGAGCCACTTTCTCCTAAAGTCTTTCTGAGGTTGTATCTTCGTATTACACCACCAAGAACCATCCCTGGTGAGATCATATAAATTTGAGAGGTCATACCAAACCCTATACCTTGAGGGCCCTCTCAAGAAGCAAGGATGGAGAAGAAGAAGGTGGTAAAACCAGCTGCTACTAAAATAACAAAGACTTGCAACTGTAAGGGCAAATACAAATTAAAAATAAGAGACTCGGTTCTCCCTGTTGAAAATAAGGGAAGAGACTCCTTCCTCTTTTCTTAGAACATTTATTTTAGAAAACATAATTGTCTTTTCTCTCTCTCTCTGAAATGTACATAAATCTTTAAAAAATTATTAAGCCTCTTGACAGTTTTCCCACCTAGGAATGCCTGTCTCAAGGGCCCAGGAAGTATCTCTGTGAAACGGAATGACCAAGGAAGATAGCACTCCACCTCCAAGTTTCTGTGGGAGGGCAGAAGCTTAACTTTGGTAGATGGGTGCCTAAAACCTACCTCTTGTCATAAAGATATAAGAATTTCACTTTTCCATTGGATAAAGCCAATTAGCTAACACAGATAGTCACCCTAATTACCAAATGAATGTAGTATGAACCATGTTTAATAAATGGTGCTTTCAAGTCTTCTTGAAGACTAGTTATTGTTTATCTTGAGAACATATATGTAATGGGTTGTGTCTGCTTGGCTATATATAAAAAAGGATAATTTCTTTCTGTCTTTGCAATCTCTTAGCAAATTGACTATAGTGTGCATCACATTCTGTTTAATGCTTATTCAATAATAAAATGATTTCTTTTTCTTCTACCTTAGTGGGGAGGTTTTCTGGGTTGGGAGGAGATTTTGTTTTTAATTATATTTCCCCATCACAGCACTTGCATAAATATAGTCTCTTGATGGTTATTTCCCTTCTACTAAACCTAGTAAAACCTAGAAAATCTAGAAAATGGTCTGGAATAGCTGGTATAAAATAAATATTAGTTACCTCTGCACCCAAGTCCACATAAAAATTATAAGTGGCATAATTCAGATGGTGCCGACTCTATCCCACAGTTCCAATTGTGGACACATGACCCAGGCCTGGTCATTTCAACTACCACCTTCCCAAACCCAGCCTTATGGATTGGTTCACAGAGGGGCACGTGGTCCACGCTGATCCAGTTGACACTCCTCCCACCCCACCCCTAGCACCCGCCATGGATTTTGTTGAGAGTTGAGCAAAAGGAGACTTCTACCTCTTTCAAAAGGAGGACTCTAAAAGCGAGGTAAACCTAGAGCAGAGTTTCTCAACTTCAACCCTATTGACGTTGGGCCAAATAATTCTTTGTTGTGAGGAGCTATCTCATGCCTTGTTTAGAGGCTAGCATCTCTAGCCTCTACTCCTAGATGGCAGTAGTAGCATCTCCCCCTCTTCCTTAAATTGTGACAATAAAAACGTCTCCCAACACTGTCAAAATTGTCTTGAGGAAAAAATTGTTCCTAGTCGAGAACCACTGGCCTAGAGCCAATATGGGCCACTTTTGTCACCAGGTGGAAAGAAATTGCTTAAGAATGAAATCTACAGAGAAGAGAGTAAAGCCAAGAGATAACAAGGCAGTGAGGAGCGATGTATTAATGGCATATTTTAAGACCCTGGATCCAACTGTACTTGAAGTGAAAACCACTACTGGACGTTTTTAGTAACGTTTTTAGTAATGGGCTTTCTAAAAAAATATATATTTGTGAAGGCTATTTTTAGCCATGTTTCTTACACTTGCAACTGAAATAGTCCTGTTTGATATTATAACTACTGTATAACTTACATTCAAGTAAGTAGGACAGATTTTTAAGCCGGTAACTAAAATAAAGTGTGATAGGTGTTATACAAGAAGAATAGCGTAGAAATCATAGCAGGTGGGCTTCCTGGGGTGGGGTGGGAAGCCTCATTGGGGAAGTGTTTCTGAAGCTAAGTAGAAGTAATTCAGTGACGTGAGCTGGGTGGGAGTTGAGGAGAGTGCAGCAGACAGAGAACTAGCCTGGAGGCAAAGGAGAACAAGATTGATAAAAATCCACACGGGTACGGCTGGAGAGAGCAGAATAGATGAAAATATAGAAAAGGTGTGCCAGTTAGGATCTCAACAGAAAACAGATGGCACACTCAAATGACGATAACTGAGCAGTATATATTTGTAGAGGGACTAATTGATTCTCAAACTTTGGGGAACATCAGAATCACCAGTAGGGCTTGTTAAAACAGAGATTTCCAGGATCTATCCCAGAGTTTCAGACCCAGTTGGTCTAGAGTAGGGCCTGAAAATTTGCATTTCTAACAAGTTTAAAAGGGATACTGACTGCAGGTCTGTGGAACACACATTGAGAATCACTGGTGTAGGGAAATTTTAAGGGATGGTGCAGCAAGCTAAGGATAGTAGCAGCTAAGCTGCAACCGCTCCAAAGGTCCAAAGAAACAAAGCTATGTAGAGTGTAAATCGGAACTGAGAACAGGAGATTTGTGTAGAGCAGACATCATTATGAGAAACTGTGACATTCAACGTAGGGACACAAATCAGCCCAAGGCAACATCTCACAGATCCAGGAGGAAAATAAATATCCTGCCCTCACTCTCCTCCCTCCCTTGGATCTCTGGCTGGGGAGCCTTGCTGATTTACTCCATATAGGACAAACTCCCAACACAGAAAGAAGACTTCCATAAGAGATAAACAATAACCAAATGTGGAAGGGCTTGTAAATATATAGTTGATCCTATATCCTTAGGACAATGGAAACTCCTGAAAGATTTTATGCAAAAGAAGGGTATGATCAGATTTTTCTGTCTGAAACTAGACCTTAGCTGAACAATATATATAGATAATGGATTAGAAGGGAAAGATCCTCACGTTGGAATATTATTCCAGGCGACAGTGGAGATGGAGAGAAGTGCACAGCTTTCAGAATTACTTAAGAAACACACTCAATAAATAATTCAAAAATGATGACTAAATTTTTGGCTTGGGAAATCTATTGAATTCTTGTGTCATGTACTGATATAGGAAACTCTTCAGAAGGAATAGGTTCAGGAAAGATAAATAATAAATTGAGTCTGAAACATGCTGCCTTTGAGGTGCTTATGAGGCGTTTAAGGGGAAAACGTACCAGAGGTAGTTAAACATATGTGTCTAAGGCTCAGGGTTGAAGATGTAGAATGGTAAAATTTCAGTATGAGAATGATAATCAAGCTATGAGAGAGGGTAATCTTTCTAAGGAAAGTAAGGAGAGGGAGAAGTTCAGGGTGTTGATCTGATTATCAGTAAATTACTACTTAACACTGAAATTAACATATTCATGAACATGCAAACTAAGTTGAAGTAGTACAGAGAAAAATACTTTGAATATAATCATCATTCTAGTTTAATACGACTCATGCTAAACATTAAAAACCAAGGCCAGGCCAACAATATGAAACATGAGGAAGGCATCAAGAGCATACCGGGATAGGACAGCACTCCAGTAAGAGAAAATAAAAGGTGAATTGACAGGGATGGCACCAAGATGAATAAAATGATTAAATAACTTGAAGACATCATCAGTGGTTTCAGCTCAATACCAAAAATATTTTTTTGAGAAATTAATATCAAATTATAATACTCCCTTACTATTCTTTCATTTGGTGTGCCATCATCTTTTATGCCATAGCTCTAAATCATTATTCCTAACCTTCATTTTCTACTCTATAATTTCCTTGAAGAAATATATAGATAGCAAATCAAAAAGGAACCTAAAACTTTTAACCAATTTTGAATCCCAAAAAACTTAATTAAAAGAGCATTAATTAAGAACATATGGCAAATATACACATAAAGGTACTGGTGATCTAAAATTCTTGTGTTCTGATTAAAATAAAAGCCTAACATAAGCTATTTATCCAAAGGTTCTACAGTGAATATCCATTGTATTGGTCTGTGTAGCATCCATTCCACTGTCTTCAGGTATAAACACCCTGATTTTCCTTTGGAAACCCACAATTCCCCTACTCTAAATCTATGTGGTTTTAAAGGAGCTGACCTCACCTCCTAGTTTCTTGAGTGAGTATATGCCCCAGGATATCCAAAGAGAACACCACTTCCCTCTGAGTAGGATAATTGGTTCAGGATTTATTTTATGACCTAGGTCAGGCCAATGAAACCAAATTTGGGGTCTTTTGATGAAATTATAGAGTACAGGTGCTATGTTTCTACCTGGATGGTTAATCTAGAACTGCTAGTGGCAATTGTTCTTGCCACCTATTGGGAGCCACATATCCAAGAGTAAAACAGACACAGGGAAGCAAAGACTAAATTGAGGCCAAAAATCAGAGAAAGTAAATCTTGATACTCTAAATCCAGCCACACTACCTCTGGATCTCACAAATTTGTCTACCAATAAATTACAATTTTTGCTTAAAGAAGCTTGAGTTAAGTTTCTGATAGTTACTGCTATATTAATAGAAACTAACATAAAGTTTAAGGTTTTATATTTGATTCTAAATCATATGTATCTTCCAATATTTTCATCATTTTCTGAAGGATTTTACAAAGTTAAAATATAAAGGTCTCATTTAAGCAGAATTTTTGAGAAATAATTAATCAAGTCTAAAACTTTAGGAAAGTATTGAGTACATTCCAAATCATTAAAAGAAATATGTTGAAGATTTAAAGAAAAAGGAATTTAAAAAATAATAGTTTGTGTTGTTATTCTGCATCTAACCAAAGCCTGATATTTCTTTCTTGACAGATAGATAGATAGATAGAGAGATAGATAGCCAGATAGATAGATAGATAGATAGATAATCCCTTATTTCCTTCTTCTTAATAATGAACTTTGTAATTAATAGCAATAAAGTATTTTCAAAATGCTTTGAAAATTGCCCATATTTGCTACTTGCATAGGTAAGAATTTTTATTTAGGGTACAGTTCACAATGTTTTTTAAAAGAAAATTATTTTCATTATTTTGCAGAATTCTTAGCAATAATTATATGCACTAATAATATGGAAAATGCCAAAATAAACTTAAATGTTACAAAAAATAAAGTCAAATATGTTGTTATAATATTTAAAAGATAAGAGTTTATTTCAAAGAGATGAATTAATTAACACAATCAACTGAGAAATTATGAGATAATGTTTTCCTGGCCAAAAGGGAATGCGTGGCTTATTCGATTAGAAAAATAAAATAAAATTTCTATCTTCCTACTTCAATATGCTTACTATTCTTGTTTTTTTTTATATAGTATCTTATTCTACGCTTTTTACATATAGATCTCTCTCATCTCTAAAGATAAATTTCCTATCCGAGTAAAGAAAATTTTTATAATGAAATTTAGAGTTTGCATGATCCGTTCCCTCTATTGATTAGAAGGTTAGCATTACAAAAGTGAATAAGACATTCATTGCTGGGAAACTACATTCTAATTTACAGATTAAAACTAAATATTTCAAGATATTAAATCACTTGTATACTAGTTAATTTAACACAGACATCCCTCCCTAATAGAACTATACTTCCCTCTTAGATTCTTTGTATTTAATAACAAAAATAATATATACTTTGAATAAAATTATTGAAGGAGATACATACTTGAAATATATTATTGCTCTTTGACATTATTAATCCCTGACCATAAAAAAAAAAAAGGAAATCTTTTAGCAATCTACCAAATGTAATAAATAATGAGAAGAGGGACTTACATGATCAATTAGTTCACGGACCATTCCATTCCATTGTCCATTGGCATCATCCTGGGCTCCATATTTCCCATCCTCCACAAGTCTAATTTCGTATGTAAAACCAAGGATTGTAGACAGCTCTCTGAGGAGGTCAATGCAATAGCCCTCAAATCGATCGTTCCCATAGAGGGGTTTGTCGGACTTCTTAAACAGGACATAGGGTTCTTCCTGGAAACAGTGAACATGAAGGTAGGAGGTATTAGTTAATCATGAAACTTACTATCAGAATTATGGCTTCCTTAGAAGATAGAAAAACTCACATCAATTTAGGACAACAATCAATTTTATTTTCTTCTAATTGTAATTAGCATAGTTTGAAATACTAAGAAGGCAGATTACTTCAGGAATATTTGTGCCTCACAAGAGAATATGTACAATACATATAATAAATAATATGTAATGTGATATTCACTATATAATGTATAATACATAAGATATAATTTCACCATGATTACAATACCCTAATTTAAATTATATCATTTAATCAATATCTAGTGTGCTGTTTCAGTGGGATCTATTGATGAAAGAATGAAAAAAATCATTACCTAATTGCCACCATGTGCTAAGAACTGGAGTAGGGGCTTTTATGTATGTTATCACATTTTGTCCTAACAACCATGAAAATTACAATTGCTATATTTAATTACAGGAGAAAAAGCAGTACCTTACTCTAGAATATAGAAAAAGAAACTAGCACTTATGAAGTGCTTATGCATTCATCCAACAACATTTTATGGAGCACCTGCTATGAGCCAGCCCTTCTCTACATAAAAGAGAAATCCCAAGTCATGAAGTTCGTGATATAGAGGAGGAAACCAATAATAAATGTCTAAACAAATAGAACACACAACTTCAGATGCTGATAAATGGTATAAAAACATAAAATAGGGCAATAGGATACAGAGCAACCACAAGGTATTGGCAAGAAAAGAGAAAAGTAAGACAAAATTGAGTAATATGTCTGGAAGTCTTCTCTGAGGAGATGAGCGATGAGGTAGAACGTAAAAGATGAGAAGGAATCTAGCCATTTGAAAATCGGAAAGAAGAGCATTTCAGGCCAAGGACACAACAAGTAAAAAGCCCTGAGACCAAAATGCCACTGGAGTGTTCCAGGAAGAGGACAACAGCCATCAACGTGACTGAAGGGACATCCAGTAAGTGAGGGAATTAGTTGAACAAAGTGATAATGAAGAGAAAGTGAGGAGCCAAATTCTGTAAGCCTCTGCAAAGCAGTCCCTATTAAAAATTTGCATGTTTAACTAAGTGCTAAGAGAATCCATGCATTAGTATATTTTATCAGGGGCAGCTAGAACATGGTACAGAGGACTGTGCTGTAAATAAGTCAGGGTGCGATTGGCTCTACTATTTACTATTTGACCATGGGCAAAACCTCTGGAAGCTGCTCTCTTAGAGAAAGACATTACAAAGCAAAAAAGCTTAGGAAGCTGCCATTCCAGCCTATCTAGGAATGCAATCATCCTCTTTCCAACCCCTGGAGAACAACAGTCATTCCACAAGGGTCATCATACCGAAAGGAGTTTTGGACATGAGAGTACAGTTGTGCACTGTATAACGACATTTTGGTCAATTATGGACTGCATGTACAACGGTGGTCCCATATAGCCTAGGTATACAGTAGGCTACACCATCTAGGTTTGTGTAAGTACGCTCTACGATGTTCACACAATGATG
Source organism: Diceros bicornis minor (assembly GCF_020826845.1). NCBI lineage: Eukaryota > Metazoa > Chordata > Mammalia > Perissodactyla > Rhinocerotidae > Diceros > Diceros bicornis. The sequence continues at coordinate 32,341,330 of NC_080762.1, forward strand.
AAATCGCCTAACAACACATTTCTTAGAATGTATCCCTGTCGTTAAGCCATGCATGACTATAATGTGTCAGCTTGCCCATACTCATCTCAGAAACAAGACTAAGTCCATCTTTCTTCCCATCCCTGTTGACCTGGCTTATCTCTCTACTGTTTCCTGCATACTCCAGCCTGACCATTTCCCTTTTCTTTTGCTGCTCCACTGTGCTAAAGAAGTCCTGCTCAGAGATCAGCACATTGTTCCACATCTTCATCTAATTTTTGGAATGCCCCTTTCACCTCTCAGCTTTACTGGACTATACCCTGAAGACACTGCTTTTCCTTCAGCCCTCTTTCCTAGAGACTACCTTCAACGTCACTCCCACATCTCTCAAACATAAAGACACATTTGGTGTCTTCCCTGACTCTCATTGCACCCCCAGACCATTTCTTCCCCTGCTTTGTGTGATAACCTCTGCTCCTCTGAGGCTCAAGCCCCCCTACTATACCAGGCTCTCTGTATAATTGCTGTCACTCAATGAAATCTGAATCAGAAGATTTACTAAGTGGGAAGGGAAGTCTTTACTTTTCAAATTTTTAGCTACTGGATGACAATTTTGCTCTCTTTTCCAACTCTTTTTCTTTTCTTATTTTCAAACTAAATTTAATTCATTTTATTAATATTACTGTAAAGCTTCTTTTTTTGTCTTGCAAATTTTTTTATTGAGGTAACATTGGTTTATAACATTAAAAAATAAACAAATGGGACTACATCAAACTAAAAAGCTTCTGCACAGCAAAGGAAACCATCAATAAAATGAAAAGACAACCTAACAACTGGGAGAAGATATTGCAAACCACAAATCTGGTAAGAGATTAATATCCAAAATATATAAAGAATTCATACATCTCAACAACAAGGAAACTAACAACCCAATTAAAAAATGGGCAAAAGCTGTGAACAGACATGTTTCCAAAGAAGATATTCAGATGGCCAACAGGCACGTGAAAAGATGTTCAACATCACTAATTATTAGGAAAATGCAAATCAAAACTACAATGAGATATCACCTCTCACCTGTCAGAATGGCTATAATTAACAAGACAAGAACTAAGTGTTAGAGAGGATGTGGAAAATAGGGAACTCTCATATACTGCTGGTGGGAATGTAAACTGGTGCAGCCACTATGGAAAACAGTATGGAGACGCCTTGAAAAATTAAGAATAGAACTACCATATGATCCCAACTATTCCACTGCTAGGTATTTATCCAAAGAACATGAATGCATAAATATATATGCACCCCTATGTTCATTTCAGCATTATTCACAATAGCCAAGACTTGGAAACAACCTAAGTGTCTATCAAGGGATGAATGGATAAAGACGATGTGGTATATATTCACAATGGAATACTACTCAGCTATAAAAAAAGATGAAATCTTGCCATTTGCGACAACATGGATGGACCTTGAGGGTATTATGCTAAGCGAAATAATTCAGAGAGAACAAGTCAAATACTGTATGATCTCACTCATAAGTATAAGATAAAAACAACAACAACAAACAAACACATAGATACAGAGATTAGATCAGTGGTTACACGGAGGGAGGAGGGCAAGAGAGGTGACAGGGCACGTGTACGGTGACGGATGGTAATCAGTCTTTGGGTGGTGAACATGATGTAGTCTACACAGAAATTGAAATATAATGATGTACATCTTTTCCAACTCTTATTGACATTCTCTATGTATTCAAAATCCTCCTAGATAAAACATCCAACATGGCTGATCTCAATCCTTTTACCTCCTAATTGCAAAATCTCTCCCCTCACTGGAATTTAGCCGCACTCTCCCATAATCACAACTGCACTCTGTATTTGTCAAAAATGATCCACCTCTGCATTAGGATTACTAACAGCCCATTCATCCAGCTCATTGTTTAATCACACCCATGCCTGCAATTCTTCAGTCCCATAAAGACCTCTAATCTAGTTACCCCCACACTTTTCCACTATCCATCAACCCTCTCCTGTCCTCACTTTAATGTCTGGCCTAGATCCCATGGTCCACTAGTACAATGTCTATGCTATAGGCATTCTCAAGTCCTTCACCCCTCTTCCAATGGGGTACTTGGCCTTACAAAAACGATGTCTTATGTGACTTTTTGTCTTTTCCACGCCTACTCCTGAAGTGGAACATTGCTACCTGTTTACACTTAAAATTAACACCCTCAAATGTTTTATGGTAGGATCTATGTCAACTCTATGAGATGAACATTTCATCTATTTTTCTTCCTACTCTAACTCCTGGTTGAGTACCTCAGTAAGAAAATAAAGCAACCACATGTGATGACTTTACTTCCCACCACAAGATGCACCAAACCTACTTATCTGTACTCATTTTCTCTTCCCTTTGTCTACTGCTATGGAGGATCTGGCACTCTGCTTGCTGGACCAATCCCTACACTTATGTTCTGGTTATTGTATTAGTCAGGGTCAGTGGAAAACAGGATGCCACTTTGAGCAGAGTAGCGATCCTCAGTTGAGAAATACAGCCAGTCTAAGGCAACCACAAGAGGGGTCCACGGGGATAGGAACCATGACTTCACTTTCGTCTCTCCCTTTGATCTCCTGCTGGGAAGTCAATCAAAAAGCCAGAGGTTACAGGAGTTTATTGATATAATCCATACAGGGCAGCTCCTGGGACAGACAGTAGGGTGAAGAAGAGTGGAGAATGGATCTGGAGGGACAAAAATGAAGATATATAGCACATTCTCATCACATTTCACTTGCTCCAAGATGTGTTAACTGAATCATCTTCTCTCTCCTTCATAACCTATCTGTCCCTTTATATAGAACTAGTTTCAAAGTATATGTACTTGTTCCAATAACCTGCCCTTAATTCCACACCCCCCTTCTGCCATAGCCTAATTTTTCTGTTTGTCTTCATAGACAACTATCTAGAAAGAGTTGTCTACACATGCTACCTTAATTTATTCATGTTCCAGTTACCAGTCCATTCATTGGAGTGACTTCTGCTCTCACTCCACTTAACTGCTCTTGACCCAAGCACTAACTATCTCCAATTTGCTGAATCCAATAGACATGGTTATGTTCTCTTTCCACTCAGCCTCTCAGGTTCGTTTCATACAATTAACTATTCCCCCTGCCCTATTTTTTTTAACACTCCTCACTCTAGCTTTTGCCACCATTCTCCCTTGGCTTTCCCTCTACCACAATGAGTACTCTTTGCTGCTGTTTGTTTTATACCTTATTCTAAATGCTGATGATCCTTAAGACACAGCTATAGCCCCTTCCCCCTTCTTTTCTTAAAATTTATCCCTAAATGATCTTACACACACACATCAAATTCAATAACATCTTTATGCTGACGACTCCTGACCCAGAGCTCTCCAAGTGAGCCTTGGGCACACATATCCAGCAGCTCTTGCTAGCACCACTTAATGACTCATAGGCATCTCATATCCTTTAATTCCCACATGGAATTTTTCTTTTACCTAAAACTTGTATACCTTTTCTCTGCTTTCAGAAGATGGCATCATCATTTACCCAGTTACTCAAGAAAGTCACTGAGGCATCATCCTTGTTTCCCTTTCTTTTAGCTCACTCACAACATAACAACAAAAATGATCTTCTTAAAGAATACATTGAATTATACCCCCACCACTACTTCAAACCATCCAATAGATTGCCAATGCATTTAGAATAACATTCAAATTCTTTGTCACGACCCTTGAAACCTGTTGTTCTACCACTGTTCTCATCTTGGTAAATGACTCCAGCACTCACAAAATTGATCAAGTCAAAAACCAGGGAATCACTCACTCTCTGTCCCATCTTTTGGAAGTCCTGCAAGTGCTTCCATCAAAACATATCCTGAACCCATCAATTTCTTTCCACCATCCTGGCTACTATCATGGTTCATGAAAACTATATTTCTCATCTGGATTCCTGTGTAGCCTCCTACCTCTCCTTTCCATTTACATGTTCCCACAGTCCACTCTCTATAGAAAGTCATAGTGATCTTGTAAAAAAATCTTTCCTAAGATCTTCACATGACTATTTCATTCTCATCATTCAGGTCTCAGCTCAAATATCACCTGTCCAGAGAAAACACACTATATATAAATTACCTCTCCCTTCTAAGTTAGTCTCCATTGTTTTACCTTGCTTTATTTTCCTGATAGCATTTACCCCAATCTGAAGTATGTATGTATGTATGCATGCATGTATGTGTGTATTGGTATGTGTGTTTCCTTCTTCCTCTATTAGAATATAAACTCATGAGTGTAGAGACATTGAAGATTATGTTCATTAATATATCTCAGTGCCTATAAAAATCACTGACAACTAGTTTGGTGCTGAAAAAACATGTGCTGAATGAATAAAATATCATAAAGGCTTATACTCTACCTTTCCCTCTCCAACTTCATCTTCTCTTTAAGTTCTAAACATGCTATTTTCTCTCAGTTCCTCAAATACCAAGCTATTTTCTGCCTCAGAGTCTTTTAACATATTTTACTATCTGTCTATAACGCCCTTCAAATGGTGAGCTTCCTTGCTTCCTTGAAGGCTCACATTAAATGTGAAACCTTTCCAGGGCTCCTTATCTAAAAGAATCCTGTTATTCCCTATCTCAACATTTGATTTCTTTTCTCATAATAGTTATTTAATCTTCAGTTTTCTTATTTATTTGTTGGCTTACTTGCTTTTTGTTTGTCTCATTTCCTTGGACTATAACATCCATATTGACTCATTATGCCTAAATACAATGCCTGCCACATAATAGGTGCTAAGTCAATATTAATTGAATAAATGATTGATAAGTTAGTGAATTCTCTGACTCAATTTTTTTCATCTCTAAGTGAATTTAACGATGCTTTTAAAGTTGTTTTGAGAATTAAATAAAAGGAACCTGGTAAATATGAGCCTCTTAATATTATTTCATTATTTTATCTTACCCATAATTTTGAATGGATTTTTAATAGACTGTATTGTTTAGAGCAGGTTTAGGTTCACAGTAAAATTGAGTGGAAAGTACAGAGAGTTGTCATTGCCCCCCCCATTTTTTTTTTTGTGAGGAAGATCAGCCCTGAGCTAACATCTGTGCTAATCCTCCTCTTTTTTGCTGAGGAAGACCGGCTCTGAGCTAACATCTATTGCCAATCTTCCTCCTTTTTTTTTTCCCCAAAGCCCCAGTAGATAGTTGTATGTCATAGTTGCACATCCTTCTAGTTGCTGTATGTGGAACACGGCCTCAGCATGGCGGGAGAAACGGTGCGTCGGTGCGCACCCGGGATCCCAACCCGAGCTGCCAGTAGGAGCGCGCGCACTTAACCACTAAGCCACCGGGCCGGCCCTGTCATTGCCCTTTATTCAGTTTTGTAAGAAACCACCAAACTGTCTTCCAAAGTGGCTGTACCATTTTGCATTCCAACCAGCAATGTATGAGAGTTCCTGTTCCTCCACACCACACCAGCATTTGGTGTTGTCTGTGTTCTGGATTTTGGCCATTCTAATAGGTATATAGTAGTTTTTCATTTTGCTTTAATTCACAATTCCCTAAGGACATACAATGTTGAGCCTCTTTTCATAAACTTCAATGAAGTTTTATTAGGACTATTTTATAGCTGACATTTTTCCGAGAGGTTAAATAATCTTCCCAGGTCACATAGCTAAGAAGAGATAAAGAATAGCTATGAAGAGGCAAAGAAGAGATTTAAACTCAAGTTTTCTAAATTCCAAGATACAAACTTTTCCCACTATTTTATGTTGCTTTCTATACCGCAAGATCATTCATGGAAAATCCATATATGCTGGATTCTTAAATGGAATTAGGTCAAAAACATATGAATCAGAAATAAATCTGTAACTAAATTCAAAGCTAGATATTTGGGCTTACCATAAGGCAAAAGGACAGTTAAGATCCTGTCTACTTTTTGGTACTATGTGATCACATATAAAATTTATTCCCCAGGAGTACACAGAGTACTAGGAATGTGACAGACATAGTACTCTTCCATCCTTGGGGTTGTTTACCCATTTTCCTCTCTACTCTTCCTGGCCTGCTAATCTTTTAAGTTAGACAACATGTTTCCATGGATCAGTTTAAATGTCCTTGTTACATTAGAAGAGAAAGAAGCCTTTCAGCTAAACAGCTTTCCTGTGCAGGGCGTTCACATTTCAGGCATACTCAAATGTCTTCTTTTCTGGTCCTCTCACAACAACTTTTGAATACTTTTTACCATAATATTTATTATATTGAGTAGTGAGTGCTGATCTACATATATATCTTCTGTACTAGACTTCAGCAGTTTATATGGAAAGATAGTTACTTAAATTTGCATCAAAAGCACCAAACACCGCCAGGCACATAGCAGGCTTACAAATAAAATGACTGCTGTAATGAATTGAATGCAAATGGATTGCTCTGGTCAATTCGGGAAGCCAAGCGAATTTGAACTTGAAGAAAAAAATTATAAGACAGGTAAGTTCCCCTGTGGGGTTCGGGTATGGCGGTAACAAATCCTCAGGTCCCTAACCCATGTGCAGACGGTAGGGATTTGAGAAGAACACACCACGTTCCCCTGCAGAGAAAGGAACAGCCTGAGAATTTTGGGCTGGTGGAATGGGAACCAAAAGAGGCACGTTGGTACAACAGATTAGCTCTATCAACTTCATACTTTGGCTTCAGTCAGTTTCTGATTTATAAATAAATGGATGTATATATTTATTTAAAAGTCACAAAGATTGACCATTTGTCAAGCTCCACGCACAAAGCAACAACACTATCTAATATTTTCCAAGCACTTACTTTGTTCCAGGCGCTCTTCTGGGTGCTTTCCTTGGATTCACTTATTTATTCCTCATTACAACCATGGGAGGTCAGTAATATTATTATTTCTATTTTACAGATGAAAAAACTGAGGGCAGGGGTGCTAAGCATTTTTTGCCCAAGGTCAACAGTCAGTTAACAACCCAAGTAGTCAGACTACTGGACCACTTACCACCACCTGATGCTTCCCACATTAAATGGTTCTTAGTGATCATTTCCAAACTGCACATGAATGCATAATTCCACACAGCTCGTTAGATAACTTAATATGTATTGTGTGGCTTTATTATTATTTTTAAGTCAACTGGGATTAGCCACTTGGCTATACTGCATACAAATGGTAATACATTAATTCATTGAACAATGCAATCACAACAATATTATAGAAAAGAAGTAAATATATAATACAGAAAACTCATTTTCTACATCACAAATTATCTCCTTTCCAAATAAGAACACATTTTTAACATAAAAGTACAGAATTTGTGAAAACAGTGTATTTTAAGCCCATTGGATTAGGTAGCAATATATGAGTGCCTAAAAACTGCATGTTTTTCCTGTTTGCACTATTAAATCATCATTGTCTCTATTTTAAATTTTTTTCCCAAAATATTTATGGTATATTTCTCACACAAACTCACTTGAACGTTGGGAAGAAATATAATGAAAGCTAGTGATTACTTAAGAATGTATGAGGCGTGTGAAGGATATATGTGCACAGAGTACAAAAGTAGAGAAAAAATTTCAAAAATTATTATGCTATTTAAATCTCATTAATCCAGCTTTTTTAGCAACCATAATACCTATTAATTTGATTTCCTTCACCTAGAAGCTAATAAGAAAACTTCTGTCACAGGCAAATAAATTTGTTAATCCTTGTGAGATTAAAAAGCCTATTTAGATAGATATTTTAAACAGGTTTTCATATCGCTAGATAAAATTATGTGGTCTGAGTGCATCTTTTTAGTATTTATGGATCTCTGCAATGTCAAATCTCATTCTTCCCATATTTAATTCTGATAAGTAAGACACGGTTTTCCAGCTGTGATTCCTATCGCCAGCTACACTGTGTCACAAGATAGTTTACATCAAGTTATGACTCTCCTTTAGACTCTCTTTCTCTGTTTTACACAGCACAAGGATAAATAATGATCTCATGTAAGAAAAGAAAAATGGTACCAGAAGCAATTACTGTACCACATACTGAGTTCAATGAATAATACGATAAAACTCTCCTGGGCAACTTAACTGATTTCTCATATAGTCTTAAATCTCTACATCAGCATTTGCTGGAGGTAAAGGCACTTCATTCCACTGGCATCTGTAATAAGTATTTGTCAGCATTTCCACTATCAACTCCAGTTTTAAGGAACCCAATAACTCATATATTTTTACCTGCATTAGACTGGGAGTTAGCCCAGAATAAACCCAAAATGAAGTTCTGAAAAAGTGAAATATGTTTTAAGGTTGAGGGGAACAAAATGTTTTATTTAGATATAATAAAACTTTATAATTTTTAAGTGTATAACTCATATATCCCTCAGCCCTTATCTAGAGAGAACTAAATTATCCTTTTCATGTATTAATACTTGAACTATCATTGTCTTACCCACGATATTCAAAAGATAGAGACATAAAAATGCAAATTAATGTTATATGATATATACAAAATATCCCCTGCTATTACAATGATAAGGTGAAACTAACTAATTTATTTATTTATCCAAACATGTATTGAACTCCAATTGTGTGCCAGCACTCTTTCAGGCTCCAAGTATACAGCAAGGACAACCAAAACAAAACAATACCCAAAAATCCTTGCTCTTATGGAAAAGCCCTCCCAATCTAGTGATGAATTTGAGATTCTTATTTATTTTATATTATCCTGTATTATTTGCATGTTTTGCTTCATTAATTACCAGAAGGGGAATATTGATATAGAGTATATTTTTGAGAAACATGACTGTGGCTTGTTTTAGAGCATTCTGGTGAATCTCAGGACCCCTGACACTGCGGCCTTCAAATCATTTCTTTGGGAAAACAGAAATGGATATTCAGTTAGCCCGAGTCTGGTTCTGAATTTACAATTGTGAGCAGAAAACTTTTAAAATTAGTTTGTGACAACTTCCAGTTATAAAATAAATAAGTCATGGGGATGTAATGTATAGCATGGTGACTATAGTCAATAAAGTTATATTGCTAAAGAGAGTAAATCTTAAAAGTTCTCATCACAAGAAAAAAAATTTTTGTAACTTTGTATAGTCACAGATGGTAACTAGACTTACTGTGGTGGTCATTTTGCAGCATATACAAATATCGAATCATTATGTTGTACACTTGAAACTAATATAATGTTATATGTCAATTATACCTCAATTAAAAAACATTAGTTTGTGGCAACCAGCTAAATCTCCAGGTGATTACGGGTAACAATATCCTCAACTAAGAACATTATTAAAGTATTTAAATTTTATGTATTTGTATTCATATTGTTAGTGTCTCTTAATTTTTCCTTAATTAACATAGGGTTGTCAAAAAAAAAAAAAAACCTACCACTTTTTTTGAGGAAGATTAGCCCTGAGCTAACATCTGTTACCAATCCTCTTTTTTGCTGAGGAAGATTGGCCCTGGGCTAACATCCATGCCCATCTTCCTCTACATTATGTGGGATGCCACCACAGCATGGCTTGACAACCGGTGCATAGGTCCACGCCTGGGATTTGAACCTGTGAACTCTGGGCTGCTGAAGTGGAGGCATGAACTTAACCGCTATGCCACCGGGCTGGCCCCTACCTACATTTTTTTTCTTTTTTTGTGTGTGAGGAAGATTAGCCCTGAGCTAACATCCAATGCAAATCCTCCTCTTTTTGCTGAGAAAGACTGGCCCTGGGCTAACATCCATACCCACCTTCCTCTACTTTTTATGGGAGGCTGCCACAGCATGGCTTGACAAGCAGTGTGTCGGTCCACGCTCAGGATCCGAACGTGCGAACCCTGGGCCACCAAAGCGGAGAGCATGAACTTAACCGCTACGCCTCTGGGCCGGCCCCCCCTACCTTTTTTTTAATACCATTCCTATGGGCCAAATGAAGAAGATGTTATGGGTACAATAACACCATATTAAAATAAAGTTATGGAGATTAAAACTTAAAACTGAGAAGTTTATATTTCCTCAAGAATCATTTATTTCTTTCTATTTTCTGAGTCTTATGTACATACCCTTTTTATCCTATCACTGCCTTCACGCTAAAAGCATTAAATAATAAATAATAACAGAACAATATGGTTTTCAAAGAGTGTGGAGATCAAGGCAGGTGCTATGAAGTTGGTTAGAAGCAGAAGGCTAATGAATGGGCAGCATGAAGGGCAGGGGCAATGATGCTGCTGAAGTTGGCTCTTTAGGAAGGTGAGTCAGCTTTTTAAAACAATAGAACTTACACCTTAAAATGAGAAAAAAAAAACCACCCTCAACTTCTCGCCTGAGGATGCTAAAAAGAATGCAAAGTGGAGAATCATGCTTTTTTTTTTTGTTTTTGATTGAGGTCATGTTGGCTTATAACACTGTATAAATTTCAGGTTTACATTATCATATTTCAGAATCATGTTTTTAAAAGAGAGATTAAGGATGAAAGGACATTACCATGGACAGCAATACTAAGAAAAAGGATAATTCTTTAACAAATAAGTTATCAGCTCACTGTAACTATCTGACCATGGCCTATTCCACTGCTCTAAAAAGCAACACTCCTGGATAGATTAAGAACACATAAATCACGATGTGACCTCAAATAAAAAACAGCCTATGATGACAACAGGAATGTTTCCTCAATGCTAATATATGTTTTCAATTGGCATGCTTTGATTTTAATTGGCCACCACCATTCCTGTATGGAATAGTGACCTACAAGTAAAAATAGCAACTCCAAAGATGATCAATGAATTACCATGCTCTTCTAAGAGAATACTTCTAAGTTTTTATATGATATTTAACAAAATGCATGTAGATATTCACATTTAATAAACTCACACTAAAATATTTATGTAGAATATTTTTGTTGTTCATCCATCTATTCATCCATGAATGCATCCATGCATGCATTCATTAAACAAATATTTTTATGTAAGTTCTGTATACAGATTTCTAGAAGAGAGGTCAGCAAAATTTCTCTTAAAAATAAATAGTAAATATTTTTGGCTTTGTGGACAATACAGTTGCAACCACTCAACTCTGCAATTGTAGAGTAAAAGCAGCCATAGAAGAAATGAATAAGCCTGCAAAAACTGTCAGAGTTTTTAGAAATCAATTTTTTTGAAACTGTGGAATCTGACAAAAAACTTACAACAACCAGAGGAATGCTTTGTGAAGAGAAAAACTACAGAATTTGGTAGGAGAGCTCTGTGGCATATCAATTTACCCTGTTACTGCTATCCTCCACTCTCCAACTCTGTAGTAGCCTTGAAGATGGCAGCCTGCATTTCCTGGTGCAGGTTGTGCGTACCATAGGCAACAGTATGGGCCTATTCTCAAAGAAGATAGTTCTGTGTTTTGACCTGTGTGATGGTTCCCTGAAGGATTGGCTCAAGGGCTTGCCTTTGTTTTACCTACACAGCTTCCCCAGGGCTGATGCTCCTTCACAGGTGGTGTTTTCGTAAGCATTTTAAGGCAAATATATTAGCCACTACGTCCTGAGCAAGAAATAACAGCAGGGGCAAGAAATAGATGACTAAAATGCCTGGGAAAGAACAAGCTGGGGAAAGAGATACTTGGGACAATTAGGGCTGTGAAAGCTCCATATATTCAAGGGAATCTAGAAGCCCATGTACATGCCTATAGCAGGGTGTATGCTCAGAAAAGACCTGAGAAGACTCTAAGCATTACCTCTGGCTGAACTTCAGGCTCTGGGCAAGCAGGAAGGGAGGAAAGGTAGAAACTGCCTGGCTAAACAGTGACAAAGTGTCCTGATATACAAACTATAAAGATGGAGAGAGGTTCTGTTTGTTGTTATTTTGTTCCAGGAGTTTAAGGTAATCTCAATAAAACCGTTAGAGGACCACTAATCCAACAAACACAGACATCAGTGGCCATACAGAACAAAGAATACAGACTACAAAATTAGTTCAGCAAGGTGACTGGGAAAACGAATAACAACCACAATAAACAATAACAACAAATCCTGGGTGTGGGTGGAATTTGATTTACAGGATTGCTACATTATAATATTCAAAATGTCCATTTTTCAACAAAAAATTATGAAGTATGGAAAGAAACAAGAAAGTACCGCCAATTTATAGGACTGTTGGTGACAGAGACCAGACGTTGGGCCTACTAGAGAAGACTTAAATCAACTGTTCTAAACATAATCAAAGTGATAAAGGAAACCAGAAACAAAGAACTGAAGGAGCCATGAGAATGATGGCTCACCAAATAGAGAACATCAATAAAGAAACAGAAATTATAAGAAGGAACAAATAGGAATTATGTATTTGAAAATTACAACTGAAATGAAAAATTCACTAAGATTCAACAGCAGATTTGAGCAGGTGGAAGAAACAGTCAGTCTATTGTTTCTGACTGAAGATAGGTCAATTGAAATTAGTTGGTCTGAGGAAAAGAAAGAAAAATGAAGGAGGAAAAATGAACAGAGCCTAAGGGACCGTGGAACACCATCAAGTGGACTGACAGATGCATTACGGGATTCCCAGAAGGACAGGAGAGAGAAAAGGGGCAAAACGTATATTTGAAGATATAATGCACAAGTTCTCAGATTTGATGAAAAATATTACACAAGAAACTCAATGCACTCCAAGTAGAATAAACTGAAAGTGGTTCACAGCAAGATACATTTTAATCAAACTGTTGAAAGACAAAAGCAAAGAGAAAATTTTGAAACTTGCAAGAGAGAAGTGGTTTGTCATGTACAGAGATGTTCCATAAGATGCCAATTCTCATCAGAAACCATGGAGGCAAGAAAGCAGTGGATTTGTTTTTGTTTTTGTGGGTTTTTTTTTTTTTGAGGAAGATTAGCCCTGAGCTAACATCTGTTGCCAATTCTCCTCTTTTTGCTGAGGAAGACTGGCCCTGAGCTAACATCTGTGCCCATCTTCCTCTACTTTATATGGGACGCTGCCACAGCATGGCTTGACAAGCGGTATGTAGGTCTGCACCCAGGATCCAAGCCTGAGAACCCTGGGCTGCCGAAGCGGAGTGCATAAACTTGACTGCTATGCCACCCGGCCATACCCAGCAGTGGGTTTTTAAAGTGCTAAAAGAAAACACTGTCAGCCAAGAATTCTATAATCAGCAAAACCATCCTTCAAAAATGAAGGTGAAATTAAGACCTTCTTAGATAAAGAAAAGTGAAGGGAATTTGTTACCAGTAGACCTGCCATAAAAGAAATGTGAAAGGGGGTTCTTCCGGCTGAATTGAAGAACACCAGACAGCAAACTGAAGTCATAGGGAAAAATAAAAAACACAAAAAATCACTACATAGGTAAATATAATAACCCATATTATTTCATTTCAGTATGTAACTCTACATTTTTTCATATATTATTTAAAATACAAATGTTTGAAACAATAATGATAAGTCTATGTTAATAGGCACACATATATAAAGATACAATTGGGACAATAACAATGTAGAAGGGATAGAACTATACAGGAGAAAAAAAATTTACATATTGTTGAAATTACATTGGTATTAATTCAAACTAGATGGCTATAAATTAGAGTGTTAAATGTAATCCTTATAATAACCACTGAGAAAAGGGATTAAGTAAGTAAAAGATACATAGTAAAAGAAAAGAGAACGGTATTAACACAGTACACTATAAAAAAATCAGTTAAATGCAAAAGAAGGCAGTAATGGAGAAATAGAGGAATAAAAAACGTATAATACATATAGAAAACAAATAGCAAAATGGCAAAAGTAAGTCCTTTCTTATCAGTAATTACATTAAATGTAGACAGATTAAATTCTCTGATTAAAAGGCAATGATTGGCAGAATGGATATTAAAAAAAATACATGATCAAACTATATACTGTCCAAAAGAGATTCACTTTAGATCCAAAGACACAAATAGGTTGAAAGTGAAAGGATGGAAAATATATTTCATGCAAATAGTCACCAAAAGAGTCACTGTACTAATATCAAACAAAAAGAGTCTAAGTCCAAAATTGTTACATGAGAGAAAGGACATAAAATATTGATAAAAAGGTCAATCCATCAAAAAATTTTATCAATTATAAGCATATGAGCACATAAAAACAGGGTGCCAAAACACATGAAGCAAAAACTGACAAAATTGGGGGCCGGCGCCGTGGCGCAGCAGTTAAGTGTGTGCGCTCCGCTTCGGCGGCCCGAGGGTTCGCCGGTTCGGATCCCGAGCACGCACTGATGCACCGCTTGTAAAGCCATGCTGTGGCAACATCTGATATAAAGCAGACGAAGACGGGCACGGATGTTAGCCCCGGGCCAATCTTCCTCGGCAAAAAGAGGAGGATTGGCATCGGATGTTAGCTCAGGGCTGATCTTCCTCACAAAAAAAAAAAAAAAAACTGACAAAATTGAAGGGAAAACTAGCCAGTTCTACATTAATGGTTGGAGACTTCAATACCCTACTTTCAATAACTGATGGAACAACTAAACAGAAAATCAACAAGGAAATAGATGACTTGAACAATAGTATAAATCAACCAGACCTAATAAACACATATAGAACAATATCCAAAAACACCAAAATACTCATCCTCAATTGCACATAGAATGTTTTCCAGGATGGTCCATATGTTGGGGAACAAAATAATTCTTAATAAATTTAAAAAGTTGAAATCATACAAAGTACTTTCTCCAGCCACAAGGAAATGAAACTGGAAATCAATAATATAAGGAAATCTGGAAAATCCAGATATAAGTGGCGACTGAACAATACAGCTAAGCAATAGGTCACAGAGAAAATTAGAAAGGAAGTCAGAAAACACTTTTTGATGAGTAAAACCAAAAGCAGAACATAAAAAGTTGTTGGATGTAGTGAGAACAGTGCTCAGAAGGAAATGTACGGCTATAAATGCTTACATTAAAAAAGAATAAAGACCTCAAATCAATAGCCTAAATTTAAACCTTAAAGAACTAGAAAAATAAGATGAAACTAAACACAAACCTGGAAAAAGAAAGAAATAATAAAGATTACCTTGGAGATAAATGAAATAGAGAAAAGAAAAATAGTACAGAGAATCAATGCAACCAAAAGTTGGTTCTTTGAAAAGATGAATAAAATTGACAAAAGTCTAGCTAGATCAACCAAGAAAAAACTAAAGAAGAGTCAAGTGAAAGAAGAAGCCATTACTACCAATCCTATAGAAATAAAAGGTTTATAAGAGAGTTATAGGAATAATTGTACGCCAACAAATTAGACAAACCAGATGAAATGAACAAATTTCTAGAAAGACACAACTACCAAAATTGACACAAGAAGAAAGAGAACATCCTAACAGACTTTTAGCAAATAAAGAGATTGAATCAGTAATCCAGAACCTCCCAACATAGAAAAGCCCAGAACCAGATGACCCCTGGTGCATTCCACCAACTTTTAAAGACTTGGTACCAATCCTTCTCAAACTCTTCCAAAAAATAAAAGAGGAGGGAATACTTCCTAATTCATTTATAAGGCCAGAATTACCCTAATATCAAACCAGATAAAGACTTCACAAGAAAGGATAACCACAGACCAATATCCCTTCAGAATATAGATGCAAAAATCTTCAACAAAATACAGAAAAACCAAATCCAGCAGCATATCCAAACGATTACGTATCTTTTTTTTTTAATTTAATTTTATTTATTTTTTCCCCCAAAGCCCCAGTAGATAGTTGTATGTCATAGCTACACATCCTTCCAGTTGCTGTATGTGGGACGCGGCCTCAGCATGGCCGGAGAAGCAGTGCGTCAGTGCACGACCAGGATCCGAACCCAGGCCGCCAGCAGCGGAGCGCGCGCACTTAACCGCTAAGCCACGGGGCTGGCCCATGATTATGTATCTTGATCAAGTAAATTTTAATCTAGGAATGCAAGGATGGGTCAACATACAAAAATCATTCAATGTAATATACTACATTAATACAATAAAGGAGAAAAGCTACATAATCACCTCAATTGATACAGAAAGGCATTTGACAAAATCCAACACTATTTCATGGCGAAAACAAAAAAAGTAGAAATAGCAGGAAATTTCCTCAAAATGCTAAAGGATGTCTAAGAAAAACTCACAGAAGATATTATACTTCATGGTGAAAGACTGGAAGCTTTCACCCTAAGATCAGGAACAAGACAAGGATGCCCAATTTTACCATTTCTATTCAACATTATAGTGGAAGGTATAGCTGCAGCAACTGGGCAAGAAAAAGAAATAAAAGGCATCTAAGTTGGAATGGAAGAATTAAAACTATATCTGTTTATAGATGACGTGATGTTAATATAGAAAATCATCAAGAATCCACAGAAAAAGAACTAATTAGCATTATTAAAATTAATAAACTAATTCAGCAGAGTTGCAGGATACAAGATCAACATGGAATTTACATATTGTATATTGATACAGTAGTACTGAACAATCCAGAAAAGAAATTAAGGAAATAATTCCATTTACAATATCATCAAAAAATTACACATAAATAAATGTAATCAAGAAGGTGCATGATTTATAAATTGGAAACTACAAAATATTGCTGAAAGAAAGAAAAGAAAATCTAAATAAATGGAAAGACACCCCATAATCATGGATTAGAAGATTTAGTATTGTTAAGATGGTAATAATCCCCAAAACAATCTGGAAATTCAATGCAATCATAAAAACGTCAACTGTTTTTTTTTTGTAGAAATGTAAAAGCTAATCCTGAAATTCATATGGAACTTCAAGAGACACTGGATAGCCAACCTGGATAGCCAAAACAATCGTGAAAATAAAGGACAAAGTTGGAAAACTCACACTTCCTGATCTCAAAACTTACTACAAAGCCACACTGATCAAAACAGTGTGATACTGGCAAAGGTTAGATATTTATATTAATGTAATATAATTAAGAGTTCAGAAATAAACCTTTACATCTATGGTCAATTAATTTTCAACAGGAGTGTCAAGACCACTTAAATGGAAAGAAAAGTCTTTACAACAATTCGTGCTTGGACAACTGGATATCCACATATCCACACAAAAATTAATGAAGTTGGTCCTCACCTCACACCATATACAAAAATTCACTCAAAATTGATCAATGACCTAAACGTAAGAGCTAAAACTATAAACTTCTAGAAGAAAACATAGGGGTAAATTTCCATGACTTAGAACTTGGCAGTGGATTCTTCACTATGACACAAAAAGAGCAAGCAATAAAAGAAAAATAGAGTTAAATTTAAGTTCATCTTAATTAAAATTTTTTTGCATCAAAAGACATTGTCAATAAAACAAAAACACAACCCAAGTAATGGGAGAAAATACTGTGAATCATATATCTGGTAGGATTCTACTATCCAGAATATATAAAGAACTCTTACAACTTAACAATAAAAAGACAAACACCGCTGTTAAAAAACAGGCAAAGTACTTGAATAGATATTTCTCCAAAGTAGATATACAAATGGCCAGCAAACATATAAGACGATGCTCAACATCATTAGTCATTAGGAAAATGCAAATAAAAACCACAGTGAGAAAACCATCTCATACCTACTAGGATGGTTATAATGAAAAAAAAAAGAAAGAAAATAGCAAGTGTTGGTGAGGATATAGAAAAAATAGAACCTTCATATATATTGCTAGTGGGAATGTGAAATTGTGCAGCTGCTAAGGAAAACAATTTGGCAGTGTATCAAAAAGTTAAATGTAGAATTATCATATGACTCAGCAATTCTATTCCTACTTGTATACCCAAAAGGATTAAAAACTGGTGCTTACACAAAAACTTGTGCACAAATGTTATAGCAGAATTATTCACAATAGTCAAAACTTGGAAACAACCCAAATACCCATCAATGAATGAACGGATAAACCAAATGATATATATACATACAATGGAATATTATTCAGTCATAAAAAGAATGAGACTGATACATGCTACATGCCACAACACAAATGAACCTTGAAAATATCACGCCTAGTGAAATGTCAGAAATAAAAGGTCACATATGATTCTATTTATTTTAAATATGTAGAGTAGGCAAACCGTAGAGACACAAAGCAGATCAGTGGTTGCCAGGGGCTGGCCCTAGGGAGGAACAGGAAATGAATGCCGAATGGTTACTGAGTTTCCTTTTGGGATAATGAAAATGATGTGGAACTAGATAATGGTGACGATTGCTCAACAGTGTGAATATCTTAAAAGCCACTGATTTGAACACTTTAAAATGGTTAAAATGGTGGAGTTTATATTATGTGAATTTTACCTTAACAGAAAACAATCAAACAAACAAAAAGATGTGGCCAGCCCTCTGGCCTTAGTTTACCAAACCCTGTATCAAGAATAATGAATGAAATATGTATTCTGTCCTCAAATTGCTATGATATACTATTTATACAATATAATTACAAGTTATTTACACATACACAATACTCTCATATTGAGTATAAGCATCGGGCATAATAGTATAATGGAAACCATTGTATGCTATGTTAAAATACCGGCCTACTTAAAACTAGCAAATGCTTAGAATTGTACTTTACTAGTGCTTGTGAACAATTACATTTATTCTATTACTTTGATCTGACAAAACACTCCTAACAATAGCCATTACTTCCCAACTCTAGTCCCATTCACAAGCTATATAGCACATTTGGAAGGATTTCTCCATCACAAACTTACTCTCCTGTTACTCATCTGTGATAGATGCATCTAGGGAGTGATTATTTTTCCTTAATTATATCAAAAAATTCTCTCATCTCTTTTTCTTATTCTTGATTTTCTCAACACTAAAAGTTAATAAGTAATAGTATAGACTAAATAATTTTCCCTCTAAGCACAGAATTATGGGGGCTATTGTATGGGTCAATCACCTTGTTCAATAAGAAAATTAATGTTTAGATATATTTTCTTAAATATCTTATTTTACTTTTTTCTATTCTTTTCTAACAGCATGCTTTCTCTTTTCACTTTTAAATGATCATCCAATGAGTCTGACTTTACTTTCTCTTCTCTTGATTATTCTCTAAGAAATGGATAAATAGGTCATATTAATATCTGTTTATCTATTCGTTCATTCATTCAACAGCCATTTAATAGATGTCCATAATGGTCCAGGCATTGTTCTATGTCAGGAAGATGAGAAGACTAAGAAGACATGGTATCCACTCTTAAGGAGCATTACAATAGAGTCAGAGACAGAAAGTAAATAGATAAGTACAACACAAAGTCACAAGGAAATAGTATTTGAATTTTCAGTTCATTCAATTCTCAATTCCCAGCCCTAGCTGTACATTAAAATCAAATTAAATATTTTACAATTAAAATTACAATACTAATGTCTGGGCTTCACTCCCAGAGATTCTAATCTAATTCATCTAGCGTGCTGCCCTGGCATCATTACTTTTAAAAACTTTCCAGGTGATTATAATGAGCAGTTGGGCCGGTTTCATGAGTGTGTGACTCGTGTAGTTGCACATGGCCCAACAGTTAGAAGGGACCTCTGCTAGGTTTAATGCTCTGCTGGTGTCCTTTTGAAATTCTTAATAATTTTTTTAACAAGAGATCCTCATTTTCATTTTGCACTGGGGGTGGAAATTATGTAGTTGGTCCTATGTGCAGTCAGGAATGAGAACTACTGAGTTAAAAAAAGTGAGTAGATGGAAATATTTTAGGGAGAGAAAATGATTCATACGGGTGCTGAAAAGAATGAATTGCACTGAATGATTTAAGCGAAAATAGAGTGTGGAGCAAGAAAGATAGGGGGAGATAATATCATGAGGACCTATGTTAGGAAACAAATTTTATTCCTATAAAATTCTGAAAAACTATCTGGATATAATCATTGTTGATTATCAGTGCTTGAATTCATATCCTGCTTAGAAGGGGATTCTCTTGCCTAAGATTATTTTTAAGCATCTACCTAAAACCAATTTTGATGTAGGAAATGAGGTTGAGAATTTTTTTCTCCAATATTCTCCCTTCATGTATTTTCTCACTATGTAGACACTGGATAAATTTGAATGCATGTTTGAGAAAGGTGAAGCAAACCTGAAGGAGGAAACATGATCTGTCAAACGATTGCAAAACGGAGTTTTCAATCATTAGCATTCTGTTTCTTATAATTTAGTGCAACAATTTGAGTTTGGGGGCTCTTTGGTCTAAGAAAAGAGGACACAAGAGCCATCCTCTACCTCTACTTATGTTTCTCCAAAAAGAGTGGAAATAAGCTGATAGAAAAATGGACTTTTCAAGAACTGAATATTAACTGGCTTTCTCCTCTCATCCCACCCAAAATCAGATCAGATACTGACAACCCTTTGATGTTCCGGAATATGCATGCAAAACACTCATACGAAAAAGTTCTCGTGCAATGAGGATTAGCCACCATTGATCAGTAGTAGTTGCAGCCCGTATCTGCTGAAAGTTCTTTTTTACATAATGAATGGTGAGTTTAACTTTCACCTGCTGCCCTTTGTAATCAATAAAATCAACAAATGTTTATTGAGTACCCATCATTTAAAAGAAAATACCCTGCTTTAGGACAGAGTTGCTTCTCTTAAGCATATTTAAATCTAGTTGAACTTGCACAGAAAAATGTAAACTAATAATACAAGTTTTCTTGTAAGTGCCTAATGAATAAACTGTATGGATAAGAGGACCATTGGGTGCCAGGAAAAGGAAAGTAAAAATGTCCCAAGGTAGTCAGCTAAATCATCCTAGAGAAAAGGCCATAAGAAAAATGGATGGTAGAATGAGTACAAAGTAGATAAATGGCAAGCAGCAAGCATTGTTCGGGCAAGAGAAATATAAAGTGAGAAAATGTGTAGAGAAGAATCTCACTCACACATGGCCTGAAGAAGAAGAATGACGGTTCAAAAGAGCTGAAGATGTTCATAAACAGGTTAGAAAGCCTTGCGGGAAAATAGTAAATGTGAGCACCATTGATTACTTTTTAATTTTTAAATTACTTTGTACCCATTAAAAATGATCACTTACTGATAATTTTGTGCTGGGAACTATGTTATATATTTTCCAAATTTTTATCTCTAATATAAGTTGCACATTACTATTATTGTCATTATAAAGTTATGGTAAACCACCCAAGGTATATCATCTATTAATTGGCAGACTCAGCATTCAAACCTAGATTTTCTCACTTCCACTTGTCCCTTCAACCTGCAGAAAAGCCCTTTCTCAGTTATGTATTAAATTCAGATACCAAGTATCAACTAATTGTAGAAAAAGATCTGCTCCTCCGCAGATCATGGATTTACATGTGTAAGTAAATTCCACCATAAATATCAATGAAGGTGTCAAAGTTGTTATGGCTTAACCTAGTGTTGTACATAGTGTTTTCTTCTGGAAAATTATCCTACAAGTTTTATTTTCAAGAAAATATTCTGCAATTAAAAATATTTGGAAATTCTACATAATTGCTTCCTTTTGAGATATCCAAATACATGTGAACTTTTATTAAAGACTTGGTGATAAAGAAATCTAATGAATTTGGCTTAACCCAGTATTTTCTAAAAATCTATTTTCAGAGAATAGTTGTAGGGTGTACCTGTATCACATATCTATCAGAACTGTGGAGCACCTCTGAAATTCTGATGTTACCAAACAATAAACATGGAATGCTATTGTTAAAGGGCACAGAAAGCACATGCTGTATTATGAAAGCAGTGTTTTGTTTCTAAGATCAGAGAGTATCATATTTGCCAGCAATTGTAAATTTAAAAGTTCAGAAGAGGAAATATAAACTTAGATTTTTTTTTAAGAACACAAATCTGTGACATATATGAAAAAAATATTTTATAGGCTTTGGCTCTAATTACATTTGAATACAGTATAACATATTCCCCATATAATATGAAATATTTTCCAAACAGCTATGTGGCAAAGACCTTTCTATTTTATTGGTTCTCAGAAGTGGTGAAAAACATTTTGTTTGTTTGACCAATATGGTTTACTCAAACAAGGTGGTGAAAACAAATCCATGAGTTATTTTTTTTTAATCAATTACTACATAAAACTAAAGCTAAGAGAGCTCAGAACATAAAATTTATAGGATTCATGTTAACAATACTCACTGTTTAGGTGTCTGATTAATGATATAAAATGATGACATAAATTAATGGCATAAATGCCTTATGAGGAGTACACCTAATAAAATATATTGATTGATAAATGGATAAAGACTTGGGGGCTCATCTGTTATTCTGGATTTCTAGGCAAAAAACACTTACTTTAGTGATGCCAGTAAAGCATAATGTGTATGTTTCCTGCCAGGGGAAGAGGTCTGTACCTTTCTTTTTGCATCACTGTGGTGGGGTTAATTGAAGTCAGGATATAGACTGTCATTAAGAGTACCAGTTGAATCTCAAATAAAGAGAAGCAATTAGGAATCAATGAGAAGTGATCAAGTTGTGATTGAAAACACAGAGATTAGGACCTGCGAATCAGATATTGACCAAAAAGTGAAGTTAGGTTGAAAGTACCTGACATATTTCAGGACTTACTGGTCTTGAAAGTCCCACGATTGTCATCTGACAACCACTATTTCCCAATATGGGTAGGGACTCTTCAGCCTGACTCAAAGGACAATATGATTTTTCCTATCCCAGACTCTTTATCTTCCTGATAAGCCCTGAATTTATAATTGCTTTTCAAGCCAAACAGAATACAGCAGGTTTTAGGACGGAATCAACAGAAGTGTCGGGAAAGGAAAGAAATGTGCAGTGGTGTAGATTCACTGAACACACGCATGTGCTCTCTAAATAAACAATATCACCAACGTTCATGATGCCAAACACCATCTATTTTGATAACTCCAAATACCATCTCCAGCCCAAAGCAATCTCCTCAGCTATGGAACTACATGTCTAACTGCCAACCAAATAAATATGCCATATGAAAATTAAATTCAATATGTTCAAAATTAAATTCATCTTGTATTACCCTAATTCTGCTTTTTTGCATCAATTCCGTTTCCAGCCATGTTTACTAGAAAAATGAAAGTCTTTCTAACCTCTAAACTCTTCTTAAACTCCAATTTGCAAACTGTTACTATATAGCCCCCATTCTCCACGCTATATATCTTGTGAGTTTGATTTCCTTCCTCCCGACCCTTTAGATACGGCCATAGTTTGGACCTTATCAGTTCTCACTCTTGCAATATTCTCTTGGCTGGTCTCACTAAATCCTGTCTCATGAACTAGATACAACGCCATCTTCATACTGAGGGATTTTTAAAAATCCCAATTTGATCACATTGTTCATGTATTTAAAATCCTTCAAAATTACCCCATTATGAATAGCATAAAATCTAAATTCCTTCATGAGACCTACAAAGGTTTTCCACTCTGCTGTTGCCTGCCTGCTCACCCTCATCCATCACTTCTCTCTCACATTCTCTATGCTCCATCTGTAGTGGACTACTTATAGTTATTCATATACTCTAAACTGTTTCATATGTCTGTGCCTTCAAACATACTTCTCCTACTGTCCGAAATAGCCTGTATTCTTTCTTCACCTAATAGATTCCTACTCCTAAACCAAACATAGCTCAAGGATTTGTGGAGAGCAGGCACTGGCATTCCCTCTCCTAACTCCCTACCAAAGTAGTTCTAAGACTATGGGTAAATATAAAAACTCACAACAGTGAAAAGAGTATCAGAGTCTTGCTAAAAGTGTGGGCATAGAATTCAGATATGTACAGAAAAACACGTGCAAAAAATAATTGGTAGGTTGTAGGCAATGGTGTAAAAATACTGGGGCAAGAATATGAACATGTCATCAAAAAGGGCTTCATTCTACTTAAGAGATAAATCATGTTCTGGACTTTTCCTAATAAATAAGTCATATAAGCAGAGTGAAAAGAGAGGGCTGGCTGTTGGTGATGAATTCTGTTTAAAAAAAAAGCATAGACTCTTGGAATGGAAAACTGTAGAATCAAAATTCAGTCCATTTTCTTATTGAGACGTAGGTGGCACCACTGTGCCATCATTGCAATAGTGTGCTCACATTGGCAGGGCAGCGTGGTCAAGCTGGCCTACTCATCTGGCAGGAATTCATGACCATTTTAAAAAATTCTTGAAAATATACAGAGTTATAAGGCAATTGATGAGGGAACTTAACTATCATTTTGAAAGAAGTGACATTAAATATAAAGCCAGAGGAAACCAAGAAGCCTCGGTCTCCTGGAGGCAGTTGAAAAAATATTTTGTTCTTCTCCTCATCAAAAGTCCTTGCTCAGAGGTCCATACTCTGTACCAACTAGAAAACCAGGTAGAGTCTCCAACACATTTCTGGGAAACTACCCACCCTCCCTTGCCCTGACGTGAGAGAAAACTGAAGGAGAAATTAAGTCCAATTGGCTCTGGATTCAGAGATTAAGTACTAGCTAAAATCTAGAGGACTAAATTAAAGTTTGCATTAGTCAAAAGTAAGTTCTTCATCCTGTTTTCCCTTCGTAATTGAGAATGCTAGCAGCTAGATGGTGTCACCCAGGCTGTAGGATTCTTTTCAGAAATTACACAACAGAAGAGAAAAGACATATAGAAATAAGTATTTGTTAGACCCTACAGATGGACAGCCTTATCCCTCCCCAAACACCCATAGCGCAGTTCACCTGTCAGTTAATTCTCCTCATGCACGGAGAGTTTCCACTCTCTTTCATAGTGCCTTACGCTAAAGTATGAATGGACATTTGAGAAAATTCAAGTGGAGCCTCTAACAAGACAAAAATAAAACAGAAAAAAAAAACCCAAATAAGACAGAAACAATGTAAGGAATAGATGAAAACAAAAAACAAACTATAAGGAATCAATGCTGCTTAAAAAAATCCCAGAACTTGTAAAAGCTGTTGGAAATTAAAAATATAACAAAATTAAAAAATAAAGTATACTAAAAAGAAATAATGAGTTACCAAGCCATGAAAAGGCATGAAGGAACTTTAAATGCGTATTACTAAGTGAAAGAAACCAATATGAAAAGGCTACATACCGTATGATTCCAACTATACAACATTCTGGAAAAGACAAAACTATGGAGACAGTAAAAAGATCAGTGGTTGCCAAGGGTTGAGGGTGAACTGGTTGGCAGCAGAGGGGGACTGGGTACAGAAAATACTCTGTATGATACCATAATTATGGATACACGTCATTATACATTTGTCCAAACCCACAGAACGTATACCAAGAGTGAACTCGACTGTAAACTATGGACTTGCGGTGACTATGATATGTTAATGTAGGCTCATGAATTGTAACAAATATACCACTTGGTGGGAGAGTTCAATAATAGCGGAAGACTATGCATGCGTGGGAGTAGAAGGTATATGGCAAATCTCTGTACCTTACCCTCAATTTTGCTGTGAACCTAAAACTGCTCTAAAAAAATTAATTCTTAAAAATAAAAAGAAAGCAAGCAATTGATGGGCTGGAAGACAAAGTTGAGGAACTCTTTCAGAAAGAACAAAAATGAAACAAGATGAAAATACATGATAAATTTAGAGGATCATTAGAATCATCTGGAGAGATTTCAAACAATACTAATGTCAGGGTCTCATCAATTAAATTAGAATGTCTGAGTATGAGACCAGGGCATCAATGTTTCAAACAAACAAACACCGTCTAATGCTTTCATGGTGCTAGCAAGTCTAACAACCAGTTAACAGACATCCAGAGGGAGAGAGACAATGAGAAAAAGGCAGAGGAAGTTATTAAATAAATAACATTAAGAAAATATCTTAGAACTGAAAAACATGAGTTTCCAGACTGAATGATCCCAGCAAGATTCTGGACCAGTGACGTTGAATAGAAATATAATGCCAACTGCAGATAAGAGCCACATATGTAATTAAAAATTTTCTAGTAGCCACACTACAAAAAAAAGTTAAACTAACAAGTTAAGTTAATTTTAATAGCATGTTTTATTTAACATATAATCAATATAAAATGGAGATATTTTACACTATTTTTTATATCAAGTTTTTTGAAAGCCAGTGTTTATTTTGCAGGTACAGCACATTTTTATTCAATCTAGCTACATTTCAAATAGTCACATGTGGCTATTAGCTACTAAATTGGACAGCACATATCTAGACTCTATAGAATGTTCAATATAATGAATTTTTAAAAGTTCCACACACCAGGACATAGCATTAGTGAAATTCTCAAGCTTCAGGAATAAAGAGATGATCTTAAAATTGTCCATAGGAAAGAAAAATATAGGCTACATACAAAGGATTAGGAATCAGAATGACCATGCACATCTGAACAACTGCCACAGGACGTGAAGACAAATGGAGCACGGCCTTTCAAAGAATTCAAATGATAATTCTATACACAGGAGGCAATGTTTTCAGATATGCCTAAATCTAAAATTTTTACCTGTCAAGTGACCTTTCTCAGGATGCTATTACAGCCTGTACTCTAACAAAATGAGAGAATAATTCAGGAAAAATGAAATCGTAGGATCCAGGATATGGGGCTCTGGGAAAGGAGAAAGGCAAATAGAATTCCCAGGATGATGGTGATGGGAAGTCCCAGGATGACAGCTGAGTCAGAGGCCTAAAGAAAAAGGAGGCCAGGTTGCAGCAGGAGAGCACATGGCTTCAGGGTGTGAATATTCCAAAGACATGAAAGGAACTCATAGATAATCTGGTACTTATGCCTATATTCTCATATGTAATCTGGTACCTCTGCCCACATTGAGAGAAAATTTTTTTAAAGCTCGGTAAGAATATTTGAGGATGAAATGATATTTTCACAGAAAGCTGGAAAATAGATTTTAAAAAGACAAAACACCTTACCTAGACCCAGCCTGGCCAAACTAAATATATAAAAAATAAATCACAAAGATAAAGGAAGAAATAATCTTGAGAGCTTTAAATAGTGGAAAATAAAACTGGTGAACCAGAAGAGAATGAAAATTATACCACTGAAAAAGTATCAAAAGTGTTTTCAAGGAAAATGCTGAAATATTTTAGAAATTTATATTCTAGCCATTTTGTCACGTAATTTACAAATGGAATGAAAATTAGCAAACATACGCTCTTCATATAGAAAGATAAAAAGTACTTATTGGCACCAGTCAGTAAAAGGTTTAAGAATGGGAAAGTTGACATTTAAAAAGACCGTAAACACTAAATTCAGTAGTTTAGTTAAGGTTAAATATCTCTCAATATAATTAATGAAATGCGTAGGCTTTAAAAAGAATTTTCAGAAAGTATATTATTTCAATGCATTATCTAGTAACTATTATCTGAATTTCAAAGCCTGGTGTGGTTCAAGAGATGAAGGTTCTGCTTGACTCCAAAGCATTCTGCTAATTATTAAGCTACACTATTTTTCATTTTAAAAGAAAAGTATCTTCAAAGCAGTTTTCAGAGTTCAGCCTTATATGAATTTATCATTAAATAATTTACAACAAAATAAATAAATGGAGTGCTTAAATATAAGAAGCTAGAAAATGGACAACCAAAAATGTAAGAAAAGCAGGAAGAAAATAATAAGGAAATAGAAGAAAAATAAGTGAAGTAGAAAATAGGAAAGAAGAAAATGGCTAAATTATAAACATGTCTTTTAGTAAAAACAACAATAATAAAATAAGATTTCTTAATTAACCGAATTTAAGAAAAAAATTTTAAAATACAAAATTTTACATGAGAAAGGGACTCAACAGATAGAAATGATAAAATTTATATGATGACCTTATATGAAAATCTATGTTAATAAATTTGAATTCCTTGATATTCATCAAATGCACAAAGTAAAATGGACTTTAAAAAATTAATAAAATTATTAGGTCAATAACCATAAAAAAAATCATGATAGTTATTAAAGAAATCTTTCCAAGGCCCAGCCCTGTGGCTGAGCGGTTAAAAGTTCCACATGCTCCACTTCGGCAGCCCAGGTTCGCGGGTTCGGATCCCCGGTGCGGACCTGCTCCAGTCACCAGCCATGCTGTGGTGGTGTCCCCATGTACAAAAAAAAAAATAGAGGGAGATGATCAGCAACAGAAGATGATTGGCAAGATGAATGTTAACTCAGGATGAATCTTCCTCAGCAAAAAAAAAAAAGAAGAAGAAGAAGAAGAAGAAATATTTCCAGAAAAAATCTAAATACTGTGGAGTTTTTATTTTTAATCTAATATAAAACAAATAACCTCATGATACACAGACTGCTTTAGACCACAGCAAATACTGTGGAACCAGTTTCCCTCTTTTTAAATGAAGTTAGCAAAACATTGACATAAAAAGTTAACAAAATGGTTAAACACTATAACTAAGGAACAGTCACTATCAAATATATTTAAAAACAATATAGAAAAGAAAACATAGCAGTCTACTGAAATATTTTTCAACCATAACCAATAATAGCTTATCTGGAATACAACAACTTTTACTATTCAGAAATTGACTCATATGTTCGTCAAAACGATAAGTACTAGAAAAATTAATGATAATCTCTACAGATGACCAATGTATTCAATAATATTCAATGCCCATTCTTGAAAAATAATTAATTGGAAAACTAGGAATAAAAAGTCTCCTTGAGAATAAATCTATTGTCATAGTTAATAATAAAAAAAGAAAATACTATTAAAACAAGGAAAACAGGCTCAGAGAGTGAAGTGCTCACCAAATGCAAATAAAAATAAAACAGATAAAAGCAATTAAAAATTAGCAAAGGTAGAGATGAAATTATAGCTACATATAAGATACAAGATTAAATATCTAAACAACTAAAGACAATTAATTATAGATCTCTTAAATATAGGAATATGTCCATAAAGTGATTGAAGGAGAGAGGTAAGGGAAGCATTAAAAAATAAAGTATTTTCCTATATTTGTGACATAAAAACATAGAATCACATTGTTTGGACTCATAAGTAGGATTATTTTAGAAGATAATCAGCAATCTGTCCCCATAAGCTCTATTTGATGGACATTCTACTGAAATTATGGTATATAGTCTCCTCTTAACTTTAGCTTATAATATTACTGTTTTCACTGTTTTTGTGTTGTTTTTTTCCTCAATCTTCATTGAGAATTTTATTGGAAAGTTAAGAGGAAGCCTATCTTTTACAGTGTTAATGAGGATAGCTCCCATTATGGACATCTAGTGAGTGCTTTGATTACAGATTTGCAGACAATTCTAATTATTTGCACTATGAAACCAACACATTGGTTTTATAAATTAATAAAATAAATAAATAAAATTAATAATTAATTTTATTTAATAAAAAGGAGCAGTATTGAAACAGTAGATTAAAGAGTAAAATAGAGGGCAAGTATAAACAGAAAACCGGACTCTTAACCAAGGGACATTTTATGTTTTGTTCCTTCTGCTTGTTTTTCTTTAGATCTGACTTGGAACATCATAAGAAGCTTCTCTAAAGTCACTGCTCTGCCCTTGTCTCCTGCTTGACAGCTAGCGTAGGGTGCCAGGACATCT
Source organism: Diceros bicornis minor (assembly GCF_020826845.1). Classification (NCBI taxonomy): domain Eukaryota; kingdom Metazoa; phylum Chordata; class Mammalia; order Perissodactyla; family Rhinocerotidae; genus Diceros; species Diceros bicornis. The sequence continues at coordinate 32,370,798 of NC_080762.1, forward strand.
GCCTAGCAAGGAGCCACAGTCAAACACCTTCAAGCAGAATGAAGAACCAATATTTTCATGACCTAACTTTTAAACAGTTTGCATTCTTTTCTCCAGAAATGGTTGGTTGATCTTACGTTTATCCTAAACTGCTTCAAAAATATATATCATTTTTGGTTATTTAAGAAAATCTCATGGAAACATTTATTATGATGGTTAGAAATAATAGAGATTTTTAGAGCTTTATTCTTAATTAGCCAACTTTTAGTTAATGAGCATGAAAGAAATTATAAATCTCATAATTGGAAGATTAAAAAAAGTATTTTGTATTGATCAATTTTATGGAAAAACATATTTAAATGCTAATTTGGTTGATCATGTTTTATAAATTCTTCCAAAAGAAATTCAGAAGTAAAGATTGTTATATTATACATAAATGATTTGTTTACAAGGTATTCGTTTGCATTAATTGAAAATGGTATTTTTAAACTTGATGAGATTTAACAAGAATCCAGTATCATTAACATTTGTAAAGATTATTAACTATTTATTTTTATAACTTCTTATACTATCCAAGGCCTACAGACAATTTCAAGTTTGTAATTTCACTTCTTTTAATAAATATCACCACTGACCTCAACTACATTTTAGTTATTTTAAAACAGTCTTGTTATTCTTTTCCTAGCTAATTTAAGGAAGTTTTATAAATGTATGTAGTAAACTTTGATCTTAAAAATGGAAAGGGATCATATATTTGAGGGAATTAGTTAACAATAAGCTTAACTACTAGTATTTCATTACATTTTAGTGATTCATACTACCCTAAATGCTGCTAAAAAAATACATAGAAACTTAACCGGACAGGCCAAATAAGTTTTCCAATTCACAGTCACAAGAAATACCAAGAAGAACAATAAGCAATAAATAAGCATAAACAATAATGACACAGCTGATTGTTATTACTCCACTGACCAGACAGTATTATTTCATTTCTTTTCTCAGCCTCCGCCATTCCAACTGCCATGCTTTCACTGCTGTAGAACTAAGAAAGGTCTTGCCATTGTCTGAGTCCTGGTCTTTCAATTTCCTTCTATTCACCACGGCTCTTAACGTCTGAATTCTGCCACCCCTAATTAGCATTCATGTCAGAAGCCTACGGTGCACTACAGGTTATCACAATTGGAAGTGAGAATAACAGGAAGAAAAAGTGAAAAAACCTAGCAGCAACGATCAGAACAACTTAATGTTTTCAAGAAAAGGCAATACTAAGTATGACTGGTTTGTTAGGATCAAAAACTAGTGATGAGAAAGTCTCCCTATGTGCTCATATATTGTTCTCTTGCCTGGAAAACAAACTCCATTTTGATATCTCAAGACGTTATTACAAAAGGCACTTTTACCTGAATTTTCTGGATAGAAAATGAATAACAATCATGATCTGGGGGCTTATGTTTTAAAGCAACAGCAAAATAGCGTAGCAGGCCTGTAGAACAGTATTTTACCTTAATAACTTGAATAAACCACATTTACTATTTACCTTTCCTTTTTTTCAAAATTTAATCCAAGGCAATCTACAGTTTTTCTTTTTCTTTATTTTGTGTTGCAAGTCTATTAAGCCAATGCATTCTTTTCGATGGTTGATTCTCACACGCACAGAAATCCTTTAGTACACCACTGCAAGCACAATCATCACATTCTTAGTTGCTGCAAACTATTTTTACCTCCTATCAGAAGAATAATTTCCATGAATTTACATCATGTACAAAAATCTGAGTCTTTATTGGCCATAATTATCATTCTAAGAAGAGTTTTTGCTTTTACTATATATCTATAGAAAATCTGCTAGGATTTGGGAAGGTGAGGACAAGTTCTTTCTCCCTGAAATATAATATTTAATCACCTGAAATTGTAACGAATCCTATAGAAATAATGATTGTGTAATACATTGAAATTAACTTTCAAGAAAAAGGGCTAGAATTTTGCTAGTTGTGCTGTTCACCAGTATTTCAGGAAAGAGACTTACTGATGTCAGAGCAATAAGGGTTTAAAGGAGGATATGGCTTAGTGGTTATCATTCACGTTTGTATGAAAAAAAGAATTCATATTTTAGTAAAAGCTGGTATACTATTAAACTCCACTTGACGGAATTATCAGTTTAGATCAGAGGTCTTGGTTGTTACTGTCTTTCTGCTGGTATTTGTATTTTTGCCATTAAATATTTCATTAGCTTAATTCAAGAGTGAAAGAGGAAAAGGGGGGAAAAAAACGCTGACGCTCAAATCAATCAAATGTGCCGTTTCACTGCTCTTCCAGTAAAAGGTTTGACGGGAAAGGAGACTGCACCTATTAGCTAATCTCTAAACTGCATTTCATCTCTGAATCTAATTTATTAGCCCTTTACATGAATAATCAAGATTTGACTACACAAAAGTTACTGCCAACATCTCCATTCATACACGACTAAATAGGGCTCATTAGCTCCCTTCCCAACATCCCTATTATGCTCTGTGGTGATGCTAACACCTCTGCCTCTTAGGTTTTCACCTTGAAGTCCTCATTCACACTTCTCAAATGTTTTTGCACCACATCTAGTCCATGTCCAAGAAATCTCAGATCTGATTTTTCAATGTTGCCATCTCTTTCCTCTTTCTTATTGGTACTATGTCTCTCAAATCAGACTCTACAAATCCCCCATTCAGTAGTACCCATGAACAAACCATATCTCACTTGTTCAAAATGTTCCTTGACTCACTTCTTTGTTAAACTCTTAGAATAATCCATCCTTTTTTTTTTTTCTTTTAGGTACCTGAATTGTGAATATGGGGTTTAAAGAGACTGAGGTATCTAAGAAAAAAAACAAACCTCTGGTTTGAGTGAAAAGCACTGAAAGCACAGACTTTGGAAATATTAGAGAAGCAGGTCTGGTAAAACCTGAATTGAAGGAGGAGGTCTGATGCACGCTGAGTCGGATACTGGGCATCCAGGTGTATATATGTCCTATAAGTAGTTGCAAATTTACGTCTGAATCTCAGATCAAGGTCATAGCTGAAATTTGGATTGTATGATTTAACATTGGTTCTATTGTGACAACATCTTTAAAAATGAGAAAATTAGAGCATAAATACTGCATTTCCATGTAGTTTGATGTGGTTAAGTTGAACCAAAAATTCAGATTTCTCTATTCACTCCTCTATACTAAACTTAATATATTGTTCACAATAAAGTAATCTTCAACAAAACTATAGTATTGACAATAATGTGGGCAATAAAAAAGAATATAGCAACAAAATGAAAATACTTAAGAATCTTTATTATGGTAGCATTTTTAAAGTAGATTTAATAAAGAAAGATGAAGAAAGCAGGGATATGTGTGTGTGTGTGTGAGATTATGTGGTAAAAAATGAGGTCTGGTCACTTATAAAGCTTTTAAAGATTGGGAAGCTGGGATTTTTTTTAATTATGCCTAATTTCACATTAAAACTCACAACTTTCTTTCTCTATGGTACCACCACCAATAGTTTTATTTTATCTAGCTGATCTGGAAGTCTAAGAGAATATGTGAAGCTATTTGAAATAAAATACATTGAGCTGTTAGAGCAAGAATGAAAGAGAAAAATGTACTGCCAGCAAGATCCCTGAAATGGAAGAAAAAATATGGTGAGAAAAGGTTTGGTTCTCTTTGAACAAGCTGGTTGCAGGAATGGGGTATGAGGAGACTGAGTTTGAATGAGGCAGTTCCATTTCACTATTAACACTTAAGTAGTACTTACACATGTCTATCTACTACATCTTCCTTAAGTTATTTTGATCTTAGTATTTCTAGAATACATGTTCAAAACTGCTTACAAGTGGTGTAGGGGTTACTAAGAATGAAAATCTTTTTTCTTTGTGAAGCTGCAGTGTCTGGGTTTCCAAGTCCAAATGCTAGCAACTATCTAAGAAGAATTCTGTTTGACAGTCCTTACGTGACAATGGAAAGAGAAGAATCAGAGGAAAACTTATTGCAGTGGCAGATTTGAAGCCCTGGAAATCCGCTCTTGTTGATATTATGGAAGAAGCTGCAGAACCATTTAGGGGACGATTCAGTCACTTCTCTCTTTTGTACTGTGATTCTCTCCATTGTCCTTGGGACTCTGCTCCCAGATAAGCCTTCTGTATGTGTGGCTTGTGACAACAGAGCTTTACAGGGCTAAGCAAGTAAACTCAATACTGAAATACACAACCTTCCAGGAAGTACTAGAAAATAAAAAAATAAAGCTAAGTTGCAGATGCAAGCACATTTGTTAAATTCATTGAACAATGGGGAAGAAAGAACCTCCTTAAGAGTAACTGATTTTTCTGAAAAAAGTAACCAAATTCATAGTCATTTGCACGCTAAAGTGCTACTAGTCGTCAAGGGAAAGAACATGTACAGTGGCCTTTAAGTACTAGTAATCTTTTGATGGACAAAAATCAATTATTATCCAGAAGCAGCACAGTGGGAAGCACTCAACATATTTAGACAGGCCTGAAAAAATCTATTGAAAACCAAAAATACAGAGGGAAAATAAGCATTCCCTATACAAACTTAAATAAATATTCAGTCATCTGATCCTGCCTCTAGTTAGTGAATCCACAGCAGTAAGGATGACAGGATGAAGCTGTAAACTGAAGATACAGCACACGTGATTCTTCTCTATCTCGTTCAGAATTAGTATTTTTGTTATTATTTTTGGCAATTAGGAATTTATATTTTAACGATCACTATGTAATAAACAAAATCATCATAGATGAAAACATGATTCTGAAGTTGATATTTTTAGTTCCATTAATAATGATAAACACGAGAAGCGAGGGAATTTTAATAATAATTGAACTTGAAATTTGAAGACCAGAGAGATAATATGAGGAATATTAAGGAGATGGCATGAGTAGACCTGAGTTTTAGGTCTAGACCTGCAGGTGAAGTTACACAAATTTCCAAAGTATATGATATCATAAATCTTAATTCAAAACTAAAAAAAAATTAAACATTTAAACAATTGTTTAGGGCTTCCTAAAATGAATTCATTCCATCATATAACTGTATGCTGTACCCATACAGTGTTTTGGGCATAGGTTGTATTGTTGAAGGGAGCAAAAAGAATTTATAAACAAGATGCTTAATCTCAGTTCTAATGAAAGAAGCTCCAATACTATTTTGATTGCCCAGGAAAATCTGAGATTATCGTTTAAAGAAGCTGAAAGAAAACTGAGTGCTAAATTAGGCAAGGAGAGAAACAAGAAGACCAAGACATCTAAGGAAGATTGGCCTATAAATCTTGGCCTCCATAGACGAGATTGTCTAGATGTTTGGGGACACACACATAATGGCATCACAGTGCTCTAGCATATGGAGGATTTCTGGATGAGAAGCATTGCTTTAGGTGAACAATTCTCAATCAAGATGCTATTTTGGTCATAAACTATAGTTGTTAGACTTTTCCGTACTGAGCCACTAGAGTTTTCATTTTATAGTATCGGTTGCTTAAGTTGGCTTCAGAGATTGGTCGAAACTCTGTTACTCTATTTTCTAGCTGTGTGACCATAAGTGGGTTACTTAGGCAATTTGGACATCAGTTTTCTCACCCATAAAATAGTATTAATAATGGTATCTACCTCAAAAGGTTACTGTGACAATTCAATGAGTAAATCTATGAGTAGCGCTTTGAACAACGTCTAGCACATGGTAGACATGCAAAAAGGTCTTATTTTTTTGTAATGAACCATGTTCATATAATCATATCTGATGAAGCTGAGAAGCAGACCAAAGCGCCAGCCCCCATCATCATAGTCTTCTTTCAATTTTGCAAATTTTCCAAGATCTTTCCTGCTTCAAGACCCTTGCATATGGTGTTCCCTCTGCTGAGAACTCTCCTTTTCCCTTTCTTTGCCTTGCTAATTCCTTTTCAAACTTCAGGTCTCAGCTGTCTATTCCTCTGCAGAAAGGCTTAATCTGACTTGTCCTTCCACTCCTGACGTCCTGTATAATTTAGGATTATCCTGTAAAAGGCATCACCCCATTTATCTTCTTCTTATATTCTAATCACAAGGTGTGGTGTGTGTATGTGTAATTCTCTATATGAATCCTTACCATTTTCTGAGCTCAATGAGAGCAAAAGACCATGTCTATTTTGTTCACCACATATAGCTTTTAGTGTAATATCACCATCATTCCATGCATATTTGTTAAATAAAAGAATAAATGAATAAAATAAATTAATACATACAATTCAAGAGAAATGGAGCTGATTATGATTAGCACACTGATAATGCTTAATTCTAGAATACCTCACTGGTTTTTTAAAGACGTATAATAAAAATGTTGAACAAGAACAATAAGTGAATTCTTTTTGTGGAGATGTCATTATTCATAACACAGCCAGAATCTCCTCTGAGATTTTCCAAGAGAGAAAAGGACAAAGTAATCATAACATAAATCAATGATCATAACCGCCTTATAAAATATAAATTAAACACCAATAAATTACATCAAGCATAAGGCTTACATAAATAAGGTAAATAAGCTCTTCAAATCTGTTCTTTTCTTGATTGGGGATACTCTGTGATCAGAGTACTCAGAAAAAGAATTTTTTCGACTAAGTGAAATAAAAAACAAATAAAATGTCTTTCCTTTTAAAAAATATCAGAATCTCTTCAAAACCAGTAGAGTGACATACTCTAAAACATAAATAAACTATTTATTAAAATATAAGCTTAGATCATGTTCCACAGTTGACCTTACATCTCAGTTATCTGGAGTAAGGATCTGAGCAGTAGTTCTCAATCATCATTATAGATCAGAATTATCTGTGGAACTTAAAAAGCTAAAGATGTCCAAGGTCCAAAGCCCAGAAATACTGTTTCAAAGGTATGGAATTAATTTTGCGTAGCAGTACTTTTTTACAAGCTTTATGCTTGGCTCTGATATGAAACTAAGATTAAATACCACTTGTTTATCTACAGCTACAAAATTGTTTATGATTGAGAAAAATATCAGATACTTTTTATAAAACAACCCTGAGTAATTAAGCAAGACTGAGAAATGATACACGTCGTCTTAATTATCTGCTTTGTTTGAACAAGAAGTTTGCAATAACCTGCACACTTGAAAAATATTTAAATATAGTCATTTGAAAGTTGCATACTACCTCTAATGTTCCATTTAATTAAATACCATTTATTTACTTTAATTTGAAAAATATTTATCAAGTGCTTGCTATGCCTGAGACACTTTTCTCTGACACTGAGAGATCAAAAAAGTGTAAAATTTGATCATTGGCCTTGCACAGATTCATATCAAATGGAGACACAGATATAAACAAAGTTTCTAAACTAAAAAAGCAATGTATGGTAAGTGCCATGGTAGAGTATTATGATACATAAAGTGTATGCCCCACTCCTCCCCACACACACACATACACACAACTTAATGGAGAGATCAGACAGTTTCATGGAGTGGGTGTTTTTTGAGATAGGTCTGGAAGGATGAATAGGATTTTTCACAGGGGAACATAAAGAACTGAGCAAAGATTTGGAGCCATAAAATAAGTGATGTATTTGCGAGTTTGGCTGGATCAAGGAGAACACAGAAAGAAGTGTGTGGGCCAATTGCTGAGTACTACAGATGTCCCCTGTACAGCACTCTTTACTCTACGAGCACTGTAGAGGCACATAAGTGTAAAAACAGGAGACATAGTGAGATCTTGTTCCTCCAAGGAATGTTCAGTGATATTTGGAGAAATACTGCACACATGAAATAAAGTATAGTATAATATTAATTCTAAACAATATAAAGTACTGACAGGTACTATAATATCTCAGAAATGGAGAGAAATATATTGCAGACAAAGGGAATAGGGCTAACATATTAGGCTAACATAGTAGTAATGGGAGATGAGGATAGAAAGATAGGAGAAGACAAGACTGTAGAAGGGTTTCATCAGGGTCAAAATTTTGGGGACTTTTTAAAGGTCGACAAGGAGTCACTAAAGATTTGTAAGCAAGGAAGCAGGAAAATGACAGAAGTAGATCTCTACAGTGGAGAGTTGGGTACATTGCAAAGGGGAAGGCTGTTGGCATGAAGGATAGTTACATGGTCACTGCAACAGTCCTAGCAGGAAGTAATGAGATCCAGGACATACTGGCAGAAAAAGGATGAGCTAGCATCCTGTAAGAATATTCCATCTGAAGGCCAGGGATGGAGGATTGGTGAGTATAACACTTATCTTTGAAAGGAGAGGGAGATATAAAATTAAGTTAAAAAGGACCTAGCAAGTTTGAATATGATGGATAAGGAGCCAAGTATTCACTGAGGTTCTTAGCAAGGGAGTGATTAAGAAACCTCATGAGCGCTCATCACTGTCATTTCATGATTATCAACTTTGCTTCACTATCAAGAGTCTTTAACCAAAGCTATTTTATTTTGACATGCCTAGAGATCTGACGTCCCTTGTTGCTACTAAAAGAACAAGATTATGAACTCCTCCTTGCTTCATTTGCCACTATCAATCAAATGTAGAAACTATATAAATGCTGAAACTGAGTGGTTGTTTGTTCTGGACATTAACCTTACATTTTTATTGACTACCTGGGGAGACATAAGGACTAGCATTGATAAGCTTATTCTGTAGGTAGAAAGTACTGACTAAATAATATAAGAGCTCCTTGCTTATCCTAAAATTATTTGCAAATGGCATAGTAGCATAAGCGAACATTACGGTGTGATCTAATTAAAATATATAATTACAAGAGGGGTAAAAATATCTAGCTTATCAGTATTAATTTAATTCTGTTGGTGGTGAAAATATTTCTGACTTAAAAAAAGCTTTTGTCATTTGATTTCATTAGGGAGATTAGTCAAGTAAAAGTGATTCTCCATGATGAAAACAATTAAATTGAAGGCGAGGTTAAAATATAATTATAACAGAAAAAATCCAGAAAAATGAATGGCATGCCCTCTGAAATATATTTGCAGGAGATAAAAGCAGAAGCAAAGTTCACATGAGGCTCCTCACATGACTCTATTTATACAACTGCGTGTCCACATATTTTTCAAATCTTAACACTGACAATTCTCCAATAGCAACTAATTTTGTAGAAATGTAAAGATTTCCAGTAATACATGAAGCTGTATTATTAATCAACATAAGCAGCCCAAACATTAATATAATTTACATCATTGAAGACTAACAAAATAAAACTGTGACTAAATTAACATTGACTCATCTGTTACACAGTAATTGCTAAATAACTGTAAAATACATTACATTCTGTTCATTACTGTTCCAATTATAATGTCCTTCTTTATCCACTTCCATGTTTATCTAAATTTATCTAAAAAGAATGGAAAAACAAATACCTACCAAAATGGTGGTAACAATCAAAGAACGATTAGACAAGGAATCTGTGATGTTGGCTGGCTTCCCCTTCTGACTTTCTGTCATATTCAGGCCACTGGCTGGATCCCAAGTTCCAATCTATAAAAGAGCATATGTACTTTGTAAATTGTCCATCAGGCACCTGCGAGAGAGTATTGCAAGAGAAAGTTAAGACTGCTAACACTTATTATTCACCTCTGCTGCATTATCTGCTGTCGTTAAAGTAAAGGCTGCTTGTTTTAAGCATGATTCACTGCTCTGTGAAGTGTGGCCAGTGAAGTGTGACATTAAAGAACAAAATGATCCACTGAACTTTTACAGTCAGTGTGGAAGCTTAATTCTCTATTCAAACCTTCATTCACCAAGATAAACCAAATTTGATGATACCTTGATAGCTGGCTAAAAACTCATTAATAGCGCATGTCTTTTACTGTAATGGATCTATCTCATTCTCTTATTATAAAGATAACATGCCATATTATATGGACAAAGCTAAAAGACAGAGCAAAACCTGGGGATCCAGGATAAATTAATAGGTAAAGGCAGGCTTAAGATAGGCATTGACTGGTATTCTGCATAACCCCCAGTAGGGCAAAATCCTATCCAGAATTACCTTGAGAGCTTTTAAAATACACGTTTGCAAATTTTAAAATACTGTAAGAAAAGGAGACTACAGCACAATCTAATCTAGATAACCCATTCCAATACTTCCACCTATATTCTATTTAATATGTATTTTAATTTAACTAATACCCTCTGATAGAGTAGGCCATATACTCTCAGTGTTCAGACATTTTATACCCACTGAACACAGCCTATGGGATGACACAGACACGTCTCTGGGAGACACATATAAGCACAGGATGCCACTAAATGCATAGATCAGGCGGTTTACATGCACCTGCACCATTGCACCATCATATACAGTCATCACTCAAAGGAGAATAGAGGCAAAAGGAGATCTCAAGTCAGTAGTTCTTTTCCCCACTCTCTCAGACCTGGGAGTCATCAATAGTGAAATTAGTCCTCCTTACCCTCCTAGCCAATTACCAACTTATTTTCCTCAAAGGAAAGAAAAACTATCAATTATCAATTTATCTTTAAAATAAAGCTTTGTATATAAATTAAATTATTTTTAAAGTGACACTGATTTAGCAGGTAATGTTTACCCTGGTCTACCTAAATATGCTAATAAGGGTCCCATCAACATAACCTCATTGAAATGAAATATTATGAGCCTTTAATTTTCTTTATACTCCATCGTATTTATTCTTTTTGATAACTATTTTCATTTGTATAGCTTTCCTAGTCACCTCTTAAGACATCCATCTTCCTTTAATTGAAGAAGCACAAAAGTAGAAATATTAGTGACTTTTGTCATTCCTAAGACTAGATATGTCATTCTAACAGTTGTATATAAGTGCAAACTCTAATTATTTTTTCAAGAATGTAACTATACTAGGGACTCAATATTAACTTTCTTTTAGTGATGTCTAAAAAAAGATCTCTTGCCATATTTTCTTACATGGAGTTAATTTTCCTTACCATTAAAAAGTATATATCCCTGATGTTTGTGTCAATAAAGGAAAAAGCCAAATAATACATGAGAAAGAAAATATTGATTCAGCATTCTTTCCAAAGTAAATTATCTATGGCCAATTAAATTTCTTTAGTTTAGATTATGATTACCATGATGTCATAAAGACGGAGTCTAACTGTAATTCAGGGTCAATAATGGAAGGCATTCGGGGGCCAGGCGGGTAACATCAACGTGCAAAATGGTAGGGCACGAGACAGTAGTAAGAATTTCCAGGGCAGGGCGTGCAGTTTTTAAATCTCACAAAATCTCAAGGCAGAGTAGCAAGTAGGGGCCACAATCCCAACCCTGCTCTGTTCACAGAGCTGTGCACCTTGGGCTGAACGTACCCAGAGCAGGTGCTTTTTGCAAGTGCCCAGCTAGGCATCCCCAGAGCTCATAGAGCCTCTGCTGGGGACCTGGGTGGAGAAGGGCAGAGGGGATGTAAAACCTGGAACTCCTGCTGACCTGCTTAGTGTGTTTCAAATTCAAAATCATTAAAAAACACTGTGTTGGCTAAATAAGACATCTGCAGGTCGTATTTTGCAGTGACTGCCACTTTTCTGTCCCTGGTCTATAATTAATACCTATTACACATTTGTTCCCTTAGATTTTATTTCCTTTCTTTTTTCATCATTGGCTAAATAGCTAGATTTTTCGGACATATAATTCTACCAGCCAAAGCACTGGCAACATCATTCGCCCGCTGCCGTCCGCCTAGTGCTTGATCATGAAACCTCAGGCTCGATCAGTAAATTTTTCAAATTTCTAATCAAATCACTAATACAAAATATTAGCCATTTCACTTACCATTGTCCTCCATGATTACTTTTATAAAAAATAATTTAGCTAAATGTTCATTCATCTACACATACTTACCTGGTTTCACTCTCTGTCAGTGGCTTTTCTAGTACGACTTGGATGGAAGGGTTCTGGCTCATATAGTATGTGAATCTATCATTTCCTATAATCACATATATTAAGTATCCCTTTTTGTAAATCTCAGGTTTCTTAGAAGAATGTTATGAAGTTTCAAAAATTTCAGTGGTATCAAATTATAATCAAATAAAATTTTGTATGATTCCTAGATTTTAAATCTCCTGGGACTGTACAATTCAAAACTTTCTATTGATAGAGGAAATTGTCCCCAGGGTTTGTTTTTTAATTTTTGTTTTGTATTTTATTTTTGTTTTAAGTTACTTGTATCAAGGTAGAAAAGAAAGAGATGCAAGAAAAAAAGAACAAGAACCATGGACTAAGTCAAGACAGTCTTTTTTTTTGTTTGTTTGTTTTTTTTTTTGGTGAGGAAGATCTGCCCTGAGCTAACATCTGTTGCCTACCTTCCTCTTTTTGCTGAGGAAGATTAGCCCTGGGCTAACATTTGTGCCCATCTTCCTCTATTTTATATATGGGATGCTGCCACAGCATGGCTTGATGAGCAGTGCATAGGTCTGTGCCCAGGATCCGAACCTGTGAACCACAGGCCACTGAAGCAGAGCATTTGAACTTAATCACTACACTACTGAGATGGCCCCAAGACAATCTTTTTTCTTCTAATCTATTTTCAGAACCACTATTATTTCATTATATGATTTAATCAAGTCTTTTAAGCACTTTTTTAAGTTCTAAAATGGAATAAAGGTATCTAAGCACTGTTGACCTTGCAGAGTTGTTTTTAGTAGAGTGAGTCTATACCTTAGTTTATTTGGACACTTCAACTTTACAATTATCTTCCTGTCATAAATATTAATAGCACCCTCTTGTACAATTAAAAATGTCATGGTTTGGATAATAAATTACAAAGTCACCCTAATGATAAGGATCAAATTAGATAAGTAATGTGAAAGTGCTTTAAAAATGATAAAGAACTATAGAAAATTATGGCACTATTCATTTTTATCTTATTTTATGTACTGAATAGTTCTTAAACTAAATTTGCTCCTCTTGTCATAAAAAGAATGCATTTATAGTTGTCAAATTATAAAATACACAAAAGATAGAAAAGAGAACATCAACTTAAACTTTGAACTCATGCACATACCCACAGTCAATCATAGAAAATGTTTTAGTGTACTTCCCTCAAGTCTTTTACCTTTTCTTTTTCTTTGTGAGGAAGATCAGCCCTGAGCTAACATCCGTGCTAATTCTCCTCTTTTTGCTGAGGAAGACCAGCTCTGAGCTAACATCTATTGCCAATCCTCCTCCTTTTTATTTTTCCCCAAAGCCCCAGTAGATGGTTGTACATCATAGTTGCACATCCTTATAGTTGCTGTATGTGGGACTCGGCCTCAGCATGGCTGGAGAAGTGGCCCAGGATCCAAACCCGGGCCACCAGTAGCGGAGCATGCGCAGTTAACCACTAAGCCACGGGGCTGGCCCACCAATGGATTTTTCTGAATATCCTATCTTTTGTTCCCCTGAATCTTATTTTTAGCCCCATTCCTTTCATATTATCTGGTTTTCTCTATTTCTTTTCTACCCCTGAATTTCTTGGTAGACAGTTTTTCCCAAGGTAATTTGAGAGAGAACCTATTTTTAAGTCTACTAATGGGTATTGTCAACTTTTGTTTAAATTTTTACAACCATTCTAAAACTAATATTGGATCATAAAAGCTAAAACGACATCTATTCTATGAAAATTCACTGCTTTGGTCCATTCTGCTACTATGTATTCTGTATTTTTAGTTAATTTAATCTGGGGTTGTGAACACTGCCTCTCTCTTTCTTTTGCTTTGTATATTATAGTCCATCTCTCTCCAGGGAAAAAATTTGTAATTTTTGATATAATCTTTAAGACAATTATTCAATATTCTCTGTATGGTTTACCTGCTTTTGATGTTTATTAGGATTTCTAGCCAGAGTTTCTTTTGGTTGAGTGTTTGCTTTTCAATTATCATTGCTCTTCAACAAGACTTAATATATTTGTAAAGGATAACTATGTGACATGCTTCTTTCTGTTTGCTAATTTGAAAATATTTTTGATACATTCCTATATAAAGAAAACTTGGCTAAATAAAGACATTGTGTCATAGTCTACTTCCTTCAGAGCTCTGTAAGTCTTATTCATGTTTTCTAATATTTAATGTTGCTTAAAAGACTCAAGATAACCTAATATTTGTTTCTTTGTTTGTAAATATTTTTTCCTTGAAAGCTTCTAGTACTCTTCTATTTGGACATTTGAAATCTCAATGCGGGAGAGAAAGAGGAAGAAAAAGAGAGAGAGAATACGGTTATTTTCAAATTATATTTGCCAGAAATATAATGCATTTCTCCACTTTATGAAGGTGGGTTTTATTGCATTTATAACTTTCTTGAATTACTCATGTTGTCATGTCTTCTATAAATTTATACTCTTTATATGGAATATTTTTACCCCTTTCACTACCTTACATACGTATCTTGATCACTGATTCAACATTTGAGAAAAGCAGTTCCCTCTTCTGTGTAGCAATGGACAGAACAACTTATAAATGCCCCCAACAACATTACACTTTAATTGTAATTCCTTTCTTAACTTCCTGGAGTTAAAACTTAAATCCCCGAGGATAGAGACTGGCTTACTCAGTCTTTATCCCAAGGTCTTTGAATATAGGACATAGGAGGGGCTTTCTACGTGACGTTCTGAATATATTGGTTGAATGAAGAGATAAAAGTATTATCTTATTTGTCTCAGAAATGCAGCTTATTTTTGCTTTGAATTAAAATTATATTTAATTTTTATTTATCTTATCTTCCTTTGTTAGAATCTAAGTGCGTTGAGGGAAGGATGTTACCACTTTTATTATAGATAATAAACATCCAATGAGTATTTATTGAATGAATGAATGGATGAATGGAATAAGTAAATGAATTACTACATGATGAAAACTTTCAGATTTTTTTAAGTTGTTAACTTTCCGAATCTACTCATTCATTCATTAATTCATTTGTAAAATATTGAATATATATTGTGTGTCTACTCTTTTATATTTACATGTTTTGCTTACCATGTTTTGTTCTTCATGGTTTGGTCAAGCTTTATCTTAATATCAAATTTAACTTTTGGGATTATTATGCCACATACCTGTGCTATTTATTTGCATTTTTCTTGAGCTATATTTTATATATATTAATATATCTATTTTATAAGAATTTTATATAAATATTTTATGCTTTCTCTTTTATATTTCTCAAGAATGTTTAAATTCTTCATATAATTTTGCTTGGTAACTATATTTTCTCTTCGGTTTCTTTGTTTTATTTTTTCATGTAGAAAAGAACATTTGTTTTCAGAATGATTTTAAAATTATTTATTGACGTATCTCCTTAATTAGTTGATGCGTTATTTATTTATCTTTGCTTTTGACAGTTTTCTCAGTATAAATTTCCTTTGTTTTGCAACTCATATTACTCCTTTTTGTCCAAAGGAGATTTCTCTTTCCTCCCCTGAGCTACATAATTGTTTACCTCATCCGTAACTAGCATCTTCTAGTTTCTTCTAAAGGTATTTATTAGCTCCACTTCATGTAAGCAGAATCAGAGGGACATATTTCTTACTCTCTGTGGAATTTGCAGTAATAATCTGTTTGACAAGTACACCAAGAACTTCCTCAAGTAGGAACAAAATAAACATTTCTGGCTAGGTTTAAAAATATTAGTTAAAAATAAAGTCAAGCTCATTTAAACTTAAGAAATCATTTAACATAAATTCTGCACTAAAAAAATAGTTGGTACAATAGAATCTATGAAAATTCTATTTACATTGTCTTGTTGACATTTACTAACAATATATCCATGGATGTTGGGGGATGGGAAAAAAAGCAATGTAGTTTTTCATTACAGAACAATGTAAAAGAGAAAAAGAATTCTCTGATCATACATTGTTTTGACTTAATGTCAGACAAATATATTTGTCTTGAGCAAAGAGCATAAGTAGTAGTTTTCCAAAGAAGGCCTGTGTGGTGATCATGAGAGACCACACGGTACATGATGTTTAAAACAGTCTTAGAATAATGTGGAATCTCTATCATAAAATAAGTTTGCTTTAAAAACAATTCTTCCCAATAATTAGTTGCCTCCAACCACATGGCCCATAGAGGGTAGTTTGCCTAGAAGTATATTTACCATTCCTTTTAGAAGAAAGGACATCCCTGATAGCACTAGTTGAGGTTATTGAGAAGTGGAAAGCACAAGGAAGGTATTGATATTAAACACTAATTTTTATTTAGGAGATAAACATTATCTCCAGTTGACTGAATATACACTGATGGACTGTATATTTCTCTATTAACTAGTGTACCCATTTTTCCTAGATAATTTGCAAACTCAGGTTTCTCCTATATGGTGCATGAATAGTGGGGACAGAATTTTTCCAACACAGTGGTGTTCTTGCTAAGTGTTGCAGGCAAATTAGAGATTTTTTTCCCCCTCACTTACTTCACCTCTTCTACCGTTGAATTTTTAAATGACTTCTAACGTTGAATTTTTAAATGAAAAGTAGAGATAGTTAATTGCATTACTGTCTAATAATAGTACTGTCTAATAATAATTAATAGTAATGTACTTCCATTGGGCTAAGTATTAACAGGAGATCACTTAAAAAAGAACTGGCACTTGATCTCTCAAAGATAGACATGAAACGTTTTATAGCAATTCCTTTGTGCTGCCTGACAGGGAGAATTCAGAGCAAAGAACAATTACCTGGGAACTGGGCCACCTTCTCACATAAGTGACTTGGTCTGTGAGGACAGTGCAAAAAACTCCTCAGTTAATCACTTTCCTAAAACCGTCTTTCCACTAGTTTCCACAGGGTCTGAAATTTCACCATTTAAGAACTACAGTGTTAATAAGAGGACAATAAATCAATAAATGTATAATTATCTCACAGAAAGGGATGACTAATATAAACATAGATTTTTCACCTTTAGGATTTTTATTTTTGTCCAGGGCAAAGTCAACCCTAAACATAATTAAAGCATTAAAAGACAGGTAGTAGTTTTGATTTTTTAAATAAAACTGAATCAATAAACTAACTGTTCTCAAATATAACAACATGATAACATTCAATTAAGGGCCATTTTTCCAAGGATAAAAACATAGATCAGATATTACTTTGAAATCAAACCAATGCATTACAATTATGTTTAGTATACATGTTTAACTCAAATTCAGTAGTTGAAAGAAAAAAAGTCAATATTTGGCATTCTCTGATGGGCCAAAATAAGAAATTGTGTGCCATCAAATAAGGTAATCCTATTGATTGCTAAACATAAACATCATCTGTAAATATTTTTCTTAAATATTTTACCATCCTGAAAGTTAAAAGTTATTAAGCAAAATAATAACTATAAACACACTGACGAACAACCAAAAAAATGTCAGTACATGGGGCCAGCCCAGTGGTGTAGTGGTTAAGTTTGCATGCTCCGCTTCAGTGGACTGGGGTTCATGGGTTCAGATCCCAGGGGTTGACCTATGCACTGCTTGTCAAGCCATGCTGTGGCTTGGTGCACATACCCTGGTCTGGGTGCCAGGCATCCCACATACAAAGTAGAGGAAGACGGGCACAGATGTTAGCCCAGGGCCAATCTTCCTCAGCAAAAAGAGGAGGATTGGCAATGAATGTTTGCTCAGGGCTAATCTTCCTCACCAAAAAAAAAAATAATAATAATAATAATAATATGTCAGTACAGTTGTGAGACAAGGCAAATAATGAATTCTATATAACAGTTAGACAAATTAAACATCTCCAAAGAAAGATGGTAGGCTTGGATCCTGCCCAGGATGCATTGTTGCCTTTTAGGAAGCA
This sequence comes from Diceros bicornis minor, assembly GCF_020826845.1. Taxonomy (NCBI): domain Eukaryota; kingdom Metazoa; phylum Chordata; class Mammalia; order Perissodactyla; family Rhinocerotidae; genus Diceros; species Diceros bicornis. The sequence goes on from NC_080762.1 coordinate 32,388,538, forward strand.
AACAACACATTTCTGACTGGCTTAAAGATTACTAATCAATAGCACCATTAGCATTGCTTTCCTACAGGGAGGCAAAAGAAATCTCAGTTCCTGGGAACACTGGGGGTCATTGTTGCCATGGGGACCAGGGTATGTGCATCAAATGCCATCGAAGAAAGGAAGATGAAAATTGCTATGTGTCAGGTATCTAGAAATCTATCAAAGAAATAGTTCTTACCTATCAAGTGTGAATTTTCAGATTTAGATAAATTTTGAAGTCTGTAAATTCCGTTTAGACACCTTTTTCATAGGGAGTTAATGAGTACAGGATTCTACAGGCAAGAGAACGGTCAATAGCAAAGATTTCTGTAGAAATTATTACTTTTCTTAAAAAAAAATACTCTACAAAAAAAATTCTTCAAAAAGCACTTTGAAACTTGTTCTGATCCTGGAACATATATGCCTGTAGACTCAGGCAGGTACCCTCTCCATATATTATCAAAATATCTGAGTTTTCAGCAAGAAGCCTATGGATTGCTGATGCCAGTTTTTGTACTGGTGGGTATGCAAATGCAAGCAGTGAATATTCAGAAAGTAAAGATGGTTAAAAGTTGAAATGAATCTTCACTTGAAAGTGAAATATGACAAATTTAAACTTTTTAAAGGTTTGCAAATATGGATTACCTTGCCTTCTATTATTTATATAAATTCTTAACTTTGTAGAAATTGACAAACATATGTTCCATAAGATGGCTTTTTGTAACTACTTTTCTTTGTCAAGATTTTCTCTAAGGACGCACATGTTAGGAGCTGATTTTATTATAAAGGCATGCTGAGGCAAACACATGGTGTAATTGTTCATAGTCTTAAACATTTCCAGGCCCCTTATCACTATCTCTGGCCAGAGAAATGTGTTAGTTTCATCCTTAGGTTTTTTTCAAAATTAATATAATATTAATATACAAAGCCAATTTTAATAAGGATTTATTAGACTCTTTCCATTAAGGAGACAGAGAATTCTCTTCTCCAAGTTCTATTTTAACATAAAGATCTCATTCAACAGAATATCAGCAAAATAACCAGAACAGATAGCAAATTGCGATGTTAGAGAAAGGACAGGAGACGTAAACAAGAATGATTTTAGTTTGACACCTCTACTTAGAAGAAAATATTCCCTAGTGCAATAAAAATCCATTTGAACAACTATCAAACTATAATAATAACATTTTTTTTTTTCCTTGGAAAGCACACGTTGTACATAGTGGTAACAAAGGACATTCAGTAAGAAAATTCAATCATGTGGTAGGATTAAGTGATTTTATTATTGCAATATAGTTTCTTAGAAGAAATTCTTTTTTTAGTATAAGTGGTTATTTTCCCAATAATGGCTTCTAGATAGCTCATCTTGCAAAGGAAACCCACCATTCAAAACTATTTTGTGTAAAACTCTTCCAACTGTTTTTGCTCTAAACAGAATCCTGTTGAAGCTATAATCTAAGAACCTTCTGAATATTTCTTAACATCTTATGACATTATTCATGTGTTTTGTTCCATCTGAAGCTGGTCTTTCCTAAGCACGTAGCTAGGATTCGGAGGGCTACGTAAGTAAAGTTAAACCATTTCCAATGGTAAACCACATCCTAGTTACACATTCTAAAAACAAAAGAAAAGCTATAAAACTCATTTTATTGTCAGTTATAAAGACACTTTTGTCTCCTCCATTTTTCTTGACATTTACCATTTTTGCTATTTTTCCCTCTCCTTCCAAGTGACTCCAATAATTCCACTGACAAACTGACTATACAAATAGACAACAGTCAGACCATGTATGACAATAGAACTTTGACCCAGAACCCCTGGAGCAAACATCCTGGGAAGCCACACTACAACCTCTGCAGCAATCTGCCCAGAACGGTCAAAATTCGTTCAGTAACTTCCAGCTTCCCTTTCTTTGGTCACTCTTCCAACTCAGGATGAACCAGAGAAAGTCAAATATGTCCTCCAAACCAATCACCCAAGATGCCCCTCTTCTCATTAGCCCACCTCCAGTTTCCGCATGCAACAATCTCCAATCAGAGCACACCTGAGGCCTTTCCTTTTCTCCACGATACAGCTTTTCCACTCCCCTGCCTGCCCTTCAATCCACTGAACATAAGTGATGGTGGCAGACTCCCCTGCTGTAGCAAACTCTGAATAATAACTTGTTTGTTCTCATTTGAGTGGTCTTTGTTTATTTCCACACCATAAACTTATAACAAGGGAAAATTTATAAATAAAATAATTATTTCTACTTTTTAATGTAATATTGGAGTGTCAGAAAGTATTAAATTTCTGACCAGATTTACCATTTGGTGCATCTTTGTAAGCTCAGACTTCAGTACTGCCTTCTCCTGTACTCTAAAATCCTTTACTCCTTGAAGCCTTGACCCACAACCCCAGCCCACTGATCGCTTAACTACTGGATTTCTCTATTCTCACTCTGTAGGTATGGAGCAAAGCTGGAAAAGGCAAAAAACTGTGCTATAGGGAAATAACTCTGCACCAGACACTTGAGTGAGCTATGTGAAGTACCTCTTATGATTCGCATAGTGATCCTTCATTCATTCAACAGTCAATAAATATTTCTTGAGGATGTACTTTGTGCCAGACGCTTTGTTAGGACTTGAATATGTAAACAGCGGGAAAAGGGACATTTTTTCCCCCACCTAATAGGATGTGTATTCTGGCTAGGGACACAGCCTTTTTTAAAAAAAAAAAAAGTACACATAACTACATAATTACACATTGTGATAAGTGCCAGGAAGGAAAAGTACATGGCACTAGGAGAAACGTACATTTGATCAGGCTTAGGGGACATGTAGCTAAGGAAGTAACATTTAAGCTGTGACCCCCAGGATGAGTAAGAGTTACCCAGGCAAAGGGGATTGGGATGGGTATTCCAGACTGGGAAAACTCTATTGCCAAAGTAATAGAAAGCTTTAAACCTGTGAGGAAATGAAAAAAAGCCAGGGTAGCCGGAACATAAAAAACACCTGAGAGGTTGGTGAGAGTTGAGGAGGAGAGGGAGGGAATGCTTTAGAAATCATGTTTGGATTTTAATCAAAATACAATAAGAATAAATGAAAGGGTTTAAATAGAGGAATGACAGGATCAATTTGCTTTTAAAGACATTGGCTGGCTGCCATGGTTTGAAGAATGGATTACAACGGGGAGTAGAACAGAGAGGCTTGTTGGGGCTCCAAGGTAGATGTCCAGGTGAAAGGTCTCCTGGCTATGATTACAGCAATGGATGTGGCAAGAAAAGGATGGATTCTAAACATATTTTAAAAGGAGAATATACAATATGGTCTTTGAACTGACTAGAAGAATTCAAGCTGGGAAAATCACTTATTCTGATTTTCCTTTTCCTACTGTTAGTACTCAATACCACGCTCCTAAAGAAAGAAACTGTCCCATTATTGCCTGAGGTAGACAAAGTCACCTCCTGTTTTTTCCCCTTATTCCCTCTCTTCTGCTCCAGGGAAGGCACTGCCATGGTCTGGACAGCTTGTTTGGACAGACTTGGTGGCTGTGTGTGCAGTATCAGTGACCCTTCTTGGACCGTGGCTAGCTGGGCTAGGTTCCAACCAAGGTCCTTCTTGAGATAAATCTTTTCCAAAGTGGAAAGGATTCACTTTGATCCACGGGCACTATCTAAGTGGAAAGGATGTGTCCACAGTAGCATTTCAATCCCCAGCTCAGTTCCCTGACATGTCCTACCTCTCTCTGTTCATCAGAAACACACCCATTCCTTCCTGGTTTATCTGGTCCATGACTGTAAACATCAGAAGCATGGACTTTCTTCCTATTAACTGTTTCAATCCTAAGGTTCACATTTCAGAAAATGACCCAAAATATGTCATTTTAATGACATACAAACATCTTTATTTTTAGCAGTTATTACTGCATAATCCTATATTATAATTTTAAGAGTCCATTTATTATTGGTAGGTATCCTTCACTAGACCATAACCTTCAGAAGAGCACAAAATAGATGTTCACTGCATTTCTGTTAGAGAATTAAATGAATACATGAAGTGTGCTGGTCAAAGATGACCAAGGCAAAACTAGTAAACAGCAGTAGCATGAGCAGTTATAGATAAAGCTAGCATTTTACACATTATCTTGGTTCATTTTCCTCACCCAGTCATAAGATAGAATTGAGAGAGTTAAAATTCCTAGCCTCAATCCCTATAAAGATGGTATTTCCAGATTATTTTAGAGACCATTATATTCTCACTTCAATCTGTCCAAAAGGAAAGCCCTTTGCATTCTACTTTTTTTTTGAGATGAGGAATTTGGCATAAAGTAGTTGGGTGAAAGGATGAAATTCACACAATTGTTATGATAGATCTGGAATTGCAATTTAAACCTCCTGCATCACCGTCTATTGAACCTTCCAAACTGTGAACTCTATCAAGGTAGGAACTCTGTCTTTTCACCTATGGGTTGGTAACTATTCTTTTCAGGAAAAAATAAAAGTAATATCAATGAGATTTATTAGTCTTCATGAAGCAAATATTGCTATTACCCCATGAAACAACTGAAGACATTGTGTTTTAGAGAGATTAAGAAACTTGTCCATAAATGGTAAACGGCAGAACAAAGATTTGAGTCCAATTCTGTCTAAATCTAGTCCTTGATCTCTTAACCATTCTACTAAATTAAAACAATGAGTGCCTTTTGCTACTTAGTAGCACTTTAGTCCTACTGAGTCAAAGTCAAGTCTGCCACAATGGAATTTCCAAAACATTTCCATTATTCTTAAGATCTGACTAAACTAAATCTCCCCTCCCTCTTTTAGCTAATGACTTTATGTACTTATTTTTGAAAATATTGAAAACATTTGATGTGAAATCTTTTAATTCATTTCTCTCTAACTTAGCTTCACTCATTCTCAGTATCTTATCTCTTTTCTCAGGAGACTCACGCAATTTCTTTCTAATATTAATTTCTTCCACTAATTTCTTCTCCAATCTTTGATTTCTACCTTTATCATTGGCTTCTCCCACTTTTGCCACCTGGCTCCTCCATTATTCCTTAAAAACATAATCCCAGTGCTCTGCTATTCCTTGAACTAACAACATTGCTGAAGATTCAGTTAATGCCTTCTGTCACTGTTTATTCATCTCTCACTTCCATTCTCAGAATAGTTTTAAATTCATGGCTCCATACTAAAATTATTCCAAACTATAATATCTTACCAAGCAACTACTAGGCCTCCAGGTTAATCTCTCTTTGAACTTACATTGTATACTAATACATGCAAATATCTCGAAGTTACATTTACCGTATGACTCAAAATAGCATTTTCGTTCTATTTCCCACTTCTCCTGTACGTAGGGGTGTGTGTGTGTATATATACATATATCTTATGATCAAATCAAACACTATGCTATGTCTTTCCCTTTACTGTTACCTCTTTCTGAAATGACTCAATCTCTACCAATCAATAATTCTTTCATTACCCTTTTGACAGGTGAAAGAGACAACTTTCCATTGTATTTATTTACAAATGTGTGTTATGTAACCATTCTATGTAACAAGACCCCTGAGGATAAGGACTGTGTGTAATTAATTTAACAAAAATTTTCAAATTTCAGAGGAGAATAAAAAACATTTACAAAATGTCAGGGCAACATGTCTAACTCCCATTGTCGTATTCTCAGTATGGTAGATCATCATACGTATTTGATAACCACTGTATTCAGGGCCTTTCTATAATCCACATTACAGCCTAGAGAAAGCTGCTCCAATGTTTTCTTTATTTGGAGTCCAAGACAGTACTGAGTCTACAGTAACATGAAGAGCATCACCATTTTTATGTTGACGTGTTGAAATACAAGCAATAGTCGAAGCTCATCCTAGTGATTGCATACTTCCAAAAAGCAAGATAGTAACGTCCCCAGTAAACACGATAAAACCCGTAAGAGCTGACTAAATTCCACCATTATCAATTCCAGTCCTGGTATAGACTAATGTTCTCATCTTGGAAACAAGAGAGTTAGGAAGTAACTGCCTCATGAATATTTGAGTTTCAGTTTATTACAAGAGATTCCTGACTTTGCATGATCTTGACAAAAGGCGAAATGTGAAACTCTCAGCGGGAGGAAGTAATGCCCCTATCAGCTTCCGTCATCAGTTGGTCATGATGTATTTCTCCTTGTTTTGGTGACATTATCAAAAATTTGTGTTTTCTCTCTCCTGCATCATTTGAATCAACATTCAAATATGCTGTTATCTCTCAGGCTAACAGAGCCCTTCTTCCAACTCAATTTCTTTCTTCAGTTTCTATCTATGAATAATGCTCCATGTTCAATTGCTAGATGAAATATAAGATACCTTACTATCTTTAAAGCAGTATTATCTAAAATAGAATTTCTTCTCAAGTTCTTATCAAAATATCTTTTTAATACATAACTTGCAATGGTTCTATCAGGAAAATATCTAAATGCATATATTACAAATATAAGCAAACATACACTAAAATGTTCTTAAAGTAAGGACATACCCAAATTCTATTAGCCTTGCTTGTACTTGACCTCAATCCCCTGAAATGGAATCAAGTAAGACAGATCCAGTGCAATGTGTTGCATTTGTGTTCATACGTAACTTACTTGTGCACATTAATTCAGACATTTCTCTTGAATATGACTCAGTAGTAGAAACCTGTTTCTGTATTGAATCCTTTTTTATGGCCTGCTTCTAAGTAAGAAAGTCTATGTAAGCACAAGTGATTGTAAGCTGCATATACAAAGACCCATATTAACTCAAATATTTTCTAATTACTATAGCAAATATTACCTAATAATATAACCTAATTAAGATTATACTAATATATTAATATATGCTATATTATATTATAATTAAGATTATATGCATTACATACAGAGTATCAGAAAAACTTGGTGAGAAAATAAAATATTTAAAGTGTCTTAAGGGCCGGCCCCGTGGCTTAGCGGTTAAGTGTGTGCACTCCGCTGCTGGCTGCCCGGGTTCGGATCCCGGGTGTGCACCGACACACTGCTTCTCCGGCCATGCTGAGGCCGCGTCCCACATACAGCAACTAGAAGGATGTGCAGCTATGACATACAACTATCTACTGGGGCTTTGGGGGAAAAAAATAAATAAATAAAATTATTTAAAAAAATAAATAAAATTAAAAAAAAAAGTGTCTTAAGACATCCTTTATCCCTGACTCCTAATTGTCAATTATTATGTTCAGTATAGTAAATTGAAGATGTTTTTTTCAGAGTTACTCAATAAAGTCAAATGTCAATGAAATGTGACTACAACAGGGGCTATTTCTTTATTTCTTCATTAGGATATATGTTTCATTCAATAATTAAAGTAAATAGACTGAATGCCACAAGTACCTTTTCCAGACCTTCTTCCTTGAGGCTGATCACATCCAAATCAAAATCTGTTCGTAAGCCATTGGTTTTGTTGAAAGTTATTCTGCCTGTGAGGCCTTCCCAATGCGCCTATGGAAAAAGAAAGAAGGAAAAAGCATCAATTAGTAAATAAGGGCAGGGAAAACATTTTTCTACAAAAATTGAAAATATCTTTATTACTTCTCATAAATTTACATTGCTACATATTTTTAAAACATTTTTTATTCCCTTCTGAACTTTGAAGGATGTTTTTTCTAAATAAATGATCCTAGTCTCAGTAAGAATTTAGTGTAAATTTTTCATTTTAAGTAATGTATTTTCCAGGTATAAGTTTTCTTTACGAGAAATTTGAAGACTATGTTTTAAATAGCAAACCTCTTTTAGCAAAGTGAGAAGAATTTGGTCACTTATTATAATATATGAGATAGTCACAATCTCACTGGAGATTACAAATGGAACTACTGTTATAAAATACCACTCTTAAATTCATACTAATGTGAAAATAAACATATTTTATTACAGTGAAAGAAACCGAATCTAGGAAAACCTGCATTATACAACTTCAATTATATACTTTCCCCTTAGAATAATTCACTTATTACTTTATTTCCTCTTTTAAGTGAGACTGGGAGAAATGTATCAAAACTATTTCACATCAAGCTACAGTTTCTGTAGAAGGAGCTCTCCATGGAGGAGGTGGGAATATAATAATGTAGCTACGTAATGGGTCTACCCTTCAAAGGTGAGCAAATATCTGAGCTTACTCAAAAGAAGTAAAACTCAGTAGGGTAAGAGTAACATTTCAATAAGGACTACAAATGAATATTATCATTATTACATTTCTTAGGCTCCATGTGTTTATTGGGTACTTATGCATAGGGATTCTAAAATAGTTTTAGGCTAATAAATTACAAACAAATAGAAAAAATTATCATGTATATCTATATGCATATTGCAACATGTCATCACTGAATTTAAACATGTGGTAACCGACCTCCAATAGACAAGAAATAATTATTTTTAACCCAATTTCTTCCAAAGAAAATAATTTCAAGGTGTTAACAAAAATGTGTATTGTATAAAAATAGACAATGGGATCAAGATGTACAGGAGTAGAAGTGTGGAATAGTATAACAAATCTGGGATAAAGACAGTGCAAAGAAATGGACATCAGGTGAAACTGATAAATAAATTCAATCACAAATTCAATTCTGAACTTCCTAGCAACCAAAGCAAAGAAGAAAATATGATGAAAACACAATATACAGGGTCTATAAGACACACCAATTGCTCAGCAAAAGCACAACTTTTCCTGGTACTGAGACCTGAGAGAAATGTCTCCTGCTGCTCCTCATAAGGGACACTGAGATTTAGTGGAGAAGGTTCTCAGTAACACTTTACAATAAACGCAACAGTGAGTTTCATACAACTGCTTCTTAGGGGACTGTTTGACACACGCCTCAATAGACAAGTGCTGTGTTCAGAAAAAGCAATTCTTCAACTAGCCAAACCTGTGTACTGTGTTTACAGCTTTCTGATGCTGAGTTTTAAATCAGAAGTCAAAGTAGAATGTGGAGTGTGTCGAGCAATAAAAGAGCTGCATATTCTTCAGGGAGTATCATTTCACCTATCTGAGAGTTTGATAAGAATTAGACAAGGAAAATTCATGAATATTCTTTGCCAAGGACCTAGAGATTCTTCATTATGATCCTATTTGCATTTTTATTTTCATGATTAATAATTTATTATATGATGAACTGATGATTTCTTTTTAGCTATTAATGAAAAAGCTTAAATGGTAATAATACCTGTGACTTTTTACAGCAAAGCCTAAACTTTCATATAAAACTCCTGTTGTAATCAAATAAAAAATATTCTAAGCTGACAAAGGAATTTCCTTCATGAAAGGAAGAATAGGAAGAGTGTGTGTGTGTATGATCTTTAAGAGTTTTCCCTTTTTTTCTCACTATGAGCATGCTTGGTCTATAACTATAACAGACGTAATCAGAAATGATAAACGGCCATAAGAATGGTTGCATTATGCAATATGAAGCAAACGTTGCGCTTTTCCGAATCCATATATGCTGTTTTATGTTAACTGCTAATATAATTGAAATAACTAGACATTATATTTAGGAATCACAGATCTAAATAATAATTCTTTAAGACTTACAAATTGGGTGTAATTTAGTGTCGTGCAAATGGCATTCATGTTAAAAATTCATTGCATATTTCGTTGCCTAAAATATAAACAAACATTCTTTAAATATCTACATCTCCCCATAAATGAAAAGTAACACACGTGAAGATTCAGAAAAGTGAAAACTAACAATGTTATAAATCACAGGTCACAAAATTTCATCTGTTTACATAATCATGGATATTTTGAAGGATAGCCATTTATTTATCATGTAATTTTCCTCCTTTTGTTCCATGTTATTTAGCAAAAATATTAATTTTGCTTGTACGGGGGAAGAGAGAAAGTTTGACTTAAAAGTAGAAGGTCGCCTGTTAGGAAAACTGCAATAACGTCAATTCATTCAGCTTGAGGACAAAAGAGACAAGGCAGGTGTGCTTCTCCTGACTTACCTCTTTAATTAGGCTCATAAAGCGGGTCCCGAAGCGCCAGGGTTTGTGTCGATTACACTGTAAGGAACTCACTGTCATCTGGGGAAACTGTTGGACACCCACAGACACCACGTGCACAGCATCATACATTAGAGCAGCATCAGTCTGAAAACCGAGAAAAAAGAAAACATGGAGTCAATACAACACGTGAAAGCCACAGTAGGCAGCTTGGCAGTGGAGAGAAGGAAGGGATGAGAGAATATATACCCAAGTTTTCCTTATGTAAGGGAGAAAACAATATCTCCACATGCTCTGGTTCTCTCAAATAAGACATTGTCATCAAATGACTGCATCAGCTCCATTAGAACATTTGACCTACCCTTCATTTCCTGAAGTGATAACCCAAATTCATATTGTCCTACTACCTCTGTTGAAGAGAAAATGTGTGAAGACATTCATTATTTCACTTTTTGTCACTCCCTCTGTCTCTCTTACTCTATCTCACTACACACACACACACACACACACACACACACACAAGGAATGCATTTGTGAACATTTTGAATGATTACATAAATTACACGTTGTACATAAAAGTAAATAACCAAAAATTTTTGTATAGGAACAAAAAAGATTTGAAAGGAGATTCACCTAAAAAGCTTAAAGATATAAATCCTGATCTTTTCTTCAATTTTTCAAAAGGTTCAATCTCAGAAATGATGTTACAGTTTTGAAGCTCAATACATGTATTAATCCCTTTTCAAGAAACTAAGCTTAACCCCCTGTACTGTTTTCTTTTCCCCAAATTTCCATATGAATAAAAGTTCATTTTGGCATCTCAAGTAAAACTAATATGAGTTCTACTGTGTCTGCACCTGCTTAAATGACTGACCATTTTAGAAGTGGATGATAAAAAATAAAACGTTTATAAGTCCTAACAAACCAGAGGCTCAGCGACTGTCAAGTGCTGTGTTAAATGGACCCTCACATTGTGTCTGATGGATCAATGCCAGGCTCACTACCTACAGAAGAGGGCCACACCAACAGTGCTGGTAGCAATGAACTTTGGGCCATCTGCTTGGCATGCTTCGGAATAAAAGCATATATTTTCTCTTCTCATTCACACAATTAGTGAGCTGTGAAATGAATTCCAAAATGAATAGGAACCCTGTAGATTATAGCATTTGCCACAATACAATACAAAATCAGTACACACAGTAGCTTTCATGCAAATGGATCCTAAGGAACTTTACCACATAAAATGGAAGACTGCTAAAAGAGTACAATGTAATGACAGAACATAATAATAATACCATTTTATAGTTCATAAATCTTTGGGGAATATAGCTCAGATTCATAACCTTCATTTTGTAAATACCAGCTGACTACTTTCACATGCTCCGATGGCTGCATATTGAAAACTAGAATGGTGGAATTGATACAGGCATCCATCGTGAGCCTGAGGATTAGACTGATATTTGTCTTTGGCCTGAATTAACACTCAGAGGACAAATTTCATATACCACACAGGTGGTCATAAGAATAGTTACCAAGATATAAAAGACAGAGTTGATTTCAAAATAAAATAATTAAAAATATATATATCACTGTTAACAAAGGTACAGAGAAACAAACACTTTCAGGCACTACTAGAGGGAAGATAAAGGGCAATTTTGCATTTTGCACCACAAGGGATCCTTAAAAATAACCATGTTCTTTTTAATGCAGTAATTTCTCTTTCTGATATTTGTCCTAAGAAAATCAGAGATAAGAACAAAGCCTATATACATTACTTATTTTAAAAAAGAATTGGAAACATACTGAATGTTCAAAATAAGGAAACACAATAAAATCACAATGATATTTTATATAACCATTAAAAATCATGTTTTGAAATATAATCAATTAGATGGGAAATTGCATGTGATACAATGCTAAGTATAAAAATAGATTATACAGAACTGTATTTCCAGCATAAACCATTATATACATCTTTATGAGTACTTAATATGTACTATTTAACTTATTTAATCCTCAAAATAATGGTTTAATAAAAATACTACTATTGTTGCCATTTTACAAATGACAAAAAGATGGTTGAGAGAAGTTGAGAAATCAAAGTTACACAGCTAAGAAGGCGAGAGGCCCAGATTCAAACAGCCTCTCTGTTCATAGCTAGCATTCTTAACTACCATAGTGCATGTTATATAAACAACAACAATAACAAAAAAAATATTGAAGGGAAGAAAATTCATTAAAATGATAACAGTGATTACTCTTGGGAGTTAGTAATGACTATAATTTTAATTTTTTCTTTTTCTTTAATTTCTACAATTTTTTTAAGATGGAGTGTTAATAAACACCATTCCAATTATTCCAAGATGGAAATTTTGATCTATTTTCATAAAATAACTAAAAGAACATAAACTATGATATTCCTACCATTCCGCCATGACTTACTGACTTATACGATTTTATGTGTCTTATACAAAAATCCTAGAATAGTAACCTTACCTAAAATAACAATACTAAAAAAAAATTTTGCCTAATTAAGGGTTTGAAAAATAATTTTTGGTACGCAGTTTCAGCTTCAAGATCAGTGGATACACTAGTAGATAATAAAACTATTTGAGATCTGTGATTTTAAATGAAATTATAAAAGGGAGATAATATTTATTGAACTGTAAGATAAACCCTAGAGAAAAAACTGTTAAGTAGTTAAAAAGTTGCTAATCAAATTACTTCGTGAATTCCCAATTTAAAATATGTTGATTTAGGAAACAAGAAAAGAACACCCACTTTTGCGCCTTTTATTCAACCTAGTATTGGAAGTCCTAGCTATAGCAATTAGTTAAGAAAAAGAAATAGAAGGCATCCAAATTGGAAAGAAAGAAGTAAAACTGTCACTATTTGCAAATGACATGATACTACATATAAAAAAATCCTAAAGACTCCACCAAAAAACCATTAGAACTAATAAATGAATTCAGTGAAGTTTCAGGATACAAAATTAATATACACAAATCTGATGTATTTCTGTACACTAACAATGAACTATCTGAAAGAGAAATGAAGAAAACAATCCCTTTTACAATTGCATCAAAAAGAATAAAATACCTAGGAATAAATTTAACCCAGGAGGTGAAAGACCTGTACTCTAAAAACTATAAAACAGGGGCCAGCCCAGTGGCACAAGTGGTTGGGTGCACGCGCTCCACTGTGGTGGGCCAGGGTTCGCTGGTTCGGACCCCAAGCACGCACCGACGCACTGCTTGTCAAGCCATGCTGTGGCGGCATCCCATATAAAGTAGAGGAAGATGGGCATGGATGTTAACCCAGGGTCAGTCTTCTTCAGCAAAAAAAAAAAAAAGGAGGATTGGCAGATGTTAGCTCAGGGCCAATCTTCATCACACACACACACACACACACACACACACACACAAAAACTAAAAGTAGATTAAAGATTTAAATTTAAGACATAGGAAAAAACATAGGTAGTAAACTCTTTGACATTGGTCTTAGCAATATTTTTTTGGATCTGTCTCCTCAGGCAAGGGCAACAAAAGTGAAAATAAACAAATGGGACTATATCAAACTAAAAAGCCTTTGCACAGTGAAGAAAACCATCAACAAAACAAAAAGACACCCTGCTGAATGGAAGAAGATATTTGCAAGTGATAAATCCAATAAGGAGTTAATACCCAAAATACGTAAAGAACTCATAAAGTCAATATCAAAAAAATGAGCAGAGGACCTGAATAGACATTTTTCCAAAGGAGACATACAGATGGCCAAGACACATGAAAAGCTGTTTAACATCACTAATTATCAGGGAAATGAAGTCAAAACCACACCGAGATATCATCTCACACCTCTCAGAATAGCTATTAATAAAAACACAACAAATAACAAGTTTTGACAGGCATGTGGAAAGAAGAGAACCCTCATACACTGCTGGTGGGAATGTAAATTGGTGCAGCCACTATGGAAAATAGTACAGAGGTTCCTCAAAATATTCAAAATAGAACTACCATACAATCCAGCAATTCCACTTCTGGGTATTTATTCAAAGAAAATAAAAACAATAGTTCAAAAACATATATGTGCCCTTGTGTTCATTGCAGCATTATTTACAATAACCAAGATATAGAAGCAACCTAAGTGCCCATTGATAGACGAATGGATAAAGAAGATGTGGTATATATACTCGACGCAATATTACTCAGCCATAAAAAGAATGAAATCTTGCCATTTGTGACAACACGGATGGACCTAGAGAGTATTATGTTAAGTGAAATAAGTCAGACTGAGAAAGACAAATACCATATGATATCACTTATATGTGGAATCTTAAAAACAAAACAAACAAACAAAACAGAAACAGACTCATAGATACAGAGAACAAACTGGTGGTTGCCAGAGAGGAGGAGGGGACAGGTGAAATAGGTGAAGGGGATTAAAAGGTACACACTTCCAGTTATAAACTAAATGGGTCACAGGGATGTGGTGTATGGCATGCGGAATACAGTCAATAATATTGTAATAACTTGGCGTAGTGACAGATGGTGGTTGGACTTATTGTGCTGATCATTTTGTAATGCATAAAAATATCAAGTCACTATGTTGTACACTTGAAAATGATATAGTATTGTATGTCAATTACAATTCAATAAAAAAAGAAAATATATTGATTTATGATAAAGCAATAAATAGAACTTCTGAAACTACTCTATATGATATTTTCATCAGTTTAGGTTGCTTTTTTCCTACTTTTAGAGTAGTTGTTTTATGTGATAATATAGTTATTTTCCATTTACACTTGATATCCCATCTTCTTTGCTTTTTTTGCTGTCTTCTTCACAAAACTGTACATATGCAAATTCTACTACCCTTGAAAAGTTGTGAGAAAACTCTAGTGTTTCAAAAACGTTTTTCTTACTTTCACAAGAATGCACATGTTTGAAAATTTGCCGTATATTAGTAATACTATCACTTAACTTTCATTCAGTATTTACTGTGTGTGAGGCATTCTCCTTGAATCATTTCCTTTAATTCTCACAACCATCATCCAGTTGGAAATCCATTGAGTTCATATCAAATAGGAAACTGAGGCAGAGAGCAGTTAAGTAACTGGCCCAAGATAATAGCACGTAGAAGTAGAGCTGGATTTGAATCCAGACCATCTATCCAGACTTCACAACCTTCTCTCTAGTTTCTTGCTCAGTGCCCTACTTTTAATAAAACAAAGTAGTTTAAATGATTTTGAAGTTACAAAATATAAAAAATATCAATAAGTACTTGAATGCATTAATCTATATAATTTTTTGTGTGTGTGAGGAAGATCAGCGCTGAGCTAACATCCATGCTAATCCTCTTCTTATTTTTCTTTGCTGAGGAAGACTGGCTCTGAGCTAACATCTATTGCCAATCTTCCTCCTTTTTTTTTCCCCAAAGGCCAGTAGATAGTTGTATGTCATAGATGCACATCCTTCTAGTTGCTGTATGTGGGACGCGGCCTCAGGATGGCCGGAGAAGCGGTGTGTCAGTGCGCACCCAGGATCCGAACCCGGGCCACCAGCAGCGGAGCGTGTGCACTTAACCGCTAAGCCATGGGGCTGGCCCCAATCTATATAATTTTTTGATAAGCAGTAAATATTTACATAATGAAAATGTACTGCAAAGTAAGGAACGGTATAGATTGTGGAGAACCGATAAATATAGATTCACAAGACAGAAATATATCAATGTGTGGGATCGGGTTAATAATAGGTCAATCAGGAAGTTAGTAACATTAACCAGGAATGATTTCATGAAAAAAAGTAGATTTACTCTATCAAGTTGCTGCTCAGGAGATTTTCAAAAGGCAAAGATCTTAGAGTATCTTCCAAGATCGGGTTTATGGGGCCTCTTTCACTCCCAACTCTAAATTGTAAAGGTTGATTGAGCAGCTCTTTTTAAGTTTTCCACCCTCTCGTATTGACTCTAGAATTCCTTGTCCTGACTCTTCTCTCAGTGGAAAACCAGAGCAAAGAAGGGGTAGAACAGAAGAGGAGAAAAGTAGAGGAAATACACACATTAATTACTTTATCACCATTTTTATAGTATTATTACTACTATCAAGTTATATTGCATGCTTACTCTATGACACATAACTGTGTCAATTTCTTTACATGCATTAACTCATTTAATTCTCAGAAAGACCATATGTTTTAGGTAATATTACTATTACCATTTTAGAGAGGAGGAAACTGAAGTTTAGCAATGTTAAAGTAATTCTCTCCAAGTCTCATCACCTTGAGAAACAAGACTCAGGCAAAGCCTAGCTCTTAGAACCACCATCCAAACTATCATAACCAACTACCTTCCCTAAGCGATATTCCCATTGGAACTATGAAAGGGAATGGAGGGGAAACTGACAGAGGCAGGTCTCAAATTTTTGGAGACTCTGCTGCACACCAGTGAATTATGGCCCCAGGTTCCACAGACAGTATGTCTCTGAACTGAGATTCAGATACAAGTTTATTTGGTTCCAAAGTCAGATTTTTTCTTTATACATCATAGCTACCTCTGAAGAAAGCTTCAGGGTTAAACATAATTGTAATTTAACCAACTAAATTAAAATGGAATATGTGTACAATTTGGTTATTAAAACCCATTTGAAGGTGTTAGAAGAAGTTGTAGACATTCACATCCTAAACTACAAAGACAAAAGCTAAGCAGAGAAAAGAAATCAGCAATGAAGACAAGACAATCTGTCCTATTTTCTCTCTTTCAAGTATAATTACCCATTTATGTATAAATGGATCACACTTATTGGAAAGCTAGAATATCTATTTGCCCTGGGAATACAGTGTAGGAGAAGGAAGTGCAGACTAGGCAGGTATAGACCGAGCCAAGTGCAGACCTCCCCACTTCACCACTAGGTCAACCATCTCTCGATGGTTATAGGAGCCGCTTGAGAGCCCACCTCAGACTGGAATGGAGTTGAAACATTATTTTTCTTGCCAAAATAAGTTAGTTAGCCTACAAAGAATGTCTGACAGCCAAAAGCTGGTTTTGCAAACCTTTAAAATTGTGCAAGAGTCCTACACATTTCAGTAAAACCATAGTGGTCTTTCTAAATGGGTGACTTGAAAAAATAATGAGAAGTGCCTTCGCATACATTTTAAACAAGCATTATCCATCTCACTAACTGAGTGCTGGGTTTATCTTTACCTAGTCTAATTACTTTCAGGCATGGAGTGTATAAGAGCGATGCGGGTGGAATAATGACAAATGCTAATTTCTACGGCTGAGCTATTGCCATAGGAATTGGCTTAGTCACCCAGTGCTATTTCATCTGTCTCAAGAAACCTCATGTCTGATGAGACTTTAAATTATTGAAAGAACAGTGAAATATCTGTATGCTTACATTTCTTTTATACTCTGGAAAAGTCCACTACACATTTTTAAATAATTAAAGAATCAGGGAAATTACATGCTCTCAAAAGTTTCAAATGATTAAAATTACCGTGGTTTAATATTTTTGATTTCGTATGTGTAATTGAAACATTTCCCAATATACAAAATTAGGAATAATAATGGATGCTGTGAATAGTTAAAACATTTCTATGTACTTAGATTTCATTTACAGAAGAATCTGCTACTAAGCAGTAATTACCAAGTATGTCCATGTAGAGTATATATGTTATTTCTGTTTCTGATCACTGTAATCATCAACATTAAACATCTCTTTTGTAAAGTTCTGGGATAGATGTTCTAGGAGTTAAAAAAAATTAAAAATAGTTTTTATTTGCATGAAGCATGAGGCAAACAGTTAGAAATTAATAATTCTGAACTACATGCCAACATAGAAGGGAATATTGACACACAAAATCTCTCAGATATACTAAAAACTTCTCTTAGCAAAATCTACCAAAAGTATTTAATTTTTCTTTCCAGTGGAGAGGCATCCTTTTGAAATGCTCTGTCCCCCAGGTGTCACGGCTTTTGGGTACCCCTACCGAATTTTGACTGGGGGAACTCGGAACACAGCCTTTCTAATTTACTTTCTCTATTATGCCAAGCATAGTTACATTTGTGACAATGTCAATCTGCTTAAGCATTTTTTGCATAATTGGGCTCTTAGCCTGGGCTCCAAACACACCCAATATTATATGTAATAATTTACATTTAAATGTAATCACTCTTAAAAGTGATACGATATATGTTCATATCTATAGTGATGGTTTCATGCATGGGTATATTTATATATGTCAAAGCTTATCAAATTGTACAGTTTAAATACGGGAAGCTTACAGTATGTCCATTTTACTCCAATACAGCTAATTAAAAATAAAAGAGTGATTGTGCATTTTTGGAGGAAAATGGTTCATAGATTTCATTTTATTCTAGAAGTATCTAGAATCCTCCCAACTAAACATCACTGATCTGTATCTTCTTTTTCCTTGCACTTCTAGTTTTAATAAAACTGTTCATGCTTCCTCACTTTTTATCTTCCTTTCTAGACCACAAGCATCTTTTGGATAATAACCATACCTATCTTTGTAATATCCTATACAGTATTCCATACATTGTCTTGCCCATAGTAAGTATATAAAAGCATTTTTCAATACATTGATGAATTCAACCAAAAAGTTCATTTAAACTGTAAAAGAAATTGGTATTAGGGAGCTCTGAATAACAATTATGCTTTGCTATCTAGCTGGAATGTATTACCTCCCAGAGGTACAGTGAACCAAATCTGCCAGCAGCTCAGGCCTGGGCAGAATGTGAGTGCAGTCTCTGTCCCATTTCTAAATGAATTTATAGTAACAGTTCCATGAACACATATATCTTTCCATTAAATAAGTGCAGGCAGGTCCCCTTTGAGATCTGAATGCTAGCTGGCAGGTGGCAGATCCGTTCTGGAACTCCTACGTCTCAGACTTTGCTCATTTCTGAATTCCCATCTGAAGTATAGTGCACAGCACAAAGAATAGCATGGCCTAATAAATGAAATTTAAGTTTATGATTTCGGGCTCTTTCATTGACTTGATTTTTTATCTAAAACAAATAATCAAAAAAAAATTTAAATCCCCTTTGTCTTGTTTCCTTATTTTATAATTCGAAATAAAAAATGATGATCTGCCACATATATTCCTTGTTGGAAAAATCACTTTTAAAAACCAGATAGTTCCAAGAGAAAAACAATTACAAATATTGATTCTTCAATTAGAAGATAGGAATATTAAGGATGGTGGGTAAAGGGGTGGATTCTGACCTCTGGAGCTCCCTTGCACAGTCAGCACAAGCCCAAATGGGACAGAGAATCATCCACCCCTCTGAGAGAGGGTGAGGGTCACTCACGGAAGGCAGGCTGGTGTTCACTCATTCGGCTGACACACTGCACCCAGCACTCTGCCCGGCACAGAGCAGGTGCGCAGTGGCTGCTAGCTGAACTGAGGGACTGATGAAGAAATGCCCTCAGACCCAGTCGGGAGCCAATTGTCGGAGACAATTCTCCCAGTTACACTGCAGCTGCCATTATGCTTTCTCTGTTGCCGGCTCTTTGTACTCCTCTCAAACAGAGTTCTTTACCAGCAGCTGCATGGACTGCACAGGCGGCATGAGATAATACATTAAAGCAGTTTGCACAATCCTTGGCACATGGCACATAGGCAGGTGTTAGACGATGATGATGATGATCGCCAGAAGAGCGGTAATCTCTTCAAGATGGATACTATCCAAAACAAGGAACTGGTTTAGAAAGTATAATGTTTCAACCCTTCTGCACCCACTGTTAGCTTAAATGAGGGAACAGGCCTCGTGCTGTTCAAGAAAGCAGATCCAGTTCTGGAAGGAGAAGGAGCAGGAAAGAAGTTATCATAAAACAACAAGTTGATCCTTATAAAATGTGGTGTGTGCACAATGCCACAATTCAGAGCTCAAAAAAAAAATTACCGAATACACATGCATTGCCTGATTAGTTTAGAATTTAAGAATAAATATAAGTGGTAAAATATTATAATGCCTTGCATTTGTTACTAAACGAAGGACTGCTGTTGGACAGATAATTATACACCAGCAATGTGAACCTGGACAAATCTGCCGTGTATTTTCTCTAGTCTTCAGTTTCTTCATCTGTAGGAGGAAAGGCTGGAACCAGGTAGATTTTAAGGTGTTCTGTGGTTTACATTAGTTTTCCTAGAAAACCATAATTCATACTGATTTTATTTTGGCCTTCATAAAACAATCATAATCTTAATTCATCTATCTTCTTCCCATAATTCTTTATGCTTTTTGTGCTTGTTTCATAAACTTTTGTATCAATATTTCATACAAATTAATAAGCAAGGGAAATCAAAAGTTACTTTCTTCAGCCTTTGTCTGGATTCATACTCTACCCAATTCCTGCCTAGCTCAACAGAATCTGCCAATACTTGTGTTGTATTTTCTTTGCTGTTTTAACTTCACTGTTAAACTTCTCATCCACATTAAAACCCAGCCTGGCCTCCTGATACTCTGCAGGGGAAAACTGAAACCCTTTCTCTCCTATTCAAAGTCATTCACTAATATCCCAGTATTTTATCTTCTTTTGTCTCCTCTCACACAGTCAGAACATGGATATGCCTGCACTTCATGTTTTTTAACTAACCAGAGACATTCCAGTATGGCAGGTTAGTTGAATAAAGGGAGATTCCAGAAACTGCGTGATGAAAGACCTTTAAAAGGAATATGGATTTTTGTAGCTACCTGTATAGCATTCAGCACCCATGAGGACTAAAATGTATAAAAGCTTAAACGGAAGACAAAGAAAGGAAGAGAAGAAGGGAAAAGAATAGAATGGGTTCAGCCTCAAGTCAAATTGATGAGTTAGGAAAAAAATTCAAGTTCAGCAATGCTTTGAGGATCAAATAAAGGAGACAGTACTGGATGATAGTGTTGCTGGGATTCAGAAAAAAAATGGCCTGGCCAGGATTAACGCTATGAGTAATTAACATATCCATTTGTTTGGTGCTCCTGTGAATTTGTGAATTTTAATAAATGTCTATGTCTCTTCAAACCAACAATCTCTCTCTTAAGCTAAAAGCTACCAAAAAATAATGATGCTAATTAACCTATTTTGAACAACCAGTAAAATACAGTCTAAAATGTAGTCGATGTTAATCTTGACAGTAAGAGTTTTCATTGGTCCTTTATGTTTATATTATACAATTTTGGGCTTTTGATCTTGCAAGGACTCTTGCTGGATGCTATTTTGCTTAACAACGCTCAACAAGACAATTTTAGAAACAGCATTATTTCTCTGTAAGATTTTAGAGCTTTATAAGGTATGAAATTTAGTCCGTGAAGTTTTAATGTTACAATTGTGAAAGCTTTAAGAGATGACTACTTTGCATTCTTTCCAAGAATTATATGTATTTCCTATGAATATTTTCTATGTAATTTTCTTTCTTTCCTACATATATCTTTAAAATGCACCATTTCCCAAGCAGAAAATCTTATTTGTTCTTACTATCACACTTTCTAAATTCTTTTAACCATTTATATATAAATTCCAAGATGTTTAGAGGTTTCTCAAACACCATGTAGAGAAATTCTTCACTTTTTAGATAAAAATGATTAAAGGACAACTGTGAAGCAGGTTAGAAAATGCCAACAGGTTTTCAATTAAAAGTTTCATTTAACTAATGTAATTATTCTTACCTAATTAAATTTTTTCCACTAAGATCAGTCCACTGAGATATCTCATTCTCTCTTAAAATGTTCCATGAAGCTCTTACTAACCACACTGTATTGATGGGGTTGTTAATGAACTCTCTAGCCACAATTCACTAGCCTTAATAATTTAGGTCCTGTTAAATCTTGTCTGCTTTTTACTACATTTGGAACTGCTATTGATCTAGAGAAGAGTCAATATCAAGGGGAAGTATTCTTTGCACTTCCAGCTGGTCTCCAATACATCCAATTATCTTGATATTTGGAGCTCAAATTAGCTTCTTACATTTAAAAATTTATATTCATCAATAGTGTTTACATTTTCTTTTTTCAATATGATGAACTAAAATTGATTTTTATGTTGTTAATAAACCGATTCTTTCTAATTTGAGATCGAGAAGTATGCAAACCAAAAATACACCAGAAATTTGGGTTCATGAGTTCAAATGTTCACGTAAATACTAATTCCAAATGCCTGTAAAAATTGAGAACCTAAGATTTATAACTCATTTATCCAAACCAAAAGTTAAATTAAAGTAAATATCTATTTTAAGCATGATTTGAAGAATAATGTAGAAATTAATATAGACATTTCTAGAAAAAACAGTAGATATGCCAACAAATCATATTGTGTCCTTTATGAATTTTTATGTTCTCCTTGTGTGTTTTGCTTTTTATATTGTGCTTATTACTCTATAAAAATTTGTAATAGTAACTTCTCACAGAAATATGAAAAAGTAAAATTTTCATAGAAAGCTAATGGGACTAAGAGCTTTAGCTTTGTAACTCATTAGTCACTATGAGAAGTCATGTTATCTTTCTTAGGTTCATTTTCCTCATCATTAAAATAAGTAGAATAGTAATCTATCTCACAGAATTGTAAGGAACAAGTTAGATAAATTTACAAAAGTGTGAACTATAAAGCTCTTTAAAAATGTCATAATTACCCAGCAGAGTAACTGAAAATCTCAAGTATGTAAGTAACTGATAATATCAATATAGATCAGGCAGAGGTCTTTGAGGAAAAAAATAAGGACTGATTTGCATACTCATATTTTACAGTGTACCTTAGATCCCTAACTTGAAGATTTCCCTTCTTTACACTACTTTAATTAACAAGATTATTTCCTATTTTGAAAATGTACTTATTATTGTTTCCTCACCATGAGGAAATGGCTTTGCTTACTCATTCTTAGGTCTCTTGAATATTCCTGTTCCCATATTAACATACATTTCCCAATTGTATTTTTTCATTTGTCTCTAAGTGCTTTGCAATTTGATTCACTCATTTAACAACATTTATTAATGTTATTATTGTGTTATTGACATCAAATACAATTATGAGCTTGGGCAATAAAACTGGGAAATTAAAGATGATTTAGACCTTTAGGGTATTCACAGTAGGTGAGTGGGACAAACAAGTAAACCAATATTCTTAATACAATGCCATATGCAGGGTAATATAGAAGAATCTAGTTTTGCCTGGAGTAGTGCCTATCTATTGATATGTTAGAAAGTAGCCATTGTTTGAAAGATTTTTCTATTAACATCCATAGTTTTGAAAAACAAAAGGAGTGGAAAAATAGTTAAGAAAATAAAAGTTGGAAAGAATGGAGGGGTCAAGGGAAAAGGTCAAACCAGAATTCTCACTAGTTTTTCTAAGATTATACTTTATTTATATTCTGAGATTTTTAACATCTCCTTCCAGACAATTAGAATCTGCTTGTCCTTTTATAGGATAAATATTAAAGGATTTCCCTAAAGTGGAGTCTTTATATATCATTTCTTCTTAGAACTGATCTAAGTGGAAGACTAAAAGTAGAACATGGAACTCAGAAGACCAGGAGTATGACTCTAATGAAGTCATGTAACATCTTTGATGGGGTATACCGTTTTGCCTGGTCAGCACCTCTTCTTATTGCAGCAGAACTCTCTCCCTCTTGAGTCTGTTCCCTGACCCAGTCTCCTAGCTCTGGGTGTTCTAGGCCTGGTAACACCACTGCTTCAGGCATGGCCAACTGACACAAGCTCGGCTCATCATTTAAACCCAGGTCTTTTGAGGGAGCTATTGGGAAAGAGGCACATTCTTTCTCCTGGAACTCTGTACCACCCATGGATGTAAACTTTGATGCCACCTCTGTACCTCTGTCTGAGAAGGAAGCCAAAACAGATGAAAGGGAGGTAAGAGATGGAAAGGAACCTGTTTATAGCTTTCTTTGTGCACCAATTTTATTTGAAGACAGATGATCCTGTACTTCACAAGCTAGAGGACCAATTTAGTTTCTTTTCACTATTAACTAATTTTAATGGAATTTTAGACAACTGCAATGGAAAGAATCTTGAATAATACAGTCTTAGGTTCCAGTTTCGTCAAAGAAAAATGAGATTATTACTTCTATCTCCTCATAGAGTTTAGACATACATTAAAAAAAATAATATGTATGTAAAAGCAGGCCATATATAATTACACATTTGAAAGTAATAGAAAATATAATTGTTGTATTAAATAAAGTCACTAAATGTATAACTATTGCCTTCTAATTATTAAGACCCTTAATTCTTTGTAGAAAAACATAAGATATCGTGAATTGGTTACATTTATAAAAGGACAAAATGGAGTAACTGTGAGATGACACAAGAGTACACGCTATGCCTGCCAAAATATGGGGATCAAGATTTTGTCCAAATGAACACTACCCTTCCTACTGTGAATTATACAGGTTCAGAGACAATCAGAATATGAACTGCAGCAAAAAACTTTGAAAGTACACTGCTGTGGACATTATTAAGAAAGAAATCATAGAGACTTCCAAAACCAAGTGCAAACTAATACTCTACGATGCTCTTTTAGTCAGCAGGTTAATAGACTGACATCAAAATTGGAAATAACTGATTAAGCTATATCAGTTAACTATTGATATATATAGTTTTGAATTTGAACTTGATGAAACAAGTTATAAATCACAAACCAGGACATAAAAGACTTTCATTAGAACAACAATTTTTTTTGCACTGAACCCAAACCATTGAGGAAACCAATTCAAAGTATACAAAGAGCAAGAGGTGAGGGTGATGCCACTTTACTCACGAGAAAAAGTAGTTTGATAATCCTCACCTGCTGGATTTGCCAACTGAACAGCTTCAGCTAAAGTAAGAAGGGAGGGTAATGTATGGTAGGGACTCAGAGGAAAGCCAGAAGGAATAGCAATTCCAAAAAGAAATTAGCAGCAAGAGGATGTTAGAAATGTCTTAAAAGGCATAATAAGAATGATCACCAGAAGAAAGAAAAAGTTCAAGAAATGATATGAGCTACATATAATATAGCTTAAAATATTCTTTCCTTGTTAGTTGAAA
Source organism: Diceros bicornis minor (assembly GCF_020826845.1). NCBI lineage: Eukaryota > Metazoa > Chordata > Mammalia > Perissodactyla > Rhinocerotidae > Diceros > Diceros bicornis. The sequence continues at coordinate 32,413,572 of NC_080762.1, forward strand.
CACAGAAATTTGATAAATTTGTAAGAAAAAGAAATTCAAATTAAAAGATATTCAGAACTTTTTCAATTTTATCCTTGAGCTTAGCTCACGAGCTAGATTTGGGGATCTAATGGAAGGGAGTCTTATAAGCATACATCGACTCACATCTCACTGAGGGTACCTGAGTATGACCAAGGAACCTCAGTGCAAGGCTGTTAACTATTGAGTAGACTCCTGTGTTTTTGGAGTTCATGGTACTAGATGATATTTCTTCTGATCCTTTATATTCCTGATCCTGAACCCCTCAATTCCTCTCTTCCATAATTGTATATCATTCAGTGTCTTCTCTTTCCTTTCTCATCTCTTAAATATAAGCAACCTAATGAATGTCCACATTCAATTGCATTTCGAAGGAAAAATTACTGCAAACATAATTATCATTCTATGTTAAATGCTGAACAAAATTCAACACATTTTATACTTAGGCATTTGCACCTACTTTTGTTCCCAAGGAAACCAGCACAAAGGTGTTACACATATACATCACGCAGAGTAGAAGAATAAAGCTTACTTTTATTTCATTATTCTTTGAAATTAGTTGAATCACAAGGACTATTATTGACCAACATGTAACAGAATGAAGTTTACTACAGATATGAAAACCAGAGTAATAAGCATATCAGCAATAACTTTAGCCTATTAAGTCAGTTTTTAACCATATCCCATGGACAATATTCTGTGTTTTTTTAATCAGAAATAAAGTAAATATTTAACAAAGAAGTTATTTGGTCAAAACATAACTTTCTATAATGCCCACCATATGGCACTATGGTAGGCACTATACAGATATTATTTAATTTAATTGTCTTGAACAATCTGATGATGTAAGTAACAGATTCCAAGGAGCTAAGGCTCAAATCACCCAGTAAGGGGCACATCTGAGATATGAACCCAGGCCTATCAAATTTCAGAGATTCTGCTTCTTCTGCTAAACCATAATGCTTTGTAATGATATAAATTGCTGCTATACATAGCAGTGCCTAAACAACTTAAGTTGGGCATCTATTTACAGACTAATTCTATTCACATTAAGATAATGCAGTGTGCTCTAGGAAACAAAGATCATTGAAAAAACAAGTTTCTGGTACTAAGAGGGAAGTTTACAGCAACATAGGCCTACCTAAGAAACAAGAAAAATCTCAAAAAATCTAACAATACACCTAAAGGAACTAGAAACAAGAAGAACAAACAAAGGCCAAATTCAGTAGAAAAAAGAAAATAATAAAAATCACAAGAGAAATAAATGAAATAGAGACTAAAAAGATAAAAGAAAAGATCAATGAAACTAAGAGCTAGTTCCTTGAAAAGATAAAGAAAATTGACAAACCTTTAGCTAGACTCACTAAGAAAAAAAAAAAAAAGAAGGCTCAAATAAATAAAATCAGAAATAAAAGAGGAGAAATTACAACAAATAACACAGAAATACAATGGATTATAACAAACTACTATGAAAAGGTATACATCAACAAATTGGATAACTTAGAAGAAATGGAAATTCTTGGAATCATACAATCTTTCAAAACTGAACCAAGAAAAAATAGAGAATCTGAATAGACTAATCACTAACAAGGAGATTGAAATAGTAATCAAAAATCTCCCAAAAAACAAAAGTCTAGGACCACCAGCTTCTCTGGTGAATTCTACCAAACATTCAATGATGATTTAATACCTATCCTTCTCAAACTCTTCCAAAAAATTGAAGAAGGGGGGCTGCTTCCTAACTCATTTTATAAGGCCAACATTACCCTGATACCAAGATCAGACAAGGACAACACAGGAAAAGAAAATTACAGGCCAATATCACTGATAAACAGAGATGTAAAAATCCTCAACAAAATATTACCAAACCGAATACAATACATTAAAAGGATCATACACTATGATCAACTGGGATTTATCCCAGGAATGCAAGGATGTTTCAACATCCACAAATCAGTCAGTGTGATACACAACATTAACAAAATGAAGAATAAAAATCATATGATCATTTAAATAGATGCAGAGAAAGCATTTGACAAGATTCAACATCCATTTACAATAAAAAAAAAAAAACTCTCAATAAAAGGGATATAGGAGGAAAGTACCTCACATAATAAAGGCCATATATGACAAACCGACAGTTAACATTATACTCAATGGTGAAAAATTGAAAGTTATCCTTCTAAGAGCAGGAACAAGTCAAGGATGCCTACTCTCACCACTCTTATTCAACACAGTTTTGGAAGTCTTAGAGCAATTAGGCAAGAAAAAGAAATAAAAGGCATGCAAATTGGAAAGTAAGAACTAAAACTGTCACTATTTGTGGATGGCATGATTTTATATATATAAAAAACCCTAAAGAACCCCCCCTGCAAAAAAACCTATTAGAAATAATAAACAAATACAGTAAAGTTGCAGGGTACAAAATCAATGTACAAAAATCAGTTGCTTTTCTCCACACTAACAACAAAACTAGAAGAAAGAGGAATCAAGAAAACAATTCCATGCAAAATCACAATAAAAAAATAAAATGCCTAGGAATAAATTTAACCAAGGAGGTTAAAGACCTATACACTGAAAACTATAAGACGTTATTGAAAGAAGTTAAAGAAGACACAAACAAATGGAAAGATATTCCGTGCTCATGGATTGGAAGAATTAACATAGTTAAAATGTCCATATCACCTAAGGCAATCTATAGATTCAGTACAATCCCTATCGAAATCCCAATCATATTTTTCATGAAAATAGAACAAAGAATCCTAAAATTTATACAGAACAAAAAAAGACCCTGAATAGCCTAAGCAATCCTGAGAAAATAGAAAGAAGCTGGAGGTATCACACTCCCTGATTTCATACTGCATACTAAAAGCCATAGTAATCAAAACAGCATGGTATGGGCAGAAAAACAGAAACACAGATCAGTGGAACAGAATTGAAAGCCCAGAAATAAACCCACATGTATATGGACAACTAATTTTTGATAAAGGAGCCAAGAACATACAACGGAGAGAGGAAAGTCTCTTCAGTAAATGGTGTTGGGAAAACTGGATAGCCACATGCAAAAGAATAAAAGTAGACCACTATCTTACAGCATACACAAAAGTTATCTCAAAATGGATTAAAGACTTGAATGTAAAATCTGAAACCATAAAACTCCCGGAAGAAAACATAGGCTGTACCTTCTTTGACATTGGTTTTAGCAGTATCTTTCTTGACTATGTCTCCTCAGGCCAGGGAAACAAAAGCAAAAACAAACAAATGGGACTACATCAAACAAAACAGCTTCTGCACAGCAAAGGAAACCATCAACAAAACAAAAAGACAACCTATCAATTGGGAGAAGATATTTGCAAATTATACATCTGATAAGGGGTTAACATCCAAAATATAGAGAGAACTCATACAACTCAACAACAGAAAAACAATCCAATCAAAAAATGAGCAGAGGGGCCAGCCCTGTGGCATAGTGATTAAGTGCTCCTGCTCTGCTGCTGGCGGCCCGGGTTCGGATCCCGGGAGCGCTCCGATGCACCGCTTGTCAGGCCATGCTGTGGCGGCGTCCCATATAAAGTTGAGGAAGATGTGCATGGATGTTAGCTCAGGGCCAGTCTTCCTCAGCAAAAAGAGGAGGATTGGCATGGATGTTAGCTCAGAGCCGATCTTCCTCACAAAAAAAAAAAAAAAGAGCAGAGGATCTAAACAGACATTTTTCCAAAGAAAATATATAGATGGCCAACAGGCACATGAAAAGATGTACAATATCACTAATTATTAGGAAAACGCAAATCAAACCACAATGAGATATCACCTCATGCCCATCAGAATGGCTATTATTAAAAAGACACGAAATAAGAGGCCGGCCCCACGGCCTAGTGCTTAATTTCAGGGCACTCTGCTTCCGTGGTCTAGGTTCAGCCTACACCACTTGTCAGCAGCTATGCTGTGGCGTCAACCCACATACAAAATAGAGGCAGATTGGCATAGATGTTAGCTCAGGGTGAACCTTTCTCAGCAAAAAAAAAAAAAAAAAAAAAGACAAGACATAAAAAGTGTTGTGAATGTGGAGGATGTGGAGAAAAGGGAACCCTCATATACTACTGCTAGTGGGAATGTAAACTGGTGCAGCCACTATGAAAAACAGTATGGCAATTCCTCAAAAAATTAAGAATAGAACTACCATACAATCCAGCTATTCCACTTCTGGGTATTTATCCAAAGAATATGAAAACACTAATTCAAAAAGACATATGCACCCCTATGTGCATTGCAGCATTATTTACAATAGCTAAGACACGGAAACAACCTAAGTGTCCATCAATGGATGAATGGATACACACACACACACATACACACACACAACAGGATATTTTATTGTCATAAAAAAGATAAAATCTTGCCAACTGCAACAACATGGATGGACATTGAGAGCATTATGCTAAGTGAAATAAGTCAGATGGGAAAAGATATATACCATATGATTTCATTCATATGTGAATGATAAAAGCAAACAAACAAACAAACACATAGACACAGAGAACAGTTTGGTGGTTACCAGGGGGTGGGGGAAGGTAAAATGGGTAAAGGGCCGCATATGTACAGTGACAGATGGAAACTAGACTTTTGATGGTGAACATGATATAAGGTATATAGAAGTTGAATTATAATGATGTACACCTAAAATCTATATAATGTTATAAACCAATGTTACCTCAATTAAAAAAAATTAAATTGATCAGTTTCAAACTTTTGGAACATATATTTGCATATAATTGCTCTCAATATACTTATGTAACATCCAAAGCCTATATTCCCAAATACAGAAAACCTATTCATGCCAAAAAAAGAGAAAGACAGCTTTCATCCAAAGCTTTTCATCATTGAGAAGACAGATCTCATTTCTTGATGACATGAACTCACTTTCCTGATCCAGAGGTGAGAGAGAATCAGTAAAATTTCTAGGTAGGAAAAATCACCATTTCCTCACCAGACATAGGTGCATAATGACATGCTAGCACTCATGGTTGGGTGCTAGAAAAAATTGGTAACATTATTCTAGAAAACAATTTGGAAATATGTGTTAAGCACAAACTAGGACACTAAATTTTCACTTGGGGAATTTACTCCATGTAAACAAAAAGACAAGCGCACAAATATGTGCATTACAATGTGGTTTATATTTTTTAAAAATACAGTAGCCTAAATGTTCCTCATAGCCAGCCCTGGTGGACTGCTGGTTGAGAGTCAGTGCTCTCACTACCATGTCCCCGATTCATTGTCTCATCAGAAGATCACACCACCCATCTGTCAGTTGTCATGCAGTGGCAGTTACGTGTTGCTGTGATGCTGATGGCTATGCCACTGGTATTTCAAAGACCAGCAGAGTCTCCCATAGTGGACAACTTTCAGTGGAGCTTTCAGACTAAGACAGACTAGGAAGAACGACCTAGCCACTTCCGAAAAAAAAATGGCCATGAAAACCCTTTGAATAGCAACAGAGCATTGTCTGATATAGTGTCAGAAGGTGAGAGAATGGTACAAAAAAAGAAAAAAAAGACCAGGCAGGGTTCTGCTCTGCTGTACTTAGGGTCGCTAGCACTGACAACAACAGTAAATGTTCCTTATGAGGTTAAGCAATTTATGTTATATTATTATAACACTATTGTAACACTATATCATCTAGAGCTATATTTATTGACATGTAGAAATGGATGTTAAAATTTATGTATCCATATTACAAATAATATATTCCCATTATAATGCATTATAATAGTACATAATTATATGCATAAAATATTTTAGAGCCCACCATCTGTGCTCCAAACTTCCTAGGAGGTAATTATTCTCAACAGCATGAATCTGTAAATACACATATATACATAGATATTGTGTTTATTTTTATTGTTTTAATCGAAAAGGGGGATATACGGGCTGGCCCAGTGGTGTAGTGGTTAAGTTCACACGCTCTGCTTCAGTGGCCCGGGGTTCACAGGTTTGGATCCTAGGCTATGCACCGCTTATCAAGTCATGCTGTGGCAGGTGTCCCACATATAAAGTAGAGGAAGGTGGGCACAGATGTTAGCTCAGGGCCAGTCTTCCTCAGCAAAAAGAGGAGGATTGGCAACAGATGTTAGCTCAGGGCTAATCTTCCTCACCAAAAAAAAGAAGGGATATAATACAATTTGCTTTTTTTGAAAAAGAACTAAGGATATACCCTTCCAAGTTAGTATTAATAGGCTTACCTCATTATTTTTAACAACTGAATAAATTTCAATTATGAATATTCTTAAGATGTACATTGTTTAGGTATAAAACAGAATGTAGCTTACACCCCTTGTATTAATGTAAATATATCTATACATGTCCATCTTCATAAATACATACAGAAAGAGAGAGATTATGAAAAATCCAAAATTTTTACAATCATAACGGGATTATAGAAAAGTATAGCTTTCTTCTTTATATTTCTATATTGTATGAGAACAATACTCCCTTAGGTAGAAAAAATGCTAAAGTTATTACTGGTTGGCATAAAATAAAAATAAAGTATAATTTTACTCATGCTTGATATTTAAGAATTATAAGTATTGTGCCTCTAAACAGCAGAATTAATGGATCAAAAGCAAATTAAAATTTCTAATTAAAAGTAGCAATTGTTTCTTCTGAATTTTAGATAATATTCACTGTTTATCTGAGCCACTTCTAATTCCCTAAAGTTAAACTAAAAATTTTCCATCTTCTCATATGTAAACTCTACCAAAAGTAAGAGTCAGGCCCCAAGGTTGCCCTGTGAGACAAAAAGAACCGTCTAGATGTCACATCAGGCTAAACACAGCCCCTTTTGGATGACTACAAATGACCAGCCAGGCCATCTACTGCCTCAGGGGATATAAAGAATTATTTTCTAAATTTGGACATCAAAAGGCATAAGTGATTAATCAAGTAGTATCTCGAAGCTTTTCTACATGCATTGTTCTGTTAATTAACATGGTGTCTGCTTCCTGCAAATGAAGCCCCGAGCTATTAAATAAAATTACAGCAGCGCTGACTAAGAAGGGGGCTCATTTGGAAAAGCACTAATATGCTTTCTTTCTGTCTTGAGCAGAGTCGTTAGAAGGCAGCTCTGCTTTGGAGGATGACACTCCCAGAAGTCATTTGATCATAAACACACGCCATATTCACCTAAAACACAGTTTGTCAATTATATGTCATGACGATGTTTTTAAACAAACGCAGTTGTTTTATGTTTATTTATACCCAACTTTATTATAAAAAAATAATTTGAGTCAAACATAGCAGATCTTATTCTCCTAACTGAATGCTGTAGAAATCCAAAATGTGTTCATTTATCTCAAATACGACTTTGAGGGAGGTTTAAAATATCTCCAGAACTGTTTACAATATCATTTTGATATCCTCAATGATATCGAATATTCAACCAAAAGGTTTAGGAAAAATATTCTAGAGTAATTATTAGAAATATATAGTTAATGATATTGCTATTTCACTTTTAAAAAATGCCCATTAAGTATTAAGATCGATTTTCTCAGGTTGCCCTAAAAGCAATTGTTCAAATCATTGAGCAGTTATTATAAGTGGAATAAACACATAAAGTTTATCAGGCAAATTTTCCCAATGATGCCAGTCTTTATCATTTTCTTAAAACAAACAAATAATCTCTTCATATTAAAAATGTTTTAAATTGATATTTGGCTCCTTATTCTAACCAATGCATCTTGCAAAATAAAGGTACCTTAAAATATCGTTTTAATTGCTTGATTTAAATTTTAATGGGATTAAACTCAAATACAACATTTCCAGTTAGTCTTTATTTGTGATGCAAAAAGAATTAAGATTCCATAAAAATGACTCATAGCATTTTTTTCTTTGAGAAACTAGGTTTTAGCAGATGTATAGGAAAATCCAAATTTGACATGTTCCTAATTTCCAACTAAAGAGTCATCTTAATCATATTCACCCAGATTAACGTCATTTAAAGGTAGTGCCTGCCATTTTTACAGACTTTCAAGAATAGGTTACATGATTAATTTCTGTTTCATACAGAGGGATTGATTTCACAAGAAAACACTTCCTGAAGGAAAAAATATCTTGCCTCTGTTTTCATGTGCCTTCTCTAGGTAGTGTATCAGGTCTCTTCCTCTGGGTTAGGCAGATTAACTTCCAGACTAACCCAGGTAGCTATCACAAAGAGGAAGTAAATGCACTCTCCAAAACTAAAATGCAATCCGAAATAAGTGAATCATTCCACTATTCTTCCTAGAGAAAATGCCAACTAGTAAAGACCCAACATGATGTGCCCAATTGCTGGCAGCATTTGTGTTTACATAATAGTACATTAAAATATACATAATATCATTTACATTCAGAAAGAAATCAGAGAGACACAAACAGAAATAGCACACACGCGTTCTGTTATCAGCTGCCCTATGCTAGGCTCTGTGCTAATGCTGGAGATGTAAATAGAAGCAACATAGATGTAGTGCCTTCTTTATGGACTTTATATCCAGTAAAATGTAGGCACTTGAAAATGCAGTAAAAATAAAGGGTGTCACATGCTAAAATTGAAATGAGGGGTTCAGGGTGCCACAGTGGTTACATACCAGGAATCTTCATTTTATTTGGGTTACTCAGAGAAGGCTTTCAGAAGTAAGTGTAAGCATTACGTAAAGAGGGAGAAGGATGTGTGATAGCTCAGAAATGAGAGACAGCAACAGTTTTGAGCAGCTGAAGAAAGTTCCCCAGGGCTGAAGCACTGGTGTGGGTGGGGGTTTGCAGTGATAATGGATGAAGTGGAGGAACTGGCAAAAATCAGAAAATTGAGGATTTTGCCAGCCATGCCCACGAGTGTGGATTTTATCTCTAGGATAAGGGGAAGCCATTAAAGTGTTTTCCAGGGAGAGACATGATCAGATCTACATTCAGGAAGGACTATTCCCTATGAGTGTAGAGAATGATTTGCACTTTGCTGCAAAACTAGAGACAAAGAAATCTACAGAAGACTTGTTAAAATAATTCCAGTGAGTGATAAGAGTAGCTTAGATAAGCATGTTAAGAACAGGGAGAAAAAAATAGACGAATTCAAGAAATATTTAGAAGTAGGCTTGGGGCCCGCCCCGTGGCTTAGCGGTTAAGTGCACGTGCTCTGCTGCTGGCAGCCCAGGTTCGGATCCGGGCGTGCACTGTCACACCGCTTCTCCGGCCACGCTGAGGTGGCGTCCCACATACAGCAACTATAAGAATGTGCGACTATGACATACAACTATCTATTGGGGCTTTGGGGAGAAAAAGGGAAAAAAAGAAGGAGGATTAGCAATAGATGTTAGCTCAGGGCCAGTCTTCCTCAGCAAAAAGAGGAGGATTGGCATGGATCTTAGCTCAGGGCTGATCTTCCTCACAAAAAAAAGTAAATAAATAAAATTAAAAAACAAATAAATAAATAGAAGTAGGCTTGATCACTGATTGATTATTGGGGAGATAGAGGGAGTAATGACAAACAGAAAGGAGGCTACAGGAACTCTCAGGTTTATTATATTTGGGCTAATGGGAAGATGGTCATGATATTCACTGAGATAAAATAATATAGATAAATACTTTCAAAAATATGCCCTCACAGTTACTCTTTATTCCCTTACTTACCTTACTTTTCTTCACAGCACTTATCACTATTTGACACCACACACACAGTGTGATTATCTTCCCCCCTCCTTTAGAACATCACCTCCATGGATACAGAAACTTTACCTACTGCTGTATCTCCATCAGTAGACAAGAAGTTTCAGGTTGGAAGATAATAAGCTTGAGTTGTCTCTGAAACTTGCAAGTAGAAGTATCTAGTAGATGGGTTGGATATACGAGTTCATGTCTCAGGAGATAGGTATGGGCTGGGAATATACATTTGGAAATCATCAGCTCATGGAGAAGGAGTGAAACACAGGAGCAAATGACACCCAGGAGTAAGGGCAGAATGAGAGAAGAGAGCCCTGACGTTCACTGACATATAAGGACTGATAACGGAGGAGGAGCACTAGAGGGAGACGGCGAATACAGAGAGCCAGGAGAGAGTGGTGTTAGGGAAGCCCAGACACAGGAATTAAAACTTTTAGTAATTGTCTGAATTTGGGTTGACCTTCCTTAAATGCAGATTCTCTCTCCCTCTGTCAAATCAGACAAAAATTCATAAGCTGTTTTTGCAATTAGACTTAGTTAATTGTGCAAATGATGATTCTATTGAAGTACTAGCAGCAATCAGGACCGGTTACATAATTTGCAGGGCCCGGTGAAAAATAAAAATGAGTGGCCTCTATTCCAATATTGAGAATTGCAAGATGGCAACAGCACAGCACTAAAATAAGCGTGGGTCCCTTCTAAGCATGGGGTCCTGTGTGACTGTACAAGTCACACACCCATGAAACCAGCCCTGGAAACAACCTTTATCTTTTAGTTTCAGTCAGGTTTAAAGAATTAAACACAAATATGTTATTTTCCATAAAAGACTTACACTATTTCATCTGCCTGAATTTCTTAAACCTTGAACAAACAAGAGAAAAGAATTCCCTCTGGTTACTTTAGAGTCAATAGCAGCAGAGAAATATGGCTTCATCAAAAGGAGATTGATTTGAGTAGAAAATACAGATGATTTTGACTGGTTGAATAAATTGAACACAATTATAAGATGGTAACTTTCTTATTTTAAGAAAAAAACAGAAAAGAAATGATATCTTCTGGGATATATAAACATTCATATCATATCCAAATAGCGAGTTAATTCGAGTTGTTTAATCAGATAACTGACAGTGACCAAATAACAGAAAGTGAATAAATAAGGCCAATGTTCCATTTCTACACACCTCTGATTCAGAGTCATTTTCAGGGTTGAGTGAATTAGAACAATTACACCAGCCCAGAGCTTTGGTGCTGGGGGAATCACTCAGCTGTTAAAAACAAATTCTGTGACTCCAATGTTCTTACCACATTGTCACCAAATCAAAGCAGTTGGCAATAGCCCCTTTGATTTTCTGCCAAGACCCTCGATCTATACATTGTCCTTTTGTCATTACTTGTTCCTCTGGAGGATGGCCTTGATGTTCTTTGAAACATAATTTCATTTGTACATGCACCTCTCCAAGGACCCACAGCATGATTTGTCCTGGCACTGCAGCCTCTTGTAGACAGCTCTGAGATCTGTCCCTGCTGCTGAGACTGCCCAGTCTGACTCCAGGAGACAGACAGTTAAAAGCAACCTCTTTATGTCTGATGATTCAGTCACAAGGAAATTTCTCAGCCAAATAATAACACAAATTAAAAAAGCAGAATGTATTGAAATTTACACTTTGATGATGACTTTAGTTTGTTTCTAGATCAACTTTGTGGGTGTCTGACACTGACCCATACGACATATCTACTTTTTAGCTGAATATTAACTGGACAAGAAAGCTGTAATTAGCGTCTTGAATTTGAACAAATTTCAAATCCTGTCAAGGCATGCACCTAATGACACCATTTTAGACTAAGTCATTTATCAAACTAGACCAGGGAAATGCTGGTCTTGTCACCCTGAATACCCAGATCCAGAGGCAAATATGAACATAAGTCATCCCCTCTCATTCTGAGGAAGATTAGGAGGCGCCTCATTAAAAAAAGAAATGGGGACATCATGGTAAGATGTGATTAGGTAAAACCTTTGCATCTGATTTTGTTAAAAATATGACCCTGAAATATCCTGGCCCAAAAAGTTTTTACTGAGTTTGAAGAAAGTCAAAAGTTCTTAAGTTCATATTCTAGTGAATGATTTTATAAGATAGAAGTTTGCTGCTACAGTATGGAGTTTCACTGATTTTATAGTCAGGAGAGGAATATTGCAGAATGATGGGAAAATGATGAGCAGAGCCAACAGGGATAGGGCCTGTGTGCTACTATGAACTCTCTGGAGAAATAAAGGGGCCACAATTACATAATTTTGTTTTCTCATCCATTTCCTAATGGGTTAGTTATATTTGCCTCGAGGGAACCTGTTTAAACCTAAATAGTTGTTTGAACAACAACAAAAAGAATGGCAGATGAAATCACCAGAGTCACACAGATGTAAGTGCTCTTGCTTTCCTTGGTAAGTGATTAGCACCAGACATCACCAAAAAGGCCGCCCGGCAATTGGCAGTATTTCTATTTGTAGTCATGGAATACAATGACGCTGGCCCTACAGGCGATTGCCGTGCACAGGTGTGGTTGAAAAGACTAAAGCGTGACCAGCACTCCTCTCCTGGCTGAGTGCTGTGATCACAATACATGAGTTCTTGGGGCCATTTAAGCAGCAGATTCACTACTAAAGCGTCACTGAGACTTCACATCTCGGCTGACATTTGATTCTCATTATTGTTTAACACGTATTAAGTATCTCATGTGAGACCGATCCTACACAGAGGATGTAAAACACACGGCTGTCAAAGTCAAGAGATGAAAAATTAACTTTGTATGACAGTGTGAACTTTCTCAAAAATACACTCACTAAGCAAAAATCTCAAAACAAAATGATACACAGCACAAGAGGCGTAGTTTGTGTTAACCTCGTTACACATGTTTTTAATTTTAACATCTCACTCATTTAGATATCGCTAAATTCGTATCTAGTAGCCTATAAAAACTTTCACTGGCATATCATCACTCAAGGATGTTAAACAACTTAAAATATATTTTTGTTTAAAAAGAAGGTGCTGCAGTTACCTAGCTAGTGATCACTGAAAGACAAACCTTATCCAATAAAATAAGCTATTATAGGAATTACGAACATATTTTTAATAATTAAAAATAAAATTATGATTCGAATAAAGTTCTTGAAATCTCCCAAAAACTAATGATACTAAATGTTGTTTAATATGCAGCAAAGGGCCTTAATGGTGTTTTTATAACTTGAACTCAAATGACCAGGACTCAATCTGTTCTGCACTTAATAGTCATATGTCCTCCGGGAAATGGTAACCTCTCTAAACCTCACTTTTCTGAGCTATGAAATAGGGGCAATAATACCTGCCGTACCTCCTGCACCAGGGTTTAACGAGGCTCAAATGACACAGTGTGTGTAAAAACCCAGTTCAGCCTCCATCCATTAGCGGCTGTTGTTTTTGTTATGCAAATCAAGAGAGAACCAGGTTTGAGGAAGGCTCTTTTTATAAATCATAAAAATTTTTTTCTGGGGCCGGCCCCGTGGCATAACGGTTAAGTGCACGCGCTCCGATGCTGGCCGCCCGGGTTCTGATCCTGGGCGAGCACCGAGACAGCGCTTGTCAGGCCATGCTGTGGCGGCGTCCCATATAAAGTGGAGGAAGATCTGTAGGGATGTTAGCCCAGGGCCAGTCTTCCTCAGCAAAAAGAGGAGGATTGGCATGGAAGTTAGCTAAGGGCTGGTCTTCCTCACAAAAAAAAAAAAATTTTTTTTCAACCCCAACAAAGAAAAAAATTAGAAATTTTAGGTCTTACTTTTGAGGAAATCTTACTGCTGTAACTTATTATACTCTTCAATAGCATGTTCAGACTGTTTAACACTTCTTTAAATAATATGAAAGGTAAGGAAAAACAAAATAAATTAAAAAAATAAAATATTGCCCATTTCTGGCATGGCTTCAATGGAATTGATCATTACAGATGCAAAGAATATGCCTAAGAATTTTTTAATTTGCTACTTGACATGCAAAAACGAAACTATCTGAAACAGCAGTGTTGTCAAGCATCATTTAGTTTGGGGGCACCATAAATGGATTTTAAAAAAAAGAAAACTGGTCAATTTTCCTTGAATACAAAATAGTTTAACTTACAGTTTAAAATATTTCAGCCATAATCTCAGTGGGAGATTTCAGAGGGATTGTTTTAATTTTTTGAAATTAAATAAAGTTAAACAAAAGCTTTTAGTTGTTCCCAACTTATTTTATTTGCAAAAAGCTTTCCTATGTAAGACAATTATTATCAAAGAATGAATTAAGAAGAAATAGCTTGAAAAAAAAAATGATTCCCCCACTTTATCAGGTAATAAAATCTATTACCCCTGAAATCATTTCACCTAATTCTCACTTGCTTCCATATCCCATACTCCATTTTGCTGAGTGAAATTTAATAAATCTCTCAGTCCAGGATTAAATTTTACTGTTTTATGAACTGTTAAATTGCATTGTATGCTTATTAAAGCTGGTGTTCTCTCATTCCTAGACACATTCTCATCTCTACCCTAGGGCACAATTAAACAAACAGCAGAAATTTTGTTTTCACCATTGGAGTATTTTCCAACAGGGAGCAATACATGAACATCAGCAAGTCACTTAACTATAAACAATGTGCACTTAATAATCCTCACATGCCTTGAACTACATAAACTATATTTTAAAGAGGATAATACATCAAATGAATAATAATCCCCATATCACGGGCTCTGACTTAGTTAAAACAAGATAGTTCCTGGAATACACTGTAATATATTAAAATACTTTACATCACTTATGCAGTATACTTTTTTGGAACCAACTGAGGTTTAATCACTTTTTTATATTCACACAATGTCTTTCCCTCTTAATACCAGGAATGAAGCTAGCATATATAATTCAGACACGAATCATAAACAGAAAATTCTACTAAGTATATAGAGTGAAGCGAGTAAAGGACAAAATTTTTAAAGGAAATGCATTTAAAAAAGAAAATGTTCTTTTCTATCTGCAGGCCACTAGAGTAGACTTTCCAAACTGCACGTGGGAGAATCTCAATTTTATTAATGCAGAATCTCTAAAACTCACGCCTGGACTTTTTTATAAAAGAGAGTCCTTAGGAACTCAGATTGTGACACAGAAGGGAAGATAGGCTTCATTGTGTGACTCTTTGGCTATGTGACCTTAGGCAAGCAGCTCATCCCTTCTGAGTCTCAATGTACTAACCTATGAAATAGGAATGAAATTTGTGTTTTCCTCAACTGGATGTTCAGAAAATAAGTTAAATTCAATCCCAGTTTGAAAATTTAAATGCAATAATGCATGTGGCATTCTTCACTGGACTAAACACTCAAGAAAACTTAGCTATTATTATCATCACTATGTGTAATAGGAAAAGAGCTGTCTGATTTTTATTTAATGTCTACATTTTAATAATTTAACATATTTATGACTTTCCATACTTACCATATTGTATGTTCCAGGAAGAAATGAACTTTATTATTTCTCCCACAACACGTTAGATACTATATATTTATGGATTTAATCAGAAAATGGTGGTGTAAGCCTCAGTTCCCCTATTTAAAAATATATTTCTTTTGATAGATAATGTAACAAAGGGCTTTAACATATGTTGATTTAATGGTGGCAAAAGCATGATAACCCAAAACATGATATTAATAAACGGGCAAATGTTTTCTTTTCTCCTTCCTTGCCAAGACTATATATTCCATCAGCTACTTAAAGCAACGTTTTTTGGAACTTGAACCTCAGCCACTAGAATTCTTAGCAAGTAATTATTTACAAGATTCAGGAGGTCATTCTTCAAAACCAAATGTATGTATATATACATTTAATTTATTTAGTATATATATGTTTGTATATTTAGTATATATTTACATATATACTAGTTAGTGTGTATACACACACACACACACACACACACACACTACAGATGTCTTTGCCTTTAAGAACATCCATCTGATTCAAGGATTATAAGAACTAAATTCTTAGTAAATGCAACAGCAAAAAATTAATGTCAATTTGTTGACCAAACCAGGAAAATTGGGTAAATTCATGAATAGTGACTGGCAGACAAGCTAACTCTGTTTTTTAAACTAATATACTGATTAAGCCTATTTGTCTAACAAATTCTAGTACTTTGGTATTTTCAGTTAGCTCAGGACCGAAAAAAAAAGACAACGTTTTAAATTCAAATGTTGGCCATCTGAAGAAACTGTTTTCAGAGATGCTTGAATATTTATATTCAGACCAAGCCCTCATAAACCCGTCCTCTGTTAAGAGTCTGTAGCAACCTTCCAAATGAGGTTTAAGTCTGAGATTTGAGATTGGCACGAAGCCTTTGCTTAGGAGAGAACAAACCTTCTAAACAGTATTGGAATAACATGCCTAAATTTTATAAATGTAGCCATTGATAAATGAACATTATTGTGAGAAGAGGAAACTTGTTTTCCTAAGAAAAATTATCATCGAAGTTTCTTTTAAGACAGTGTTGGGAAGGCCACGCAGCCAACTTTGTTCTCCCACGGTTCTTATTGCTCTCTTTTGTTCTTGCCTGTGTTTGGTCTTGACTCTAATTTGTTTTCTAAATATCCCAGTGCCTCCCTCCGTTTAATTAATTTTCTAACTACTCCCTTAGGGAAACTTACCTCTTCCCCTAGTCTTGTCTGAACAGCGCAGCAGCAGCACTAACAAGAAATGGCATCACGTTGGCCTCAGATGTTATTAAGGAACACAAAACCTGGAGGGAGGGAGCCTTACATCTCCTATAAAAGTCCCCTAGCATAAAACCTTTCAAATCAAGTGCCTACATGCTCTCTCTTCACAGAAAGCATTCCTTATAAACATTTTGCCCCAGGTGTTAAAGTCTTCATGGTCAACAACTAATTGAAAAAATATGATTTCCATTATAATAATGTTTCATAAATTGCTTTCCTAAGATGAAATGCACTATATAAATCAGTTTTGCCAATAGGCTAGGTATAATAGGTATACCAATAAGAGAATAAAATATTTCGCAATATTTAGTTACTATTTTGTCATATTTTATTAATGTCATTATAGTGCTGCATCTGATGCTGCTCTGCTCTAAATGGCTGAAAAGCTATTATACCCACTCGGTAGATAACACTTTCAAATTAGGTTTTTATTAGTGCGTAGTGTGATTTCTGATATATCTGACAAGCTAGGGCAGATAACACACTAGTTTATCTAGAATATAGAACTACTTTTCTCTGATTATGTCTCCATGGGAAAAACCTTCTTGAAAACTCTCTAGAGTCTAGAAAAGGTAAAATAGACTTTGGATTCATATAGTGTTAGGAGTGATTTTGGAGATGATTTACACTAACACTATCATGAGGGACAGTGACTTTAAATGACAGATTTTCCTGCCTTGTCCCTTGCTTCTGCTCTCAGTTTGTTGGAATGCATTTTCCCCACTTAAACCTGAGTGAATTTTAAAATTCTTCAGAAGTGCCTCATTGCTGACAGGATCAAGTCCCTATTCCTCCATGTAGCTTACGAGGCCCTTCACAGTCTGGTCTCTTTTCATCTGGCCCTTTTAACATCCCACTATCCCTATCCCCTTGATTTCCACGATCCAGCCAAAGTGAATGGTGTTTCACTTCCTGACTGTACCCACATTTCCTTACCGCTGAGCCTTTGCACATGCTGTTTTCACTATGTGGATCATTCATCCTTGCTCCCCACAGTCCATTTCCTAGTTAGCATAGGCCTCGCCTCCCTGACCACTCAGGATGGGACCAGAAGCCTCTGCTATGTGCTCACCTGGCACCTTGTCCTTTCTTTTCACCGCGCTACTCACACTTTATGGAGACTAATCAGAAACTTCTTTGTTTCCTTCAAAAGACCTTAAGTGCTGTGAGGATAAGGATGATGGTTCCTTCGGTTATATCACAGTTGGTATCACAGGTCTGGCGTATGGTAAGTGCGCACTAAATGTTCAGTAGCTAATTGAAAGACCTCAGGTCAGAGAGTTCAATGGGCCAGAGAATGTGAAGTAGAACCCAGACCAGTATCCTAGCACATGGTACTCTCTGCTACACCACGCTATCTTTGCTTTCTTAAGTGAATTTGAGATGGGAACAACCAATTATATACAAAACATAACCCACGGCAGCTGTTCACTTTTTAAAAGAAATTCACTTTGATACAAATTAAAGTATACTTTTGGGGTGAGATTATGGTTAAACATTTATATAGGCTAATTAAATTATATGAATACTTTTACCTAAATCCCAAATTCTGAAAAGAATTCTAAAAATATACAATGAAGGAAGATAAATTAATCACTTTAATTATAAAAATCAACTTAAATTTTATATCATCAAGGTCACATGCTTATAGAAGAAGGAATAATCTACGTAGAGAAGAGAAAAGGTGACATTTCTTCTCCTGCAACTGTTAATTGAATATTTTCTTCTATTTTATTTAGCAAAAGTAATTTATCATTATTCTTCATTCCATAACTCAATTCACATTATTTCTAATAATATTTGATGGATTCAATTTATGAAAACAAACGATTGATTAAAAGTTTGAAAGGTACTATGCAAAACCTTCTTAAAAATTAATACAATTTTAATTAACAAAATTACTGTATCCAGTAATATGACTATTTTTCAATTGATTTTATGTGTACTATTACTTTAATGTATTCTAAATTATCAATATTTTACATTACTTTACACAGTAGAAAACCCCAGCAACATACTATTAATATGTCAGGAAACTGTCAACTACCATGCAACAGAAATACAAGCCACATATTTTCAATAGAGTTCTGGTCCTTCTGTTTCTTTTTCTTTGTATATTAATACAAAACCTAATTGATTAGTAATTATTAATAGACAGAGTCTTTCAAAAGTGAAGACATGGAAAGAAAATGAGTGTTCTAAAGTATTATATCCGGAAACAAATACTTGTCTTTCACGGATTGTATTCATAATTATATATCAAGTTCATTTTCCCCACAAAGACTTTAGATCGTCAGTAACTCCATTTAAAGAACACAATAGATTGTATTGTGAATTTAAATTCTAGATCTTAGGAAAGAAGAATAAACTGGTTTCTTCCTTTAAAGTGGTCTTGTATCTTTGGAAATGTTATGATGCTCATAGGAATATCACATCAAAGGCTTTTGGAAGCGGGATGATGGTGATAGTCTTATTATTTTCTTGATGTTAATGCCATCAAGTTGATTCCGACTCCTGGCCACCCTGTGTACAGCAGAGCTGAACCCTGCCTGGTCTTTTTGCACCATCCTGTCAACTTCCAGTGCTATATCAGACAATGCTCTGCTGCTGTTTCATAGAGTTTTCAAGGCCAATTGTTGCAGAAGTGGATGGTCAGGTCTTTCTTCCTAGTCTGTCTCAGTCTGGAAGCTCTGCTGAAACCTGTCCGCCATGGGTGATCCAACTGGTCTTTGAAATACTGGTGGCATAGCTTTCAGCATCACAATAACACACAACCACCACAGTATGACAATCGACAGACAGGTGGTGTGGTTCCCTGACCGGGAAACGAGCCAGGGGCTACAGTGGTAAGAGTGCCAAATCTTAACCACGAGACCATTAGGGCTGGCTTTATTATTTTCTACGCTGATTTAAAATTTTCAATTTTACAATGTTGCAGACTTAGCGATGAAAAGTTTACCTGCTAATATAAGTTCTGTATCAGTCTATATCATATATCTAACAATTTTTTCCCCTTTGGAGACTTATGGAAATACTTCCAATGTATGTTCATGATTATACATAAAAACAACAACTTTGTACAAAACTTTGGATTTATAGAGTACTTTTATATATACAATATTATTCCTCATATTTATTACCATTTCATGTGTTAGTGTTGGTATTGGTATTCTAAGATAATATGTGTGTATGTAGGACAAAGCAAAGGACTTACTATATGATATTCTAATTCTATCATTTCTGGTATCATTGAGAAAATAGATTCTCACTATTGGGGAAGGAAATTTAGATATAAAGTAGAAGAGGATAAATAAAAATCTGGTAGTTCTAAATTTGAATTATCAAAATAAACTCATGATGTGTTTTATTTCATAATTAAAAATAAAATAAATATTTCCCAGCTTTGTCTACTGAAAAGGCCTATAAACAATGTCCAATTCAATAAGAATGAGTACCCCAAGTATCCATATTATAGTCTTGATATACCATACCATTCCCCACTAAAAGAAACCAAGATCCTTGGATAAATAAAGCTGATTCTAGAGCTGGGGCAAAATAATATACCAGATAACCTGGAAAACCTTGTTAATTCTCGATAAAGGATGCTATTGATGAGAAATATGTCTGAGTCAAAATAACTTAGAGGCTCTCTTGAAGAGATTCACAATGGCCAAAATAGAATAACTTGAACATTAAGAATAATAACTGAAATGACTTGAAACATAATAGGTATATTTAATTATAGTTTGTAACAATACAATAAACTAATTGATCAGTGTTGATAGATGATAATGAGCCAATTTATTATTTTGGAAGCTCGTAAATAAAGGGAAATAATTAAGCATATATTTTTCCTTTTTTATGTGAAATTGTATGACTAGGAAACCAAATAGTAAATGGGGAAGGTTTTTCTTTCAGAAGTATCTCAGCTAATAAATGAAGACGAAATGAGAGAAATAGAATCTCTTCATATGGCTTCTTTGAATTAATGGATCTGGGCAGTGATCTTCATTGGTTCCTAACATCGCAAGAGGCAACCAAACATGAAGTGCCTTCTGGTGGAAGAACACAGTATCATCTGTGAAGTAGTTTTACCCAAAAACAAACAAACAAACGATTCAACCTAAATGTGATTAAGTCTTTAGAACCAACTACTGATTTACAGAAAACATAGAGGACAGATAAACATGTTAAAGAAAACCATGGGGATGCAATAAGCAAAATCCAGACAGTGTAATAATGTCAGCCTACCATAATGAGTGGATCTAATTTGGATCTCAATTCTAAAAGCCCAACTGTTATGAAAAAAATATGAAATCAATGAGGCAATTGGGAATTAGAACATTGTATATTTGATGATGCTAAAGAATTATTAGTAGGGCCAGCCCTGTGGCTTAGCGGTTAAGTGCACACACTCTGCTACCGGCGACCCAGGTTCGGATCCCGGGGGCACACTGACACACCGCTTCTCTGGCCATGCTGAGGCTGCATCCCACATACAGCAACTAGAAGGAAGGATGTGCAGCTATGACATGCAACTATCTACCGGGGCTTTGGGGAAAAAAAAGGAGGAAGATTGGCAATAGATGTTAGCTCAGAGCCAGTCTTCCTCAGCAAAAAGAGGAGGATTACCATGGATGTTAGCTCAGGGCTGATCTTCCTCACAAAAAAAAAAGAAGAATTTTTAATTAATTTTTGGTACTATACTGTTATTTAGGTTATGTGTGTTTTTTAAAGAGACTTTACTTTTTAGTGATACATTATGTAATATTTATGAATAAAATGATGTGATATCTGGAATTTACTATGATATAAGACGGGAGGGGAAGTAGAAGGGGACAGAAATGAAATAAAATGGCAGAGTGAGCTGATAATGTTTGAAGCTAGGTAGAGTACATAAAGGTTCTTTGCTATTACCATTCTGTCTACTTTTGTATATATTTAAAATTTACCATAATAAAAAGTGAAAAGAAAAGAACAAGGGGCTGGCCCTGTGGCATAGTGGTTACGTTCGATGTGCTCTGCTTTGGCAGCCAGGGTTTGCAGGTTTGGATCCCAGGGGCGGACCTACACCACTCATCAGCCATGCTGTGGTGGCAACCCACATTCAAAACAGAGGAAGACTGGCACAGATGTTAGCTCAGGGCTAATCTTCCTCAAGCAAAAAAAGAGGAAGATTGGCAACAGATGTTAGCTCAGGGCTAATCTTCCTCAGCAACAAAAAAGAAAAAAGAGAACAAAAGAAGTTTAGAAAATAGGAGTGACTTTAGAACTATTTTTTTTCCCCCAAAGCCCCAGTAGATAGTTGTATGTCATAGTTGCACATCCTTCTAGTTGCTGTATGTGGGACGCGGCCTCAGCATGGCTGGAGAAGTGGTGTGACGGTGCACCCGAGATCCGAACCCGGGCCACCAGTAGCAGAGCACGCGCACTTAACCGCTAAGCCACCGGGCCAGCCCTGATTTTAGAGATTTATAGTTACTACATGGTAGAAGAGAACTTCAATCTTTTGTTCCAAATCCAGTACCTTTTCATTGTATCACAATATTCCACAATGCAGAGAGAACTTCAAATTAAATGATAGTATCTTTTCGTAGAAATAGTCTTGAACCATTTGCCCTGTTTAGTCTAGAAAGGGCATATAAAGTAAATGAAAAAGCAGTGAAGGAAATAGCCAGTGGGCCTGTGTAAAAGAGAGCATGGGAAGTCTACCATTCTTCTACCAATCATACGTCCAGTAGCAATGAATCCACAAACCTTGACCAAATTATAAGCAGTTACAATACTTCTCTTCCTCTGACCATTCAGCTGCTAACTATCCAAAAACAAGACACTTGGAACTACAGAAGAATAATTGCATCATTCTTCCTGACTGCTTTCTCTTGCCATAGCATTGAGACATTGATGAATCTTGTTACTATAGCTGGTGCTCTAGATACGTGCAATACCCATGCAACTTTGTGCGCCATTAATCAGTGCCATGGAAGAAATACTGGTTATGCCACTGAAAGGAGAAAGGATTCTGTGACACGTTTGATACTTTTATTTTCTACCCAATTTTCAATGAATATGATTGAGTGGTTTTCAAATACATTTATCTGAGCTTCGGTGAGCAGGGTAAAACAGGAAAGCATCATGTACATACCACAAAATCTGGCTCTTATGAGAAGGAAAATAGTATTTATTGTGATTGTGGAATATGAGCTTTGGATTCTAAGAAACTAATGTTCAAATCCCAGCTCTGCCACTTACCTACCATATGACCCTGGCCAACTTAGTCTCTCTAAGCCTAAGTATATACAACCACAAAATAGTAAAAATAATACCCCAAATAGGAAATTATGAGTTAAATGAGGCAATTTAGGCAAAACATTTATCATGGAAGCTGGCATATACAAGTGTC
This sequence comes from Diceros bicornis minor, assembly GCF_020826845.1. Taxonomy (NCBI): domain Eukaryota; kingdom Metazoa; phylum Chordata; class Mammalia; order Perissodactyla; family Rhinocerotidae; genus Diceros; species Diceros bicornis. Next base: position 32,436,434 of record NC_080762.1, read on the forward strand.
CAACAAATAAGAGTTGTCTTATGTTGCTATTGATGTTAATACAGAAAGAAACCAAGTGAATAAATATTGAACGGTTGCCTTTATTAAGAAGTCTCGCTTGCTCACCCTGAAAGGAAAACCACTTTTCTTCATAAAGATCATATAGATATAAAATGCTTAAATATATGAAACAGGTTTAATTTTTAACGCTCATTGATAGACCACTATGAAGAAATATCATCATCATCCTCAGTGAAGGGAAGCCACGTGTTAGGCTTCGTTATCAGACCAGGTTTTAAGGCAGGCTATGGATCTAACTTCTCAGAGACTCTGCTTTGAAATCTGTTTAGCACAAATAACACTTCTTTTGCAATGTGCAAATTTAATTACTTAAATAAATTTGTCTTTCTTATTCCAGGCACTTAGTAAACATTGGTTCCTTTTCTTTGCCCAAATTCGGCTTCCTTAAAATAAATAAAATAAAAACAAAAAAGCCAGATTTAAATTAGGCCACTGGTTATTTTCAAGCACTTGTTGCAAAATTAATATTTGTGTTAGGCTAAAATTTGGGAGATTTTCTAAGCCAATGTCCTTTTCCTAAGCAAACAAACGAAAAGTCATCTTTTAAAATTTTCTCTCTATATGTTTTATGATATGCATAGCATTGTAATAAATTAGAACATAATTTGTAACTAAATAAATATACATATATTTTAAGTCATTTTCAATCAAAATGGTAAAGATGATTATCTTGGAGAATAGTCTCAGGTTCTTATCCAACTAATACCTTCAATACAACATTTTTTTAGCACCTACTGCGTACCAAGTACTTTGATATATCCCAGAGAGACATACATCAGTAATCCTGCCCTAGCAGAACTCACAGTCTGGTGGAAAGGGAGAAATTTATATAAATATTTATGATGTAAATAATGTAATAAAACTATTCAGGTTGAACCATTTTTGACTTATAAAAATGGCAATTTCATATGGTCCAATTAATATATTTAATGTCCTTCTTAAAGTCTTTAGCTGTCCCAGAATTTTCTAACATTAATTTATCCTTTAATTGAACAAGGATGGTTGCTTTCCAGAAAACAAATTTTTTCACTACTAAATAATTTTTATTTAATTATCCGTTTTGTGCTAAATTGATCAGAGGAATGGCAGAGCCAAATTATGACTGTATTCTATGACATTCCCTAACAGATAATACATCTTAGTCCATTTTATTTCTAACAGTTTCTAGAACAAGCAATAGCTAACTCCAAAGTATTCTGTTTTTTTTTGCCTGCAGGCATATTTTTCAGTTATTCACTTTCCATTTTCATATCACCCTGTAACTTACGTTAACCCAACCAGGATTTATCCCTGGTTTTATATGGTAGGTACTGTGGCAACATCCTTTTGTTTATTTTTGCCTAAAACGTGAACATTTTCAGGAGAAATTTTAGCAATTGCAGTGCCAGGTCCCTTTGGCTGTTATCTCTTTCTGACTTGGCAGTATTTGAAATCCTCCTGCAGAGACTCTGGCTGCTGGCCTCTACAGCACATGGCCTGCCAGCCACAGAACAAAGTGAGATATAACTGTTGTTTAATAATATGCAAAGATAAATTCTGTATTGCAGTTTTCTCTCTTTAATGCACTGTGGCCTCAAAAAGCCACAGAGATGGTCTTTCTCTCTATTTTCATCTGAATTTAATTAGTATCCAGATATAATTTAAATAACCCAAATAAAAATGAATGATGTGTCTATCAACATTAATGTCTACATTGTTATTAAAAATAGTGTTATTAATCTTTGGATTATTTTTTGAAATATATTATTATTGACTCAATAAATTAAGATATCTCATATGTATATGAATTCACAGATATGAAGCACAGAAATTCCAAAAGATGCAAGAAACCAGATATTAATGACTTAGGAGGAAGTAACAGTCTATTTTCAAAAAAGAATGAGGGCCATCTAATTGGATAAAGCTTGTCATTCACCAATGAGGAAGAGCGAATTTTATATAGACTTGACATGGCCAAAAAGAAAGTGCATTGTCTTTCAGGAACTTGTATCCAGGACATGATGGAAAGACTGCCAAGACTTATCACACCTGCTGATAACTACCCATGCCTGCTGGTTCATGTGGGTATGAATGATGCCATCACAATAAACATGCAAGCCATTTCTAGAAGCCATGATGTCCTAGACAGGAAACTAAAAGGCTCCTGGGACCCAGATGTTGTTTTAACTTTTACTCCAACTCAATGTGTGGTTTAGGAAAGGAAAAAATGCTAAGCAGTTGGTTGTATAGATGGTGGCAGAATCATGATTTAAGATACTAAAATTGGTGGGCATTGCCTAAAAACCGGTTGTATTTTTATAGGGACAGGGAAGAATATCATTTCTCTGGTGAACTGCTGATCTAATTCAGAGGATTTTAAAGTAAAACCTATAGGGAGAGACAAATAATGTCAAAATATTAAGAAGAATTATAAAAATTAGATATAACACAGAAAGAAAAACATTAGGGGGTTTCTCAAGGTCTTCATAGGATAACATAACTGATTATAGAAAATACTCGTGACCTCAGATAACTATGTATCAATGGCCAGAGTATTATAATAAAAAGGATATGTGTGTGCATACCCATTCACTTGTGCACGTGTGTATTTGCCAAGGGAAATTGAGAATTCAGTATTATAATGCAGCAGTGCAAGTATACAATTTAATTGAAGAAACAAATCTGTTAAAAGGAAGGCTAAAATAATGAAATCTATCTTATCTGCTGAGATAAAAATTTGAAGGTAGCAGAATGTTGACAGTAAAGGAGATTGGATTGTAAGTGGCATCATTTATGAGGATGATACAGACTACTCGGTTAGATGACTGAAATGGATGATTATTCCACATTCACATCCAAAAATGCTAGAGTGATTAGGTATACAAACAATAGGAAAGAGAGAAGAAAAAAGCACTCAATTCTCCTTGGAGTGTTATTCAACTAAAGAAGTTAATTTCCTCACTTGCCCTGCTAGATAGCAATTTAATGCTTCAGATGCCAGAGGAAGCAACACAGTCACTTTGGATCAATAAGAAAGTGGTGGTGAAGTTGGAATCACGGGACTGCATGAGTATAACTTGCCATCCTAGTGGATAATCTTGGGGAAGGACGGTTAGGAAATGAGGATTATGGAATACAATTATAATTAGTTTATGTTTTAAGAAATCAGATTTCAAAACTTTCAGAAAACAGAAAGACCTAAGATTCTTATATAGTACAATGGCTCAATCAGAAAGGATTGAAAAGAAGTCCTCTGAAAATTGACATTAAAATGTTAATAATTGTAAATAATCCTGATGAGGAGGGAAACTGGGAAACATCCAAAAATACAGCCACTTGAAGAAAATCCTGAAAAGCTAAGTTTTTAAAAAGACATTTACAAAAGACACAGAAGAGAGGATAGGGCTAAGAAATTTTTCTTTTCTTACTTTTAGTTTTGTAAGCAGCATCAAACTTTGAGACTAGCTCAAAGAAAACTAAATTTTACAACATAATCTCATACTGCCCCTGTATTTGTAAGTAAAGTGTCTCTCCATCCACCTGAGTAAGAATATCCATCAGCCTTTTCAATGTGAATAACTTTTCCAAGTGCCTTTTAAGCACTGACTCTACTGATTAATCAGCAATAGAATAGCAGGCCCCTGACGTTCAGCTGTTTGCTATGTGGGTACTCTCAAATGTAGACAGGGCAATATCTGTGATATGGTGGCTATTCACCCTGATGTACTTCCTAAGTTGTATAAATCTAAAATTTAGATCTCCAAAATCTAGTTCTGGTTTATAACACTTTTTGTTACCAATATATATTCTTTCATTGAATAACATGTTGATATTATACTTTCAGCTTTTATCAAAAGTTGAGAAAACTAAATAAATCTATGAAAAATGATATATGCAATCTTTTAAGATCATGTTGCTTAATGTTCCTTACATAAACATTCATTTTAATAAGTTTCTCTTAGAGCATGAAAAAAATTATCTTTTCAAATGAATAAAATATTTTCCCTTTCGTTATTATGGAATTGCACACATCATTTTGTTGCTTTTTGCCTTACCTATAAGGAGGCTCAGATAAAGCAACTATAATGTTTACTCTAACATTTCCCTTAAGTAGCTCTTACTTATTTAGAGTAAGAAAAACTATGGAAATGATAGAACCTACTGCATAGGATACTTGGTATCATGTGTTCAAGTTAAGGCTGGTGTTGACGGGGTTCAGGACATGCTACCCCAAAATACGGCACCTTGTCATATCGAATATTTTAAGCTGAAAGAGTTTGAGAAAACAGCAGAAACAAGAAGCTCACTCTAACCTCCTCCCCCCACCTCCTTCTTCCTTGAAACAGATCATAAAATCCTCCTGTTAAAGGTAACCTCCCTATACCCAGAGGAAAGGAACATCCTTATCTCCGAAGACAATGGGATGCTAAGATGAATCCTAACAAACAGGCCTTGCTAAGTTTTCCCCCGTTGACTACAATTCCCTCATCCTCCTTGACCTATCATATTCCTCCAGTACTGTCCACTCTTCCCAAACCTAGTATGAAATACTCAGGTGTAATTGTTTTTTCAGGTCTTCATTTCCTTATGAAGGCTCCCATGTCACGGAAAACTTACATGAAATAAATTTATATGCTTTTCTCTTGTTAATCTGTTTTTGTCAGTTTAATTTTCAGACTCAGCCAGGGATTCAAAGAGGGTCAAGGAAAACTTTTCCCCCCATACAGTGTCATTGTTAGGGAGCAGAAGAATAGGAAACCACGGAACTCCAACTTTAATTCCTTTTCTGTGGCAAGGAGAACAAGATTCACATGGGAAAGGATGGAAAAGACCATGGAAAGAGGCCTCTGAAGGCCAAGATAGAGAGTCATCAGAAGACAGCTCTTGGCTCTCTAAGTTTGCATGCTCAAGTGAATTGCACCCCAATGTGCTGAGAATTTTTTCAGATATAGATGATCAAGCCCTTCTAAGATGCTAAAAACGGAGAAGAGGCATCAATTTGCTATTTCCATATATAGAAGAAGGTATATTCTGATACTTATCTCAAGCAAAATTTTTTGATAGCTTATCAACCTGATTAGAACTCGAACATGAGGAAGTGATCACTAGGGCATATTAAGAACAGCATGGTATAATAGAGGATAACAGACCTGACCTTGGAGTCAGGTAAACTTGGGTTTAATCCTGGCTGTGCTATTTATTAGCTATTGACTTTGGGGAAATTATTTGGCCTAACTGAACAAAATTGGGACATAGTAAGCATTCAGTTATGCCATACAAATATTATTGATTCTAGGTACTTTTGCCACAAGCATCTTTGCTGTAAGCAGTTTAGCCACAAATATTTTCCCTGCACAACTAATTGGTCCTAAGGCAATTTTGCCATAAAAGATAAAATAACTGGTTGACAGTTTTTGTTTCATTTGGTTACAAATGGCTTTCATAACGAAACATGAAAAATGAATAACAAAAGTAAAAAGACTTGACTGACTGGGAAAAATGAAAATACAAAACATTTAAAAACAAATATTTGAATATGTAAATGTGTGTAGATTCATGGCAATACTGCACAAAAAACTGATTTTATTTTGTGGATTGTTACCTAAGCATTTTGTCTTGTAAGTCTTTCGTTCATAGTACATACTATACATTTTTTTTTTTTTTTTTTGCTTGTTGATACATCTTCTCATTTAACATTGCACTTTTTTCTTTTTTCTTGCTAAAATGTCTTCCTTCATTAAGAGAGGTATCAGGGGCCGGCCTCATGGTGTAGCGGTTAAGTGCACGTGCTCCGCTGCTGGCGGCCCGGGTTCAGATCCTGGGCACGCACTGAGGCAGCGCCTGTCAGGTCATGCTGTGGCGGCATCCCATATAATGTGGAGGAAGATGTGGAGGAAGATAGGCACAAATGTTAGTCCAGGGCCAGTCTTCCTCAGCAAAAAGAGAAGGATTGGCATGGATGTTAGCTCAGGGCTGATTTTCCTCACAAAAAAAAAAGAAAGAGAGGTATCAGTTTCATCCAAATACTATGATGCATATCTGTAACCACATGAAAACCTTACAAACAAAATGAAAACCATTTGTAACCAAATGAAACCAAAACTATCAATCAACCAGTTACCTTTTACAGCAAAATTGTCTTTACAGTCAATTAGTTGTGTGGCAAAAATGTTTGCAGCAAAGATGCTTACGGCAAAAATACTGGACACAGACAGAACATTATCTACTTTTTTGATGCAGTTATGGGTCATTCTGTACTTCTCTGGCTTTAAGAGTTATCAGATGAAGGGATCACAGGTTTGGCATAAAGCTTATTTTAAAGTGAAAATATTTGAGCTACAGAAGATATAGAAAGAAATCTTATCTCAATTTGCCTTATCTGAATAAAAGCAGAGTTTCCAGAAGACACAGCTGCCATTAACCCCCCTCCAAGAGAGTTTCCTGTGAATTCAGCTGCCATGGAGGCAGACTGTCCACTCTATTAGCATAAAAAAGCCCAACAAAACCTTTGATACTTTCCCATTGAAGCTCTAAACTTCTCCGTGTTTTTTGTTAAGATAGTATATAAACCTTTACTTCTGGCTATTCATCAAGTTACTCATTACTGAGTACTCTCATGTGTACATATGCATGTGTAAACCAACCTGGTCTTTGCTCCTGTTAAGCTATTGTCAGTTAACTTGCAGACCCCAACTATTTGAATCCAAGATGGTAAAGGAAAAGTTTTCCTTTCAGTAGATGAATTCTGTAAGCAAAGTATACCTGGATTTCAACAAGGAATTATGTGAAAAGTCTAGGAATCTCCTTGTAAAAAGAGAAATCTGGTCTCCATGTTCTGTTTTAATGGATTCCTCACTATCTGAATATACAGTGGTTCTCGACCCTGCTTCACATTATAGTCACCTGGTAAATTTTTGAAAATTCCAACACCTAGGTCCCTCCTCAGTCTTTATCAGTCAAGGCTGAGAACCACTGTCCTAAGGGGAACTTGCTGGTTGGATACTTGCATGATTGTGGCTTTCCCTGACCGTGTCCTCACCAACGTAGTAGTTGGTTTATTTATTTATTTTTCTTCTGGGATGAGGACAAAAGCCAATTAAATTTGCAGATGACAGGCTAACCATGAGGTCAAGTCTAACAAAATAAAAGAAAAACAGGAGCAAAAGTTAAGTTCTGAATATAGTTTGAAAAATAAAATTAAAATAACCACGGCACAAGGATAATACGCAGTAGTGTGACGTAAGAGCATTAGTCCCTCCTACTCTTTTCTTTTTCTATTTTTGATTGTTGTTATTAGGTATCAATAATAATGAACACTTGTCTTTATCATGTGCCATGCACTGTGCTAAGTGCTTTCTAGGTGTCACTTCACTTAATCCTCACAATAACTCAGGAGCAGCGAATATAATGCTATTTTATGGCCAAAGAACTGCTCAAAGAAATTAAGTGACTTGAGAAAGATAAACCAGCCTGGAAGGCAAGGGCCTAACACTAGATCCTGCAAGCTGAGCCACTGTCCCACACCACACAGCCACAGTGGATTCAGACTGGATTGCATCTGTTAAAAAGCTGCTGGGAATGTAGACTCCAACTAGAATCTAGACACTAAAACATGGGATCTCAACGAGTGAGGAGGACTTTGCCATATCACCCCCAGAGGGCCAAACTGGTTCTTGAGCAGGAACAAATCTGTGGTATTAACATTTCATGCGGTGAGCCATTAGGAAAACAATGCCTAAAAAGGCTCCTTGGGAGTTGGAGAGTGATAACGAAACAGAGAATCACTGCTCTAGAAGAAAAGCTTTAACAGTCTCATTGCAGTTTGCTGGTTTGGCCACACCTTACAGAACACTATGTTAACTTTTCAGTGGACCATGATGAATATTGGCAAACTGGAGGGAGATTACCAGTTAGTGCGGGGGCTTAAAAATATAAGTAGGTTAGATGAGAAGAAACACTGACAGTTGTTCTCCCTTGACTTCAAGAGCATCTGAGAAATATACATTGTCTTGAATATATTTACTTGATTAAAATATATATGAACAGATTAGTAGTTACGAGAAGGGAAGGGGTGGGGGGAGTGGGCAAAAGGGGTACAGGGGCACATACGTATGGTGACAGATAAAAAATAGATTATTGGGGGGCCAGCTCCATGGCATAGCGGTTAACTGTGCGTGCTCCACTGCTGGCGGCGCGAGTTCGGATCCCGGGCGCGCACCGATGCACTGCTTGTCAGACCATGCTGTGGCGGCGTCCCATATAAAGTGGAGGAAGATGGGCACGGATGTTAGCCCAGGGCCAGTCTTCCTCAGCAAAAGAGAGGAGGATTGGCATGGATGTTAGCTCAGGGCTGATCTTCCTCACAAAAAAAAAAAATAGATTATTGGTGGTGAGCGTGATGCAGTCTATACAGAAACTGATAAATGATAATGTACACCTGAAATTACACAATGTTATAAACCATTATGAACTCAATAAAATAATTGAAAAAAATAAAAAATAAATAAAATATAAAAACAGTCAAGAAGGTAAAAAATATATATATATTTTATAACATTTTAAAAAGTGATCTTACATTTACTATGTCATTGATTCTTGGAAAATCATGAAATAAATAAAGAAAGTACAATAGTCCTCATTTAAGAGAAGATGCCAAAGGGTGAAATGATTTGCCCAAGGTCCCCCAGCCAGTCAATAACAGAGCCTGAGCAAGAAGCCACATACGCCACTCACAGTCCACTGCTCTTTCATTTTTCACAAGGTCACAGACTCTCCCATTCAGAATCCTGACAAGTCTGAAACCCATAAAAATGGCAGACCTACTTTAAGATAGATTAAATAACGTAATAAACAAAAATTAACAGAATGGTTTTAAATAAATATACTTTCCAACCACCCACTGAAGGCCTATGTGATTTATCGATCTTCATGTTTCCCAGTGGCAGAAACAGGAGAGCGAAATCAATAGCACGCGATACTCCATTTGAAGTTATAAATGCTCTATTCAGTTGAAGTACCTGACATATTCAAAAAACATCTTACTGTGACTGTGGCATTTTGTAAATAGTCAAGAACCAGAAATAACTTAATCATACAAACAACATATCAGGCTCTTGCCTTAATTGACAATTTCATAGACAGGTTCTCAGTGAATAATAAGTATCTATGAAAAGAGAAATAGGGCTTCTTGAGTCTGTACACTGACAAGAGATTCTCACATATTGAGGTATATGGGGTAACTATTCGGGTTCAAAACTGGTTTGGCTTGAACTAAAAAGCCTGACTTATGGCCTATCAAACATACATTGTACATCTGCTTAACCATTAAAGTAAAGAATACACTCCTTTAAGATAAGAATGCATACTTGCCCTCCTACACCCTATTGGTAACACCCTATTGGTGACGCCCAGATTAGTCCCTTTCCTGACATCACTGTCACGTTGACCTGCTAATTTGCGATTGAATACCTCTTTGAAATTTTGATAAAAATTCATCCTGGGTGTGTTTAATGTATGTTCTTTGTTCTAAAAAGATATAAGGGGCTGGCCCCGTGGCTTAGTGGCTTAGTGGTTAAGTGCTCGGGCTCCGCTGCTGGTGGCCTGGGTTCGGATCCCGGGTGCGCACTGACGCACCACCACTTCTCCAGTCATGCTGAGGCCACGTCCCACGTACAGCAACTAGAAGGATGTGCAGTTATGACATACAACTATCTACTGGGGCTTTGGGGGAAAATAAATAAATAAATAAATAAAATTATAAAAAGATATAAGACTGGACTGTAAACCATGCTTCTCCGGAACTCTTTCTAAGGCCTTCCCGGGGTTGTAATCCTCACTCTGGCTCAAGTAAACTCATCTTATTTCTCTTATCTATAGAATGGTTATTGGTTATTTTGGGTCAAAAAGACTATGCAGACTGCTGTACATGATGAGAACCTTTAGAACTCTTGCCCCTGCTACCTCTCTTACCAGGGTCCCAGTTTCTAATTTACGTCACAGCACTTATCACCACTGGGATTATGTTATGTTATGTTTGTTTATTGTCTATTTCCTCCCTCTAGAACAGTGGTTCTCTACAGGGGTGATTTTGCCACCCAGGGACATTTGGCACCGTCTGGAGACATTTGGGGGGGGTCGGTGCTAGCGGCATCTATTGGATAGATGCCAGGGATGCTGCTAAACATCCTACATTGCACAGGATAGCCCCCCACAACAAAGAATTATCTAGCCCAAATTATCAATAGTGCCAAGGTTGAGAAACCCTACTCTAGAATGTAAGCTCTGTGAGAACAGAGACAATCTCTTTCGCTTAATAAAGATTTCCCACATGAATGAATGGATGGATGAATGAATCAATGGTGCCAGTGTCTCAGAGAAGAAAGAAGGTAGGGAGTCAAAAAGCACGAAGATAGGGCAGGTAGAAACACCAGAACAATTCTCAGGGGAAAAATACAAAGCTGAAATTTGCACTACGTCATCAAAGTACAAATCCTGAAGATAGTCAAAAATTGGCATTGTATTATTAACCTCGTAAGAATTTACTTCATATAATTTTAAACTAATTCTGAAAATAACTAAAAAGGGAGAGAATTTTTTTTTATGAGGAAGATTAGCCCTGGGCTAACATCCGTGCCTATCTTCCTCTACTTTATATTGGACGCCACCACAGCATGGCTTGACAAGTGGTGCATCTGTCCGAGTCTGGGATCTGAACCCGCGAACCCTGGGCTGCCAAAGTGGAGCACAAGAACTTAACTGCTCCATCTCCAGGCCAGCCCCTAGGGAGAGAATTTTTTAATAAATACACATATATATACATTTAAAGTACCAATTGTATTGTATTTTGCCCAGAATGTTGTGATGATTTTCCAATTCTTCCACACAACAGTTTAATTCTAAGTTACAAATGAGAAGAGTTGTCTGTTTCTTTTCACTAGGAAAAAAAAAAAGAAGCCATACATCTCAATCTCTACCTTCTTAGACCTGGTATTTCTGAGTAATCAATAATTCATTTGCCTCTAAAGCTCATTTAATTATTGTCATCCTGAATATCCTGTTGACATTGGAAAATTTTCCTGATTTTAATCAATTCTGAAGTGGATTGACTTTTGCTCAACCTCTTCCACAGCGTGCCATCCACTTTCACATCGACAGTCAAAGTAGACCTACAGTTTGTGAAAGTATTTTGCTGACAGATGCGAAAAATCAACATAAAAGCAATAAAAGTTGAAACTCTTATTAAAACATGACTCAAACCTAGAAATCAAATGGAGTCATGGTTTCCTTATATTTTTCATCAAGATACCGTTTTGTCTGGACCCTGATATTTCTGAGATATTGTAAAAATGTTGACATATGGAATACAATAGGAACAAAGGACAATTGAGAGTGCCTCCAGTGCTTCTCTCCTCTACCCATTAAATACTGGGTGCCTTTTCCTTAAATTGTCTATTATTCTTTACTTTTATGTTCTTTCCCTGGGAATCTTGGCCACTCACAATAAGTAAGATCACCCCAGATTGCACATCTGGACCTCAGATCTGCACCACTCAGATGTGGTCACCAGCCCCTCAAACTTCATATATCTAAGACTGAAATCAGCATCTTTCTCCCAAAACTTTCTCTTTCCTTCATTTTCTCTTTCTTGGTAAATGGCACACCATGAATATATTTGCTAAAACTGGAAACTTGGCAGCCATTGTTGACTCCTCCCTCTTACTCACACTCCACATCAAGTCAATGTCCCACTATATTTCAAAACTTTCCACTCTCTTCTCCACAGAGACAACTTGAGACCAAACTACAATTTCAAACTACAGTACTACCTTGCTGCTTGCCTTTTCTCACAACTACCCCACCCAACCCCAGGATCTTTCTGTAGTTTAATCAGATTATTCTCCCCCTTAAAATTCTCCAATGGCTTGCTATTATCCTTAGGACAAAGTCCAAATTCTTTATTGTGTCCTTCAAGGCCCTGTAGGATCTGCTCCAGCCTCTTTCTCCCATTTTCCCTTAGGATTTTTATCTCTAGGCTCCCTGTGATGGTTAATTATGTGTGTCAAATTTGACTGGGCCACAGAGTGCCCAGATATTTGGTCAAACATTATTCTGGGTGTGTCTGTAGGGGTATTTACAGATGAGATTAACTTTCAATCAGCAGACTGAGTAAAGCATATTGCCCTGCCTAATGTGGTTGCCCCTATTCAATCGGTCAAAAGCCTGAATACAACAAAAAGGCAGACCCTCCCATGAATAAGAGGGAACTCTTCCTGCCTGACTGCCTTGAGATGAGACATCAGTCTTTTCTTGCCTTTGGACTGGAACCAAAACATCATCTCTTCTTGGGGCTTGAGTCTCCTGGCTTTCAGACTGGAACTACACCATTGACTCTCCTGGGTCTCCAGTTTGCCCACTGCTGATCTTGGGACTTCTCAGCCTCCATCCTCCATAATCACATGAGCCAATTCCTTATAATAAATCTCTCTGTCTCCCTCCAAACATATATATACAATATATATAAACAACATGTATATAAACTACATATATATATATAGTTTCTCTTTCTCTGGAGAACCCTGACTAATATAAATTTTGGTACTTGGATGCTTTGGAATGGGATACTGCTCTGACAGAAACAAATACTCTGACAAATACAAACATATGGAAGCAGCTTTGGAACTTGGTACTAGGTAGAGGCTGGAAGAGTTTTGAGACGAATACCAGAAATATGGATGTTAAAGGCAATTCTGGTGAGGTCTCAGATGGAAATGAGAAACATATTATTGGAAACTGGAGGAGAGGTGATCTTTGTTACAAAGTGGGAAAGAATTTGGCTGAACGGTATTCTAGTGTTTTGTGGAACACGGAATTTGTGAGGAATAAAATTGGATATTTAGCTGAGTGATTTTTAAGTAAAGTATTGAAGGAATGACTTGGTTCTTCCTAACAGCTTTTAGTAAAATATAAAAGAAGAGATGAATTAAAGAAGGAATTGTTAACAAAAAGGAACCAGACCACGAAGATTTGGAAAATTCTCAGTCCATCAATATTGCAAAAAAGTGAGAAAGCTTGTTCTACAGAAAAATACTAAGGGTATGGCTGAACAACCATTTGACAAAGAGGTCATGAGTGGAACTCAAGGACTTAACCAGCCATCTTAGCAGAGGCCAGGAACAGAGATGAGATTATACCAGCAAAGACACTGCTAGTTTGAACTAAAAGGGAGAGAGACCATAAGACAGAAAGAAGGAAGGCTGTTGCACTTCTTGGATTCTATAGGACAGGACCATAGAGCTATTCAGCTACTAACCAGAGCTATTCTTCAAGAAAAGGGAAGCATGAACTCAACGACAATTCAGAGATCATCAGGGCTGCCTCCTTAGTTTCAAAGGATGGGACCATTACCTCAGTGTCAACAGGCCAGAGAGCCTCCACTTGGAGCCTTGGGGACAGGGCTTCCCAGGTTCTCCACCCAGCAGAGCCTTGTGGGAGGGAACACCGCTCGGCAGATCCTTGGAGGTGTGACCTCCACTCAGCAGAGCTGCAGGGTCAGGGTCACTGTCCCAGTGGGTCTGTAATGCAGGACCTTGAACCAAAGAGGATTACTCTTGAGCCTTAAGATCTAAAGGAATTTGTGTTGTGCTAGGTTTTGGATTTACTTGAGACTTCTCACTCCTTCCTTCTTTCCTATGTCTTCCTTTTGGAATAGGAACATCTATCCTATGCCTGCCTCACATGGCATTTTGGAAGCACATAACTTGTCTGGTTTCACAGGTTCACAGCTGGAGGGAAATTTTTCCTCAGGATGAATTGTACCTTGAGTCTCACCCATGTCTGATTTAGATGTTATTTATCCGAGATTTTAGAGCAGATGATGGAATGAGTTAAGATTTGGGGGGTTATTGAGGTGGAATGAATGTATTTTGCATGTGGAAAGAACATGACTTTTGGGGGGCCAGGAGAAGAATGGTATGCACTAAATTGTGTCCCCTGGCTCTCAAAATCATATATTGAAGCCCTAACTCCCAATTGTGACAGTATTTGGAGATGGGGCCTTTGGGAATTAATTAGGTTTAGATGGGGTCGTATGGTGGGGAGCTTATGATGGGATGAGTGCCTTTAACAGAAGAGACACTAGAGAGCTTGCTGGCTCTCTCTCCCTCCTCTCTGCCATGTGAGGACACAGCAAGAGGGAAGCCATCTGTAAGCCAGGAAGAAGGCTCTTACCCAAACCCAACTCTTCTGGTACCCTGATCTTGAACTTCCAGCTCCCAGAATTGTGAGAAAACGAATTTCTATTGTTTAAGTTACCCAGTCTATGATATTTTGTTATAGCAGCCCAAGCAGACTGAGACACTGCCAACTACACTGAACCTCTATTTTCTCAAAAGCTGCCAAAAACATCCATTTCCTCTACCTAGATTGCTAACTTCAACCCATCATTCATGATGCAGCCTAAATATTAAATATTTATTAAATATTAAATGTTCCCTCTTCATTTAAGTTGTATCAAACATTTATTTAATAACTGCATTCCCTTTGGAGAAAAAGAATAATCTAAATGGAGGAAAAAGACACAGCTTTTTCATACAAATTGCCAAAAATACAAATGGGCATTGCTTACTGCATATTTTAAAAGAAATTGTACTGAATTTCATGTGAAGAAACATGAACTCAAACACGTCACAGGCAGATTATTATTTGTAGAGAGTCTATATGTATATAATTGACCTTATTCAAAGGTAATTAGATAATTTAAAGGTAAAAGGGAAACAGTATGGATGCCCTTGGTGCTTCTATACAGAATTCTCCCACATTTCCCTTCATTTATTTCACTTTGAGATATTTTTATTTGTTCATTTCTAAGTGTTAAATTTAAAACATACCTATCCATTACATGAAAATAATTTTAAAAGCTCATCTTATTCCTTTTCTAAAATTTTTAGCATTATTTTTTTCCAAATAGTCGACCTGCAACAGAATTTTTGAATTTAATATACAATAAATAATTTGATATAAAAGACTGACTTCTGGGGAAAGTGTTTTGGAAATTAGTTATTTCCACAGAAATACAGCTTACATGGTGAAACATAGTTAAAAACAAATATTTATCTAAGTCAATAAAACGTTTTAAATTACTAATCAGTAGTTATTTCAATCAATAGGTATTCTAAAGGGGTAATGAAAACAGCTCTTTGGACAATTTTCTTTTGTGGAATAGTAGCAGTCATTATTTTGGACATGAAATCATTAACAGACATTTTAATTGTCATATCATTCACAAAGAGAATTAATAACAAACACTACATTCATTTATTAAACAAACCATGTGGCATGCGTATTGTGTTAAGCACTGAAGATAGGAGCATGAGAGAAACAGATAAGGTGCCTATGCTCATGTAGGTTATAGTTGAATGGAGAGAGTTGACAATAATCAAGTAATCTAACAAGTGGATATAATTAGACGCTGCAATAAGGGTTAGCAAGGAAAAGTTAAGATGTTATGATGGGGATGATTGATCCAGATTGGGATGTCAGGGATGATATGACCTCAGGAAATAACTTTTGAAAGTTAAACTGCAGGACGAGTAGTTGACTAAGCAAAGAGTGTGAACCAAGATTAGGTGAGAGAAAAGATTTAACAGCTGGAAGACAGACGGGACAATAGCAAGGATGGAGATGAAGTATAGGGAAGGAGAGTCTGCAGAGGCCAGATAGAGCAGATCCTGGTAGACCTTGGTAAGGGAGGTGACCAAAGAGTTTCCAGCAGGGAAGTGAATGTCCAGATTTGCTTGACTTTTTTTGTGTGTGTGTGAGGAAGATTGGCCCTGAGCCACATCTGTGCCAGTCTTATTCTACTTTGTATGTGGGATGCTGCCAGAGCATGGCTTGATAAGCAGTGTGTACATCCACACCTGGGATCCAAACCCATGTAACCTGGGCCGCCAAAGCAGAGCACAAGAACTTAACCACTGCACCACCGGCTGGCCCATCGCATGACATTTTTTTAATGAATAATTTAAGAGATATGTTTGCATTTAGACATGCTTCTTTCCAAAATACAAAAACAAACAAATGTTACATTCTAATCAGAATCCAATTATAAAGATAATGAAACACAGAGGCGATTAGAATATGAATATTTGCAATTCTCTATAATCTTTTTACCTTGGAAGAAATTCCATAGAGCATTATTTGAACTGGAGTTAAAAGAAATTGAACCACAGATTAAAGATATATGTGTAAATGTTGTATTGATGCAAAAGTGGACATTTTATATATCTTTAAAATACTAGTGAAAAACAATCAAATACTTTTATTGAAAAGTGAAGAAGTAAGATTATAATTATTCAATGCAAACAATCTTAATAAGATGATGGTTCCTAAAGACAGAGCCTAATTAATTAAATAATTATACTATTTCCTTTACTTCAAAACAGACCCTTGTACCTCCACCATTAATCAAACTCTCACACATTTCTTTTAAAAATCCAAACAGGAGGTTAATTTGTTTCACCCATAGAAGAAATCCCATTGCTTCATTATCCCAGAGGACTAGATCAATTGATTAGGCTATGTGAAATGTTAAGTTCTACGTAAAAGAAATAACCAAAATATAAAGCCATTATTACATTAGGAAAAACAGAAGCATGTGTGTGTGCGTGTGTGTGTGTGCAAACACCAAGAATTGAATAATGTGTTACATAATAATTTATGTAGTCAAGGTTTCTATCTTTTGTAATGTTCATGATACGCTGTTCACTACTCATTTGAAGATGATGCAGTGAGTATTATTATGGTTCTCTAGGTTCTTGATCTTACTATTTGAGAGAAAACACCTGTAACTCAAAGGAAAATTATGTATTGTTTATAGCACTCTTGATCTTGGCAGGCCAAGATTATGATTCTATCGAAGATACTTTAAAACTATAAATTGTAGGTACCTGACAGACATACAAATTCTGTCTTGTCTAGGAAAGGATTCACTTGACTTCCCTAACCCTTCCTTGTGGAAAAAAAACAGTTGCCTCAATTTGCATATTTCTGGTCTATAAATGTGTCTGTTCTTTGGATTCTCTTTTTAACTGGTTTTAACATCTGCCTGATCCCTTTGCAAGTTAAATAAAATATTTAATGTGTGTTCATTTTTATATCTGTGGGAGAGTCATGAGTTTTACTTTTTTACTTAAACTGTACTATCTATTTTGTGGCTTATATAAAAGGTGGGTTTAGGTTCTTTTTTGCCAACTCCCTAAATGAAACTCTAAATGAGAATGTTTTTGTTATGTCTCCCCAGTTTTTAATTCTAAAATTCATATGGTATTCAAATTTTGTATCTACATAGTCTTTGAAATTGCTCATGAGTTGTATCATCGTGTCTACCTTTTTTCCCCAATTACAGTGAACTTGGGCAGAGACTGTGTACACTTTATTTTCACTCCTTCCTAAAGTTCTTAGTACAAAGAGATTTTCACGGTAGTCCCCTCGGGAGCACTCACCAGAAAAGCAATAGAGTAACTGAGAGCAGGGATGAGAAATAAGTAAAGAAAGCAAAATAGTTCCTTTGGAAACTGGGTTAGGGTGGGAATTGTCCATTGGTAAAAGAGTCACAATTCACCTCTCATATAAATCCATTCCTTCCTTAAGATGTGTAACGCTCTCTGCACTGCTGGGATAATTTCTAAGACTTGTTAGCTACTGGGACTGAAACTACATAGAAGTACTTGAAGCTTTGCTTGTAAAGAAAGTTGAAGAACTATGAATAGTAATCAATCACCCACTTGGCATTTCAAAGCAGTGATAAGATATGATAACACTTGGGAGGTGAACATTCAAGTAAATTGCAGTATGTGAGGAGCATAGTTTACTAACACTTCAGACTCAAACTGCTCTCTTTTCCCTCTCTCTTTCCCTCACTCTTTTTAATATTAACTTCCCATTTTATTCGCTCAATCCTGGTGGATCCTCTCATTTTCGCTTCTTTTTATGTGACTCTTTCCCCTCTGTGGGGTATCTGTTTTTCTCTCCTTTTTTCTTGTTGTTCCTCTTTCTTTCTATTTTCTTCTTTCTTTTTTTATTAATTTAATTAATTAATTTATTTTTCCCCCAAAGCCCCAGTAGATAGTTGTATGTCATAGCTGCACATCCTTCTAGTTGCTGTAAGTGGGATGCGGCCGTAGCATGGTGGGAGAAGCGGTGCGTCGGTGTGCGCCTGGGATCTGAACCCGGGCTGCCAGCAGCGGAGCGCGCGCACTTAACCGCTAAGCCACGGGGCGGCCCTATTTTCTTCTTTCTCTCCTCTCTTTTTCTTCCCTCCCACTCTGATTTTCACCTGGTTCTTTTCTTCCTTCTGACTCATATTAAGAATGGAAGGGAAATAAAGAACGAGGCAAACGGCGACTGCGCACAACAATTGTACATATCAAGGGCTCACTATACATCAATAACAATTATTCTCTAATAAGTTTTTTGGTTGGATGGTAAATAGCAGCACTTTTTTTTACTTCAGTAGTGCTGTGGGAAAAGAGAAAATGCAATTTAAACATCCAGTGAGGAGGTAAATAAACTCCCATTGAGACCGACCAACCTTGTACTCCTGCGGCCACCTCTGGCTGCCTCACAAAATAGGGTTGGAGCAGGTTTTATACGATGCATTCTTAATGTATATATCAGGCTGAATTTCATTTTCACCTCCATGTTAAGTATGCTGCAACACGTGAGTTTTACTCCTGTTTAACTCGTTGATTTATTCTGCTCTTTAGGGATTAGGAGTTCTCAACAGAAAATTCTACGCTGCCTCAGATTTAGACATGATATAGTGCATCAGTAAATCTAGACTCTGCATAAGTAAATACATTGTTGGGGGCCAGCTCGGTGGCGCAAGCGGTTAAGTGCGCACACTCCGCTGCGGCAGCCTGGGGTTTGCCGGTTCTGATCCCGGGCTCCCACCGACGCACCACTTGGCAAGCCATGCTGTGGCGGTGTGCCATATAAAGTGGAGGAAGATGGGCACATGCGTTAGCCCAGGGCCAGTCTTCCTCAGCAAAAAAAAAAAGAGGAGGATTGGCAGATGTTAGCACAGGGCTGATCTTCCTCACAAAAGAAAAGAAAAGAAAAAAAGTAAATACATTGTTGTTTGTTAGTGAAATGAAAAAGAAGCTAATAAAAGACAACCTGGTTTATCCTTAGCTATTATTATGAAAGCCAATACCCGACATTTCGTTTATTGAAATTTATGGATCTAAGAAACCTAAGGATATTTACAAATAATTTGCAAATAATTATGTAAACATTGACTCAATAGTTAACTAATTGTAGTTCATACAATTCATCACTTCTGATAGTAGAATTATAATATAGATAACGCCTGTCCTCTACAAATGTTTTTTAAAATACCATTATTATTATATTAAAAGTAAAATCACTGAATTTCAAATATTCTATTTCTGAACAAATGTTGTTAAATAAACCTATTTTTGCAATATGAAAAACAGAACATACCATCACATCAAAACTATGCTTCAATGATTGATCTTTTATGCATGAGAAAGAACAGAACTGCTTTTTTTTTTCTCTTTCTACAATCTTATTTTAGTGATTGGTAAAGTCAGTAGTTCAGGATCTGACAGATAGTATATTTCTATTTTTCAATTCTTTGAAATGATAATCAGCAAATAATATTTTAGGGAATAAAGACAGTTATTAAGATTAAATATAATATATCTAGAAGAGCCTACAAAACAGGAAATTGATTCCTATGTGTGCAACATCCAATCTACTTAGATTAAGTAACAACATAAATTCTATAATTTTGTAATTAGTACTTTCTGTACATACTCCATGGAACAATTAGCCAAGGAATTTTAACTCTCTCAAAGCAATAACAATATCTAAGAAAAGATTTGTATAATTCTGTGGGAGTGTGCATACGTGTGTGTGTGTGTATGTATGTATGTATGTGTAGATAGAAAAATGTATAGATACATCGATAGATAGAAAAATTAGAACAGTGGGGAAAAACCTACTCTTTAATTAAATGCATAATCATGGATGCTGATCCATGTTACTGATGCTAAATGGTTTCCACTTTAATGAGCCATTTGAAATGAAATGGTTGCCTGCAATTAGACATCTGCAATCCAAGGAAAGCAAGCCAACTCTGTAGTCTGGCTGCCAGAATTACAGTGCATTCCTCAGCAGGACAATGAAGAGAAAGGATAATTGTAATTATAACATATACATCTTTAGTGTGCTGTGGTTGAAAGAGTGTGCAAAACAAGGCTTCTTAATATATTTAATTGCTGACTGTTAATAAAGGGTTGTCAAAAAGAGTTGCTTTTAATGCATCCATATTCCATTAGCAGTATTACTACTTGAAAGTCACAAAGTACCTATTTCAACACAGGAACCTGCATAGAAAGAAATGATAATGGACTCATACATTTTATGAGCTTCAGCTATTTGTTTGAGGTCACAATTAAGGCATCAGATAGGTTACAATGTTCCTGATCGAAGACAAATAAAACATCCCTTAAAATATTTGGGTGAATATCAACAGAGTTATATTTGGCACAGATAACTAATTCAGTCAAGGCAACATATCCATCTTAACATTAACAGCATTGAGTGCTTAGTGTATGTATTGTTATCCCCAAGTTATAAATGAGGGAATTTAGGCACAAATGGGATAAGTAATTTACCCAAGTCCACACAGCTATGACACATCAGTGGTAGTCAGAATTTAAACCCAGGTCTGACTTTCTTTAAAGTTCATGCTCTCAATCACTCTACTAACTTAATTAATTAACTTAATTTCATTGTATTTTTTAAAACAATGCCTGGTGTGAGAGATGTGGATGCAGATCTTGGCTGTGCCACTTCACTATGTGATTTGGGTAAGTTGATTCACTTCTCTAAGCATTAGTTTCCTCACGTATCAAATGGAGATGCAAATATTTACAATGCAGGGTTGTTTATATAATTCAATGAAATAAGGAACACATTGTGTCAAGCATATAGTATGGACTCAGTGGTCTGATCTATTATTATTACTTAGTTGATGACAGTTATCTCACTCACATCATTTAATTCTTATACCTGCCAGGCCTGTGATAAGTTAATCAAATTAATTTCAAATATCTTTGGCTTTCAGATTCGATACTTTTTGTTACCTCAACAAAAGAATTTATTGAAATTCTTTTTAAATATACTTTTCCTGCCTTTGGACAAAACCATTTAGCAATTTATTCACAACCATCTGCACATGGGTATTTTATCATTTTTGCTTTAGATATTAGCTTGTGTACAGTCCTTACCTCTAAAACACACATACACGCACATAAATAACTCTCAGTTATCTATAAGCCATAACCTTGCTTTATATTTTTAAGCCTTCATCTCTAGGGATGGAGCCATAGGGCCTTTTTCCCCCTTACCATCTCACTTCACACTCTCACCTCTTCTCTAGTCATGTGTATTTTGTATTCCGTGCACAGCTCAATGGGAAATGGACTGGGTCCTCATTATAGCACAGTCACAAGGAATAGCTCTGAAACCAACATTTCAAATAGCTTCACTTTCCTCCCAGGACAAGTATAAATCAGCCAGACAAATCATTAAAAGATAAAAAGAGTTGAAAGAGAGCATGCAACAAGTGATGTGCCTCTCGTGTACTCGTCTGGTGAGTAAAGCCAGCCCAGCTGTGGGAAGCCGGACCAGCAGCAAAGGAGATCCAGGCTAGGTCACCCACATGGAATCTTCGCAGACTCACTTTCCTGATAAGGTTTTCATGCACTACAAGAATATCAGACATACCAGTATTGGGCTTTATTCTTTAAAGTACATCCCCATATTAAATATTCTGTTCTATTTTCTACTAGCTCTGTGTTATTCAGGACAATATTACTTGAAATATGAAATAATATCCATTTTTCTCTGATTTTTTTCCCCCAAAGGTTTACCTGTTTTTGTGTATCAATATAAAGAGCATGCAAATCAGAATTAGTTGTCTCATATTGTTAAATAAGGCACATTTGGGAGGATTCATGTATTCATTCGTTAAATGTAGCTTAGTTCCTGGTGTTCAATAAATATTTAAGTAATTGTATATATAAGAATAAATTAATAAAAATAATGCTTATATTTTACCATATATAAGATAATACTTAATCTGAGAAATATAAAATGTCAGATACTACAAACAAAGAGAAAAATACAGTTAAGGACAAATGTTAAAAATTAATATCTGTGATACTTTTAAGCAGATAGTAAGTTTCTGGCTAGGTAACTTGGCAGGCAGGTCAATAGACTTTACAAATTCAAAACATAAAATTACTTTGTCTGCTTTTCTGACTTGGTTCTTATGTTGCGGAAATGTTATAAAAATAAAACTATTAACAAGTACAGGTTTTCATCTCAAAACACAAATTCATTGCTTCATATCATCTAGCCTTTTTCAGTTTTTAAAACATGTAAAAGACGTACAATTCAACCAAAGAGAAAAGAGTTGTGCACATAAAATGCTAATAATACATGGCACTCACATAATTTTATAGTCTCTTTATGTACATTGTTCAAACATGCAATCATTACTTGGTATTTTTGACAATATGTTACTTTGGATATATGTTCTAGTTTCCAACAATATAAATTCCTATCTTCATTTGTAGGTACTCTAGTCATCAATGTAACTGTCATAGATTTGGTTTCTATCAAAGCAAGTGATTATAAATGTTTATGCTGCTTGCTGTCACACTGATTCCTGTTTGTATGCATATCCGAATTACAAGTTGATTATCAAAACACAACTATAACCGATTCAGGAGGATATTGTGCATTCAAGTTTTCTTTAAGCATTTAAAAAATACACCAGTTAGATTATTGATTCATTTTAGTATCTTTCATTAGCTTCTAGAAAATCACTGCTGTAATCTTCTGAATCAACAGACACTATCTTTGCACTGGCAAGTCTTGATTTTCTAGTAAATGTAGAGGCTAACCAAACATGACTACTTTTAATGAGGATTAGATCTTTTCTCTGGACACTGTTTGCATAAGAGGTTATCCAACACACCAGGATTATTCTTCAAATCCTCCTATGAAGAGCAAATTACAATGATTATCTAAGGCCTATCGTAGTGTTGTTACGTATATAAGTGTATTTTTCAATCTTGATGAGGTTTTAAAATTCCTGACAAACCAATGGCTGTATTTAAAATTGACTGGTTGACTTTAAGATTCAGAGAGTTTTATTCATCGAATTCACACAAAAGCATTGCTACAAATAAACCTCAATGAAGACTGGTGATATAATCATCACATAATTTACATGATGAAAATCAAAAGCAAATATCACTTTAAGAAAGTATGGAACAAGTATCATTTTCCTTGTTGAGTTGAACAATTGGGTGAGAACAATATGTCACATTAAAAATATCAAAATAAAAACAGTCCTTGGACTGTCAGTGACCAGTGCAAAGTGATGCTCTCTTGAATTGTGTCCAGAGACCTGAGGGCCTTACAAATATTGAAGACTAAAATTGTACATTTAAGATATAATGAGGGCCAGCCCCGTGGCTTAGCGGTTAAGTGCGCATGCTCCGCTGCTGGCGGCCTGGGTTCGGATCCCAGGCGGGCACCGACGCACCGCTTCTCCGGCCACGATGAGGCCGCGTCCCACATACAGCAACTAGAAGGCTGTGCAACTATGACATACAACTATCTACTGGGGCTTTTGGGGGGAAAAAAAAAGATATAATGATATAGCTAAGGTAAACATGCATTAAAATCAAAATTAATTGAGTCCTTCTTATGATGACACTACCTGTACAACAACATAAAAATATTACACCTTTCCCCAGATGATTTACTCATGAACATAAAAGAAAAATGTCTTCTGAACAAAAATAAGCAAAAAAAAATCAATGTGTCTATTGTCCCAGAGACATACAAGGCAAACACAGATAAATTATGACTTCCTGTTCAATTTCTCAGGAAATTGAATCTCTCCTATTATAAGTCAATGTCAGCTCAAATTCAGTGAAGGTGGTTTAGATAAAATATTTCAGAAATTACAATAGTAATGACTCTAGATTTAACATTTATGAAATCCCACAGAACAAAAATCAGACAGCCTTCAAAATATGGGGCAATCAACCATTCAAATGTTCTTCCTAATGGGGTTTCCTTTGGGAAACACTGTTTGGGGAAAAGGTCAGATAAAAGGAAAGAAATCAATAGCTGCAGAAGTTCACTTTGAAGGACCACATATTGGGTATAAGAGTAGCCATTTAATATATGAATGATTGTTACCTGTGAAAAGCCATAAGCTGGGATCGTTGTCTCAAAATAGCTACCAGATACATTGAATTCACAAGGTAAAATAACTTAAAATAACAAGGTAAAATAACATAAAAGTTAAAAATAACTTTTATGGGGTTCAATGCTGGAGGAGATGGGAACAGAGAGAGAGAGTAATATACAGGGAGCAACAAAATGAAGATAAGACAGAAAAGGCATGTCCAGATTGCAGAAGTCCCTCAGTGAGATACCTAAGGGATAAGGAAATGTCAGAGTGGAGAGAAGGGGGGAAAGGCTCATCATTTCAGCCCACAAATTTCCCACTTCTCTGAGCTCTTATATTAATTGGTCATATCACTTTTATTCTGTCACTGAATTAGGTATTGTCTTAACCATTTAAAGTGTTTCTTCTCTCCCCAACTAGGTACCAATTTCTAAACAGAGGAATTATGTCTTGATCATCTTTCGTTAATGTCTTCTCACCTGCCCATATGCTCCCATGCACATTTAATGTATCCAATAAATCCATTCTGACTGGTGAATAAAGACTATACCTAAGACAAGGGTAACCACATAACTTATCATCCAAACTGAGGCATTTTTGAGAATAGGAGGAGGCATTATTCACTATTATAGTATCACAACCAGGAATGTCCAGGACACAACAGAATGTATGACCACCCAGTCTAAGATAAATGTGGCCACTGTACGACTTCATCGAGAGTTACAAGTCAAGACAATGTAAATGGAACAACAGTTATTGACCTACTTGAAGGGTATGTAGGAGAGTATATTTGCTACCCGAAAATGTGTCTCTTCGGCATAAGGATTATTTTAGGCTGATTATTTTTAAGTAAGAAGACTCAAATTTTTCTTTTTACTTTCCTCTTAACTACCCAGAGGAATTTAGATAGGAAGCCTGCACCAGGAAGGAAGATATCATCAAAGATAACTTTGTTGTACATGAGAAAGACTTCTTCACATGGCAGGGTAAACATTTGTTTACCAAACATTTGTTCACCAAACATTTGTTCTTTTTATCTTTCTGTGAATTATCTTTCTCCCATTCGAAGTCCCAGACACCTACCCCGTTCTCCTTAGCTCAGAATGTCATATAAGCCTCAGTTGCCTGACTGCTGGTGGGCCTCATATTCTTATGGAGCCCCTGTATGTACAAAATTAAATTTTATTTTCTTCTGTTAAGCTGTCTCATGTCACTTTAAATCCTAGAACAGCCAGAAGAACCTTGAATGGTAAAGGAAAAATTTTTCCTCTCCAACAGGTACAGATGCTTTCAATATTTTTTCTTTACAAAGGACCAGACCATCCCTAACTTCAGCGGGAATGTGATCTTCCAGTGGTAAGAAGTTTTTCCCTACTGAATGCCTTCTTTAAACTTATTAAACATGGCATTGATTCTCCCACCCCTACAACATATTAAGCACTAAATGATCCTAGAACTGCATCTAAGCTGTTCCAGTTTTTCCAGTATTGACATTGGCTCAGTCCTGATATTTCTCAAAAGGATCAAAAGATTGTAATGAGTTTTTGCAATAGACATGGTAATGATCTTCACAATTGCTGTAAGTTCCTTCCAAGCATTTAAGCCTGAAACAATTAGTGGAATTAAAATGTTAATTTAACCGAAAATAATATCATACTCATTTCTATTTTTGAAAAAAGGCTGAATTATGAGTTAAGTCAATAATGACCATGTTCTTAGAAAATTAGAAATAAATGATACAGGTATTTGAAACATAATTCAAAAAACTCCAAAATTATTTGGAAGACAATTTATAATAGAAATTTTAAAGTGAACATTCACTGATTATTCACTTCTCTCTTGTTTTAACCTTCTAATTTCATCATTAACATCTCTTCTCAAATCATACCAATTTTCAATGGCATATTCAGAGTTTTGTCTTTAGTATTTCAAGTCAAAGACATACTTAAAATATGACACATTCACTCATTTCCCACACATACATCCCTAATTGAGTGAAGTAATAAAAAAAAAAGAATGATGTTGAGAGAGAAGAGTTAATATCAGAAAGTATTTTAAACATAGCAGTGGTTGTATAGACATATTTAGTAACTCAATACAATGTAAAATGAGGAAAAGATAGCAAGAAGTGTTAAAGGAGAGAGGCTTTATAACAATATATCTTAAAATTATCTGTGGGGATATTCTTTATAGATATTAAATTCAGTTGAGAAGAGGGACTTCTAACTTCTCCATTTAGCTTTCTTAGGCTGCCCAACAGTGACACCATATTTTGAATTTATATTTCTTTATTATTTATTATATAAGTGCTGTTGAGTTTTTCACGTTTCACTGGGTTTCATTCACTTAACTAGTTTAGTGTTTATATTCCTCACCTGTAAAAAGAAGCAGTCACATCAATTGGTCACTAAGGTTTTTTTCAACTCTAGAATTACGATCCTATAATTACAGATATTATAGTGTGGTACAAAAGGTATCTACAGCCAGGGAGGCAGACAGTTGTAAGATATTCCTGAGATAAATACATTTTCAAGTTTCTAGTACCTGGCTTACTCAAAAAATGTTGCTAGGCATTTTGCAATCTATCCTTATTTTTGAGATTTCTAAAATAATTTTCTGTCTTAGATGCTACAGTGGAAAATTTTGTCATTTTGTCGATATGACTCATAGTTGAGTTCTATTATGTCTGGAACAGAATGATAAACACTGTCTCTTATTTGTGTGTATATGAAAATTTTACTTTTGCAGTTGATATAGATTTAGTTTCTGTGAAACAATAGACTTGTAAAGAAAAAGATAAATGTTGAAAATATGAGTCACTGCTTTATCAATCCTGGCCGTCTTGCTATCCTTTGTATTTAAAGGTGATACTACTGACCCACTCAAAGTAGTGCATATGTTCTAGGTTCCTTTTTTTTTTTTTAAAGTGACTGGATTAAAACTACCTACCCATCCTTTTTGTCTTACCTATATTCAGGCATCATCACGTGTACCCTTCTGTAAGATGTTTGGTTTCAGGATGCAGTTTCTGAATATGATGTCTTTTTATAATTTTATTTATTTATTTTTTCCCCCAAAGCTCCAGTAGATAGTTGTATGTCATAGCTGCACATCCTTCTAGTTGCTGTATGTGGGACGCGGCCTCAGCATGGCTGGAGAAGCGGTGCGTCGGTGCGCGCCCGGGATCGAACCCTGGCCGCCAGCAGTGGAGGGCGCGCCCTTAACTGCTAAGCCACGGGGCCGGCCCTGATGTCTTTTTAAATGGGCAAGTTGTATGTGTCCCTGAGTAAGAAGGCCTGGCTCCTTAAAAGAAGAGCTGGCAGTAAAAATGCCTGCCCCTCTAAAATTATCCTGTACTGACCACATCTTAAACTGCTAGTTCCCACATCTCATCTGTTTGTTCTCTCCTGTCAACTTTGGCCCCAGAATTTCTTGGTATCTGACTCTGGTGCCACCATCCTACTTATTTCCTTGGACTAGGAATTTGGAGATTCCCTCCTCTCCACCATCTCATAACATTTCATTCCTTTGGTCCTTAGCTTGTCTAACAACGACCAATTCCAAAGTGGTTTTTACAGTTGGCATCCATTCTACCGTGCATATAGTCTAGGTAGGCTATCTGGTGAAGTCCCATAAAATGGAACTAAAAAGTTTGAATCCCTGGTCTTGTATTCATAAACACCACATGTAAATTCCAGAGGAATGAGTTATTATCAGATCTATTCACTTTACCTATATATATAAACAACTTCATTAGTAACAAAAATGATGAAAGACATAAATAAATATAAACACAAACAGGTTACATAGAGTCAATTGCATAGACTATACTTGGCTCTGAAAGCAAAAAAAAAGGAAAAAACAGCCAGAATTAGTACATTTCAAAGGTAGCACTATCAAGTTGAATCACAGAAGTTATTTTTTAAATGTACCATCTAATAGAAAGATTTAGTAGACATAAGTTCTAGCCTAGTTCTGCCATAAATAAACAGTAAACTCTTGAGATAGTCACTAATCTTCTCTACCATACTTTGTTTTCTATTTAAAAGAGGAATACTACTAATGACTATATATTTTTCAGAAACATCTAAGATGTAGATGTAAATAACAGTAACCATAATACCACCACATTTAATCCTCACTACTAGCACTTTTAATAAAGTAGAAACATTACTTCCCCCTCCTGTTAGTGAGTATACTGAGCCATAGATGGATTAAAATAATATTTTTAGAGTTCATGTAGACGTGTTTGTGAAAAAACAAATCTGAAGAAAAGAGATGAGCAAAAATATTGAATTCCTTGAAAAGCAAACAACATAATATTGGAATTTGGAAGTAATTTCTTTAAGGCTAATAAAATAGATGATATATTCATGTTATATATTTGACAATCTATGTGTTGCATATAAAAATGTCAGAATTCTGTAGCGGGTTAGGAAAAGTTAAAGGCATGGAATGCAAATAATGGAAAGAGCAAAGAGGTATAATTTAAAAAGAGATGGTGAAGAAAATGGAAATGTAGAATAACATTGGATAAAGAAGAGAGTAAGAAACAAAAATTAAGAAATATTAACAGTTTATTTCTGTGCAAGTTATTGCTGTAAAACCAGCCTTTTAAAATAGAAAAAAAAAGAGATATTTTCATGTTCCGCAGCAAAAAATGAAGCAATAATCAATTAAGTAAATTGTCCTGAGTCTTACAGAGTAGAAGAAGCTGCCCGATTTAAGGAATGGCAACATTATTAAAAATTTCTCACCCTGAAAAATAAATGGGCATATTAGATACAAGCACCTGAACCAATGGTTAAAAGCAACCATTCAATTTTGCCAATAAATTGGGAAATTACAAGATTGCTTACTGATCAATCTCCTAAGTTTTGGCATAAGTAGCATTTTTACAATGAAGGAACCCAGAGGTGAAAATAGTTCATCTATGATAAAATAAATACAAATGCTAAGATTCTGGCCTTAAAGGTTTTATAATGTAATCTGAAAATAATTCTTTATTTCCATTCTTTTTTTCTAGTTTTATTGAGATGCAATTGACATACAGCACTGTATAAGTTTATAAACATAATTCTTAATATGAAATTATTTCATCCAGCAGCAAAGTAAGGATGGAAATACAGTTTTGCTTTTTAACTACTTTTTACCAGTGTGCAAATAAAGTGAGTTCAACTCAAACTTTTTTTTTCATTCTGGGCTCTTTTAAATTTGTTTTACTATAAGGTCATTTGAAGATTGACATCTCCATATCTAAGTAAATCTTAAATAACTGAATCATTACTTGTCTTATTATTTTCAGAAGTACATAAAAATAGATGTGCTATGAGAAAAGTGATGTTAGTAAATAAAGACAAAGAGTCTAGAATGTTTCAGTAGGAGAAATACCAATATACAGGCCCCAGCTGCTTTCAAGACCAAGGGCAGAAACACTAGGAATTATTAATAGATAATGACACAACTGTATGTTTTAATTTAAATCTAAATTAAGCAAAATTCTGTTAGCTGAATAGAATATTTGTTTAAGAAGAGACAAATTAACTGCCATGCTTAAACAAATGATGAAATAAGATATTCATGTATATTTAACTTACATACTACGAGAATATAGAGCATATGAAGATAAGAAAGAGGAAAATAATTAATGGAAAAATGCTTTCAATGGTAAAAGTACATTAGCTGTGTCATACACAAATGGCAGTCTGAGTTGATAAAACACAAACTCTCTGAGGGTGTTGGACTGGGACTGTCTTGTAATCATATTGTGAACACATTCGAGATACAGTGCCCTTTCCTGTCATTCTGCAGCAGCTCCACAGAGGATGAATGACCCAGGTGGGGCAGGAAGAAGAAAGGAAGAAAGGAAATCATCCTGAGCTATAGTGAATATTCAATAAAAACAAAAACAAACATATCTTTCTTAAAATGAATAATTGAATTAGTTACATTTCAAGATTTGGTGTTCTTCCTCTCTCTTTCTGAAAATGTATGAACTCAAAAACATCACAACAACTTGTGCTTCTTTGTGAAACGAAAACAAGGAGCATGCCATCACCACAGTGGCTCTAGGAGGAGAGTCAATGGACTATTAAATGGGAAATCATCTGTTTTCAGATTTTACTTTACCACCATTACATTCCTCCAGTGAGCTGTTATCTGGTAAAGGGGGCCTTAATCGCCTCCTATGCTGGCAGAAAACCTCCATGCATTTAGTACAGCTATTTATATTGTAATGTGCAATCACCTCCACGCAAAAATTCCAACTAAAATATATGCTCTCCCAACACAGCACTGCCATTAGTGCATCTAACTGCCCACTGAACTCCAAAGACTTAATGTTATTCTACTCCAGCCTTTCAAACGTTCATTATTCAATCTGGGCCTATTTGATGGTTCACAGTTACTTAGTTAATTTCCTTCCTTTTTCTTTCTCCTGTTGGGTGTTAGTCTGTTGGTGTAAGACACACACAGACATAAGTAAATGATATAAAATCAAATATTACCACTAGGTCATGTATACGTTTGTCTAGCAGTGAAAGTATATTTTGTTAACAACTCCTCTGCTCTAGCTGCTCTATAGTTAATGGTGAGAGGATATGAAAGCAAAACAGCTACCAACAGGCCTGGAGAGAATGTGCTTGATACTTTCCCAAAACAGCTGCTATTTGATGCAGGAAATCTGCCATGCAAAAACTAAAAATGCTTAGGACAATTATGTAGTCATGAAAAGAAAGCTCTTGCAGTATGTTTCACATTTCAGAACACACATTTATATGGCTTTTTTAGAATATATTCAAAGGAAAATATTTCATATACATTATTCTTGGGAAGTAGAGTGAGAAAATCATGGATTTGAGGGAGAGGAGATGAAAATATTGAGGGAAATACATGCTTTATAGAGCATTAGGTTTATGTTTTGCACGCTTAGTTGTAGTAATTTTATATCAATTTGTATTTTCTTTAGAGATATGATTGTGTTATTGGACAAGTATATATAATAAAGTGATGACTTTATTCATACTATGAAGAGAGCATGTCAGGATTGAAAATCCTCTCTTGACTGAGGATCACAAATTAGTCGTGGTTTCAAATCTCCACTTCTAAGAAGCACTACAACAGGACAAATTAAACTTACCTATCAGGTCTCAGTGTCTTCATCTAAAAGCACAGACGGTGAATTCGATAATCTCAAAGTCCCCCTCCTATTACAAAATATAGAATCCTCTACATATTGGCAGTATGATCTCACAAGGATTTTTCACAATACATTAGGAGAGGCACATCCTAGAAAACGGAGGGATGGTGGTGGTTGGGGATATGAAATTCATAATTTTTTCTCTTTCTTCATAAAAATCCCATAGCTTGGAGATAATTTGCAATACCTGTATATTTTCAATTGTTCTTGGAATATCAGTACTCAGTAATAGTAAAAAGACTTCTACATCCAAATTAAGACCTGAATGTCTGACTTTTTCTCTGATATGTGATATTCACTATTATCCATAGAAATGTTCATAAAAAATGGTCTTTCTAATTTCTATCATAATCGTGCATCTGACACTCAATTGTTTTCTAGTTGTTTTATTGTGTGAATACTCTTCCTCACTTCATATATTATAGTCTCCTAGAAAATAGCATAATTTCTCATTTTTCTTAAAGGGCACCTAGAATTAGATAAGTGAATTTGCCAATAGCAGAGTTGAGTCTAGCTGGGGTACTCAATTAGTATCAGCTTATAGTTATTTTTATTTTATTTTAATGAATAAAATATAAAAAAAAACATAAATCCAAAAATAATTTGGAGGTATAGGTCAGATAACAATATCTGGTAAAGCAACACGGGCAGGAGGGTAAATCATATTTTATTAATAATATGTTTCCATTATTAAGAAGAATGGCTAATATAAATTTAATATGACATTATATGATTTATAGGAACCAGATATTTATGAACCTGGGTAGCACAGTTTAACAAAGACTAAAGGATTTCCCCAAACACATACAACATTTTGCTAAATCCATAAATCAATGTTGGAGTATTATTATGGATTTAATATACTACTGTGAATATCGGTTGCCTTCGTTTCAATGATAAAATTTAAATTGGTACTATTTATTCATGTATTTATGCATTTAATACATATATTCCGAATTCCTCTTCAGCATCAAATATTGAAGATCACATTCAGGCAACTGCTTCGGTACCATCATGGAAAGAAGTGTATACACACACACACACACACACACACACACACTCCTTGCTCTTTTTTTTTTTTTTTAATTTTGCTGAGGAATATTCCTCCTGAGCTAAGATCCATCGCCAATCCTCTTCTTTTTGCTTGAGGAAGTGTCACCCTGAGCTAACATCTGTGCCAGTCTTCCTCTATTTTGTATGTGGGTTGCCACCACAGTATGGCTGATGAGTGGTGTAGGTCCACGCCTGGAATCCGAACCCACAGACCTGGGTTGCCGAAGCAGAGTGTGGTGACTTTAACCAATGCGCAATGGGGCCGGCCCCTACACTCCTTACTCCTAATCCCACTAAACATATATATGTATATAGGCAGAGGTTTACCCCATTAATTCTGTTAAAAAAAAAGACAACAGGCCCCAAATGGAGTCGCTTATGCTAAGCTCCACTTCACCAAACTGAGATTTAACTCTTAATTACAATTTCGGCTCTCCCAGAAATGGAATCTTAAACTAGTTAATCAGGAATCGCCTGATCAACCCTAGTTTGGCAACCTGCCTGATAGACCCTTGGCATCCCCTAAAGGAAAGTAACCTTGGAAAAACCAATCCACTTTTTCGCCTGGTATAACTTCCTTGTTCCCACTCCCTTCTGCCTATAAAAGTTTTTCATTTTGTACAGCTCTTTGCAGCTCCTATCTGTTAGATTGGTTGCATCCTGATTCAAATTGATCTTTGCTCAAACAAAACTCTTAAAATTTTTAATATCCCTCAGTTTATCCTTTAGCAATTCTCATTGCAACAAATGACATTTTTCTAGGGAAAATTCCTGTAATATATTCAAGGAATCAATTTTTTCCTAATTAAAAGCACATCCTATGAGTTCTGAACCCTTAACAAAATTAGTAATTCAAGCTTGAATATATGCATTTCCAATGAATGATATGTCAGTGTTAACACTCAGAAGTATGAGAGGAAATAGAACTTTCTTATTATTAAGTTTTATTTTACTTAAAAAAAAGTGTTACCATTAGAGAAAGAATGAAAGATGAAAGGCAGCTTATTTTCCCATGAAGGTTTGTCAGCCATTACACTTAAATTTGCTCATCTCATCCAACCTCCTTGCCTGTTTTCTCTGCTTTCATTGTTTGCTCCCACTCACGACTCCTTTTTCTATACCTCATTCACAAGGCTTGCTAAACCAGAAATACCCCCAGAACAAATCCAAATACTTTCCATTCTTCTTACAAAAATCCATTTCCTCCACAAAGCTACTTAATTAGATGGAAGTAAAGTGCTAATTTGCTAAGGGGAAAAGATTATTTGCATATCAATTTACACACTTTTCTCCATGTATTTATAATTAGAGAGCAATCAACAAGCTTTTGAAGGCTGATAGAAAGGGGAAAATGATTCCTGTGGAGATTAAGGAGGCAGTAAAGTTTAAAAAGGAAAGGGCACTGGAGAAGGAGCCAGAAGTTCTCACGTTGAGCAATTAATTTAACCTTTTGGAATCTCAATTTTTTAGCTATAAAATGGGAATAATTGTTCCTATTTTAAATGTTTCGTAGGCTGTGAGGATTAAGTTCAAAATGCATAAAGGCCCAGTACAAAAGCTTTGTCTCTCTAAAGGTTGTCAATAGAATCAATTAGAAATCATTCTTTCATCCTTTTTACTCACATTACTTTCTCTGCAAATAGGAATTAAGATACCTACCCTGCGTGGTTGGATATTTAAACAAGATCAAAATATTTAAAATATCTGGAACACAATAAGGAATCAATGAATAGGTACTTATGATTACTATTTTGGTTCCATATTTCATGGTATCTTAATGACTTTAAGATAAAAATATCAGAACTTCCAGAACCTTTCCTGGCTATTGCCTTCTTCCATTGCAGTACACCTTTGCTTTTCATGAGATCTTGGCTCTGCTGAAGGGAAATGTCTAATTGAACCAGATTATATTTTTTGCCACTGCCCCCAAAATTACCTCTTCACTGTGTTCCTTTGTTCTCTTTTACTATTAATTAATTAATAATTAAACATCATTCAGGTATGAAAAAAACACTGTCTAAAAGAACATTAGAAATTGTCTGGGCAAATAATTTTCAGACTGTATTTATGAAGCCTTAGGTTTATCCATAGATGCTCAAGAGTTGACACAGGAAGAAAACAGTGGAAAGACAGGAAAATGGCATGGAGAAGAGGAGCAGGCAGAGGGGGCTGGGGTGGGGGGAGCCATAGGATGAGGGACTGTGAGTAGGAAGTGTTGGATTTTAGGACTTCTTTCAGGATTTCCAAAGAAGACAATTGATTTTTAGCTCTTGAATAATATAATGTTAACACACACACACAAATTACTTATCTAGGCCAAATATTGTTCTATATTTAAGAAACAGGGGCAAGCATGACTTGTTTAAGAACACAAAGCAGGTCTATGAACTGAACTGGAATTAGAACCAAAGTATCACATTCCCTTTTCTGGTTCTTCCACATTGTTATTGAATCTCAACAGTTTCTTTTCAGCCCTCTTCCATCTTCCTTCCCCCACCTACAAGTGTGCTGGTTTGACAGCTACATTAGAAATAATCCTCTTTCATAATGGGATTAATGCAGATCAAATAAAAAAAAACTCCTACATATCTTAAATATTTACGGGCAGTTTTTGAATTACATTTTATTCTTGCTATAATTAAAGATGTTGACTTGCTCTTTAAATTCCTAGATGTAAACCAGAGTAAACTGCCGGCAGTTTGCTACATATTCTGTACTGTTATGTATCTCCATGACTTTGGATCGGCCTGTTTCTCTGACGAAAACATTCCCCATCAGCCTCGCCTTTCCCTTTGTCTGCCAAGGAACTCATCCTCCAAGTCTCAGCTCAGCCTCACAGGCTCTGTGAGGTCTTCCTTCAGACCAGACCACACTCTCTAGACTGCCTCTCTTTATCATGTGCTCTATTTCCATCAGCACTTAGCACCCTGAATGACATTTACAGTCTTGTTTACAAGACTGTTCACTCACTAGTCCGTGGCATCTGGATATACGCTATATCATTTCATCTTCATTTAGTCTATGCCCACCAAAGAGCCTAGCAAATGTCAGATTTTCAGTGACATTTCTGAAGCCAAAGAGAAACTGACAAGGAAACTTTATGAAAATTCCTAAATTTCACCTGTAACA
Source organism: Diceros bicornis minor (assembly GCF_020826845.1). NCBI lineage: Eukaryota > Metazoa > Chordata > Mammalia > Perissodactyla > Rhinocerotidae > Diceros > Diceros bicornis. Next base: position 32,472,154 of record NC_080762.1, read on the forward strand.
TTTCAGGCAAAGCCCATATTTGTGGTAATGAAGGATGTAAATTATGTTAAAAATTTAATATGTTAACACCTTAAGGGGCAGTTGGGGCGAGTCTTCTATGAATAGAGTCTATCAATCCCAACTGACTCTGTTCGCGGAAGACTCACCCTAAACTGTTCAGAGAAAATTGAGAACAAGGGAGTGCTACAGAGGGATAAGTTTGGGAGGGTCGGGGTGGAGGGGGGCCAGGTGGGGACATGTGTGTGCACCTTGATAGCTGTTTCGCGCCGTAGCAATTCGCGCCATAAAATGTAACTGTCTGAATGTTTTGAATTAACCAATCATGTAAAACCGCGCCAACCTTTTCCCGCTTTATGCTCCCAAATCCTATAAAAGAACTTGCCCCCTAAGGCTCGGGGTCGACCCCTCTGTCTCCTGCGAGGGACACGAGTCGACCCGGAGCTCCGCTCAATAAACCTCTTGCGTTTGCATCAAGTTCGGTCTTCTGTGTCTGTGGGCCCGCGTCATCCCGAGACCTGGTGAGTTGGGATTTCCCTCCCCTTCCCCTTGGGAATCCAACAGTATTTTTGTCTGAGTTCATTTCATAATATTCATTTCCTGAGCCTGTAAGTGAATTTAAACAGTTTTTTAAAAAAACAATAATATTAGAGTCGATATTGAAGCCATTCAAAGCATGCTCTTAATATTAATTTTGAGTCACATGGTCTACACAATTTTATATTAATGTATTTCTTTACATTATAACTGTTATTTAAACTTGGGAAACACTTCAAACTACTTTAGTGTGTTTAGTATCATAATAAGGTGTTTGCTTTATGTCATAGGTTATTTTAAAATCAATTCTTCTGATTTGGAATTAAAAATGACAATAATCATTTTGAAGAATTTTAAGAGGAGAGGTGAACTACATTAAAGATAAAAAGAAACAAAATGGCAGCAAAACACAGGCCTTGTGACAAAGTGGAAGGGATTAAGAAGTGTTAAAAGTGACATTAGACATTGTACATGATAAAACTTAAACTCGAGAACAGATGCTGCATCAAAAACAAATGAGCAGTTATGTGTGATCATCTCGAAAGAGAGCCTCCAAGGAGAAAAACCCAGTGGATAATTCAGGAGAGAACATTTCAAAAGTTAATGTCAAAATAGTATTTTTTAAGGAATTTCTCTCGAATAAAAGTTTAAAGCAAATTTTTTTTAAGCTCAAAAGTGCTAATTGAACATTCTTCTTAGAGAAAGAAACTTGGAGTAAGAGACATCAATTTAGTAAAAGCATGAGAGTCAAGGCATCAACAAGCATATTCATTCCTGATTACTAAGGACCCATCAAAAAAGACCACAAAAGTCTTGTGGAAAGTGTTTCTAATAGTTATTGTAAAAATTGTTTTGCTAATTCATTTTAATTTTACTTTTGGGGGTATGATTGACACTTTAATTTTGGAGGTATGATCATCTTGGGTCTCCTCATATTGAAAAAGAACTTCCTGACAGTTAAGAGAAACATCTCCTGTAAGAGGACGATACTAATGTGCTTTATTAGCCCAGGAGGAGTGCCCTGGCAAGCTACCTCCATTCTGGATGACCTCGTAAATAACAAATGAATACACTACTCTAAAATGCATTAGATATTTCTTTGTGTTTCAATATAAGAAAGAAGGGCAATTTATTTCACTAAGAAGAAAGCTTATTTTGAAAGCAATAAACTTCACCTGACAGCTTAAATAAAAAGAAGGTTCTAATTTTAACTTGATCTAATATAAAGGAAAGAAAGCAATACTTAAGCCAAGCTTCGAGTTTTTAGCATACTATATACTTCACTCTTATCCCATTTTCACTTTTCAGAGAATAGAGGACAAGCGGACAAAGGACAGCTAGGTTGTTCTCTTTGTTTCAAGATAAATATTTACAAAGACAAGGATTAGAAGGTTTAAATTTCTCTGTCACAAGTGCAGCCATAAGTTTGCTTATTTCTAATTATAGTCATTAAAAAAAAGTTAAAAGGTCCTGACTACCAAAGAGATAGTTTAAACATCAGTGCAGAAGCTTAGTAAGAAATAGCTGCTCATCATGCAGACTTACACTGAGAAGTAGCTGGAATGGAAATGTCAAAGCAGATTCAACGAAAAGAAACTGATTTATCATCATCTTTCACTGAATCATTATAGCTTAATAAACCTCATTCTAGAAGATGATAAAGCCCACTTTGAGTCTTTCCTTTGATAAATATATTTCTTGAATAACATCTATTTATTTTATTAAATAGAACTTATTACATTATATATTTATTCACAAAGCATCCCACTAACCCAATTACCTGAAAGAAGTTAGCATTCTGAGTTATCAAGGAAGAAAAAGCACCATTTAATAAGTCCTTAAGGAAACAGTATTCACATGAGTTATAAAATTATTTAAAAAAAAGGCCAAGAGGTTTTTTGCCTGCATACAAATCAGTAATGATGACAGACCTGATGACTCTAAGTACAATATTGGTGTAATTTTTATTTTTAAAATGAACAGTCTCACAACCTAAAAGACAGTGGGCCTTTAGTCATAGCCATTTTTTTCTGACAGCTTTCCCTCCTACACTTAGAAAGAGGACTGCATCCATGCTTCCCTTTTTCTTTATTCTCTGTGACAAGTTGCCATTGTAAAATGGAAAATTGGAGGGTATTTTTTTTCTGATCCTTACCAAACATCTTAGAAGTATGTTTTTGCTTATATACTCAACCCAATATTAGTATAGAGATAGGCCTAGTCTTTTGAAGAACTCTACTTTTTATGAAGAAGCATACAAAATATCTGAGGAAAAAGAGTTCGATTATATGATTAATTTAATTATTGCCTTTTGTGTGAATTTTAAGAGGCAACAGCCTTGCACCTGAAATCCAATTGGGAACTATAAGTAAGATCTGAACAGCGTGCTGTTGAACACGGTGATTTGAGCAGGAATTTTCCAGTCAGTTAATGACATTGGAGGCATGTGAGAATATTGTGTCCCTCAATGGTGATAAGAGTGAAAATTCAACTCTGATACCTTGTTGCCCACAAACACTTTCTCACCTGAGTGAGGCATTTAGATAGTTTTAAATGTTTACGAATAACAAAATATCAATACCTACTCAGAGGAAAATAAAATACATATTGCATAGCTCACTGTTGGGAATCTGGCTTTCTCATCTTCAGATAGATATAGAAAGCCTAACAGATATTTGACATTTATGATAAAATTAATATTTTTATTGCAGTCCACCTTGGCAAGTAGTTCACATCCATTACTTGTAAGAAAAAAATGAGAAGGTATATAGTGGTGTTCTAAATCAGTGCTTCTCCAATTTTAATGGCATACAAATCACTGGAGATCTTGTTAGAAAGCAGATTCTGATTCAGTAGGTCTAGGGTAGAGCCTGAGATTCTGTATTTCTGCATTGATACTGATGCTGTTGGTCAGTGGATCACATATAGAATAAAAAGGTTCTAAATGATAGCAGTCAACTATAATCCTATGGCCCAAACAAAAGAACTTTAACGTGTTGAGGAGCTAAATATAATTTTTCTATGATTGACTCCATTCAATTTCAATTATGTTTCTAATAATGATTGAAAATTCTAATTTCAGCTTGGCTGCAAATTTATTCACTCATTTGGAGTGATTAATTTGACCTATCTAGGGGATAATTTATAGTTCACATTTTAGCAGTTGAAGGAAATTTGGAAAGCAAAATAAATATGATTTTAGTATCAAATTACTGTAGAAATGTTGGTGGAAACAACTACTATAAGAAGGTTTTCTAAATGTCAAGTATAATACCACAGTCTAGTGTTTTTGAGAAAAAAATCCTGGTTGCAAGCTTTCATCATGTAATAATTTTGGCCAATTGTTGTTGATTTGTGTGCCCAGAATACATGAAAATGCCACTATATGTTTTTAGTTATGATACTTTGAATTCAAACCGTAAGTGGGAATTCTCTACTAATTCTGATTTCGCTAACATAACATACTTCCTCTTTTGATCTTACATGTAAATCAATAGTGCTCTTTGACATTCAAATTCTCATCACAACATTAAAGAAATTTTATCTCAATGCTTTGCTTCGGAGGGTTTGGATATAAATCGTTGGCTTTCCAGGGAAGTAAAGCATAAGTAATGAAAAAGCTATTTAAATTCAATTGTCTCCTTTAATGTAAATTTCTGCATTATGTAGCTTATTAATAGTTAATATTACTGCCACATGTTTAGAGAGAACATGTATAAGCATATGGTCATGAATATTTCTCTCCAGATTTTAAATTAAAATAATGAATTTTTTCTATCTCAAATTATGGAACCAAATTTAGGACACAGATGGACAAAACATAAGCTCAGGAGGATTTTAAAAAGTTCTTTGGTGGGATGTTTTATATATTTGGCATTGTATTTACTATACAGTCAGTGAATTTCATCATCACATTGAATTTATCTTGAAGAATGTTTTAAGTCTTTCTAATTTTAGTCATAAACATTCATAGTTTTTCTTCTACAATTCAGCAGTCAATTAAGTTGCCAATGTAAAAAATAGCAAATCTTGACTAGGATAAATAGGTGCAATCATAAAAGACAACTTAGAAAAGGTGTGCATTTCCCTTGTGCATTCTTATCATTGCCTCAGTGATTCCTACTGTTCCAGAAAATCCTTACAAATGCGACACCCATAAAGGGGTAAGTGGCCATCTGAGGGTGTCCACACTAGCAAGTTTCCATCCATTGAATAAAAACCTCAAGATCACTAGAATCCCAAGTGGGTGCCAAAGTAAAGCGAGATAGAAACAGCCTGAGTAAAACAAGATAGTTCTTCACCACCATTATTCTAAGGCTAAGAAATCAGACATAAATCTAAACACACTGATGTAAATCACCATTTTCCTTTTTATCTCGATTTCCCTCACTTCTCTGACAGAAAATAAAATAACCTTTTCACCCTGGTGCTTCAACTTTCCTCTTCTGGATAGGCGTTTTTATTTATTTATTTATTTATTTATCTATTTATTTATGGATGGATGGATGGATGGATGGATGGATGGATGGATGGATTTATTGGTGAGGAAGATCAGCCCTGAGCTAATGTCGGATGCCAATCTTCCTCTCTTTTGCTAAGGAAGATTGGCCCTGAACTGACATCTGTGCCCATCTTCCTTTACTTTATATGGGACGCACCACAGCATGGCCTGACAAGCGGCGCGTCCGGGATCCAAACCTGCAGAACCCAGGCCGCCAAAGCGGAGTGCACGCATTTAACCTCTGTGCCACCGGCCGGCATCTGGATAGGTGTTTTTAAAACAAAATGTCAGTCTACATTTCCCTCAGCGACCAGTATTTATGGAGTACTTATTAGGCATTGTGGTAAACGCTTGACGCATGTTTACATTTATCGTTTCATATAATTATTTTAAGAATCCTATGAAGTAGATGTTATCTCTATTTTTCAGATGATGAAACTGAAGTTCATTCATTTATTCATTCAAGAAATGAGTTTTTTCTAGAGGCAGGGGCTATGTTGGTAACCAAGACAGGCAAGATCCTTACTTTTGTGGATCTTCCATTGGGAGGAGAATCATTAAATAGTAAATACATAAACAAATAAAAGCTGTGAGGACAGTAAAGCAGGTGACAGCACAGTGACTAAGAGAGAGCATGTCTGCAATGAAGTAGATGGTCAGGAAATGTCTGAGGAAGCGTGATACTCCAGACGAGCCCTGAATGACTAGAAGGGGTCTATCAAATATAGATGTGGAGGCAAAGGAATAGGAATACTCCAAGATTCCAACACAGGACATCTTCTCCTGAGAGAAAGAATATTCTCCTGAAATATTTTGAGCTGAATGCCAGAGGTAGATAACTTGCTTGTGTAACAAAGAGAAGGAAAAATATAAAGGTTTCTTTATAATAAAAATGTGCATAGCCCATGTAAGGTAGCAGTAGGGCCCCTAAAATGCATAAATTAATGGTTTACCAATGTTTCATTCTGGTTTCTGGGTTAGGGAAATGAATATAGGAAGTCTCTATGATCCTCATTAAAAGAGTTACACGATTCAGAGTCTTGGTAATTGTTAGAGTAGTAAGTGGCACATAATGGGGAATTTTTTTATTATCTTCTCCATTCACAACTAAGCAGAGCTCTCATTCTCATAAACAGGCTGAGCTTCCACTTTGAAGTCTATGTCTGCGACGGTGCTGACTCATTTCTTTTCTTCCTGGTTTAACATTAGGAGGTGACATGTCACAAAAATCATTTTGAGGTGTCAACTCAACTGTCAAAATGCCTATTAATTTTCAAGCAGTATATAGAGCGAGCCCTGGTTGAGAAGAGATAGATCAAGGCAGATTTATATTTAAATAATTTTTCCAATTATCAAATCTGCAAAGATAGTTTATCAAGATTATTAGTTATCAGTTTGGCTCCTTTGGAACACATAGACCTCAGGTTTAGAATAGGCCCACATGAAAAGTAAGGAATCCCTAGGAATGAAAGGCTGGGCGAGCCACAGGAGGTGCTATGAGCAACCCTCAATGATAATACCCTTTCACCTAGAGCCAGCCCCAATCAGACAAATTTTTAGTTATTATAGTGTTTTTACTTTGTTTTTAATCTATAGATTAAATATAACACAAAGATTTATAAAAGAGAGAAGAAATAACTACGGGCCACAAAGTCCAATCACTCTTGATTCAAACTAAAATGCTACATCTGAAAACATTTTACGTCTATTTAGCAGTAGGTGTTTCCAAGACATTTGCATGAACATGGTCTCATTTGATCCTCACCGTCACCTTTTGTGGTATGCTCTGTAAGCCCATCTGACTGATGAGAAAACAGGTTCAAGTCACTTTCCAAAGACACATAGCGAGTAAGCAGCAAAGCCAGGACTAGAATGCAGGTCTCTGGCTGCAAATCCCCCGCTCTCCCATTTCACCGTTACTGTCTTACACTCTGCAGCTGCCTCATCATCCCAGGAGATGACATTTTAAATGCTTTCTATTTAAAAAGACTCCAGTCGAGAACTCATCAGTGAGCTCTTATACTTAAAACACAGTAAATGTCATTCTGATCAAATCAACCTAAAACCAACTATCTTCGACAGTGGCATTGATGAATGTTTTGTAGGAGTTTTTGCCTCTCATGATATAATCCCCAGAGGCTAAGGATAAACCCAGAACATCCCTGAATTGACACTGTCAGACAGCTCTTTCCCATCCAGAACTAACTTTGCATATTTCAGCAGCATAGGCAAACTCCTATGAGAGCAAGGCTGAGTATTAATGGCAAGAATTCTCTGCCTTCTATCCCATAGAAATAGCAGATGACTCTCTGCCATCCTACGTCTGTGCCAAAACCTGAAGCTAAGAGATAAGAGGCTAGCCAGAAATCACAAACATAAGGTTTTAACCCTGCAATCCAGCCACAACTAGAGCCATCAGCTTAAATAACTAGACCTTGCAAGGCCCAGTTATTCAGCTGAGAGCAAGACACCTGCGCTTAGCTACCTATTTATTTAATGGAAATTTCCCTTCCTTCAACTTTATAGCATTTTTTCTATGCTAACTGGAAAACAGCTGCTTACATCCTTTTATAAAACTAAGTAAAGGATTGATAGGTAGTTCGATTGGTAGATAGATAAATGAAAGTGTAAATAAACATATGTATACATAAATGATGTAATAATTTTCTGCTTTCCATATAATGAGCTTCATATAGTTTAAAAAGTCATAAAGTACCTTTTTAATTTTGCTTTTTTGATTTATAAAAGGAATAAAATGGTAAGGATGCTCAATCTGGAGAGAATGTGGGTAAAGAAGCACGCTCAAATACTGTCACGGGTTGTATGAGTTTCCTACGGCTGCCTTAACAAATTACCACAAATGGAGATGGCTTAAAAAAATAGAAGTTTAGGGGGGCCGGCCCAGTGGCATAGTGGTTGAGTTCGTGTGCTCCTCTTCGGTAGCCTGGGGTTCGTGGGTTTGGATTCCAGGCACAGACCTACACACCGCTCATCAAGCCACGCTGAGGCGGCATCCCATATATAAAGTAGAGGAAGATGGGCACAGATATTAGCTCAGCAACAATCTTCCTCAAGCAAAAAGAGGAGGATTGGCAACAGATGTTAGCTCAGGGCCAATCTTCCTTACCAAAAAAGAAAAAAAAACAACCAGAAGTTTATCTTATAGTTCTGGAAGCCAGAAGTCCTCCACAAGTCCAAACTCAAGGTGTCATGCTCTCTCTGAAGGATCTAGAGAAGAATCTGTTCCATGCCTATGCCTTTCTCTTAGTTTCTGGTAATCCTTGATACCCATTGGCTTGCATCTACGTAACTCCAATCTCTGCCTCCATCCTCATCTGGTGTTTTCCCTGTTTGTGTCTTCACGTGATGTTCTCCTCTGTGTGCATGTGTGTTTGTGTTCAAATTTCCCTCTTATTACAAGGACATCAATCCTATCAAATTAAGGCCCACCTTTAATGACTTGATCTTAAGCTGATTACATTTTCAAGGACCCTATTTCCAAATAAGCTCACGTTCACAGGTACTAGGAGTGAGGACCTCAATACATCTTTTTGGGAGACACAATTCAACCCATAACAGAGGAAAACTGGAAAACTATTATATGAGGTTTGAAGAGTTATCTGGAAATATATATCAAAATTTAAAACATACACACACTTTGAGCAAGTGTACCATTGCTAATTTATCCTAAAGAAAAATAAATATGTTTATGGAGATCTGTAAATATAAAAAAAAATTTTCCATGGGATTGTTTATTAAGGAGACAGCCTAAATATTATCAGTAAATTATCAAACACCTATACATTAGACTCTATGTAGTAATTTAAAAGGATAAGGTAAGTAAAGGAAATGTGACAATGAATATATAAATATTAAATGAAAAAGCCAAGTTACTGAACATCATGTATAGTGAAATTAAATTCTTGTTAAAAATATATGTGTGGGTGGATTGACGTGCTAAAAATTATTGAAGAATATATATTAAACTGTTAATGTAAGTATCTTTGAAAAGTTGTATTATCCAATTTTATATATTATTTTAATTTATTACAATAATAATGTATTATCAGGAAAAGTAATTGATTAAGATATATTTTAAAGATACTGTAAGTGTAAAATAAGAAATGTTGAATGATGCTGATTTCAGTTTATTTTTCAATAATGGAATTCTTCTTCAAAGAACCTGTGATTGTCTTTTAAACATTCTATATCTCAAGTTGAGTTTTTTTGTAGAGTCGACACTAAACTCTATTAAAGAATTCAGTAGCAGGTTTTTTTTTGTATCCTGATGTAACTCAATCATCTCCCATAAAATGTTTCTAATCTCCATATTTCTGTGAATAGCACCATTAATTTGGTCTCCCACGCTTATAACATTAGAACTAATGTTGCTTTTTCCTGTACTCAATCTTATATCTGTTTTGAGAACTCAGTAGTGTTAAATAAGGAATAGAAGATTCTATCTAAAAGGAAGATTACACAGCTGTTAGCCAGATGTCTTTTGGGACTTGTTCATTTAGTTATTCATTAATTTATTTTGTCTGTTTTGTTTACTTAATGTAGGATCCTCAGTGCACAGAAGAAAACTTGGAAAACACCTATTCCTTTTGCCTAACGGGTGAATAAGTGAAATTTCAACTAACCAGCAAAGGAAGGGAAAACACCTGATATGCTTCTCCCGTGTATCAGCAGTACCTGAGACAATGCCTGCCACACAACCAACACTCACTATAATCTGTTACTGAGTTTTAAACTGTGTTACTGCACAATGATAACTAATTTTAAACTAACTATAATAAATTATCATCTAGAAATACTGAAAGATCCAGCAACCTTTGCGATATTTTTTATGAATCAAAGACTTTGTGAACCCAAGACTCAATTATGATCTATTAATTAAGACAATGTAAGTCCCTTTCAGAGCTCACTGAGTGGGAGAGCCCATTCACTCTTTCTCTCCACTGTAGAGTTTTAGTTTAGTTTAGAGGGACTATACTATCACAATTCTTTAAAAATACATAATGTATGGGTAGGTCATATGGCTATTAATTAACTCAATTATTAAATCTATGTGCCTCACAATCCGATTGTTCTATTTACCATACTTAGGAGTTTTTCTCCCTATTTTGTTGAACACTGCTGGGCATTCCTCATTGAAATATAATAACCCTCTTACAATTTTGAATTATTTTATTAATAGTATTATGTGTCAAATTAAAACATGTTTATTCATTTGCAAACACATATAAGCCTATGCTGTCCTATAATCAGGACATATGTTTTGAGATTTATTTATTTATTTAACTGTTGTTGTTTTTCATCCAAGGTCATGATGTAGCTACACAGTCCATTTTCAGGCTCTCACCTAATAACACTTACAGCATGTGGTAAATTAGGAGTGGGCATTATAAACTGAGGAAACTAAGAAAGACAATCCACATCCCCTTGACAATAATTCCATTAAAAGGCCCAAAATATGTCTATGTGATGGCCATGGAGATGCCCCACTCAAATCTTCCTTCAAGATAACCTGCTACGTGAAACTTAGCTGATTAACAGCCTCCAGCTTCTGCACCTTCATATACACCACTAGGTTCACCAGGCCATACTTCTGCTGGGTTGCTCCCAGCCAATGACTGAGCATGGCAGCCTTACTAGAACCAGGCCATTCCTGCGTGATGCAAAATCCCTCTAGTGGGAAGCTCTGGCTTAAGGAATCCCCTTTGGCATGTTAAGAATTCCTTCATTAAGTCGGAGGCTCTTCCTCTCCAATCCCAACTTCCCTCTCTCCTTTCACAGATTTCAGACCTGCATGTCAATCTGAAGACTCTCTATGTCTTCTAACTTCCTCCCTCTTTATCCTTCACAGGCACATCTGCTGATAAATTTGGATCTCATCTTGGGATTTGCTTCATGAAGTACCAAAACAGACATAATATTTGATATATTTTTAATTATAAAATTAAAAACTAATTAATGTTCTGCATAGTATAGGTATATGTTTGCAAATATACAACAATATGAGAAAATAAAATTTTTGAATAATAAATATGCCAACAGACATGTCTTGATGTGGTATTATATTTTTTGGAGGGTGGGGAAATCTACTTTAATTTTAATATTCTCTAATATATTCAAAAATTTTTTTAAACCATCATATGTATAGATGGTATTTGGTAGAACAAAGACAAGAAAATTCAACATTTACTACAAGAGATCTGAAACAAAACATGATCAATCTCTCTCTGGGTAGTGTTCTCAGGCTGTTCATCTTTGAACTAAAAACAAAAATCAAAGCCTGAAGCACATTCACTGATTTGTAGCTGAGTCATTTATGGGGCAGCACAGAGCTACTAAAGATCACAGAAAAATATTCTGTCCAGCAGTGTTCCTGTGGGTACATTTTCATGAAGGCAAAATATTGAATACAACACTAGCAAGAAGATAGAATTCTGCATGTCTCCTTATATATTTCCTAAATTGTTGATTTGTTTTTTATTATTGCACTTCTTAAAGAATTTATTTTAAATAGCTCATTAAAGAAACAGAAACAATGCAGTTTAAAAAACTGTTTAGTCAATATTTAATATTTAAAGTGTCAAAATAGATGGAGAAATTAACTGGTATGCAAAATATTTTTTACCACATTTAACTTTGCCATTTGTTGGCAATTATAAATGATTGCTGTCTTACATTGGTAGCATATTAAAACAGCAAATTCTTACATTAACTGTCAGTTTTATTTTACATATAATTTGATACATTTTACCAAACTTTGTTTCCTTTAATTTGTCACCACTTGAAACATACACAATGTCCATAAAGATTTTTCTATTCCCTCCAAAGTAACACTGCTCTATTATAAAAAGAGATGGGCATTAAAAGAAAATTTCCTAACAACTAGTGACAAGATAAGTCCAATACCCACTTGTAAAGGCGAGTACATATGTGTTTTATCTAATGACAATTCTCTAACCTCACCATCCTTGAACAGTGTTAGTAGCATGATTTAATACAATTGACCACTCTGTCATTCTCAAAACACTTTCTTCTCTAGGCTTCCATGAAATCAGAAAACAAATCCTTCTACCTTACTTCATACCTCTCTTAAATCACCTTACTGGATCCTCCTTCTCTTCCTTACTTTTCAGGTGAATTCTTGGCACTCTTCTCGCCTCTGTCCACATTGTGTACTTCGATGATCTTATCTCGCCCCTTGGCTTTAAATATATTCTATGTCCTGTTGACTCACAAATCTATACTCCAATCCTGACCTTTCACCTGAGTTCCAACCTCCCAAAATATTTGTCATCTTGAAACCGTTCATTCCCCAAATAATTCTTTCCTTCATTCAACAAATATTGATTGAGTGCCTATTACGTGTCTGACACTGATAAGGCACAAAGAATACAGTAGTGAACAAAACAAAATCTCTGCACTTGAAAGTCTAATGGGTAATTCAAACATAATGCATCAAAAGGGCACACTGATCTTTTTTCACCTCCAAATCAGCTTCTTAACTATTCTGTATTTTCACTACATGGCCCCATTTCCATCTACTTTCTCAGAATTTAAAAACCTAGAAATCCTCTGTCTCAGTGTGGGTTCCCAAAGAAGCAGATCCTGAGACAAGGATTTAGTGCAAGTAACTTATTTGGGAGTTGCAGGGCACACAAGCAAGGAAGGGAAGAAGTGATATAGGGAACTCTTCTCCCCACTTTTACTCTTGCTTCCTACATTCTAAAGTCACAAAGAAGCCACAGGCATCATCTCAATGCCTGAATCAGATTATATCCCTCTCCTCATTAAAGTCCTCAGGCCTTCCACTGCAATTAGATCAAAATCCAAACTTACATGTCCTTCAGAGACCTAAATATATCTCACGACCACTTCTCTGATCTTCTGTCATTTTCCCTCCTACTCTATATCATCCAATACACTGGTAGATCACCTTTCTTTCCGTCAGACACAACTTGCTTGTTTTCAGCTGGAGGACTTTGGACTTGTTCCTTCTGCCTAGGATGCTCTTTTGATAAACCTTTGCATGGCTATCTATTTCTCCATATTTAGGTCTATCCCACACATCACTTCCTCCCAACACCCTAGTTAAAGGGCCCTCCATACCCCTAATCACTCTCTGTCTTCTTATCCTAACGTGTTTTCTTTCATTTATCTCTTCTCTTTACAAAATAGAAAGTAAATTCCATCTTTATCAGTTTACCACTATATCCCTATGCCAAGAAGAGTGAGTGGCACAGTAGATTTTAAATAAATATTAGTTTAACTTTAAGAAAACATCATGCAAACAGTGTATACCATATGATCCTATTTTCAATGAAATATGTACAAGGGCACAGAAAAATTAATAGAGATAAATACATGGATGATCTCTTTTCCAAAGCAACCAAAGCTAATATTTGGCCAGTTAATTAAAATGGTTAGCTAAAGCATATATACTTCAAAGTTTGTATTTTAATGTAAAACATCTAACTATAAATTTATCCCTAAATATATATTAATGTAGAGACAAGACCCTTCTCAGGGTCAGCTTATTGAAATTTCTCTCCTATTTTTCATAAGCCTCAAACATAATGGGTTATCCATAATTACCAAACTTCAGTTCTTTTAATTGAAAGAAAAAAGAGACACTTGCAAAGCAAACTATGTGCAGAACATACCTTTTAGAATTGTCTTGCTCACATTAATATTAAAAAAATGTAATCATTTTAGTTTTCATAGAAACAAGTTTCTGCTTTGCCCTTGTATTTCATTATTTTATGTAACATTTAATTGAATTATGTCATTACTAAGTACAACAAGCATAAGCTGGTTTTAGAAGAAACACTACTGACCTTTTTAAAGAATATCCAACTGTGGGAGCAAAATACAGAAGCATCACAGAGTAGTCTACTAGCAGTGAGTTTTCAGGCTGCTATGGACGTAAATCAATTTATTTTAACCAATAGATAGAGAGCTTTGGTTACTCTTGTGAATCAGTTAAGGGAAGGTACATTAAGAGAGCTTCTACAGGTCCCTAAATTGTTAGTTGTCATTCTCTTTGCTCAGTGCGTTAATGAATAGAAATTTTAATTTTCTTCCAATATTTTTTGTAGTTTACAAGTTTTCTACAGTATGCATCATCTATACAATCAAATTTAAAAAATATTAAATATTCTAAATACTTATGATGCCTTTGAAAAGTGAACAAATGAGTAACATCTGTGTTTACCTTATTGTGATTTTAATTGTTTCAAATATACTTCAAATTTACTTAAATTTGGGGCCGGCCCGGCGGCGTAGTGGTTAAGGGCGTGTGCTCCACTTCGTTGGCCTGGGGTTCGTAGGTTCGGATCCCGGCACACACCGACACACTGCTTGTCAAGCCATGCTGTGGCGGTGTCCCATATAAAGTAGAGGAAGATGCGCACGGATACTAGCCCAGGGCCAATCTTCCTCAGCAAAAAGAGGAAGATTGGCATCGGATGTTAGCTTAGGGGTAATCTTCCTCACCGAAAAAAAAATTTACTTAAATTTTGGTCCAGCAGACTCTGAAATCTAGAAACCTATTCATATTTTTGTCAGTTAAATTTATGTACACCTGCCTCAAGGGCTAGAGAAGTTCATATTTTAAAGGTATTTTACAGTCTTTAATTTATCACTTATTCATTTTCCTTTTCCCTTTGATAAAGTAAAAGATTCGAAGAGAAGAATAAATATTTAAAAGCTGAGAATGGAGTCTGAGAAGTTGATTTTTAAAGGCAACATTTAGCAGGAGTAATATTTTCCTTGAAAGCCAGGACCGGAATTCAAATTAAAATCTCTCTTCCCACGGCATATTCCCAAAGCCCGAGCCACTTGGGTGTGGAGCCTCCGGCTGTTCTGGCATGCCTACTGAGAAACCAAGGCACTAAAAGATGTAGTAATTCTTTAACTGACATTCAGTACGATTTAAATTTTTTCACTTTCAAGGTTGCTTAGCCTAGATGGCCAAACAGGTTGGCTAGATCCTTTTCTATGAAGGGTTGCAAACCACACAGCCATAGATTCTGGGATGTTTCTCCCCATTTTTGAAAAAGAAGCTGAGACATTACTGCAATAAAAAACAATATTCTGGCTTCCACCTTTCTGCCTGACCCTCTCTCCCTTTAGGTATCACCACCCTATCAAATTCTACATGTCTGCGATCAATGCCATCCCCTTTCCAAGCCACCTCCTCCTCCAGACACCCTATTTTTGGTAAAAGCATTAGTGTCTTCCGGTCACCTAAGCTGGAAAGCTCAAGGGCCTCTCTTGTCTCTTTATTCTTCTTCCTTACCTTAAAAAGGTCTTCTCGTTGAATCATTCCTTTGAGCCCTCCCTGCTCTACTTCCAGTCATTATCACTGTAGGCTTGAATTACAGCCTCCTGCCTCCTCCAGGAGTGCATCTAGCGCACCCGCACAGAGCCACCACATGAGGCTTCCTGGGAGCAGCGTGGAGCAAGAAGAGCACAGGTTATCAAGTTAGAAAGGCCTGGACGTATAATTTTATTTTTATTTAGTTTTTTATAATTTTATTTTTATTTATTTATAATTTTATTTTTATTTATTTTTTTCCCCCAAAGCCCCAATGGATGGTTGTATGTCATAGCTGCACATCCTTCTAGTTGCTGTATGTGGGACGCGGCCTCAGCATGGCTGGAGAAGCGGTGCGTCGGTGCGCGCCCGGGGTTCCGAACCCGGGCCGCCAGGAGCGGAGAGCGTGCACTTAACCGCTAAGCCACGGGGCCGGCCCAGAAAGGCGTGGACTTAAAGCTCAGCCTCCACCTTCTTAGCTGAATGTCCTTAGACAACATGCTAACCATATTTGAGCCTCAGTTCCATCATCTGCACAGCGAGAAATAATGCTCATCTTGCAACACTTTTGTGAGAACTAGAAATAGTGTGAGGCAAGCATATCTTTATATAACCACCACGAATGGCATAAAATGCTTTGCAAAGAGTGGATACACAGTAAATGGTAAATATTACTTTTATTGTATTCTGCTACTCTAAAACATTTCATGGCTTTCCATTCTCTTCTACAACTTGGCCTTCCTGCTCTCATCTAGCCTTATCAAAATGCTATTTTATGTGCAAATTCACATTCAAGATCCAGCTCACATTCAAGATCCACTACCTCCTCCAAAATTTCCTTCCCAATCATACCAAAGGGTCAAATTCTTATATCACTGTAGCAGATATGCCCAGTATTTGGTGATGTTGAAATAATAATAACAATAAAAATTATTATTATTCATTTAGCTCTATGTTAACAGATAGAAACATCAAATAGTCTTGGTGTAGGTTTTCTTGTTCTGTGTAGATCCATCAAAATGACCTTATTTCTTTCTTTCTTTAAGTAGATGAAAGCCAACTCTGCACCATCTGGGTGGTGGCCATAGCAACTGTGCATTTGGTTTTACAGAGACAACTCTTTCCTTCATTCCTTAGTACCAGGGGCTTGAAAGTTACTGGGGAGGAAGTGGATAAATTTTCAAAAGGGTCAAGGAAATTCCTAGGAGAAAAACACTCAAGACTCCAATCCAGAATACCTCTGAGGGACTGAGGCTGCCAAGTGGAGTCAGGTGAGAGAAAACAATCCCCAGCCGAGAGAGGCACAGTCCAGACAGGGGGTGAGAGCACCTAATCAACCTCTGACTTTTTTGGACTTATCACAGGATGGTGATACACAGGGAATTACAAAGCAAGAGAACTGTTCTTCCTGTTAACTTGGGCATGTAACATTCTTAAGCTGTGATTTTATGTGAAGTTGTAATTACATCTTAAACAAAAGTGGGTAAACTCCCATCTAAACACAATATCTTCTACACATATTCCTTATTACGTCAGTTTTTTTTTTTGATTATTTAAGGCTATGTTTTTCTTTATTTACTAAATTAGTAATTCTTCAGGTGCAGACATTATGTAATATATATATATATATTTTTTTTTTCTTATCCATATGGTCTAATACCATTGTATATCGTAGGTGTTCCATAAATATTTGCAGAATGAATTAATGAGTAGCAATACACAGGAATTTTTCATGAAGAATTGGTTTGGTACCATTTCAACATCTGTGTCTCTTTAATAACTTTACTTTTCCCTTCTGGTTCAATTTGGTCACAGGGTATTCTGAAGATTAATGAATAAAATATTTATGACTTCTTTTAGAAAGGCAAATGAAAGATCAACATAATATTTCCTCTCTGCATAATAAAGCAAGAGAATTCCTAATATCCCTCAGGCAAATTCACCCTAAAACTCTTCATTTCATTTTGTCTGAAATATTCTTTTGATTTATTAATGTGGATTTAAAGAGTACTGGCCAAGCATATCTTGGAAATTGGTCCCTTAGAATAGATCCTTGAGCATTTCTTAGGCCTTTATATCACAAAACTGCATAAGCTACACTTTTTAAAAACTGTCTTTCTCATGTAAATATAATTACTTAGGTTATCAGCATCATAAAATGAACATCAACAATTCGATAGTAAAACTAGTGCCGATTCATGTTCATTCATTCAATTAATCTCACCCAGCACGTTAAAGTAAGCAATTACCTACTGGTGGATTATTTTTAAAAAGTAGTATTTACACAGTTGTATTCCTATTCAATTGTCACATTTGTGCAAACAGGGCACCAAAAGACTCTTTGAGAATGATGAACTTTACTGTGAATAGAAATAGTACTTGTACTAAAGTACAGAAATGGTATTTGCCTTGAAGTAAATGGATACCATTTTTGGAGGATTTAATATGTGCCAGACACTGTCTTTAAACAATATAAAAGTTATGTATTTAATCTTTACAGTGACACTATGGTGTAGGTATTATTATTTTCATTAAATAAATGAAGTAATTGAGATTCAGAGAGGTTAAATAATTAGCAGAAGTTTATAAAGGAAGTAATAAGCAGACCTCAGTTTCAACAGTCAGGTGATTCTGATTCCAAAGTTCTTGCTCTAAGATGGAAATAAAATAGATTTAACAGTCTTCTATAACTGGCATAAAAAACCCAAGCAAAAATGCTTCCTTTAATTCTGTGCCCCCACAGTCATCTTCTTAACCTAAAAAAAGAAGTGACCTGACATTGAAAGGAAATAAATGGCAAATACCATTTTCATAAACAACTTTTTTTTTTTTTTTAATGAGGCAGATCAGCCCTGAGCTAACATCCATGCTAATCCTCCTCTTTTTTTTGCTGAGGAAGACCGGCTCTGAGCTAACATCTATTGCCAATCCTCCTCCTTTTTTTTTCCCCCAAAGCCCCAGTAGATAGTTGTATGTCATAGTTGCACATCCTTCTAGTTGCTGTATGTGGGACGCGGCCTCAGCACGGCCGGAGAAGCGGTGCGTCGGTGCGCGCCCAGGATCCGAACCCGGGCCGCCAGTAGCGGAGTGCGCGCACTTAATCGCTAAGCCATGGGGCCGGCCCTCATTTTCATAAACTTCTAATGAGATTTAAAAACCTGTTAAACAGGGATATATCATTCTAATAGCACATTTCAAATTATTGTGATTGGGCTCATTTTTAAAGAAGACTAAAAGATTCAAGTACTAAGTAGATTCTGTATGAGCGCTTCTTAAGGTTTCTATTTCAATTAACCATCCAACACACACACCACACACACACATGCACACACACCACATATCTGCTACAGTGTTATTGCATACAAGAGATAACAAATGATGCTGAAATAATATGATTGGATTGATTAAACTGCAAGCATTGTATCAAAATTTGTTCTGTATTTATAAGGCACTGGGAGTTTAAGAGGAGGCAACAATACAGCTTATAATTATAAAAAGGCAGGTAGATTTCCAATACTTTTATATATTAATTCATTATCTTTTTTGATCCTTAGGACAACACGCCAAAATTTATTATTTCTATTTGACGAGTGAAGCTCAAAGAGGTTAAGTAACTTGCCTAAACTAACAGCATTAGAAAGGGCTGGAAATAAGATTCAGATGCTGGCTTCTGACACCTATTTATTAGTTTAATCTATTTTGGAAGGAAACAGGAGGGTTTAGTAGACCAACTACCCACCACCTCACTCAAAATTGGTGTGAAACATTATATATGAAAGTTGAAGAAGAAACAATAAACATAACATTTTTTTGCTGGTTTCTAATTTATCATGCCCAACTTTTATCTCCGGATGCTTAAGGATTCCTTTATATTTGCTTCTGACTATAGTTCAGGAATCTTCCTTTATATATAATCTACCTATTCTATGTATCTGCATCTATAAAATGAGGATTATAACTGCCCCATGATGTTGTTACGAGGCAATAATATCACTAGGATGTAGTAAGCATTAAATACATTTCATAATTATGTTATAGAATAGATTGGCAGATACAAACAGTAACCTGCCATGGGAGCTAGACTCAGAGTTTATATGTGAAGTCATTGTTTGCATCAAAATTCCCAGGGCTACTATACATTCTAGGATCCTTAATATTCACACTTTATATATGTGTATGCTTCATTCCTAAAAACAGAGTCAGGTAATTCTTTGGATCAAATAGGCAAGAGAATTTCTGCATTGGTGGGATACAGAGGTAGGTCATTTTAAAACAAAAAACAGGGAAATATCTACTGTGTTATGTATTTACATTAAAAAAATCAGTTATGATTGCTGTTTATTATATACAATATAAATTTTATTATATACCAAGTTCTTGATTTATTTGTGATATTTTACAACTGTCTCAGTTTTTAAATAAAATTCTTCTAAAATTGAGAATGACAAAAAAGCTGAGATTTATTTGTTATAATTCACAGTAGTGAAGACAGGTTTGTCAAAATTTGACAGATATATTGAGTCCAAAATTAATAAAATCTACAGTTAAATGTTACATGTTTATAAATAAATATTTTTATAAATAGTTAACAATTAATATTTAATAATAAAAATCTATCAAAATCATATCCATTTAGTATCTTGAGGCCATATATTATAAAGGCTAATTATCCTATTAATATTGTAGCCAGTAACACTGTCTTTATAGTAAATAAATAAGAGTATATAGCTTACTATTCACAAAAGCATTTAAAAGTAATATGAATTTATATGAATATAAATAAAAATTATATGTGTTTATATTATTTGTTTTTTTGTTTTTTTATTTGTTTGTTTTTTGGTGAGGAAGATTGTCCCTGAGCTAACATCTGTGCCAATCTTCCTCTATTTTGTATGTGGGATGCCACCACAGCATGGCTTGATAAGTGGTGCAAACCCAGGCTGCGGAAGCAGAGCACTCGAATTTAACCACTATGCCACTGGGCTGGCCCCAGTATATATTATTTGTTTTTATATAAAATTGAATATAAATGTAAGTACTTAAATGGAAACATTTTTTATTATTTTAAAATTAATTTTACTTAAAGACTGTAGTGAGACTAAGATATCTTTTATCTGGTATTGTATTTCAATGTTTTTTGGAAGTAATTTCTAAAATTATGGAAATAATAAATAAAATTCCTAAAATAAATTCCTAAAATTATGAATAAAATGGAATAATACGGGAAAACATATAGTTTCAATGGAAGTCTACTCCCTTTCAATCCAAGCCCTATTTCTAAACAATATAGATTAGCTCTGTTTATTTTACTCTGAATGTAAATAAATTGTCAGAAAACATGTTTTGTACATTTTAGAAATAGATCTACTCTTTCTTTCTATTTTAGAAATAGAGCCAATGAAAAGAAAGTACTATTGTTTATAGCAATCGTTAACCTTCCTTAGCCAGAACTTTTCTGGTTCATTATGAGTATGTATCTGAGTAATAATATTTCTTGTTATTCATAGGCCTTAATGCCATCTCTTACACTCTGTGTTTAATAAATTTCAACAACTATTTCATGCTGAATATAACTATTGTGAATTCCTATATATTAAATGTTGCACACTTATAATTACCTATTAATTAATTGATATGTAAAAATTTTATCCCAACTTTATCGCCAGTGTTTCCCAATCCATTCCTCTAATCCAGGACATTGAATATTATGTCAAACTTGCTGTTAGCCCCATTCTAACATGAGCACCTCCTCCAGTAAAAGAATCTACTGCTTATTTTCGTAACCACCTTGTATTCCGTTTTTTTGTTTTTTTTGTGTGTGAGGAAGACTATCCCTGAGCTAACATGTGATGCTAATCCTCCTCTTTTTTGCTGAGGTAGATGGGCCCTGGGGTAACATCCGTGCCCATCTTCCTCTACTTTATATGGGACACTGCCACAGCATGGCTTGACACGCAGTGCGTCAGTGTGCGCCTGGGATCCGAACCTGGGAACCCCGGGCCGCTGAAGCAGACCACGCGCACTTAACCACTGCGCCACCGGGCCAGCCCCTTGTATGCCCTTTATATTGTGCCCTTTACTTGCTTTCCTAAGGTTGATGACTTGTTAGCTCTATAGCTCCCTTGGTGCTTTGGTTTTTCAAGGTTACATTCGTTGTTTACTCTTACCAATTCTACTTTGATGCCCAGTTCTGATGTGGAGTCCTAAATTTCAGAACATTGCCAGTTCCCAGACTGCAATGTTGGACTTAGCCCTCTTGTCAGGGCATTGGCCATCACCTTCTCCCAGTGTACTTGTCATTGACTATCCCTCGAGAGACCATCCTTCCTGAATACCGCAGATTTCTGCCTCGCTAGTCTTCCTCATACCGTCTGTGATTGGTTATATCCATATGTAACTAAATAGATGTTAAACATAAAACAAGAAGCTAAGGAAAATGTGAGCAGAAATGTATTTATCCTTTACTAGTTTGTATTGCACAATCTTAGATCAACGCTTTGAAGATAAATTTTGTTTTTCAGGCAGAAAATACCCTTGATTCCACTTTACTTTTTCCAACTGAAAAGTTTAAAAATTGACCTAAAAAATAACATGACTATGAAAGAAATGCTTCGTTGCAACTGCCATTTTTCATGTAAGGAACAATTACTTAAAACAGAAATTCTATCTCTTTATCAGCTTTAGATAAATGCTGATTATTTAATCTGCCAATGAGTAAAGGCAAGTAAATGGAATACTCTATGTTAATGAAACAATAGACATTGTTAGGTTATCTTTATTTATATTCAGATTTAACTTGCAGATTAGTACATCACGGAAGATTAATAGGTATTAAAAATGAAGAAATATAGTGCCATTCTGTTATTTGTGCCACATACTCCATGTCGTTTTACTATTCATTAAATCAATCATACACAAATGTAATGAATGTTGTGCTTATGACTTCATTACATACTCTGAAATATCTTATACAAATATTTCTTCCATATTTGATTATAATATAGATCCCGAAATATTTCTTCTGTGGTAAAGACAAGAATAAAACTAGCAGTTAGATTAATAGATTTTGTGAAATGTTACACATTTTTCAGCAAAATACTAAAGGGTTATGTAAAACGTCTAGTTAATATGTCTGTCTCTTGCTATATCACAAAATAGCATGGAAAGCAAGAAATTTCAACAAGAATTTGAAGGAGGACTTAGGAAACTAGATCAAAGAAATACAAAATTGAAAAGAAGTCAATAATCAAAGTTTGCATATGATATTTTTACCAACAAAGATGTGAGACGTGATCAGTAAGATATTAACTGTCTTCTAACTTCATCAATTCCCCAAGTTCTGTAAGGAAATAAAGATATTGTCCTCATCACGAAATCCTGAGTGCCTGGGATCAAATCCTGGGTGTTGTGTACAACATACACACAATTAAAATTGATCAAAGAAGGATAATTAATTCATTATTTTGCTACTGTTTATATTTTTCTTTTGGTGTTTTAGTGGAATATGAGATAAAACCAACTTTTTCAAAATGCCTTTATTGATTAAAAAATGGCAAGTTAGTTTCATCCACTGTCTGGCAAAGTCTTATCTTTGTTCTCATTTCAACTGAATTGAAGAAAATAGTTATAGCTAATTAAGACAGCAGACAACAGCAAAGGTAGGCTTGTAGTTCTAGTAGTAAATGAAAGCCTGCCTGGTCATAACTTATTTCTCCATGGTTCTATTTTCATTGACTCCTCTAAAGGTAAATCTTTGTACAGTAACAGAGTGATCACTTATGTCCCCTTAGTACATGAGCTAACTCCCTAGTGTGAATTGTGTATACAAGACATTGATCTTTTAAGCTCAGTTAACCAAATGAGGAGAGAAATAAAATTTCTGGGCTGTGGTTTGTTGCTATAAAGAAATAGTTGTCAGGGGAACATTGGAACTTAAACACACAAAGATTCACCTCTCTTATAAACATTCTCCCTTCCTGTGCAAAAGAGAATGAGATCTTCTTTTTTTTTTTTTTTTTTATAATTTTATTTATTTATTTATTTTTCCCCCCCAAAGCCCCAGTAGATAGTTGTGTGTCATAGTTGCACATCCTTCTAGTTGCTGTATGTGGGATGCGGCCTCAGCATGGCTGGAGAAGCGGTACGACGTTGCACGCCCGGGATCCGAACCCCGGCCACCAGCAGTGGAGCGGGTGCATTTAACCGCCAAGCCACGGGGCCGGCCCAGAATGAGATCTTCTAACTCACTAAACTTTCACTATTTATTTAAAAGCATTTCCGGGGCCGGCCCCGTGGCTTAGCGGTTAAGTGCGCGTGCTCCGCTACTGGCGGCCTGGGTTCGGATCCTGGGCGCGCACCGACGCACCGCTTCTCCGGCCACGCTGAGGCCGTGTCCCATGTACAGCAACTAGCAGGATGTGCAACTATGACATACAACTATCTACTGGGGCTTTGGGGAAAAAGAAGAGGAGGATTGGCAATAGATGTTAGCTCAGAGCCAGTCTTCCTCAGCAAAAAGAGGAGGATTAGCGTGGATGTTAGCTCAGGGCTGATATTCCTCACAAAAAAAAGTAAATTAAAAGCATTTCTAAGCTTTTGCCTTTTAAAGTATTTTTCTAACAAATAATTGAGACTAGCGTAATTGCATTTTCTAAATGATTAGATATCTTGATAATAAAGTGCAAGTAGGTAAATAAAAAAAGCTCTCCAGAATATATTTGGGGAAATGAGAGGACTTAGTGATTAGAACATAGGCATAATAGGATTAAAATAAATTAACACACACATTTATTCAATCAGGCAGTCCCTCCTTCATTACGAGCACCTACTTTACACCAGGCACTGAATTAGGTACATGGGCTTCAAGGATGACGAAACCAAATTGTGGCCTTGCCAGAGCTTACAATCTATTGAGAAAGGGGTGTGAAAACCAGAGTTCCACACCCAGAGTTAAATTTCAACCTGAGGTTAAACATAAAGTGCATAAATGAAGAAGCACTCAGGCAAAATCACAGAAAAGGTAATATATGACCTGAAAATGAAAGAATGAGTAGGAATAAGCCATGCATTCAAATACGGGTAGGTGGTTCAGACAAGAAATGTCCTGTGCTGAAATGGGAGGCACATGAGCACTGCTGACACATCATGGGTGAGATGGGTGACTTGGTGGAGCAGGGAGTAGGCAAACATGAGGCTGGGCAAGTAGCAGGAGCCAGATCACGGAGTGCCTTGAAGGCTTGGCGAATGAGATTAAGTTTCATCTAGTAAATGACAAAGAGTCATGAGCAATGTTCTGGTAAGATCACATTAGAAAGAAGGTAAGTGTAGGAGAGAGTTGTTAGGAGTGGGAGAGACTTCAGTGAGGAGACTATTCCAACAGCCAGGGGAGAGACCACTGGGTCCTTAACTAAGGTGTAGCTCTAGGGTGAAAAGAAGAATGAACTTGAGAAAGATATTGATACAGGAGATTTGACAGTGTTTTATGACTGTTGGATGTGAAAAGAGGAGAAAGGAAATGGAGAGAACAGTTGGTATCCAGAGTTTAAATTTCCGAAACGGTAACCTCTCTATAGTAACCCAATGATATAGCCAACCAACACAGTCATTATTGATTTGTGTTGCAAATTTACATTATCAAGAAATATGTGTGGTATTATATATCAACACAAGAAAAAATGGTATTTTTAAACTACTGAATGGATTACATGTACATTAGTATTAATATGCAAAGACATAATGGGAGCACTGGGAAGGATTTCTAGGATAAACCTAGACTGTTTAAAATTTACTCTGAGGTATTTGTACTTGATTTCATTCTCTAGAAATGAGATTGCTGCAAACTCAGTAAATAAATAATAAATATAACCATCATCAAGCTCTGATGGATTAAAAAAAAAGTGAATTCCTGTTCCTATAACTGTGCTTGGGAAAGGCAGATGCCTGGTCAGAAGACTGGGAGAGATGTTATCTGATCATGCAGCAAAGGACAGGTATAATGCTCACTGAAGGGGTTTCCACCCCCAACAGTATGGAAATACGTGACTATTTCATAGAGAATGCACAGTAGAGAATGGGATTTATAATAAGAGCTCACGTCTGGAGAGGAGTTTAGAGCACTAACTGGACGGCAGTGTGTGGGCATAGGGGAAAGTGCAAGAAAGGTGACATCAACCCTCTTGTGTGAAGGAAGAGGGTTGGGCTTCCTTTCTTCCTTCATCCTTGACTAGATCAGGTTTGCATGTAATATGTGACTTGGTTCCTTGGTTGGGTTTATACCAAATGAAGATAAAAATTTTACTGAGCTACTAACATTACTATCTTTAATATGATGACCCTAGACCATAGAAGAATAAACTACAGCTACAGGAGAAATGGTCTTATATTCAATAGTCATTTAGCTGACAAACACTTAACCTAGGAGCCAATTAAGTGCTAACTCAATCAGAAGAATTCTTATGAATCCAATTCATTGTTTCCTTTTATAGCTCAAACATGAAGAGAGAATGTGAAAGTCTAAGCACTATGATCTTACAAAATGACAAATGGCTATGATACTGATAATAATAGGCCTTGGTCCAAGCACTGGGGACATTGCTGATAGTCCCATTTCCTTACAGGACCATGGAGAGAAAAAAGAACAAGAGTTGTATAAACACTGAGATCTCACGAATTGACTGAAGGGAATGTTGCCAATGCCACAACATCAGGCTATAATTCTCTTCTTTTATAACTAGAATCCTCTTAACTCCCTGACTCCATTCATGGTGGAAATAGCCTATTAATTTCTTTTCCTAAACATTTAATGACTGTGAAAATGCTTACAATATAATCTTAAATGGAAAAGAAAAGGAATACTCATGCAAGGCATAAATATACCAATATTTTTATACAGATTTCATATTGGTTTCATTTTTATAATAATCATGCACTATTTTATAATTAAAAATTAATGGTATATGATAAAATAGTTTACATATAATCTTTTATTTCATTATATAATGTTATATAATGAAAAGATTTTAAAAGACATTATCAATTTTCCAAAAGGGAAATTGTAAAATAAAATAATCCATCTGCATCCATTTTGGAAGAAATTTTTATGTTCATAGCAAACTTTATGTCTACTTCCAAAATATTTTATGTTCCATGCTCTATAAATATAATAAAATAAATAGCCAGTACACATTTTTAGATAAGAAATATTATTCAAA
The DNA here is from genome assembly GCF_020826845.1 of Diceros bicornis minor. Lineage (NCBI taxonomy): Eukaryota > Metazoa > Chordata > Mammalia > Perissodactyla > Rhinocerotidae > Diceros > Diceros bicornis. Next base: position 32,498,732 of record NC_080762.1, read on the forward strand.
AAGTGCTCATACAAGTAAATTTATCTTTAGCCCATTCATTTTAAAAATGTTCTTATGTAAGTTTTCTGGTGACATCTTTATAGCTTACAGTAACTCAAAAGTATATAAATGAAGGGGCAATTATCTCTTATATGTGAAAACTTTCAATTTTTTCTTATTTAAGATGTTCACTTGAAAATCATTTCATGACTATACCAAAGAGAAGAGTGCTGGTATTAAAGATTCTTCTAAAAATTTCAAAATCTATGGTCTATACACAATGCCCAGAATTTTCAATAAATAGGTTAATTTTCCTCATCAGTGCATTTTTTCTTTCTATCATTTATCCACTCCCACTAAATCACCTGCCAGTTCAGAAGAAGGGCAGAATTGAGGAGGAATGGAATCATGGCTAGAAAGAAAGAACCCAAACTTGTATTTCTCCTAACACCCTGTCTTTTTGTTCCATCTTCTGAAGGCTAATTCTCTCCAAGAGCCCCTAGCTCCCTGGATAAGAAATTAATATATCTTCCTTTGTATTTATCTGTCTTTCAACAGTCTCCATAAGTTACAGGGGATGACACGTAGAGTCATTCAGGGAATCATACAGAAATACAGAGTACCCAAGCAGAGTTGGATAATTTCTGTGATTCTAATATATAAAGAGACACACTAATCCTTGGACATATCAATGGAAGTCTTAGAGTATAAAAGTACTAAGACTGTCATGATGCCTATTCATTTACTTTTCCTAAATCCATTCAATAATATTTTTGAATAACAAATAAGATATCCATCCTGAAATTAAAGAACAGTAAAAACAAGAGCTAGAAAGCATTACGGAAACAATATATACATGACTAAAATGACAATGTAAAGGATAGTATACATTTTAATTTTTTAAAGTAACATTGTCTTATCAAGTTCCAGAAGTTTGATTCACCGTCTTCAAACTGGGAATAGAGTATAATATTTGTAATTGTTTTCTAGGTTGTATTTTATCTTTAATCTGAATGAGCTTTAGAGGAAAAGTATCTTCTTTTTGAAGTTATTTAGATATATTCCTCCCAATAAAGTTTCTCAAACATATTTTAGGTTAAAACCAAAATACTAGAACTAGTCAACCATCTCTTTCTATGCAAAGGAGTAAAATTCTCCTCATATTATTTCTTTAAAAAATTAATGTGGATATGACATTTTCAAATTCCAGTAGGTTATTTTTCTCACTAAAAGAAAACAAATGCCTTTTTTTTCCATCAGAAGGTTGGTGCCTTGAGGGTAACCATGATTTCTTCAAAGTCTCTATTAAGACACTCAGTTTGTTTTACTAAATCTTCTTTTAAGGGAAAAAATAATTAAATTTTCCCATTATTTTGCTACAACACTAAAAACATACTTTGAACCCCATTGAAGCAATTAATGGAAAAATTACAATCATAATAGAAAAAGCTTTTCCACAGATCAAACTAGAGGATGTTTATGCTTATAAAGTTCCCATTTAGATTGATGCTCAACAAAAGCAGGTAATAATGACCTAGGAAATGTAAATATTGCCAAAGTGCTGAGGTATTTCCTAAATTATAGCAATAATTTGGTCTATAGAAAATAGACTTAATGAGAATATATCAGGCACTTATAATACGTTTAAATAGTGTAGTATAAACTTACCCAGCCCTATGAGGTAGCCAGCAGCTGCATTTGGCTATTGAGTACTTGAAATGTGACTACTCTGAATTAATATGTGTGATGTCAAACACACACCCACTTTCAAACACTTAGTAGAAAAAAAAGTAAAATAACTCAGTCATAATTTTTATATTGATTACCTGTTTAAATAATAGTATTCTTGATATAATGATTCAATAAAATAAATTAATAACTGATTTTTAACTGTTTTTGTGTGTGTTTTTTAAAATAGCTATTAGAAAATTTTAAATTATAAATGTGTCTTGCATTAGATTTTTATTGGCAGCACTGGTATAAAAAACTAAAGTTATGTAAGAATGTACCCTTCTTTCACAATTTATGCATTAATCCAATTTCTAGGTTTAAACTAGGACTTGAAAATGACAGTCTTGAGCCTTAAAGAGTGAGTAAGCTCAAGGGAGATTTTTGTGTGATATAAGTCATCCATACGACATCCGATATCAGAAACTGACATGATGAAGAGTAATCATATATCAGTAGTTAAGATCAGAAAGCTAACTATCAGATTGATGTCTTCTTTTCAGTCTTCAATTTATCCTATATGTGGCACTATTAATTTTAGAGAAATCTCTACATTATAGTATACTAATGATAGGTGTAATGCCTTTTGAGATACTTGAATAAAAGTATAAATTTGCCATATAAAATTGATTTAGAAAATAATTAATAGAATTATCTGCAATAGTAGCTCTGATATCTAGTCTTTAATAGCAAACAATTAAACCAAAGTTTGGATCCAGAAGATTTAATAATTTATGTAATATTGCTTAGAAACACACAAACCAATCTTTAAGTGGGTATTCATACCGTCATAAATCCATCCAGCAAACCTGAATCGGGTTTTGGAGGCGCTTGCAACCTTTCCATTGACCACTTCTCAATGATGGAGGAGACTTGTGTATTTTCTGTATTTAATATTCTGAACCCTGTCATGTTAACGCCACTGTATCGGTAGGGTTCTACATCAAGTGCGAAGAGGTCCTGAAAGACAAGTTTCTTTGTGCTATTATCAACACAGCACATTCACAGGCATGTATAATTGAAATAGTCATTTATTCTTGCTTCCCTTAGAATAGTTAACACCACTGTGTCTCAAGTGATGTTAAACATCACAAATCACCAAGATTCAAATAGACTATCCTCATGCTTTGCCAATGCAAATGTATGCATACTCTACATAAACACGTATGTATATATCATACTCTAATTCCACCATTGGAACAACTGGCGTTTCTACAACCTACCTTTAAGATGAGATATGGATAAGCTTTCTTCTCCATGTTAAGGATAGCTTGATCTTAAATTTTATGCATTAATATTCTACTTTTCACCCACTATAAGTATTTTTTTATGCCCTGCTTCCTTGACTGGTTATTGTCATTTTTTGGTTTTGGTGTTGTCTTTTTTTTTTTTAAGAAACAGGCCATGAAATATGACTTCCAACTAATGAAAATGATATCAAAGCTGATAAAAAAAGGGTAACAAGCCTGGCCTCTTTGGTTGCAGAACTCTTGCAATTCCTTTGTCCTATACCCTGTTCAGCAACTTCACCATAAGGAACTCTTTAGATTTGGTGGCCCTTTCCAGTCTGTATACAGCGAAGGCTCTGGCTTTGCCCTTTAGTTTTCTCAGGAAATAGGAGACCAAAATTATCAGATGAGCTGGAGGTCACTATGAGAACATATAGCATGTGGGACTTTTGCCCTCTTTCGAGCTGGCATTGGCTAGTCCTGAGATCTTACAGACAACATTGAGAACCAGGGCAAGATTAACGCCATTGGTCCAGTGCTCAGCATGCCTTGGATTCATACAGCTACACAGGCTAGATAACAGGAATGCAGTTCAATGGAGAGCAGCTGACATTGGTCTGAGATGTGCTCTGTGCTGTGAAAAATACAAGACATACAAAAATACAAGAAAAAATATATATATATTCAAGGGGTAAATAAATAATGTATTGCAATATATGCTAAGAGGTAAAAGAGTAGAAGTGATAAGTGCAGGGTATCAGAAGCAAGACAGATGCCTTTTAATTTTTATAGTCAGAAACAACTTCATAAAGCAGATGGGATTTGGGCTGCCACTAAAGAATGGCCAGTCTTTTGATAGGCAAAAGGAAAAAGGAGGCCATTCAAAGTGACAGTAGAGACACAAAAATTAGAAAACATATAAAGTCAAGTTAGAATCAAACTAAAAAAGGCCTTCATTTACAGGCTAATGAGTTCTATATACCCTAAACTAGTTTTTTCATTTTTCCCTTATTGAGATACTTTTGATTTCCCTAAAATCTTATGATTTTGGTAGAAATGAGTTGCAACAGATTTGAAATATAATTTGCTGATGAGTGAAGGCTTCCACTCCCTCTCCACCAGCCTATCCCTAAGTTTCTTACAGGCTGCAAAAAGTTGCCTGGTGGGAAGTGGTATAGAGATACAGCAGAGTTGACCCAGTATTTACCGGTAAAATACAACCTGCTGCATGAAGAATTTCAGTTGGAGGAGAGTTATTATTACAGGAAGCCATGGTGATCAACTAAATTTTAGTAATTTGATCTGGTAGCTGCCAGACTCATAAAAGCCAGGATACCAATTGGAAGACTTTTGGAGAAGATGTATGCTAGAGACGCCGTGAAGGAAAAATCAGTAGAATTTTGTTGGTGATACAGGAGTCAGAGACAATGGAAGTTTTGAAGGAAATCAGAAGACGGGTCTACACATTTAGAGGACAATACATCAAGGTTTAAATAATTTGAAATTATCTTAATGCCACAACAAGTAGAATTGTTCTGCAATGTAGCAATATACAACAATTCAGGAATATTACAAATGGGCATTTAGATCTCATTTGAACAGAAGTAATAATTGAAGCTCTAAATACATACCATTTCTGAAGAAAATAATCAAAGAGAAAAAAAGAAAATAGGATGGAGGCCTAAACTTGGAGATATTCTCATATTTTGGGGAAAGGCAGTGTGGGGGATCAGAATTTGCCACCCCAAAATGTATCTGTTTGGCTTGATTATTTTTAAGAACAAAAGACTCAGAAAGAAACTTTGGCCTTACCCCTAACTGCCTAAAAGAATTTAAGATAGAAAGTCTGTCCCAGGAAGTAGCTAATACCATAAGATAACTATAGTATAATAGGAACTAGGTGTGATGAACAGGGAGGAACCTAACAAGGCCCATCTAATCAAAGTTCTCCCCGTGTTCCATTGTTTTTGTAAGGTATGGCAAACCTTTGTTCATCAAATATTTGCTTTTCCATCTTCACGTGAACTGTCTTCCTCCTCTTTGAAGTCCCAAACCACCACCCTCAGCATCCTCCTTTATCTTGAGCTAAAGATGGTATTTAAGGTGGTGGCTTTGGCCATTTCAGTGAGTTACCCAGTTTTTCTGGGTTTCTCCCATGTATACATGTTATTAAACTTTGTTTGATTTTCTCCTGTTATTTTGTCTCATGTTAATTTAATTCTTAGACCACACAGAATAACCTAGAGGGTAGAGGAATAGTTCTTCCTCCCCTGCAGCAGGAAAGAATTAGTGACAGAGACAGATAGCTATCTCACAGAGGAAGGAAAATCAAGATAATGTATTGAGAAAGAAATAGAACTAAGAGTAAGTAGGTTTGATAAAAGGGTGAAGTCAGATTTTCATGCATATTAAGGAAAAACTATGCGGTGGGTATATAAAGACAAAAAAAGGTAACATTCAATTTGCTAATTGCAAATTAAATAATATTGACTTTTTAAAAATTCAACTAAACATAGGCAAAAACAGGATAGAAAATTTAATCTACTAAAAGAGCAGCTTCAATAAACCTGATTTTCATAAAGTAAATAGAGCTGAGATAACAACATAAGAGTTTGTTTTGTGCTTTTCTAAAACACTGATTTCTCAGCAAACTAATTTTAAAATCCATTATGCTCTGAAAGTCCTCTAAAGCAATATAAAAATAAGACATAATATTTTGAATTGATATCTGAAACGATATTATTTCAAAATCATTGGATTCCCATCAAGAATTATTAGTTCTCTATGATGATAATTCCTCCTGGGTTTTATCAAAATAAAGTATAACTACAAAAATGCCAGTCATTATATTACTTCTTGTCACTCAAAAAAAAATTTTTCATTCTGAAAAGTCATAATAATAAAATTTAGAGCATCATCTTTATATTTTAATAAATTACTTACCAGAGTGGTAAAGATATAATGATAGTATTCTGTCATCATTCCCATAGCTAATGCCTAAGAGGTAAAAATTAAAAATAAATATAAAAATATTAATATTGAAAGTACACATTATATGAAATACATTATGTCAACAAGTGAGAACAAAATAGTAGATTATAATGAAGAACCAGCTTATAACAGTCAGGTTACACTAAAATTGGGTCAAACTAAATCTTTTCCCCATAGTTAAAGAAGATTAGCGGCTACTGAAGGAATTTCTGAACCAACTCTCTTGATAGAAAAGCTGTTAGTTGAATGTTTGCAATTTTGAAGCTTACGGCTTTCCATATTAAAGGAGGGATTAAATTTGACAAAAAAACAGAAATTAGCACATCTTAGTTCATTACATTTGTAATGTCTCCACTACAAATACCCTAATGAGGAATACCATTTTATTTGATGAACAGTATTCTCACTTAGGGAAAAAGTGTTGCAAAGTACAATGCCAACAGGAATTTTTTTAGCTAAAGTGAGATGTTTACCTAGCATTGATGAAGCAAATGTAAATCACCACTGCACAGGTAAAGGAAGGCTTTTTATTTTTAATAGACCAATTACAAATTACTATGTATTCTTGCACACTTCTACAGTCCTCGTCAATTTGAGACTATCCACTTTAAAACAAGGACTTCTGGATTAGAACTTCCAGTCTTAAGAAGTGTCAATTTCCCCTATGAAAATAGAGAATGCTTTTGAAATAGATGTTTATCAATGAATAGCAGTTGGTGATGATAATTGAAAAATGATGCATTTTGAGCTGAATGAAGAGCTCTTAGTAGGAAGCAAGTATTCTCAGGTGCACCTAATACTCGTCCACAAACTACTGACCACACAAATACATTCACTAAGTAGCTGCCCCAGCTATACCCTGTGTATTCTATGCTCATAAGAATGTATTAACCAATTAGCTAGAATAAAACTTGTATTTCTATAACATGAGCTGCTCAATTAAGACAGGTTAGATGTTTGTGAAAAATTTTGGAACATGTAAAACGTATTTTTTAAAAAGGGAGAAACATTTACTAATGAAAGGTGGTATCCAATAATCGAGCAGAGGAAAGGAATTTAGGAAGAAATATATATTTGGTCTTTGTCCATTTCCAGCACAGAGTTCCCAAAACTCTTGGAATTTCCTGAGCTGATAAGAGCGATGGAAGCATCTTTTGTTGTAACATTTGGTCTCTTGTCCTCAGTTGATGAAATTGCTTCAGAGCCATAAAGGTGAAATGGACATCTTGTTACTCATAACAAGCCCCTTTCCACCATAACTGAGTTTATATTAATGAGGTAACTTTTGGAAATCCCCTAAAGATGGGGGAAGGGTGGCTCATTGCCAGGGGAGCAAACCATGTGATTAGAGGGTTAGAACTATCAGCCCCACCCCTGACCTCCTGGGAGGGGAAAGAGGCTGGAGATTGAGTTCAATGGAAAATGATTTAATCAATCATGCCTATGTAATAAAGCCTCCATAAAAGCCCAAAAGGAGAGGACTCAGAGACCTTCAGTGAACATGTGGAGATGTGGGGAGAGTGGCATGCTCAGAGAGGGCATGGTAGCTCCTCGCCCTCTCCCCACACCTTGCCCTATGCATCTCTTCCATGTGACTGTTCCTGAGTAATATCCTTTCGTAATAAACCAGTAACCTAGCAGGTAAAATGTTTCTCTGAGTTCTGTGAGCTGCTCTAGGAAATTAATCAAACCCAAGGAGGGGTTCCTGGGAACCCCCACTCTATAGCCAGGTGATAACTTGGATTTGCAATTGACATCTAAAGTGGTGATACCGGCTCAAGACAATGTTGACATATTGTAGAAAAGAAACCGTATTGTAACTTTGAATGACCTCTGACTAACTAATCCAGCTGGATATGCACCCTCCAGGAGCTCTAACTGCTCTGCAGATTTTACGGCCCCTGCTTGTGCATGTACCTCCCAGCTGCAATAAGATGATAACTTTGTTCTTTGGAGTTCCTTAGGAATGTGATAACCCCTGAACAGAAAGTCTATGCTGATAGCCACCATCAATGAAAACTGAAAGATTCAGTGTGGCGATTCCCAGTCTGTAACACCAGAGGGTCAACATTCTGAACTCTCTCCCCTGTAACCCACCAGCCTATATAACTGCTGTAAGATTTTTTGCCCCCTTAGGATGGTTCTTTTGGACATAGTTGGCTGTCTTCCCTCTTGCTAGCAAGCTGTAATAAAATGCCCTCTCTCTGCCACCACCTTGCCTCTTGATGATTGGCTTTTGTCTCGCAGTGAGCAGATTGTGCCCTTTGTGCAGTAACAGTGGGGTGTGAGGGGAGGGGAGATAGTCCTGAGGGACTGAGCCCTTAATCTGTGGGATCCGATGCTATATCTGGGTAAATAGTGTCAGAATTGAGTTGAATTATAGGACACTCAGCTGGTATTAGAGCATAGAATGTTGATATGGTGAACACCCCCCCCTCCACACACACACACTGTGGAATTGGATACAGAACCCTTAGGAATCAAATTACCAAATAATATTTCCTGAATGAATAAATTATATGAGCCAATAACACTCTGATTAAGATTGCATCTTACGCAAAATAAGAGAAAATTTCTCTTACTAAATAAAAATTTACAAGATGATCTTTGTAGAAGCTCTTCATTATTCCCGATGGATATGTTCCAAAGATTTCTCAACTCCAGAATTACTCAATGACCGCTCAGCATTATCCTTGTCAATAGTTTTTACTTTATCAACTCAATAGGTATAGAAATATGAACAAAGATAACTGAAAGAAATAGTTATTGATGTATAATTATATATATTTTTTTAATAATTTTATTTATTTATTTTTTCCCCCAAAGCCCCAGTAGATAGTTGTATGTCATAGCTGCACATCCTTCTAGCTGCTGTATGTGAGACGCGGCCTCAGCATGGCCGGAGAAGCAGTGCTTCAGTGTGCACCCAGGATCTGAACGGGGGCCACGAGCAGTGGAGCGCACAAGCTTAACCGCTAAGCCATGGGGCCGGCCCAAGATGTATAATTATAAATAACATTTACATAATGCCTAAAATGTGTTAGGTACTACGCCAAGCATATTGCACATCTTAATCAATTTAAGTCTCAATAAAAACCCTATGAGATAGGTCCTATCGTTATACTTATTTTACAGATGAGGAAACTAAGACATAATAAGAATGAATAAATTGGCCAACAAATTGAGACAGTGAGTGAACTTTAGGTCTCTAACTCTTGGAGTTTGGATATGGAGCATAATCTATGCCATTTTATAAAATGCTATATTTTTTTCTCAAAGATATAGATCCATTTTAGGATCTACACATTCTAAAATTTTTGCCTGTTTCCTCCTTGATAGTTTGAAAACCTGGGCATCTCAGGCCAGTCCTGGAAATTGTATTTTGGAGGGAGGAGTGGGAGGGGATTAAGGAGATGGTGGTGGGGAGGGCAGTTTGCTTCTGACACAGCTATTCTGCACCAGCCACAGGTTTCTTCATCACCTTGAGAAGAAATCTCTAAGAGATAACTGAGGACTGTTTGTGCCTTTCATTGATCTTCCTTCAGCCTTTTCTTTTTTTTTTTTTGCTGAGGAAGACCAGCTCTGAGCTAACATCTATTGCCAATCCTCCTCCTTTTTTTTTCCCCAAGGCCCCAGCAGATAGTTGTATGTCATAGTTGCACATCCTTCTAGTTGCTGTAGTGGGACGCCACCTCAGCATGGCCGGAGAAGCAGTGCGTTGGTGCACACCTGGGATCTGAACCCGGGCCGCCAGTAGCAGAGCGCACTCACTTAACCAATAAGCCACGGGGCCGGCTTCTTCCCTCAGCCTTTGATTCTGAAAACAAGAATCTGTTATAGACTATGATGTAGGATCTAAATAGAAAAGGTTAGTTATTTTTGATTGAGTACCTACACTGTAACATTAACAAAAATGAACAACAGGAATACTCTCCTAAAAGATAAATTAATAATTTCCAGTGGGATTAAAAAAAAAAAAACTTGTCCTGGACCTTCTTTTAATGACAGCATTTATATCTGGCTACTGCTTTTGAATGAATTGTATGCACATTTCAAACCACATTAAAGAGAACAAAATTAATATCTTATGAATAAATAATATGAGTGACCACAACAGAAAATTGGTCCTGCCATGTTACCCTTCCAGGAAGGAAATTCACAGATTAATTGTTCCAAAAACTCAAAATCAAAATATTACTAGAAATACCCAACATTTAACTGGCATAATGTTAACAATGCCATATGCCAAATTAACACATGAAGTGATCTAGGCATAGAATTTGCAGTTTCTCCTTCAGGTTATATCCAGAAGTTGTATTGCTCAAAGTTCACAACTGAAGGGATCGGCTTTATACAGATTTCTTACAACTTAATTTAATTCTACTTCTTGCCACTGTAGGAGTTTTTGCGTCTGCTTTTACATTTTTCCAGGTTAAAAATTTTGATTTTATACTCTCTGATCTAGACTTTCAAGTTCTTGATTACTATTTTTTCTCTGTGATAGAATGTCCTTGTAAGGTTTTACTGCAGAGCATCTTGGCCTTGCCATAGTGGATTATCTTTGACAAATTTGGGCGGAGGTAGAATCTTTTGCTATTTTAAGGCATGTACGCCATTTAGTGCCCTCCATTTACCTCAGAGGAAATCTAGCAGCCCCAAGCTGCACTCACTTTTAAAGCTTTCAGCCAGGAAAACTTCTAATTCACTGTTGCTCAATGTTTAGTCGAAGCTCAGTTAGTTTAGCTAAATACATTAGACAAGCAAACAAATCACACTAACCCGATAAATTCACTCCTTTTTCTGGATACTCCCAATATTTGTTTTCCAATTAAGCCAGTCTAGCTGAAAGCCCATCTGTGCCTTCTCTCCAACTCCTATACCATTTCTTTGGAGTTCCATCATTAGCCAATGTTGAGGAATCCCAGGAAAATTTCATAAATCATAAAATAGAGTGCTATTAAATATACCACTACATTTATTAGAAGGAAGCTATTTGCTTTTTTCTTGAATTAGTTTCTAGAATAACTGAGTTCCCAATGTGAGACAAATGCTCTCTAGGACCAGGTAAGTTAAAAAAAAAAGAGAATTAGCGTCTATGTGGTCTGCCAGCGTTACAGGATCTAAAAGCACGCATTCTGTGTAATAATGTTATTCTGACTTCATCTTGACTTTCACATTCTAATTTTACCTTTGCTCTGATTTTTTCATTTACCAATCTTGTTAAAATTATGTAATTTTTTCTGTTGTATATATTTTAATTATCTTAATTCTGTTTTCATTTTGCAAACAGAGCAGGTTATACATAAGAAAACAAGTATAAAACAATGGATATATCAAATAAAAGGCAGACTGGATTCTAGTATTAAAGGTGATGGGTACTCTCCCCTTTCAGCAAAACGTCAGACTTAGTTACTCTAGACACGAGACAACTGATCATTTGCATACTTGTTGGAAGCCTAGAGAAAGGCCTTTGAGCAAAGCTCTGTCCCTGACAAATAGTAGAGTACTACTCACTCCAGGCATAAGGGAAAGGTCTCCTTTCCAGGTCTGTGTATTCTAAAGGTGATGAAGAATTGTTTGGATATTGTATGGAAAACAAATCCTTACTCTAGAATTCAGTGCTTACTTTATTGCATCATTGTATTCATTATCAAAAAAAAAAACCTTCATATCCTTTATTACCCAAATATAATATTAGAGCAATTTTCCAAATCCACTTAAATATGTTACTGTAGCGAAACAAACATTCATATTGCAACATTGGACAAACATCTGCTTAATAAACTAACCATGTTATAACAGGCATTTACTGATGGTAGTTACATTTTGTGGGATGTAATTTGACATCTGAATCTGTATAACTTTCTAATAGAGATATTTTATCCTACATATGAGAGGTTTCAAGACAGTTGACTAAGCCCAGGCCACTGTGGTGTCAGCTAGTGTGTATAAAGAACTTAAAAAAAGAAATCTAGAGCCAGCCTTGATGGCCTAGTGGTTAAAGTTCAGCGTTCACTGCTTCAGCGGCCCAGGTTTGCTTCCCGGTTGTGGAACCACACCACCTGTCAGTTGCCATGCCATGGTGGCAGCTCACATAGAAGAACTAGAATGACTTACAACTAACATATAAAACCATGTACTGGGGATTCAGGGAGGAAAAAAAAGAGGAAGATTGGCAACAGATGTTAGCTCAGGGTGAATCTTTCCTTGCAAAAAAAAAAAAGAAAGAAAAAAAGTCGAAGTCCAAAGACTTGTGTTCAAATCTAGGCTCTACTACATGGTAAGTATATGGGCTTGTACTAGCTATTTAACCCCCAATACCAGTTCCTTCATCTGTAAGATATGAACTAATAATAATTGCTGTTTTCCAGTATGCTGTTAGGTCTGAATAGTATTGAAGTTATATTAAGAGGTTTTACTGCTATGAATTGTTTCATTTGGCTGATTTAGTATTATCTTTCTAGGTGGGCAATGCTTTATTCTGGAATGAATACTTCTTAACATCACTAGGTGGGACATGAATCCCTCTGGTATTTCCTTGCTGCTGGACATTGGTCAAGTTACTTAATCTTTCTGAGACTCAATTTCTACATCTATAAAGTGGAGATCGTCCCTACTTCATTTGGTTGCAGTGATGATCAAATAAGATTAAATGTGTAAGGCATCTCACAGTAGATGCCTGCTGAATAGCATATCTTTTTTCTCTTTTTCTTACTGGTTGATTGTAATAGTTGAGCTGCAAATCAACTCTTATTTTTTCCTTCATTTCAGTACAAAACATAAATATCTATCTCATTAATTGCAATCTACATTAATAAACAGCATTGTAGCCATTTGAAAATAACCTCAGAACTTCAAATAATCTGTCTTAAAGATAATCAATATTTACATTACTTTTCTTTTAAGACAATTAGTTAAAAGCAATTGTCAGACTTTTTATCAGAAAATTACATCAAGGTGATTTCTCTGGCTTTTTTTAACTGACTGTGTAGCAATAACACTTTGATTTAAAAAACAAAAGACCATACTTTAAATGAAAATTTAATGAAGAAACTGACAATTTAAGTAATTTAAAAATTACCTGTTTTAAAATGCCTGCTGCCATTTCATGACTGCAGTCAAAGATTACATGGAACTCCTTGCCTCTTTTCATTTCTTTCAGTAAGGGTTTTGCATCCTTTGTATCAGCAGGCAGTTGACGGATTTTAAGTCGAAGATTGTACCTTGATGGAGCTTTGATGAGCTCTTGCAAGCGAATGAGACCTTTAATGAAAAAGAAAAAAAATAATATTAGAGAAAAACCAAAGTGGGTCATAGAACCACAAAACATACTCATTACAATGTCTGATTTTCTTTACCACGCATATGTGTATTTCCTGGTGTGACCATTGAAATTCCCACTTCAGAACTCAAGATCCCATTATTTTGTGGAAATAATCACTTCTCAAATTCCATAAGATATTTTTCAAATTATGAAAGATATACATGGCTACAAGTTAATGTAAATAATTTAAATATATAAGAGCATATAGAATAAAATAGTCTCCCTCTGTACCCTAATTCTACTCCCAGTGGGCTGTCACTGTGGATGGCTTGAAATATGATTCTTCCATACTTTTTGTGCATTTTACATATATACATAGTTTTGTTTTGCTTTGTATTTTACATTAGTAGTTGTTTTGTGACAATGTCTTATAGGTCGTTGTAAGTCAGTGATTATTATTCTAGTTTGTCCTTAATTAACACTATGTTTTATGGTAGACATAATTTATATAATTATTCTCTATTGTTAGAAACTCTGGTCACTTATTTTTTTGTTTTTGTTTACAAGTAATGGTTTAGTAATTTGGTGTATATGTAAGAGTGAAATAACTTTCCTTAATAAAATAGACTCTAAGTAGCCTGAGCCATCATTAAATTACTTTAAGAAATAAAACTAACTTTCTTTTGTATTGTTTTCTATGTATAATATTAACTTTAGAAATAAATATAACCACAGACATTAGTAAAGCAAACATTTTCCTAGAGAAGTAGCTCCTGATTATATGTTTCAAAAATATATAAAACTAATAGATACATTTTCAATAGATCACAGATCTGTTATGCATTTTAAAATAACAGAGACAAATCATTGAATTTATTCCTTTATACAAACTTCAAGTAATGAAACCCCTTTAAGAATTGATGCAAAAGACCCAATATATAAAAGAATGTGATAAGGAAAAAAGGATCATCCAATTCTATTCTAGCTGAGACCAAAATAAGCAATTTCCTTTTCTCCTCCTCCTATTCTTCTTTATCTACCTCTTTTTTCATCTCATCTCTATATTTCTATCTTCCCTGAAAAACTACCTTCATAAATATTAGTATGGCAAATAATACAAAAGGAAAATATTTGTAATAACTAATCTGGAACTGTCTCTCTCTATATATACATATATGTATGTTACTTTATTTGGAAACAGGAATAAAAATGTACCTTATTATGAATAAAAATCTACTGTGGATTAAAATAACATATGAGATCTAGAGAATAAAATTCTAGAAATTTTTCATCCAATTTTTAAATAAATAATAGATACTCATACATATAATGCTATATAGACTTTAATGTTACAACATAGTTAGCAATAAAAATAACAACATGACTAATTTTCAGTATTTTCATTCTCAAATAAGACATACAACTTAAAAAATATTTAAATTCACAAATATACCTAGTATCTTTTGCTTTTAAAATATTGTCCCATAAAATTTACTTTAGTGTAAGTTATTTTAGAATTTTGCCATTTAAAATTCTATGAATAATGGTTCCATAAATTACACAGTATAATACTATTATCCCATTGTGTTTTACAAATTTAAATATTCACTAACTATAATAAAATAAATACTACACAATTAATTGATATTAAATGTACCCATTAAACAAAATACAATTCAGTCTAGGGAATTAACATGTATGTAACGAGTACAGATATTAGCACTGAGCTATATACAAAGGTGAAAATAAATATTTGAACTTATAACACCTGCTTAATTTTAGTAGAGTTTAACATTGAGTTTATAAAATCCTCCAAAACATGAATAAAAGACTATGCATTTCTTTGCACATGGGAGTGCTCTGCAACTAAATTAGAACAAAATTTTAAAGGGTAGTAACATTGTTTAACTACTTTTTATAAATAAATCAGAGTATAATTGCAGTAAGGCAGTGGCTACCAAACTTTCGAAGGTATGACAGTAATCTGTGAAGCTGGTTACAACCTAAACAACCAAATCAGAATCTTCAGGGGATTAGGACTCCTGCACCTGTCTTTTTAACGATCTTCCCACCACATGATTTTCCTGGTCATCAAAGAATAAGGCTAATTTGCAAAGACAAGTCTGGTTTCAGGTAAATGTCATATGAGAGCCACTCTTTGAACCACTTTGGGATAGCAATGTTATAGGATGATAACTATATTCTATTCACTAGTCACACAAGACAATAAAATAATTAATTCAAATAATGATTCTCAACTTCATTAGGAAAAGTGAATCAGAAAATTATAAGTACAACTGATGTAGGAATAAGAGAGGAAAAAAGATAGCATTCATTTACTCAAGCATCAAACAAATGTTTATTAAATTCTTATTATAGGTCAAGCATTGTTCTAAACATTGAGGATACAATGAAAAATAAAACAGACAAAGTTCCTGCCCACACCATGCTAAAAGTATACAAGGGGACAAAGGTTATTAAGCAAGCAATTATAGATGAAAAGTGGCAAATAATATTTTGGTGAGGAAAGCACAGATTGTTGAGTAAGCATACAGCAGGATCACCTAACTCAGAGTGGGAATGTTCAGGGAAATTATCCCAAAGGAGGTGACATCTAAGTTAACATCTGAGTAAAAAGAGAAAGAATGGAAGGAACGGATAGAAGAAAAAACAGTTTATACACCAGCCTGGAGATTAGCGAGTGTGAGCAAAAAATCTTAAGAAGCAAGAAGTGGTGACAAATATAATTTGAGAAGAGAGCAGGGATTGCTTAAGAGGCCCTTGTAAATTACTTTCAGAGTTTAAGTCTTAACTTAAGAGTGGTGGAAAGTGCCCACTTGGAATCTGCATTTCAAAAGAATCCCTCAGATTCTCAGTATGGAGGACAGATCAGAAGAGCTACAACTGAAGGAAGGAAGAGTTGGAAGGCAGCTGTAATAACGCAGGTTAGGAAAGGGTAAAATGTGTGTTCAGGCCAGACAGTAGGGAGAGAAAGAAGTGGATGGACTAGAGAGAGATTTTTGGGAAAGAATTGACGGTAAGGGAGAGGGCTGACTCAAGCAAGTTTCTCAGATTCCTGGCTTGGGCAACCAGGGGGAGAGAGTGCTTCCACTGAGCTTGAGGTCACGGGAGGATCAAGTCAATTGGAGGTTCAAAATGAGAGGAGTGATCAGCGATGTCAAGGGCTGCTAATAGGCAAATATTAGTAAACATTTCAAGAAAGTGTTTATTAAATTTAACTATAAGATCAATGCTGACCCAGGCAAGGATAGTTTTAGTAGGATGGTGGGGGTAAATATTTGTACCATTAGTAAGAGTCGGGAGGGAGGTAAAAAAACAGATCCCCCTGAAAATGATCTCCGAGTATTTCCATGACGTAGCTTAGTACCCATCCTAATCATTTCTAATACTCTTGTAGGAAAGTATCAGCCCCTCCCTAAGCCATCATCAGACTTGAGCTCAGTAACAGATCCCCGGGGACACTTTAGTTTCCATGTCTTTTAAATGAGAGTCTCATCTGTATCAGTGCTCCTCAAAGTGTGGTCCACAGACCCTTGTACCCTTCCAAGAGGGTCCCTGAGGTCCAACTATTTTCATAATACTAGGAAGTTATTTGGCTTTTTTACTTTCATTCTCTCACATGCGTGCAGTGGAGTGTTCTAAAGGTTACAAGACATGATGTGTGATTCACAGCAGATTGAATGAGGAAGCAGATATGAAAATCCAGCTACCTCTCATTAAACCAAATATTGAAGAGACTTATGAGAATGTAAAACAATGTCACTCTTCTCACTAAATTTTTTGTTTTGGAAAATATAGACATTTTTCAAAATATGCTACTTATGTGAATAGATACTGGGTTTATTATTGCTATTATTAAATGAATTAATAAATTTTTAAATGTTATGATTTTTATGACTAATATGGTATATATTGATAAATATAACACATTACAAATGCTTTTAGAGATCCTCAATAATTATTAAGAATGTGAAGTGGTACTAAAAGCAAAATGTCTGAACTATTAAATTTGATTTCTCTAAATTTTTTGTAGTTCTAAATTTTTATTATTCTCATAAAATTATTTATATAATATAAACACAGACTGAACTAATACTAACCTTAGCCAAACAAAGAAAAGAAAGCTACCCTTGGTTTACTTACCTCACAAGATTTTCTGCGAGTCAAATGTAACTTGGGGGGATTTAGTCTATCACAGTAGAAATAGCCTGGGTGTTGGGTTTAAATCTCAGTTTAAAAATCTATGATCTGTGTGACTTTGTGCAAGGCATTACATCTCTCAGGTTTTGCTTTGCTTTCATCTCCTCTATAATTGGGTAAAACCATCCATATATTGATATATAAAACACCAAAAAAGGAACTGGCCTATATTAGACTCTCAATAAGTGGCAGTTGTCATTGTTATTATTTTGGCTAACATGGGAAGAATACAGTTATTTTTTAAAAAATGTGCTGGTTACTAAATCTATTCTTAGAAGTTACTTTGACACTAATCTAGACTGAAAACCTAACATCAAAATTTTAATCAAAATTTTAAGAGATTAACTCATTACCAAAGGAAAAGGAGCTATATAGTTACAGATTAGCCCAACAGTTTTGAATTGAAAAACCGCAACTGACTCAAAAATAGGAATTTTCTGAAGGATAAAATCCACAAATAGTATTTGTTGAGTTCACTCTAAGTATAAATACTGCCAAGTATTTTCAAGCCTCTTAAGAGCTCATGCGGATAGTCTATTGAGCCATCAGGTACAATAAATGTTTACTTATTCTCTTCACACATATACATCCCTGCTGGCAATAATGTAACAGATTTCAGTTTTCCAGCTTCCCTGGGGAATAATATTGAAGAGCTAAAAAATAAAAAAACTGCTGCTAGTAGAAACTGCTATCTCCTGCTTGAGAATTTCAGTGAAATGTTGTCTTCATTAATTCAATGTGTATTTACTGCATTTCTACTACAAGCAAGACATTGTTTCATGAATAAATATAATGATTGAAATAATATTATTTATTCAGTCTTCAAGTACATGAGATACAGTTTGACTTGGGCATTTTTTTAATACAAAAGTTTTTTTTTATAATGCTTTTCATATTCGGTTTTGGGAATAAAAACTGGTTCAGCATTTCAATCAGAGAGAAGAAATCTAGAGAGCTGTTGGAATACTGAAAGTAGGGATCATGATTTTTAAATTCTGGCTTTCCACTATCTCCTGCACCAGATGCTTAGAGTCCTCTCTTGGCTTTTAAGCAATTGTTGCTCTGCCTTGTGATATTGTTTCTCTTTTATCCATATTTTTCATTTGGCTTCCCCATTACCTGACATTTAGATACAAATCCTTGTTTGAATTCTGTAATTTAGAACACCTTAGAAAAATGAGAGAGGGTTGACGAGATGGAAGATGCATTCAAGGCATCCAAAGAATGGATATTTACCCACCTACTTAATATGGGTTATTTGATGGTGTCTCTGTAGTTTAATTTATGTGGATGAGGTTTTTATCCAACAGAAAGTGGGCTTAAATGGCAGGAATGTCTTTTAAATACAATACTGGCTATTTATTTTCCTCTGTGGATCTCTATCAATCTTCCTATCTCCCTCAATGTTCCTCAGCAAATTATCATTGGTTCTAAAAATTCAATTTCAGAAAAGATTACCCTAATCAAATCCATCATATACAAGTAAATATGCACAATTTGTAAAATAAAACAGTTTTTTTCCCCCTTTCTAGGAAAAAAGTAGGCCTCTCAAAATAATTGGGATGGTTTACATGTGGTCCTGCTCTATGATCCTTTGAAGAAATAAAAGGACCCATCTATTAGGCAAAATAAAATGGCAAAATCTATTTTGTTGAAAATGTGGTTAATATGAATAATTTCTAAACAAGAATTTTCAGAAATACAGTTTAACAAATTTGGCAGCCGGCTAAGTTATTTAATGAAAGAGTAGAATTATAACTCCTTAAAACAATCTTTTAATTAAAATGCCCCCTTTTTCCCTAATGTAATTAGTTGATGTAATGATAATAAAAAAGAAACAATCTGCACAGATGGGTTCCTGAAAATCTTCTAACAAAGAAGAGCACCACATTGCAATTATCCCTTTATTTTGGTAGATGAGTAACACTCTATTCCCTCTAATTCCTTCATTGAGAGTACACATTTTTTTAACCTTTCTGTACTTTCAGTTATTTTAGCAATAGCTGAGATCAAGGTTTATCTTAAGCTTACAGGAGACAGAGGTCTGAGCTGCCCTTTTCAGAAGTTGCCATCAATTTAGCTTTTAAGGAGAAATCCAGAAGGAGCCATTTATGCACACTCCAGCTGGCACTTTCTTCTAAAGAGATCAATCACACCACCTCTCTGCAGGCTCAGCCTCCCTAGCCCCAGGAAGGGAGTCCCAAGATTCCTCCCGTACCTAGGTATCCATTTCAGCAGCCACACAAACTAGAGCTTTGCCACCTGGCTTACTCATCAGGCCTATTTATCATTTCAGTTAACGTGGTCTTTGTGCAGGCCAGATTCCCCCCCAAAATGCAGTGTATAATAAACTATACAAAAATGATTCATCTACATTCAATGTTTCATCATCACTGCCTTTTTTTTCAGTTGAGAAAAGACAATTCATTGAATTCAAAGAATAACATTTCAAGGAGTTAGTCATTTTTATTAGAATGTGTTATTTGTACACAGTGTTTTTTAAAAAAACTAAATAGAACATATATACCAGTTATGGACTCTGCAATGTATGATAATGCTGTAAATATAGAGAAGGGAGCTAATCACAATAAGAAAATCAAAGATGGCTTTGACAGGAGATGTAGATTGGCATTGAAAAAAATTCTGTCTCCAAATTTTTGTCAGCCCTCCTCTCCTTGGGTTGAGGTGGATTTGTTCATCAGTACAGAGAAAATAGAAAATAAAGAAAATTGGGATCTAGAAAAAGAAGGGAAAAAGGAAAGGAAATTTCCCAAGTGGTTTTCATCTTCTTAGAAGAGGAAGAGAAAGCTATATCAAGTAAAATTAGAGGGCTGGTCTCCTGGAAAATCCTCAAATCCTAACACTAACCTTACAGAGACAGATTACCTTCTCTCTTTTTGAAATTCACTATATTTTTAAAAGTATGACAGAGCCTAATAAATTCAAAACTCAGAACATGCAAAAACACTTTAGTTTGATATATTGGAAACCAAGTGGCAAATGAATTTCAATTCACATGCCAAGATCTGTTGATTGTCAGTGGCTACCTGGAGCACTGTGTTGAGAATGTTTTTGAGACCAGTTCTGTGTTCAGAGCCATGTTTCAACAGGGATTTGAACCCAGGTAGTGGGGTAGCCATGGTGCATCAAGTATTGGTCATCCCTATATTAAAATCTCCTCTTTATTTATTAGTGTCTTCAAATGCTATCCATGATATTGTTTTATTGATGGCAAAGCCTTTCTATGTTTCAGAACAGAAAATTACACAGTCCAGACCATACATTTTAGGTACCATGCTCTCTATTGAAGCCAGGATCCATATGGTTCAACCCTGAACCAAGATGCAGTTCAGTAAGTAGAATCCAAACAGGAATTCTGACTTTACGGTCTCCTGAAAACATTTAAAAAGTGTATAAATGTATCATCTGAAGCAACTCATTAAAATTTTATATTTTTTCCTATTCTCAAAAACTCCCAAATCCTGAAAACTCATTTTGACACATAATACACATACATGTGCGCATTTGTGTGTATGCATGCACACACACACACACACACACACTCACACTCCTCCTCTGCTTCTGTTTCCCTGGGAAATCTAATTGATCTCTGCCCTGACTTCTTCCCCCAGGAGAATCTAGCCATGACGCCTTTGTTCTTTCTGCTCTGCTCCCACGTGTAAAGTCCATATCACAAATGCTCACAACACTGATCTAGCAAAGCAGAAGCCTCATAGGAAGGCCTAAGTGAGGAAGTCACTAACTGGCAAAATCTGAATAACCTTTAGCAGGTAAGTCATGGAGAAAGGCTGAAACCCCTTCAAACATGTATGAAACCCTTTCATAGCTCAATCTTATATGTTGCACCATGATATCAAATTTCTGAACCATATTGTGGTATGGCAGTCTGCAGCAGGCAGAAATTGGGCTGAATCTCCCCTCATTAACCTTCTACTAAATGACTATAGACAAAGATATTTAAATTTTCTAAACTTTAGTTTTTTCATCTGTAAAAATGTGACGATGATGATAATTATTACCATATAAGAAAAATCAAATGAGCTAATGCACATGAATCACTTAGTACATGCCTGGCACATATTAAGGCTTCTCACTGCTTTCTGGTAACTACTTCTCCCTTGGAACTAAGAGGTTGCTATTAGGTGTGTGTCTCAAGAGGCCTGTTTGCTCCCCAAACCCTACTTGCAATCTTGTGAGTGGTCTCTATCAAAATCTCTTCATTTCAAGCATCTAAGTGAATTCTGCTTCCTGCTAGAAATGTAATACTCCATTTCTACGCGGATGAGTTCCAAATTTATATTTCTGGTCAGACCACTTCCCTGAATTCTAGACTCCTAAATTCCCTTTCCTATTTGACAATTGTGTAGTAAAGAATTAACCTTACCCAAAGAGAAGTCTAGCCTTTGCTACTGGCTCCTGGGAAGTAATCTCTAAGCTCTTGGAATGTCCTGCCTGATAAGAGTATCTTTGTTTATCTGGGAACTTGGGCCACACAGGATAGTCTAACAATGTTACTTGTGGTAGGGGCTTTTGGTCATAAGTATCAACTCAACTTCTGGAGGGGTTGGTGACTACAGGTCAGCCAAGTGGGTGGTCAGCCTTGTCCACATGACCAAGCCCCAATCAAGTCTCTGGACACCAAGGCTCAAGTGAGCCTTCCTGGTTGGCAATACTCTATGCATACTGTCACTCGTTGTTGCCTGGAAAAGTTAGCACTGCCCAGGAATCCAGTGGTTGGGAGAGGACAACTGGAACCTCTGAGATGGGACCTCTCCTAGACTCTACCCATGTCCCTCTTCTCTTGGCTGACCTTACAGTCATTTTGTGACTTGTTCTAGTGAATTATCAACCTTGACAGTGATCTTGGGGACTCTTGAAATTGCAATTGTTGTCAGAAGTGAAGGTAGTCTTGGAGACTCCCAAACTTCGCAGTTGGTATTTGAAGTGAGAGTGTCCTTGGGGACTCCTGAATAACATACCATCACTACTTTGATGTATAGTAAATACTATATAGCATTCCATCTTTGGGTCTTCATCTCCCTAGCCTCTAAAACTTCTCCTCCTCAGTTGTCTCCACCTAAGATAACGGCAACTCTTATCATTCCAGTTACTTAGGCCAAAAACCCTGGTGTCATCTTTGATCCTCTCTTTCTAGCACAGCTCACATCCAATTTATTAGAAAATCCTATCAGATCTACCTTTAAAATATACATAGAAAGCTACCAACTCTTACTACTTCTAACATACTGGATTGAGCTACTATGATCCCTCAAATAGATTACTGTAAAAGGCTTCCTAATCTGCAATTCCCTTACCTATTTCTTTATCCATGTATATCCAGTAGCAATTCATAGCCTATGGGTCTTATTTCATAAGTCTGGTGAGCGCAGTGCTCTGGATCTTTTAAGATAGGAAGGTGGGAACAAAGAAGGCAGGAACATGCAGAACAGTTTTAGGACAGGCCTGGATACTATGAGAGCAGTTAGGTGGAACTATGCTCAGTGGCCATTGAAATATGAAGTTCTTAGGTTTGACTCAATACACAAAGAATTCCAAAGCGTGAAGCACATTATCACAGTGGCTTGTGATTCTCTAGGCCAAGTGGAGGGAGACATTGTGCTTCCAGACAACTAGTCCACCTAAAGAAAGTTTTCCAGTACAGTACAGACAGCACAATGCAGTCCTGCTGGGTACAGTCTCAGGGCTATAACCAGAGGTCTTGAGTTCAGAATGAGAGAAGCAACAGAGACAATGGGGATGAATTAGACAGAGAATGCCAGAACTCCTACCATGTGCTTAAGGCTCCAAGCTGCAAGGCTAGCTCCACACCACCCCATGGGGCTCCTACCTGGTAACAGCCTGCTTCAGAAAATGGACTGAACTGAGGTGTTACATGGAGTGTATCTGTGATGCCTGGAAGGCAGGGGTTGCAAGCCTGACTATCACTCCTTAAGTCATTACCAAAATATGTTGTCCCTGTTTCTTCTCTCACTGCTATGAGAAAAAGCAATTATGCCAT
This sequence comes from Diceros bicornis minor, assembly GCF_020826845.1. NCBI lineage: Eukaryota > Metazoa > Chordata > Mammalia > Perissodactyla > Rhinocerotidae > Diceros > Diceros bicornis. The sequence continues at coordinate 32,522,184 of NC_080762.1, forward strand.
TATTAAAAAGCAAACAGTGCTTTTGACCATGCCAAGGCTAAAACCCTTTGGCCTCTAAAGCCTCACAGTCTAAGTTCAGTATGTGTCAAGGTCAATTTTCTATTCAGAATGCTTCAGTTTGTGAGAAGCCAGTAGAATTAATGTTGCATTTTTCATTCTTCTTTGTTTACTGCTACTAAAATTTGCTTGCATCCAATTCATGAGAGAATAAGCACATTAGTGACTGATTTCCAGCCAAGGCAACTTAAGTGCTATGCTCACTGGGGGCACCACAGTCATGCTAAGTGCCTTGGTCCTAGGCTGACCCAACCTTAAATCCATCGTATCATCTAATTTTTCTTTGTCCTATTCATACAGCTGCTGAATGTGGGCCTATGACTGGTGTAATGAGATAGGGCAAGTAAAAAGCTGGAGAGTTTAATGAGAAAGCAGTTGTATTTGTCAGAACTCTTTGGTAATATGCACAGACGTAATTCATACTGCAATGAGCAAAATGGACCTCACTGCCTCCCATAACTGAAAACAAATTCCAGGCGTGGCTGGAGGCAGGAATTCTTTCTTTGTTGCTCAGTTCTCTCTTCCTCTGTGTTGCCTTCACTATCTCTTCATATTTTCCCATGGCACAGATGACCAACAGAATCTCAAGCTCATAAAGAGAGATTTTCCTCAAAAGTTCTGTCAAAATCCTAAGAGGGACTCTGTCTGGCCCAGATTGGGGTTACTTGGTGGGAGTAGAAGGGTTGAGATTAGATGCATCAGTAGGTTGTGGGGGAAGAAAGTGAGCCTTGCCTTGCCTGAACCATAGAGACTAAGAAGATTCCCTCAGGGGATTCTGGGCAAACACGTCAACAAACACAACCCAGAAATGCAACACAGCAATGTTCTGGAAACTTTCTAAACAGGATGACTGCCCTTTGGCTTGTGACCAGAGTTTTGTAATATTTTTATTCAATGATTGTTTACAATTAAAGTCAGTTTATTATTTTTCATCAACTAAGGCCCTTTTAAGAGTCTAAGTGATAGACCTAAGTGCACAGTAATTAGACCAGGACAACAAGCATAACCCAGGAACATCCTGGGCAAACCAAGAGTTCTGTACTGTCTTCCTCTTCACAGCATTCTTCATCCTTCATGATAGACCCTTCACCGCCTGCTGATCCACCCCCAGTGAGACCTGCACACCTCCTTGTTCAATTCTGATGGCCACATTGCCAGATCCTTCGTCTTCAGACAATCCTGCTCAGATTACACCTGTCCCTCTGTCACTCTAACTGTCCTCTCAGCTTGTGATAACCCAACTTCAGCTCTCCAGACAGTGGCTGATTAGGTTCCCTGCTATAGTTTAATCCCCACTTGTGTCCAGGTCAGTGCAGTTATGAAGTGGCAAATGACCCTTCACAGATCTTATTTTGGCTCTGTCCCAAGATGCTACTGTTACCAGTTTTATCCTGCCATTTAATACATCAAATATGATTTAAAGTTGACATTGAGGAAACAGCCTAAGAAGCTTTACGTGGTGGGTTGGTGACTGACAATAATCACCAGAACTACTATGTGTTGGTGGGAATGCCATGTAGAATGCGACTCTCCAGGAGCTCAAGTTTTATTTTATCTTTTTTGTCCCAGAAAAAAATATCATTAACCCCCAACACCTTTAGCAATTGTGCTCAGTGAACATACATCTTATCTTATGAATGGTTGAAAGATATAAACATAACAGGAATACATGACAGCACATATTATGTGCTTCCAATTGGAAATGCAGAAATGAAATACAAAAACATAAACAGTACATGTTTGCCATCTGTAAGATTATAGGATAGTGGGGAGAGAGACACGCAAATCATTTTTCTACAATGAATTATGTGGAATAACGAGAGTGTCTCTAAACTGGAACAGAAGTGGTGGTGATGGAATGCCTAAGGATGATAACCATTTGGCAAATGGAAAAGGATGGATGGGTATTGTAGGAAGAGGAAACTGCATGTACAAAACATGATGATAAGACTGTGGAAAGTTCAAAAAGCCTTGTGAGTTATTTGGTTTGTACTGCTAGAAAACCAAGCATAAGCTGTGACACGGCGGGAGATGGGGCTGGAGCAGTAGGAGGCAAGAACCAATTATGGCGGGCATCATATTAGATTCTACTTTCTAAGTGAAGGAACTTTGAGGTTGCAAGTATTTAAAAAACAATTCAGGCTGGCTTAAGCAGAGGGGAGAATTTATTAGAAAATTTTAGGTGGTTTCATGAAACCCAAGTGGTGGAAATCATTCATTCTTTAGAAACAGAAACAAGTAGGAACAACGCTATTAAGATATCACCATCTTTCACTTCCGTTCCTTTTTGTGTATCTGCTTCATTCTTATCTTTCCAATGAGACCAGCTTTCTCTGCTTCAGAGTTCACATAGGAGACACTCTTGAATTTACCTGTTATAAGTCTAGCAGCTGGCAGAGACCAACTAATCTCTTTTGGTCCCAATACCAAATTCCTGGAGAGAGAATCTAATTGGCCCAGCTGCGTTAACCCTTGGGCTAATCAACTGTAGCCAAGGGCATAGATTTAACCTAACATACAAACATTAGCCTTGGCCCCTCCTCTGAGGGTGGGAAGCTGGGGGACTGGGTAGTTAGGTGTACTTCCCCTGCCCACTATGGAATCACTGAAGAAATTAAGGAAAGTAATATGAACAAATTTTACTATTAAAAGATCACTTTGATGGTATTTCTAAGGATGGATTTGCGGGTTACGGTATACTAGGGGACATTGAAGTAGTACAAGATATTAATGGAAAGGAAGTTGTCTTGTGTTTTAGCCTCTATCAGCATAAGTAAGAGAATAGCAGGAGGCATTCTATCTACACTCTCCCTCATCCTTGATTTGACTAATGTCCTATCATGTATCTATATGCATTCTCTATTATTTATTTCTTTGGAAACAGAATTTCTTATAAAGAAGAATTGTCAGTGAATTTAACTACATCCTTAACTGAGGCAATTCGTGTTGAATTTTTGAATTTTGACTTGAGCTCGAAAGAAATTTAGGTTGCTCTAAAACATATGCCACATTGTTAACACAATGGACTCACATTAATCAAGATCGTGAGACTGATATATAACACTAGAAATCCAATCTATTAATTTATAATGAGAAATGTATCTGTCACAGGCATGATAATACTTGAGTTGCATGGCCACTGCATTATCAAATTACATGAGAAATCATATGATCTGAAGGTTGGTTAATATTAGTTTGGAATCAGAACAAAGGCAATTGGCCCAATGAATGTAATAATCATAAATAGCATTTATTGTGGGTTTGTGTTTTATCCATAAGAACTCTGTGAAGAGGTACTGTTGTCAGCCCCAATTTGCAGACGAGGAGAAGACACTGATACCTGGGTTATTATGTTCAAAGTAATAGTAAGTCGCAAAGCCAGATTCAACTCTTGGAAGTCTTTCTCCAAATTCAGCACTCAATCTTTGCATCCAGAGTGCAATAATGTTGGTCTTCTTGGTGGTAAACCAGCTAAGAATCTAATTTCCGTTAACAATTTTTAGACGTGTTGTCTGTTTTCCTGTATAAGTCTCTGTTTTCAAGGAACCCAAGTGGCCAATCAATCCTCTTTCTAAGGCATATCAGAAAGGTAGCTTTGCAACTTTTCGTTCTCATTCATTATGTATTTATTTCACAGTTTTAACTCTCAAAGGGCAACTTAATTTCCAGATGTTTCCAAAGTACTTTACTCCAGCCTCCAAGAATGACAATGGCACCCATAGAGTCCATCAAATTGTGCTGCAGGCTGAATTTTATCTGCCCATAATGATTTGGGCAGTAAAACTATCCTATTTGCTATCTATTTGTTATACAAATGTAAAATCTGCCATTGTATTTAAGCATAAATTTTATTTTTGAATTTCTATTCCAAAATATTTTTAGACTTTAAATGTTTATATTTTCTTTCTTTTATATCTTGCATATTTTTCTCTTCTGCCTTTCTGATTTTCATTTGCCATTTTTATTGATTTTCAAATCCTTTCCACTTTCCCAAAAATCAACTAAGAACTTTTGAGTCTTAATAAGATAAAGGAGGAGTCCTTTTCTACTAAATCCTTCTTAAACAATAAGCTTATGTATTGCACAGCCTCTCTTATAACTGATATTAAGCAGTAGTCTTTAATTATCATTCCAAGTGGAACTCCTGAATACAGGGTCTAGTTAGCACCACCCTCCTCAACACACACACATTTGGGTATTTATACATCATTTGTTGCTCCTGTTCCTTATCAATATGATGCTATCTTGCCATCTCTACTGGTTAGTCCCTTAAGTGTATATCTATGGCCCATTGAGATTCATTCTAAACATAAAAAACAAAGTAAAAAGTAAACTGTTCTTTATTTGTTTTTATTCTTTTGCAACTCAGAGGATTTTTAATAATGATACTTGATAACATTTATGATCACTTATTATGTACAAAAACTGTGTTTTACTAATCCTTCACAAAAATTCTGAGAGCTATTTTTTCCTCTTTATACAGGAAAATGAGGCACAGGGATTTGACCCAATTGAAAATGGCTTAAATCTAATAAGTGGAAAAGCTAGCAACTGACTGATTGGTACAGCTATATCTTTCTTATAAACAATTGTTCTTAAGAATAGATGGTAAAATGAGGTTAATGAGGTTGAGCTGTCCTGTTTCTTTCTGCCAAACCTGTCAAAATATCTAGATAATGATTTGTATTAAGAAGAATATTTAGCCAGTTATATGATAGGTGGAATAAGTTTCTACAAAGAATACCTACTCCACCAGGAATTCATGTACCAGACTTTCCGGGGAGAACACAGACTCTGCAGTCCATGTGCTCAAACCTAAAATGCTCTTAGCAGTTTTGCTGTATGAAAATGTGTTTGAACTTTTTTTGAACAATTGAAGAAAACCTATGACCTTGAGACTTAGGGAAAGGAATGAGCATTAAATAAGTACCTTAAAGTTAGAGGCATTTTGAAAACTGTTAATTTTTTATTTGAACTAGGAGTGAAAAACATTGATTTGTCATCCAAAGTTCCTTAGCTATAGTTTTCATAGTATCCAAAGAGCAAAGTCAGTAACACAGAGACATTCAATCCCCATACCTGTGTCATGTGCCATTCCAACTTCTTGATAAAATTTAAAAATGCAATAAAAAACATGAAGTTGTCAACACAAGGAAGAGCTGAGGTTAGTGTGTGCTAGGTGAAAAGTGGGAGCTGGGAAAGATTTCAGAGAGGAGGTAGACAGCGGAGTGGGTTGGGTATGCAGAATGATTCAGAAGGTGGAAGTAATAGCAGAGACAATGTCAGACATGTGGACAGAAGCCCTAGAGGATCCATAACCAGCCCTCATACATGAGACGTACTGACACCTTGGGTGGGAGGAAGAGCAGGGAAATGTAGGTTGGAAGTAGCGTGGCGGAGCTGATACAGTAGTAGGATAGCCCTTCCTCCCAAATTGAAGCCTAAATCCAAATCATAAAGTTTGTTTTAATGTAGACTGGTGTTGGTCTTGAATGTGTCATGGAGTTGGGTGAGGAATAGGGGTGAGAAGGGTCGAGTAGCAGCTGATGCTGTGCAGTCTTGGTCTCCAGGCCATTCAGGCTCTAAAGATCCTAGGCCAACTACCCAACCTGTGGAAAGAATCTATTAGCTAGAGGTATAGAAGTAGGGGTCAGAGAGTAGCAGAAAGAATTAAGCTGGAGGTTAGGGCCTCAGTCAAATTAGTTATAATTCAGGAACAATCAGTCTTTAGTTCCAACAGAAGACTGGGGGAAAAAAGTAAAACAACAAAACAAACGAACATCAGGATCCCAGTTGTAACTTGGTATTGTTGTGGTTACCAGAGGGTCACTATAAGATACAATGACCTTGATTTTATCTTTGTGTGTGTGTGTGTGTGTGTGTGTGTGTGTGTGTGTGTGTGTGTGTGTGTGAAGAAGATCAGCCCTGTGCTAACATCTGCCAATCCTCCTCTTTTCTTGCTGAGGAAGACTGGCCCTGGGCTAACATCCGTGCCCATCTTCCTCCACTTTATATGGGACACCACCACAGCATGGCTTGCCAAGCAGTGCTTCGGTGCATGCCCGGGATCCGAACTGGCAAACCCCGGGCCTCTGCAGCAGAGGGCGCGCACTTAACTGCTTGCGCCACCGGGTTGGCCCCCAATGACCTTGATTTTAGAGCAGCAGATGAACTCTAAGCCCCACTTGTATAAGGTCAGGGTTCATGTTAACCTACCTGGCTTGGTACTCACAAATTTTGATTTAGATATTTATTTGATATTTGATAAATATTTATTAAGCAACTACTATTTAACAGATCCTATCCTAGGTGCATAGAACACCATGGAAACCAGGATGATAGAGACCTTGCAGTTTAATAGGGGAGATGGACAATAAACCATCACTTAAAAGGCACTGTGATAAGTACTACCAAGAGGGAAGTGCAGAGGCAGGGACGATTTTCCAGGAGAAGGATATTTTAGATGAAAGTTTAAAGGACCATGAGATAAACAGGCAAAGAGAGAAGCTGGACTCTTTGAGAAGAAAAATATTTCAGGCAGAGGGAATTTAATGCACTAAGGCATTGGGTCAGCATGGTGAGTTTGGGGAACTTCAAATAGTTCAGTTTGCCTGGCACCGAACACGGAGGAAACATAGGGGTAAGAGATAAGGTGGGAAAGGCAAGCAGAGGCTGTGCCCATAAGTAGGCTAGGATGACAGCTCAGGAAGTCAGAACCAGATAGGGTAAGTAAGTTAGGAGTCTTCAGTGCATGTTGCCAGGCGAGACTTTAAGAATGAGGCAGGTAAAATGTTCTGAGTGGGTAATTTGGTATAGAAGATATGAGAGCTGCCTGGTGCAAGCAATGATGACAGAGGTCTGGCTGGAGGGAATCAGCTGTGTAACCCTGACATGGTGTCCTTCCATAAGCAGGTTCTGCTTTCACCCTTTAAATCTGTTTACTGTCTTGAGACATCTTTCAGCACATTTTGACATGTTTCAAAAGAAAACCTACAAGTATAGAATTTTACTGAGAAGTTATTGAGAGAGACAGGGGAGAAGGTTTATATCACAAGACACACCACATTCCAAAAACCCTCAAGTCTCTCTTCTTGGTTATGTGACACATAGTCTCCCTTCTAAGCATTTCTGGCTCTTCCCTTCATTCATTGTCCAATTCTCTCCCTCTTTCCTAAGGCAAACATAAACTCTATCTTAACTCGCTCGATCTTAAGAACCAGATGATGGAGAAGCCCTGGAGGTCTATCCACCAGGTGGGCTTATCAAAGCAATCACAAATTGGGTCTCTCCTTCCCTAAGACTGCTACGTTACCTGCTATGAAAGATAATATTTCCTTCATATTGTTACAGTTGGCCACAATTCTACTCTCAATCTTGCATCACCAAGTCTTTCTCCTTTATGGGTTCATTCTCTTCAAAATACAAACATACTCTTATTTAATTTTAAATTTTCTCTTGATACTAATTTTCCCACCAGCTATCACCTCATCCCTCTACTTTCCTTTATAAGAAAGTTCCTAGAAAGAGTTGTCTATAATCACTGATTATAGTCACTGATTCCTCACCTCCCATTCTCATTTAAGCTCACTCTAAACAGATTTTTGTCCCCACCACTCCTCTGAAACTGCTCTTGTCAAAATTACCAATGATCTCCATCCAGGTTGCTAAATTCCATGGTCAGTCTCAGCCTTCATTTCACTTGACATATCAGCAATATCACTCGCTGCTTCTTTGATAGGATTTCTTCACTTGATTTCCAGGACACCCCACACTGTTGGTTTTCCCCTTGTCTTGCAGACCATCTCTTCTGATCTCCCATTCTTCTTTTAATTATTTACAACCACTCCTACGGTGATGTCACCCAGTTTCAGGGCTTTAATGCTACTCTCAAACGAAAATTTCAGCCTAGACCCTACTGGATTTCCAGACTCCTATATCCAATGCCTAGTCCATCACATCTCTATGTGGATGTTAGTAGACACCTAAAACTTAACACATTCAAAGCTGTACTCTCTGTTCCATTCACAGTCTTTCCAGAGTCAGTTGATGGTAACTCCATTCTTCGAGTTCCCACCTTAGAGCATTTCCTTTGCTGTAATTCTCATCTATTTACCCACATGGCTTGTGCTCTCATTTACCTTGACCAACCTATTTAAAATTGTAACCTTCTCCTTTTATACTTCAGATTCTTCTTACATTGTTTTATTTTTTTTCTGTTGCACTTACCACCTTCTAAAATATTCTATACTTTACATATTTATGATACTGATTACTTATTCTCTGTCTCCCTCCACTAGAATATAAACTCCATGGTGGCAGAGATTTTTGTCTGATTATTTCTTGGATGTATCTCAGGTGATTAGAGCATGTCTAGCACATGGTGGATGTTCAAAAACATTTGTTGAATGAATTAATGAATTAATGAATTAATGAATTAACATGTTCTTTAATCTTGATAAACTTGCAGTTCATTTACAGAAATAATTATACGTTGAAAAAAAGAATGTTTGCCAGTGCCAGGCAGAATGTGCCAAGTGATAAGTGAGTAGAATAGACCCAAAGTGCAAAGACACTGTTTTTTCTAAGGATTCAGAAGACTGGGCTCAATTTGAATAATTCATTCTGGGGGAAAATTGATCACAATCTAGGAAAGTGAAGATGGAAGTAAAACATTTTAGATGAGAGCAATTTAGGACCTCAATGTCATTGCATTTCTGAATTTAAAAGGAAGCTATTTGTTGTCCAAAAAAAATACAAAAAGAGTTCATTCCAACTGGAGATCTCTTTCTTCTTTGTCTACAAAAGTGCAAAACAATGCCCCACTAATGGGTCTTTTGGTTAATGCATATGCAGTGGCTGTTGCTGGGAGTGGAGGTACGGAAGGAAAGAAGAAATCGGTCTGTAGGCCTCGTTTCAAATCAGATTTTTTCAAGTCGGTTAACTGCAAAATAAAGAGGGGGAGGGTATTAAATAGTTACTTAGAAACAAAAGAAAAAATGTAAGTGGGCCAAGGGAAAAGCTTTTAGTAAATGTGAAAAAATCATGCTGGCACTGATGATGGGCCACTTAGGAGTGATTATTTCTAATGGAGCAAAGAGGGGCAGCGGGTGCTGTGAAGTGCAGGCTGGAGTCTCCTCCAAGAGGCCCTGGGCTCTCTGACTGTCACTTTCTTTCGGGGTTGGGGCCAGCTTTCTGTTAATGCTCCTCAACTCCTGCATTAGCTGTTCCTAAGCACAGCCAATTATGCAATAAAACAGATTTCATCTGTTTCTGAAGAGCTGCTTTTCGTCCACGTCCACTGAGTATTTTGTCAGGAGTAGTTGAAAGCTAAACTGAAATGGAAGTAGATAAAATTTATCTTTGTCCCAAGATGCCCTTCTTGTCCTTTCTCTCTCACTGGTGACCCCTCTAGTGCTTCAGGAACCAAGTGGACTGCATGCGTTTTCCTCTCCTTCTGGCCAGAGGAAGATATCTTTCTGGTCATTTAGACTGACATCCTTATTAACTGGTTTCAAATACGTTTCCTCTCTTGAGATTATTAGTGAAAACCTTTGCTCTTCAGTTGTGGTCTGAAAAATTCTGTCTGCTCTGGAAGGTGAGGAGAATTTAAGTATCTGAATTCATTCTAAGAATGGGGTCCTGAGGCCGGCCCGGTGGTGCAAGCAGTTGGGTGTGCGCGCTCCGCTGCGGCGGCCCAGGGTTCGCTGGTTCGCATCCTGGGCGTGCACCGACGCACTGCTTGTCAAGCCATGCTGTGGCAGCGTCCCATATAACGTGGAGGAAGATGGGCACGGATGTTGGCCCAGGGCCAGTCTTCCTCAGCCAAAAAAAAAAAGAGGAGGATTGGCAGATGTTGGCATAGGGCTGATCTCACAAAAAAAAAAAAAACAAAAGAAAAAGAATGGGGTCCAACCTACTTTCTGGTTGCTCTGGTCAAAGGAAAAAATAACTTGTCTGGATCTCCCAGGAAGCTCTGTTTCAAGGAGTTTTTCAAGGAGCACTGAATTAGTTTTAACTTCGTAAGACTTGATGCAAATAATCCATAATCAATCTATTAATCAAAATTGGGGTGAGTTTATTATGAGCCAGGTCTGAGGACTATAGCCCGGGGTGAGGATTCCTTCTCCTAGGAAGGAAGCACACCACAGAAGTGGAGTATACAGAGTGGTTATATACCGTCTTGGAACAAAGAGCATACATCACATATGATAGGAATGTCACGTTTACAATAGTCATGAGATTGCTTTGCTGGTACGGCAGATCAGTGGTCACATGGTGAGCACAGCAGGTCAGTAATTAATCCTTAGTTTCTAGAAAGAGATGCTTATCCTTAAAGAAACGCCAATATAGGGGAAGATACATCCCTATCTTTAAGGGCATCATTCTTGTCTTTGGGACATTGTGAATGTTTAAAGCAGATGTGCAATGCATGCTCAACAGGCCACGTCAGGCCCTTTTGGAAAAACAAGGTCAGGCTGAATTAGTTTAAACCAAATGGACTCCTCATATAGTTCAGTATATCCTATTGCTTTTCATTTATTTATCAGACTTACTTCTGGAAGATCTAGGAACGGCAAAGGGGCTCTTCTGGCCTTTACTGCTCTCATCTGCAGCCCTAAGGCATGGTCTCCGCTCAGGCTTGGTACTGGGGACTTCCTCATCTGGCTACATCCACTCTTCTGTACCCTCTTCCTCCTCACAATAATGTCTCTTTTTTCCTTTCCTTAGCTGCCTGGTGTCAGCTACTGGTGATCCAGGACTCATACTCTGGTCTGTCTCCCTTGACTCTTGGCTGACACCTGGTCAGATTTCCCTGGCCTTACTCTGAATTATGGTGACGGTGCTGGTACCTTGAACATTGTGTAAACTCGTTTGCCTCTTTCCTGTAAAACTTAAATCTCCAAGTTCATTATGGGGAGGACATCCAGAGTAGTTTAGGAAGGAGACTCACTTCTAATAATTTATGGGAATATAGCTAAAAGCTTGAATGTGGCTTGTACTTGCATGTGGACTGGGGTCACCTATGTAAGTCAGGGCTGATTATCAGCTAGTGAACATCTCTAAGGTGTACCAGCTGTTTGGTGCTAAACATTGTGAATATTACCTAAACCACTGTGGCCCAGAGGCAAAGTGGTAGAATGGCAAAAGTGTGGACTTTAGATTTAGCCAGACATGGGTACAAATTAATGTGTGACCTTGGGCAAATTACATAATTTCTTTACTTCTTCTATGGTCTCTGTGATTTCTCTATGTTTCCTGCAAGGATTAAACAAGATGAAAGAAATAAAATATGTATCAGTTTCTGGAGCTATTTTTTTTTTTTGGCTTATTTATTTATTTGTTTTGTTTTTATTCCAGGATCTAAACTACCTTCTTGGAGGGAAGAGAGAGAGGCGAAGTAGTTGGAATGGAGCTTCTGGAAAGAGAATGGTTCTGGCAATTATTCAGAATGTTTATTCCCTTCTAAAATTCTCTAACAATAGAAATAATTTTAAAGTATAATTATTATTATCTCAAACAGTAAATACATAGAATCAAAGGTTGATAAACAATCCTTATAGCTTTGAACTCAAGCCTTAGTTTACCATGTAAGCCTTTGCATTAAGGATATTGAATAATATCTTGGCTCATAACTTTGGGGGAAAAAAACCAAAAAATAGTTTAAAAGGCAATTTTCATATCCATATCCATGAGAAATGGATATGGAAACAGAGAAAATACCTCCTTACAGATATAAGGTAATAAGGGCCACAATTTGTGGTTTCTGATGATGGAATATAAGACTAGACCTTGGAGAATCTGGATGAATGAATAGTTTACGTGATCCTTGGTCTAATTCAAATATCAAACATGTCCTTTATTTTTGTACCCCCAGAAACTGCAATGGTGACAGGCATTTAGTAGGTGACTAAAGAATGTTTATGTGACCAATGAATACAGACACTGTTAGCCCAATCTTAATTGTATTGAACCTATGTATATTAGTTTCTAAGCTACAGATGGACTACTAAGCCATAACATATCTAAAGTTGTAGTCTATCTTTACTGCAATTCTGCAATGTATTTAACAAAAAACAATGCCTAGGAACATACTAGGAGAAACAAGCGGTTCTCCATCAGGGGTGAGATAGTAGTCCTCCCCCGTTATCCATGGTTTTGCTTTCCGTGGTTTCACTTACAGTCAACCACAGTCCAAAAATATTAAATGGAAAATTCCAGAAATAAACAATTCATAAGTCTGAAACTGCACTCTGTTATGAGTACCGTGATGAAATCTCTCTGGGTCCTGCTCAGTCCTTCCCGGGAAGTGAATCATCCCTTTGTCCAGTGTATCCACGCCATATACGCTATCCCCTGTTAGTCACTTAGTAGCTGGCTCAGTTATCAGATTGACTGTCACAGTATCAGAGTGTTTGTGTCCAAGTAACCCTTATTTTACTTAAGAATGGCCCTAAAGGGAAAGAGTAGTGATGCTGGCAATTCGGATATGCCAAAGAGAAACCATAGAGTGCTTCCTTTAAGTGAAAAGATGAAAGTTCTCAACTTAATAAGAAAAGAAAAAAAATTGTGTGCTCAAGTTACTAAGATCTATGGTAAGAACAAATCTTCTACCTGCGAAATTGTGAAGAAGGAAAAAGAAATTCATGCTAGTTTTGCTGTAGTATCTCAAATATAAATGTATAGGAAAAAGCATAGTATAATAGGGTCTAGTGCTATCTGTGGTTTCAGGCATCCACTGGGGGTCTTGGAACGCATCCCTTGCAGATAAGGGAGACTACTGTACTGCCTCCAGGAGATATTTAGTAACGTCTGGAGACATATTTGATTGTCACAACTAAGGGTGGGGACTGCTACTGGCATCTAGAGGGGAGAGGCCAAGGATAATGCCAAATATCCCGCAATGTACAGGACAGACCTCCACCACAAGGAATTATCTTGCTCCAATGTCAATAGTATAGTATCAAGGATGAGAAACTCTGGCCTACACCTGGATATATGAGACTGTATTTAGCATATCACAATGATATGTAATGCTGCCTCTGCTTCCCAGGCTGAATACTTTATGTACTTGCCATAAGATGTGTATTCCAGCCATTAGGTAGATTTTCCATGATCTAACTTTACTTTGCTTGCCCTTTTACAATATGGCAGACTGTTCATCTTTAGTAAAAAAAGCAAGTGACTGAGTGAGTCGTATAAGGGGCCTTATGCACCCTTTTTATAGTGACAGTCTGCTTGTTTAGATATAATCTTTATCCTCTGTAAAACTGAAGATAATATGTACCCTTTACTCATCTCTGCTTATCTCTTATTTTTGTTTGTCTGCTACAGTTTCTTATGTCTCATAAAATAAAACCTTGGCTTAACATGGACTTCTACAGCCTTGGAGAAAACTTTGGCTCCTCGAAAATGCAGATAGTGTAAAAGTTGCAAAGATCATATCATATTATTACTTCTGTTTGATGCTGTCTGCAGTCTTCGCACTTCTCCACCTGGAGTCAGGTGTCTACATCAGAGCAGAGTTGTACAGAGATATGTGTAGAGAGCTGTGGATCCTGGGCTCTGGTTTAGCTTCAGCTAAGTCCCTCCTCACCCACCAATACAAATGAAAGCTTGTTTCTTTTGTCATCACCCCTTACTTGTGGTTTGTTGATTTTTTTCTTACTTGTGTCGGTTTGTGAGAAGGTAGAGAGTTGTAGTGAAGAACATGAGTGCTGGATTCAACATTCAGGGTTCAAATCCTGATTCTGACGGTAGTATTTTACCTTGGAAAAGTTTCTTAATGTCTTTACAACTCAGATTCCACATTTGTGTATATGAGGACAACAAAACAGTTGTTGCAGAACTAGAAAAATAAGGAACACATGCTAAGTACTTGGACTGTAACCAGCATGAAACAAGTTCTCAAAAGCAATTGTGTTGATGATCATTATCGATGTTTCTCTCTCGCGCATTACATCTCTTTCTTGTCTCGCTTCTCTGTGTTTACAGTAATGAGATAATTTCTTCTCTGAATGTCTCTCTTCTCTCCTTCCCATATATTCCTGGTTGAAGGTTGGAAATTTTAAGATAATGCTGACAGAGATAGAAATGTAGCAGTTTTAATTTCTCTATATGGCAGGAAATTTAATGTATTCTACTGAAAGGGAATCTCAAGGGTCCTCCTCAATTATCTGCAGTGACATCTTTTGTAAATCTTTAAATGTAGGGGCAGAATATTTTCAGATACATTGCAGTTGTAACATAAAGCAACTTGACATGTTTTTCTTTTTGGTTTTTCCTTTTCAATTTATTTCTGGTATAACTGAAGTAAACTAAAGTGCACATATTTAAAGTGTAAAATTTGATTAGTTTTGACATCATGAAATTATCGCTACAGGCAAGATAACAAACATTTTCAACACCCACTAAGGTTTCCTTATGCTCCTTTGTAATTATGTTTATTTTTTACTTTATCGCGAGGCCAGGAGGTAAGCACTAATTAGATTTAGATCAACACCAGTAAATCTTGCACTTTCTCAACTAGACATGCAGAATTATAATTAAATCACCAAGAAAATAACAAGACCTTTTCCTTTGAAACCCAAGTGTGATATGTAGTCGTATCAGAATATGGGTGCTTGGACTCTTAACTTATAGTATTTACTCATTTGTTCACTCAACAATATGCACTGAGCATCGACTATGAGCCAGGTCTTGTTCCAGGACATGAGAACACAATGCCAAAGAAGACAAGTTCCCTGGAACGGCTTATTGGGAAGAGAATCAAAAAACTACAAGTCTTATGAGAAGAGCAGACAGTGCCAGATTATTTTTTTCTAATGTAATGAAAAAAATAATGCAGAAATAGAAAATACTGTCCAAAGCACTAAATTGTGATAGGTTTTATCATAAAAAAGAATTTGTAAATATCATGTACATGTAATAAGGTTTATATGTAATAACAACAAAGCTGAACTTTTATATTTGACTCTAGTGTTAGAGAGACAGCGGAGAGCAGAAGCGCTACTCATTCAAAATAAGTGTGCATTACGCAATTTAAAAATATTATATTAACATCAAAATTCTTAGAGGGATAATAAGGACTAATCAAAGGCAATGAAATTTAGAATTTTTTTTAGATAACAGTGTAAAAAAAATATCAAATCATAAAATCAGTTCTCTAAAGAAAAATATCAACTAATAAATGAGTTCATATTTTTTTAAAGAACAACATAATGTTTACTTGCTTAGGGGAGGTGGGGGGTTTTTATACTATGCTCCAGTTTTGTTGAACAAAAATGGTTTATATCTTAAAGGTATCAGATATTTTAAAATTTTAACAAGCAAACCTTTAGAAAGACAAAACAGCCCCTCTAGCCTTTACTGTTCAGCTTACTATGTGATACTTATTTTACATATATTGTCTCATATGAATTCAAAACAATGCTGTTATGTATCATGTTTTCCCATTTAAGGGAGAAATTGATGATAGCCAGTTGACACATCTGGGGACAAAAACCTACAGTATTATGATTACAAACTGGGCCATAACACAACAGTTACTGACAGAAAAGCTAATCTCCTGAGAGAGATAGCAATAGTGCATAACTTTAGCAGAATGAACATCTGTCACAATTAAGTTAGTAATTGACATGATGAATTAAACTTCTATATAACAACAAGTATAGTTTAAGAGGTAAATATCAAAATCGTTAATGGCTTTTACCTCATTTTGGTAAGATTATGGTTAAGTTCTTTACTTCTCTTTGTTGTCAAGGGTTTTTATAGCCAATATGTCTTAGTTTTGCTACTAGTCAGGATAGGCTAAGTTACGTTGTGATAAAAACAGCCCCCAAATCTCAGGGGCTTAAAGACATGCAAGTTTCTTTCTTTCTCCTACAACTTGTCTAATGGATTGGTAGGGTTGCTCTGCATGTTGTAATTACTCCAGGACCTCTGTCTGGACACGTGCTTTCATCATCATTATGGCATGGGGAAGAAATGTGACAAACTGATCACTGGCTTTTAAAACATCCACCAAAAAGTGATTCAGTACTTTTGCTCACGTTTCATTGGTGAAAGAAAACCACTTGACTCTCCTGGCTTCAAAGAGGATAAGAAAATGCAATTCTGTCCTGTGCCTGAAATCAGAGTCAGATTGGTGAATAGCACTAATAACTACAAAGCTTAATAACTTTTTAATGTTCTAAAATGTTATATAATTTTTAAAAGTCCACTTATGTAGGGGCTGGCCCAGTGGCATAATGGTTAAGTTCACATGCTCCACTTTGGCAGCCTGGGGTTCACGGGTTTGGATCCCGGGTGCAGACCTACACATGGCTCATCAAGCCATGCTGTGGCAGTGTCCCACTTACAAAATAGAGGAAGACTGGCACAGACGTTAGCTCAGGGACAATCTTCCTCAAGCAAAAAGAGGAAGATTGGCAATAGATATTAGCTCAGGGACAATCTTCCTTACCAAAAAAAATAATAATAATCCACTTATTTAAAATTAATTATGTTAATTTTTCCTAGAAAGTTTATTAATTCCTGGTAATTAACATTATGAAGCCCAAACCAAGACTGTCCCCAGTGTGCCCTCCTGGAACCTACTTATGCCTCCAACTTATCCTGTGATACTCAGTCTTCTCAAGTTCTAGAGTCAGCTCTCTCCACAGGGCTGCTTTGACTAACCTTCCTTAGCTCTTAAATGGTTATATGCTATGATTTGAGGGCATGCCAGCCCCTTTGTGATCTTTTTTGACCTACTTGTTCTTATTCTTAGGCACTCATAACTGATCCACCCTGTGTTTCGACCACAGTAGAAGTCTCCCCATGTTGCAAATTCACCATACTGTTTCACAGCTCTGTACTTCTGCATTTCCTATCCTACCTATCCTTAACATGACTTGAGAACCAATTTAAATGGTGTCTATATTTACTTTCTCTAACCAGCTGATATCTTTGCTCTCACCTCCTGTTTTGCCATAATACTTGTTTATGTGAGTTTCTTTTAGCACTTAATATACTGTATTATAATTTATTTGCAACACCAGATTATAAGTACTTGGAGAATAGGAAACATTCACATTTGTTTCTTCTTTGTCCAACGAAGTGCTTGATAAGGAATTAATTTATGTAATCAGCATATTTCATCAGTATATAATAACCTTATTAAGACAAAGATTATTTTCAAAACAATAATTTCCTTCAAATATATCTTCAAATTAAATATGATATTATAGAAGTTAATGAGCGATAACCTCCCTCTACCATTGAGAGCTGATGAAGAAGTGAGCCCATATTAAAAAAGAATGGGGAAACCTAGCTGAGGCATCACATGTACCATTTTGAGATCTGAAGTCCATAAAGGGTCTACATTAGTTGGTTGACTATTAAATAGGCTAATAAATTGAAAAATCAATGTTGTATCACATAAAAAGTATACTTTAATATAACTCAAATTTGCCTGGATTTACAAAATCTGAGTATATCATCCAAAGCAATCTACACATTTAATGTAATCCCTATCAAAATCTCAGTGGCCTCTTTTGCAAAAATAGAAAAAAATCCACCTTAAACTTCATTTGGAATCCCAAGAGATCCTGAATAGCCAAAGCAATCTTGAAACAGCAAAATAAATTTGGAGACCTCACACTTCCTGATTTTGAAACTTATTACAAAGCTACAGTAATCAAAACAGTATGGTACTAGCATAAAGACAGATCAGTGGAATAGAATACAGAGGCGGGAAACAAACCTTCACATATACAGTCCAACGATTTTCACCATGCATGTCAAGACCATTCAATGAGGAAAGGACAGTCTTTCCAACAAACAGTATTTAGGAAAACTGGATATTCACATGCAAAAGAAGAAAGTTGGATCCTTATACCAGACACAACCTTACACCACGTACAAAATATATACTAAATACTATATACAAAAATTAACTTAAAATGGATCAAAGATCTCAATGTAAGATGTAAACCTAAAAAAAAATAGGGCAAAAGCCTCATGACGTTGGATTTGGTAAGGATTTCTTGGATATGCTACCAAAGGCACAGGCAACAGAAGCAAAAATAGACAAACTGAGCTACAAAATTAAAAACTTCTGTGCATCAAAGGACACAATAAACAGAGTGAAAAGGCAATCTATGCAATGGGAGAAAATATTTATACATCATATATATAACAAAGGAGAAAGCTGCAGAGTATATAAAGAATTCCTACAACTCAACAACAGAAAATTCAAACAACCCAAAGGACTTGAACAGACGTTTCTCCAAAGAAAACATACAAATGGCCAAAAAGCATGTAAAAAGATGTTCAACACGACAAATCATTAGGGCAATGTAAATCAGAACCACAATGAGATAACATCTCACACTCATCAGGATGGCTACTATCAAAAAAACAGAAACAAAAACAAAGCCAGAAAATAACAAGTGTTGGTGAGGATGTGGAGAAATTGGAACTCTTGTGAACTATTTCGGAATGTAAAATGATGCAGCCTCTTTGGAAACAGTACAGTGTTTCCTCAAAAAATTAAGCAATTATTATAATTCCAGCAATACCACTTTTGGACATATAGCCAAAAGAATTAAGAACAGGGTCTTGAAAAGATATTTGTACATCCATGTTCACAGCAGCGTAATTCACAATAGCCAAAAGGAGGAAGTAACCGAAGTGTTGAATGGATAGACAAAAAGTGTATGTAAATACATACAATGGAATATTATTCAGCTTTAAAAAAGGAAGGAACTTCTGACAGATGCCACAACATGGATAAACCTTGAAGTCATTATTTTAAGTGAAATAAGCCAGTCATAAAAAGACAAATACTGTTTGATTCTATTTATATGAGGTATTTAGAGTAGCCAAATTTATAGAAACAGAAAGCAGAATGGTGGTTGCCAAGGGCTGGGACGAGGAAAAATGGGGAGCTGTTGTTTAATGGGCATAGAGTTTCACTTTCACAAGATGAAAAAGTTCTGGAAATTGGTTGTACAACAATGTGAATATACTTAATACTATTAAACTGTACACTTAAAAATGATTAAGATGGTAGGGGCCGGCCCAGCGGCACAGCCGTTAAGTGCGTGCACTCTGCTTCAGCAGTCCGGGGGTTCACAGGTTCGGATCTCGGGAGAACACCAATGCACCGCTTGTCAAGTCATGCTGTGGCAGTATCCCATATAAAGTAGAAGATCGGCACAGATGTTAGCCCAGAGCCAATCTTCCTCAACAAAAGAAAAAAAAAAAAGAGGAGGATTGGCATCGGGTGTTAGCTCAGAGCTGATCTTTCTCACCAAAAAAGAAAATGATTAAGATGGTAAATTTTATGTTATATACAGTTTACTACAATTAAAAATAAAATCTGAGTATAATATTATGGTGCTCTATACTTGTTTTAAGACAACTACAACTAAACACTGCACAAATGTTTGTCTGTCTCTACTCTAAACTAATGACCAACAGAGTTACAAATAATGTTGCCAGTTCCACACAGTCTTTTAGAGCCTATCCTAATTTCCTAAAAAGTGAAGCAGTTACAATAATACATTAAGTAGTATTGAGGAAAATACACAATTATGTAAACAATTTCATAGCACGTGTAAAATTTGTCCTGCATAATTTAGATTTAGTCTACTCTACTAAAAAAAGAGTTTTTCAAATAAATTTCAAAATTATTATTTTAATGGGCAGAGAAAACCATTCTGTGTACCTCTGGTTTACCACTAGCCTCTGCAAATGCTCTTTGATCTTTGCTGTAGATTAAATGCATAAGGAACCCTTTGTCAACAGTGCAAAAGCTAAGACATGAGCAGTGTTTGAGAGTCCTTTAGATTTGGCTTTTTTTAACATATATACAAAAACCTTTGCTACATCACTTTTTTCCCCCCAGCTTTATTGAGATATAATTGACATGTAACTTTGTGTAAGTTTAAGGTATACAACATGATGATTTGATACACATATACATTGCAAAATGATTACCACAATAGGGTTAGTTAATATCACCATCATCTCACATAATTATCATTTGTTTTTTGGGGGGAGAGGTGAGAACATTTAAGATCTATTCTCTTAACAACTTTCAAGTATATAATACAGTATTGATAGCTATAGTCTCCATGCTGTAAATTAAATCCCCAGAACATATTTATTTTATAAGTGGAAGTTTGTGCCCTAAGACCAATATCTCCCCACTTCCCCTACTCTCTCAACCCCTGGTAACCACCACTCTACTCTCTGAGTTAAGCTTTTTTAGATTCCACATATAAGTGAGATAGTACAATATTTGCCTTTCTCTGTCTGACTTATTTCACTTAGCATAATGCCCTCAAGGTCCATCCTTGTTGCAAATGTCAGGATTTCCTTCTTTCTCTTGGCTGAATAATATTCCTGTGTGTGTGTGTGTGTGTGTGTGTGTGTGTGTGTGTGTTCACATCTTCTTCATCTATTCATCCATAGATGACCACTTAGGTTGTTTCTATATCTTGGCTATTGGGAATAATGCTGCAATGCACATGGGGCTGCAGATAATTCTTTGGGATCCTGATTTTATTTCCTTTGGATAAATATCCAGAAGTGAGATTGCTGGATCATACAGTAGTTCTATTGTTAATTTTTTGAGGAAGCTCCATACTCTTCTCCATGGTGGCAGTACCAATTTACATTCCTACCTACAGTGCACAAGGGTTCCCTTTTCTCCACATCCTCACCAACACTTATTGTTTGTCTTTTTGATAATAGCCATTCTAACAGATGTAGAATGAGGTGATATCTCAGCATGGGTTTTATTTCCATTTCCCTGATGATTAGTGATGTTGAGCATCTTTTCATGTACCTGTTATCCATTTGTATGTCTTCTTTGGAAAAATATCTACTCAGGTCCTTTGCCCATTTTTTAACTGGATTCTTTGTTTTTTTTTTGCTATTGATTGCCACATTACTTCTTTTTTTTTTTTTTTTGCTGAGGAAGATTCATTCTGAGCTAACATCTGTTGCCAATCTTCCTCTTTTTTTGCTTAAGAAAGATCAGCCCTGAGCTAACATCTGTGCCAATCTTCCTCTATTTTGTATGTAGGTCACCACCACAGCATGGCTGATGAGTGGTATAGGTCTGCCCCCGTGATCCAAACCTGAGAACCCGGGCTGCCAAAGCAGAGGGGCAGAACTTAACCACTATACCATGGGCCAGCTCCTCTTAATATATAACAGGCACTGTTTCTTTTTAGAATAGATAAAAAATGATGTTTAAAGATTATGTTTAAAACATTGATCTAGTTCCTTGGCTGAGTTTCTAATGACATCTGATGGTATTTAAAAGAAAAAATTGGCATCATTTGCTTTGGTCTCTCAATATGCGAGTAAGATAGCTCTGACCCTGAGCCATACTTTAGGAAAGGGAATTATAGCTTGTCATTTCTCATTGTGTAATTAATAGGGTAATTAACAAGTTACTGTTAAGATTTCAAGGGCTGACTTAATTTTCTTTCTTTAATGCCAACCCAATTATTTCAATTGGATAAAAGGATAAAAAGTTCATTGTGAAAATGGAACAGGAGAGTTTTTAAAATGCTTAATTGACAAAGGAGAATCATTACTAATACAATTAGCACTTTTTGCAAAATTCTTTTAAAGTTAAATTAAGAAGTAAAACTATTTGTAAATTTGCTGAAATACATATTATAAAACATTATATCAATGCTATATAATTCTAAATCTTATTAATTTACACTTGACAATTTTTTTTATATTTTAATGTTCTTCCTCCATATTAAAACTAATTTAAAACTGTTTAAAATAAGCGCAAGAATATTTAGTAAAATTAACACTACTCAATGTGGATCACAAATAAGCGATGGATAATTTTTTCAATGTTAAATCACTATAAACCATTCTAAGTTCGCTGAAAATTTTTAGATTTGTATCTATAAACTTATGCCTTTGTTTATTAAATTGATAAGTTTGACTTACCGTCAATTATTTTTCAAAATATGGTAATTTGCATATTATTCAACATTAGATGGATCAGTGGTTCTCAAAGTGTGATTTCTAGCAGAAGCATCGTGATCACTCGTGAACTTATCAGAAAGAAAAACTCTCAGGCCATACCCCACACCTACTAAATCAGAAACTGGGAGTAAGGTCAGCAAGCAATGTTTTAACTAGTTTTCCTAATGATTTAATGCATATTAAAGTTTGAGAACTACTAGACTAGGTTATGCTAAAGGAAAAATCATCCCCAAATTATGGCGATATAACAGAAGAAGATTTTATGTCTCATAAAAGCAAGATCTCCTGTAGATCTAAATAATTCTCCAGGACAGCTATCTTTGATATTTTGGCTCAGTATTTTAGGATGGTTCAAACTTATAGCACAATTGGTATGGTAGGGAATGAGTAAGCAGAAGAATTAAGTGCCAAGCAATTAAATGCTTCCTCGTGGAGATGAACACCCCCACTTCTGCTCACATTTCATCAACTAAAACAATCCAAGTGGCCATGCCTAAATTAAAAGATTAGGGAACTGTAATCCCCTGAGGTCTAGAAACCGAGATAACCAGACATTGGTAGACATTAGTAGTGCCTACCACAAGTGGCTATGTTTCCTTTTCCAAATGCAAGTCCTTGGTTATAACCCCAGGGGTACTGAATCATAGGAGTTGGTTTAGGAATCTCCAGTTTTAACAGTAGCCCAAGTAATCCCATTCTCTGACACCGATTAAATTTAATAACCAGTGCTTTGGGTTTTAATTTTAATATTTGTTATGTAATAAATTTTGTTTTATCAACAGGAAGATGATAGGGTTTATAGAAATGTAAGTACTTACGAATAGTAAAATAATATCTTTGGTTGTTACATGGGGGCAAGGAGAGGTGTATTTTAGGCTTTGTAATGTCATTAGCTTTTACTAGGCAAGGCTCTGTTTATCATAGGATAGATATAGTATACAAAAAAATTTATTTTAATACAAAAAATTTATTTCTTGAGTTCCTTTTTGAGTCACTGAAATATCTGAAATACTATTGGAGTGGACACCGTGCCATCGCCAGTTTGGAAAAATTCTGAAATAATGATGGACAATTAGCTTGTCCAGAATTTGGGTGTTAATTCTTTCTTGCCTTCTCAATTTTTTTTTTTTTTTTAAGACTATTCCTTTTTTTTTGTGAGGAATATCAGCCCTGAGCTAACATCCATGCTAATCCTCCTCTTTTTGTTGAGGAAGACCGGCTCTGAGCTAACATCTATTACCAATTCTCCTCCTTTTTTTTTTTGCCCCAAAGCCCCAGTAGACAGTTGTATGTCATAGTTGCACATCCTTCTAGTTGCTGTATGTGGAACACGGCCTCAGCATGGCCGGAGAAGCGGTGCGTCGGTGCGCGCCCGGGATCCGAACCCAGGCTGCCAGTAGCAGAGCGCGCGCACTTAACCACTAAGCCACGGGGCCGGCCCTCAAAATTTTTGATTCTAGATAATTATGTCTCCAAATATACTTTATATACCTCATAGTTAAAACAAGATAAACATTTACACAACATTGAGTAGGAAACAGAAAACTGTTTTAGAAGCAGTTTTGTTAACCTGATATATCATGAGTTATCCATCCTAGGTTTTAGTCTATTCAGATCTGGATTTTGAAAAAGTGTTTCTGATACAGAATCAATTTACTTTTAATCAAGTATCGAATAAATGATCTACTACATTTTGCAGAAATGGATATACATTAGACCTATTTCTCTTCTTCTTTAAAGTTTTATTGCAATTAAAAATGAATGCTGATATTTTTTTAGGGATTGATGCTATGGACCACAATTATTACTAAGTAACTAATATAAAAGTGAGCCTCCGGGCCAGCCCTGTGGAGTAGCAGTTAAGTGCGTCCACTCCGCTGCTGGCGGCCCAGGCCCGGATCCCGGGCAGGCACCAACGCACTGCTTGTCAGGCCATGCTGTGGCGGCATCCCACATAAAGTGGAGAAAGATGGACATGGATGTTAGCTCAGGGCCAGTCTTCCTCAGCAAAAAGAGGAGGATTGGCATGGAGGTTAGCTCAGGGCTGATATTCCTCACACACACACAAAAAAAAGCGAGCCTCTATGGACGAGTGTCTACACTGAGTTATTTTTAAAGAAAAAACATTACTGTTGCCAAGGCAATAATGGAACATATACATATATAATCATACACGCACATATATACATATATAAACATACATACACATATAAAACAAATGACAGATGTCACAAAAATCTTCGGTTTTCAGAGTTCCCCAAAATTCCTCCAAACTAAAAAAAAAGAATGTTTTGTTTACTCTTGTATCTCCAGTATGTAAAACAGTGCTGATACATAGTAAATACTTGATAATTAATTATTGAATAAATAAAAAACAAATGAAGACATGAAAAAATAGATGAATTAATTATAAAATACTTAAAGCTCTCATGCCCAGGAAAGCTTCACCACGAAATGGGTTATGTGAGTATGCTGAAATACCATTTACTACAGAACTGAAGATGAACTATTTTATCAACTAAACTAACTCTTGCATCAGACACACAAAGAATAGAATTATCAACTCACACGGTAGCAGTCAGGGAAGGTTACTTCACATTTATACTTCGTAAAAATGTTTTAAGGTGTATCTTGTATCTTGAAAGTGGTACTAGATCAACAAATGCGAAGGGCATACCAGACAGAGGGAACAATTTGTGCACAACATAGAGACTTGAGACAGCAGAGGATGATCGGTAGGGGAGAACCACAATTTTTCAAGGAAAGGTGTGGCATAAGTATTGAGAGAAGAAATACCAGGGAAATAAAATCAGAGAGGCATGAGAGTGCCAATGATGGAGATCGCCTGTGTCATGCTGTGGAATTAGAATTCATTCTTCCAAGAATTGAGAAGCCACTGAACAGCTTTGAGCCTTGGGAATGACATCACCAGACTATCAATTCAAAAAAGACCATTTTGTCTGCATCAGATAAATGAGTTTAAATAGAGCAGTGGGCACAACATGGTCTAGGCGGTATACGCTAAGGATGTTAACTAAGTCAGGCAGTTGGGATGGAGGATAGAGGTAAATTTGAGAGATATGAGACAAAAATGAGAAGTATTAAGTGATCAATTGGAAATGAGAGATGAGAGCAAAACAGGAGTCTAGAATGATCACTGACGATCTAACTGGACAACTCAATAAAGAGGTAAATTTAGAAGAAAAACCAAGTTTTGGGGTAAAGATAATAAGTTTGGTTTTTGTCATGTTGGGTTAGTTGTACCTGTGAGACATCCAAGTAAAGGTGATCAGTGAGTGGCTAGATCATGAGTACAGAACTCAGTAGAAACAACTGAAGATGTAGATCAGTGAGTCAACAGCACACAGGTAGAGGAAGGCATGGGTCAGATGAAAAGCTTTAGGGAAAATGAGGTAAACAAGCAGGAAAAAAGATGATTGGGAATAAAACCTTGAACAATATCAGCTTTTAAGGAGCAGGTGAGGGCCAGCCCAGTGGCGTAGTGGTTAAGTTCGCACGCTCCGTTTTGGTGCCTAGGGTTCGCTGGTTTGGATCCCGGACATGGACCTATGCACCTCTTATCAAGCCATGCTGTGGTGGCATCGCACATATAAAGCAGAGGAAGATGGGCATGGATGTTAGCCTGGGGCCAGTCTTCCGCAGCAAAAAGAGGAGGATTGGTAACAGAAAAGGAGCAGGGGGAGAAAAGGAGTTTAAGAGTATAAGAATGGGAATAAATAACTGAAAAGAGGGAGATAACAAGGAGAGAATGATGGCACAGAAGCCAAAGTATGACAGTTTTATTTTTCCCCTAAAGAAAGGAGTGGTCAACATTGTCAAATCATTCAGAGAGATAATATAAGTACTATCCTTCCCCCTGTGCTGCATTGAGAGGGAGATAGAAAAGCACAGGGAAAGGCTAGGGGAAAGTAGCTTCCAAGAGGCTCATGCCAATATCTTCCAGATTTAAATTCAGGAAAACTGGCAGTTTCTGGCCATCACCAGGGAATTATTCTCACTTTACGATTTTTTTTCTTTTCCAACAAAGGCAAATATTGTTGATCACTGAGGTCTCTTGCAAGACCTGCCCCTTCTTTTTCTTCAGACCTACATATGTATCTATTTTACTATCTGCAAAAATATAAATTGTGCGATTTTTGAGGATTAGAAATTTTATTTTTGTATTTTAATGTTGGCATATATTTTAAAGATTTTAAAACTTAGAGAAAGAATTAGTTCTATGAAGATGTTTAAAAATATTCACTATCATGCAATCAGAACCCAAGTAATAATATTCCAAATAATTTTTATGCTTGCTTAAATAGGAATAAAGAAACTACGTTCAAGCAAAACCAACTTTGTGGAAACACTAATACACCAAGCTATGTAATCAGTTATATCCAAATGATTAGGTTTAACTCATAATTGTTAATTCTATTTGCATTTGGAACTAGAGAACCTGAAGCTTTGTACTTAGAACGTACAACATATAATCATTTTAGATCCAAATTACCCCACTCTCTGAAATAAAATTGAAATTAGTTGGTTATATGTTTTATAATACAAAAAAAGTTATATTATTCAAAAATTAGTGTCTTCCAGGAATATATATTTTCATATTAACTTATTCTACTGAATTATTTTATTTTATCCTATTTAAACACTGGCCCAAGATAAAATAAAACAAATTTTTACTATTAATTGACTTTACATTTTATTAAACTGACTCCAAAAGCACACACTGATATATCTAGAACATAGGCTATAAATATACTTCATCCCAGTTAATAGTTAGTAAAGAAAGCATTTCTGTTTTTGTTTAGGAAATGACCCTGGCCTTTTTTTCTATATTTATGTCATAGAAATTAATGTTTTTAAAACATTTATTTTAAATTTATTTTAAAACATTTAATTATGTTTTTAAAATGTTATAATACCTAAAAAAGAAAATTTAGATTCTCTCTCCTAAATTATTTTCATGTCTATATTCTTCTCCATAACTGCCTACTCACTAACATAGCTCGGAAATTTCTTGTACTCTGATCCCATTTTTTTGGTCAATTTTCTTCATTTCCTCAAACCACAAAGAAGTCCAAATTGAAGGCCGAGCAAAATGCCATGGGAGTGTTATATGCCCATATAAACTCCTATTTTTCTATATGCATTTATACTTCCAATACCACTGTATGATTCCAAGGGAATATTTCATAGATGGTTCAAGCTTAATGTGTTCAGAACCAGATTTATATACTCCCTCCCAAATCTATTTTTCCTGTTTTCCATTTTAGGTAAATGTGCTAGTGATTAGTAGCCCAGACCAGAAACATAGAGGTCATTTTTATCTTCTCTGTCTCCATTACTCCTTCCCATAT
Organism: Diceros bicornis minor; assembly: GCF_020826845.1. Classification (NCBI taxonomy): domain Eukaryota; kingdom Metazoa; phylum Chordata; class Mammalia; order Perissodactyla; family Rhinocerotidae; genus Diceros; species Diceros bicornis. The sequence continues at coordinate 32,549,621 of NC_080762.1, forward strand.
TTACTTACCAAATCCTACAATTTGTATCTTCTAAATCTTCCTAGAACTCTCTACCTCAACATCACTCCATCAAAACCTACTTAAGAGGTTTTGAGACTGTAATCTTTTTTTCAACTTGATTAACCCAGAAATTCTCTTGTTTCTGCTCCTTTCCTATTCCCCACGATATCTCGAGAGCCCCAACACATTTTCCACCCTGTAGTCAGAGAGCCTTTAACAAAAATAGTTCTGATTGTGTCATTCCCTTTCTTAAAATAATAACAGTAAAATGAACCAAATCAAAACATAACAACTAACATTCTATCAAGATAGTTAACAGAGTGGGTTCTGCAGTTGACTGCCTAGAGCCAAAACCCAGCTCTACCATTACTTGCTACATAACCTTGGGCAAATTATCTTAATTCTGTGCATCTAAATTTTCCCACATTAAAAAAAAAAAAGTGGGATTAATAATAATTCCTTTTTCCTAGATTATAGTAAGGAATAAATGGCACATAGCACATGGCATTTGTATTATTGTGAGTTTTAAGCTCCTACTATGTGGGCTTTATGAGGCATTTTATAAATCTCACTCATCATGACAACAGTCCCCTGAAGTATGTATTATCTCCGATTTACAAATGCATCAACTCAGGCTTTTTAAAGTCAAATAACTTGCCGAAATTTACACAACAGAGTCAGGATTTCAATCCAGAATGTTCTGACATCAAAGACCATAGTAATCATGACAGTCCAGGCTACTGGATGTCTCTCTCTCTCTCTAGGTCCTTGTCTGAGTTCTAGGAAAGGCACTGGATGGGTATATGCCCATCACTGAGGCACTGAACGGTGGTTTGGAAAGCAGGATCATGCCAGGCAAACATGGCTGGCACTGTTATTGCCATGCAGATTCCAGGGTGGGGGAAGGCGGGAAGGCAGAGTAGCTAGTAAAAAGCTCTGTGTGATTCCTCCTATGCTGGCCTTTTATAAATTCTCCCTCCTCATTTCCCATCTTTGTTCCGGATGCTCAGTCATAATGAAGTGCTCGCAGTTCCCTGACAGACTGGCTCCCTCAGGCATCCTCACAGTTACACATGTTGCAACCTTCGCCCTCTTCTCTAGTGGAAGCATTTCTGCTTGTCCTTCCTGATAACTTCATGATAATGTCTCCTTCTCCAAAACTCTCCTCTGCCTTTTCTAGGCAGCTTTAAAACCTTCTCTCCTAAGCTGCCACAATATTGTCTTCTTGTCTCTATCTGCACTTGTTACACTATAACAACGTCCTGCTCACATGTTCTCTCACTCTACTCTGAGCCCATGGAGTTAGTCAAAGTTTATCTATATCACTGTCCCTTGTACCTAACGTAGCACCTGGTATACAGAAGATACTTGATAATGGTTGTTCAAATAAGTAAATGAGTAAATATATGCTTAATTGCAGCTGAAATAAGATATAAGCACAATTTACTCTCGCTTTCTTATAAAACTTTTGAAATGATAAAAGAAATTATGTCTATCCATCTGAAAATTATTGTTGAATCTTCAACACTTCAACTATTGTTGAATCATCAACATTAAGTTAGGTTAGCTACCTAACCTAAATTGATCTTGGGCAGATTACTTAATCCATTGGAGTTTCTTTGTCTAAACAATGGATATAATAACACCTCTTTATGCATTCATTTCTTAAAGATTTGTTAAGGTACTTCCATGAGCCAGGCAATATCTAGGTGCTGGTGATAGAATGGCGAGTAGCCTTAGGATTCATCCTTCTCAGATGTGTATAATATACAGCCAAGAAAACTCATTCATAATGTGATGAATGTTCTCGGGGGAAGGGTCATGGGAGTACCACGGTGCTATGGATGTGCTGGGGGAGACCTAGTCGAGGCTTGGGAGCTGGAGTAATGGTAGCCTTTTTTTTGTGACATCTCAGCCAGATGGTATGCATGAGCATGTATGTGCAAATGCACACGTGTACATGTATGTGCACTTAGTGAGCAGGAGCAGCCGGGGGCAGAATAAGACCATTTCAGGTGGACAGAATAGTATTTTCAGCAACTGAAAGAAGTTGAATGTCTCAATTGAGAAAACATAAATGAGAGATTTAGACTGAAACATCACTAGAGAGGCTCAGGGACTAGGTCATGTCAGGTCTTATAAGGCTTTTAAAAAAGTTTTGATTTTATCCTTAGAGCAATGAGAAGCTATTAATAGGAGACTGGATCAGAAATGCATTTTCAAAAATTACTTTAACTGCAGTGTGGAGACTAGATTAGTGGATGCAGACTTAAGCAGGGAGACCAGTTAGCAGGCTCAGCGATAATCCAGGGGAGAAGTGATGGTGATCTTGACCTAAGAAATGGTAGAGAGGATGGAAGAAATGGAGAGATTTGAGAGATCAGAGGTGTAGAATTGACAACCATGAGAGCTTGATTGTGGGGCTGAAGAAAGGAAGAAATCAAGGAAGATGTTCAGGTTTCTATCTTGGGCTGCCGGTGGCAGAAGAGCCAGTCACTGGAGGAAGCAGAATGGTGAGCTGATAACCTGTTTCCTTTAGGACTCATAGAATTGTTTTGACGATTGAGGGAAATAGTTTATATAATTGCAACTACCACAATGCCTAGTGCATTATAGCTCCTTTCTGTAGTCGTTTTCATCCCTTCTTCTCTTTTCCAAAGTGGTACCAGTAATTTAGCAGCAAAATTGGGAATAGAATCCCAGGATTCTGTCTACCAGTCTACAGTTCTTTGTTAATGGACTGCTGATCTATAAACAAAGATGAAACACAGGGATTTTAAAGCAAATATTCACAACTTATCCTGGAATTGCTTACAAGCTGACAGCAATCCAACTTATTTTTAGTTTATATTTAAAATGAATCATATGTTCCAAAATGACTGACAGAAACACAGCTTTGTTTCTGAAGCCAATTCTTTTCCATCATTTTGGACATCATTCAGAGCTATAACAGACTTTCAGGGTGTTTAAAAGCATTCATCCACGACAACAACAAATGCTAATTATCATAAAAAATAAACAGCTCCTGTTAACATCATTCTAAGAATTTCTCCTACCCCAGCACTATATTTCATCTATCATCCCATCTGTTTTGGGGGTGGGAACAAAGACTGGATGAAAGTATAATTATCATGTATCAAACTGGACAACACAACAAAATAGAAATGAATATAAATGGGAGGAATAGCATACATAATAAATAAATCTGGAAAGGAAGAAAGGAAACATAAATAAAATGGCACAGTGTGTCCTGCAGTAAACAGCAGATACATAAGTCCATAATGGAGTCAATAATGTTTATCTTGTTGGGTATGCAGTGGATTTTTTCCCATTTCAGTTCACAGTTCTAGATATAATTAGATTTCCTCCTACATGATCAAATAGTCATGTTGTCCTCTTGGGAAGTTTGTAAATTCTCTGTTGAATTCTATCATTAAAATTCCACCTTGAGACTTTTAAACCTATCCAAAAAGACAAAAAAAGTCTACTCCTATATATGTATGAATACATTTTAAATGGAATCTTCTATCTTAGAGTTAGTTCTATCCTATAAAAAAATCAAGAACAGCCAAGTTCTCAAAAGTGTGTTAAATTAAAAGGGACTACAAGTAGCTGGTTACAAATGCAATTAGCTCATTACAAATAATAATAAAAACATGAACAACCACATATCCCTAAATAGGAACGGGAAGTTCAACAAGGGCAGGACTTCGTTTCTTTTACTGGCATATACTCACACCTGTAATTGTCCCTGGCATGTAGCAGGTGCTTAATCAATATTTATTGAAATAAATATTGCATAAAATATAGCAATCACAAGCCTTTTTTTTTTCCTCAGAGGACTTCTAAGGTACATCTATTCTATGAATAATTCTGTAGTGACTCTCAGTTACTATTAATATTTTAATAATCAAAGACATTTGGAATCTCCAAGTATCTATGTCACCTTCCAAGTGACATGAGAGTGGCAAAGTTTGCCAAGAGAGTGGCAAAGTTTCTTTTAAATACTAACTTAAACTACTTTAATAAATTTAATCTGAGGCCAAGACTTCAAAAATATATGCATCTAATTAACTACCTATATATAGTTCTCTATTTAAATTTGCATCAATGATATAAATGTTTATAATATTATTTAAAGCAAAAGATCAATTACATATGATGCTTTACTTTACTAAATTGATAGGACCTTGACCACAAATCCCATTATCTCTTTATCCAATCACTCAAGAATAACATGTATGAAATAAAAATGTCATACACACACAAACAGAATAGTGAAGAAAGGTGGTATATCCATAAACATTTTGAAAATTTCCAATCTTTTTTCTATTATGAGGAGTTTTAAGACAATAAGAAGTAAATACAAGATATCACATGTACAACATCCATATACATATATATATATAAAACTCCCTATAACTCCCTGTTCTCTTGGGAGAGTTCCTATCTGTCAACTTGCAGATGGCCAGTCTTATTGGAAATGGACTAATTTCTACACATAGTTCTAAATACTGCATGAGTGAACAAAGTGTGCTCCTTGGCGTACTTTGGAAGAACTTAAATTCAAATTAATTTCAATTTAGATATAAACATGAAGGTATAGTGAAATGTCTTAGAATAAAATATTTTTACTTTCTAATTTAAAGAGCACTATTTAGATCATTGATAAACATCTTAATGTGAAATTCCTTATCACTATATAATAACCAAAATAGTATGCATTTCCTCCACCCATATAACTGGCAAGGAAAATTAATACTTTATTTTTACTGTTTACTTTCTTATATTTATCTATGAGACTTGTTTTTAACTGATATCTCAAGACAACCATTCATATATAAAAATAATAACATACATTAAAACAAGAAAGCACCGACAATCTCTAGCCAGCAAATATTCATTAAAGACCACTTAGTCAATCCTATTTTCTAAGTCCCTAAACTGCGTCTATAGCGAAACAGTTCCAAAAACTCTGAGTATTTCAGTGGGTATTATATTGTTTCAGATATGAGAAAAAACTTTTTTAAACTTCAACATGCTACACAGATATAAAGGTTATTACTTTTCATACATATTCTTTGCACATAAACAGCTAGAGAAAATGTTAAGGCAAAATTCTGAATTTCTTGATAAGTTTTACTGACAGCCAATCATGAGGCTTTACTTTGAGAAACTACCTGAATCTAGCAGAAAAATTTTCTGAATAAATATTTCAATATTATATTTCACATTATCTCTATCCTCCAATATTATAGTTTATACAAACTGATCCTTCACAGAAAAAACTGCTTACTTTACAAATACAGAGGAAAAGTATATGATTCAGCTGTTCTTTGTTTGGATGTGGGAAATTAGTGTTGATATTTGATTCCAAGTATCTTTCCACCCCTTAACTTAATTTAAAAGATAAAATAAAACAACAATACAGTAAGAACCTCAAATGAGTTTCAGAAAATTATCTATCTTTAAAGCATAGCCCCAAAGGCCTCTGATTTTTCTTACCAGTGCTATCATCATACACAACCGTGACAGTTTTCCACTTGAAGAACTGCACCAAGTCCAAGATGGCGCGGCTGAGTGAAGAGAAGTCTGGGTAGAGACTGACATAGAAGGAATCTTTGTTGTCTGACACCTGGTGCTTCCAGCGGGTCTGTATGTGGGGAACTCCCAGAGCATTGCAGATGGACTGCACAGCGTTTGCTGAGGAGCTGTGTGAAGGCCCGAAGATGGCAGCCACCCCAAGAGACAGCTGATCACAGGCTGAAGAGGAGATAGAAGTCTGTCAATAATGAGAGGAGAGATGCCAGTGTGCCAACATTACCACACTATTACTGTAAACCCAAAGGTATTATTCTGAGGAAAGATTTGTTTTTCTTTAATAAAACATCTACGTTTAGCTGATTTTACATTTTGACTTAACTTCAAACATTTTCAGATTGTTAGAAGGGAAATTCACCAAGATACCTGAAGCTCAAGGTTCAAATAATTCTACAAATAATGTCAAGGGAGGAAGAGAGGGGAGGAGGGGGGGAGAGAGAGAGAGAGAGAGAGGAGGAATATTCTAGAATTTAAGGGGAGAGTGTTCATTTTGGAAGAATAGTTCATATCAGGGAGTTAGGGGAATAGTTTTTCTTCCCAAATTCACTGGCCCCCTCTACAATTTCAAATTCTTAATCAGAAGCCATCTGGCCCCTCCTCCCCATCCAAAAAGCTATGGCCACACATAGCTAAATATTTGCACATATCTGATGACACAGGTCAAGCTATGCACACAAACACCCATACAAAACTTGTAATGGCTCATAGAGGGTGATTTCATGTGGATTAATCTCATCGAATATAAAGAACATCAAAATCATTAGATAAGTATTTAATCATCTTTATTTATTTGACTTTTGGGTACTATAGGTCTTCTATATTATTCTAAATTATTTTTTAAAGTTTATATTTACTTATAGGAAATTTTATTCACATCAATAATAATTGCAGTAATTAAGAGAGGCATAAACAAACTGAAAGGTATTCAGATGAGAACAGATGGACTGTGACAAGACTTGAAATTCTATAAGGTACACTGAAGCAACTAGTGAGTTTAGGCCTAGAAAGTAAATAACCTATGGAAACATGAAAATCATCTTTAAATATTTGAACATCTGGCCTGTGAAAGGGGCTTAAGTTTGTTTCATTTGACTGGAAAAGGAAGAATTAAGGCAAATCGTTAGAAACTTCTCACAAATTTTGATGCAATTTAAATAAAAAAAAAATTTGAAAGGGAAGTAAGAAATGTTCAAAAATGGAAGTCTGTTTCAAGAGGTAATGGTTTGCTCATCCCTGAAAATATTTAAACAGGACCAAGGAGAATTGCTACTGGGATTTAGGCATCAATTAGGCGTTCAGACCCAATCCCTCCAAAATACTTTATGATTCTACTGTGTAAAATTTTCTGAGATTTTCCTTCAGTGATGTTGCCACACACAATACAATGTGATGGATGGATTCTTAAGCATAGAGATATTTTTTAATAATAATAAGTTTTAGCTGGAAAAAACCCACTTGCTTAAACTTTCTTCAAAAATTCAATATGATCTAAATAAATTGTTTTTGACTATGTAGATTCTTACTTTCTAAATAATGATTGGAGTTTTTTAATCAGTAGAAAGGTTGGAGCCTGAAATTTTTCACTCACATGTATTTTAATTCACCTACATTGAGAATAAAAGGTGTTCCTTCACCAGGTTTTTGACAAGTCACAAATCAAGAAAAGCTAAAAACTTTATATTAGTTTACATAGAATTTTCCAAAGTGTGTTTCAAATAAGAAATAGAGTTGTCAGTTATCAGAGGAGTCATTTAAAAGCAATATATGTTTCAAATAATAATTCAAGGTCTAATGGATCAAAGTATTCATTTATTGAGAAAAACAATATTACCTATTAAAAGTATAAGACCATAGATCAGAGAAAATGTTAAAATTTAAACATTTAATTTTTGATTATTTTCTTGCCTTGGAATAGTAATTTTTTAAAAAGTTTGAGAATGTCTAAATTAATTATTTAAATTATTTTATAATTAATCATTAATATCATTTAATAATTACTAATGCATATATTTATTGAGCCCTCACAGGTTCAAAAACTATATTAGATGTCTCCCTACATTATCCTTTTACAAATTGCTGTGCCCTCCAACCACCAATAGCTCAACAAGCAAGAGCTTCTCAAGATAAGATCCAAACCATGACATGACATTCACCCTCTCAATATCTCACAAAAGAAGTTACTCATACACTTATTTGAGCTTTTCCTACCTTCAGGCAAAAGTCAGTTAAGGAATTTGATTCCCAATGGATTTATAATGAGTGACAAAGTTTGGAAATCCCTTTTAATATTTTGGAAACCAAATGAGTCTAACAGCTCATAATTTTGCTAGGGCATTCCCAAGATAGTAACCTGTTTGTTGTTAGAACATTCTGGTCTGTTTTTTGACATTGCTTCTTTGAAGTCACCATTAAGAAATCTATTAATATTTTATTCATACTGCACTCATATTCCATATTCTTCGGTCTAAATGACTTCATTTGAGATAGAGCTTCTTCTTTCTAATGGAAATAATCGTGAACTATGTCATGAATCAAATGCACTTGTCTTGCAGTTAATGACTTATTTTGCAATTATGATGACAAATGTAGTATTTCACAATAACCTTTACCCTTTTTTTCAGCCTTTAAAACCTTTCATCATCCTGACATGGTTCTGAAATGTGGAAACTTATTTGTATTCATAAAGATATGAATTCAAAGGGCAGGCAGAATATAGGCTTTGACAAACATTAGTTAGTTGGGTGAAAAGAAGGATACTTTCATCTCAAGAAATATTGTACCTTATCAGCTTCCTTTAATATTAATGAGCCTAGAAGAAATCTGGACCAAGTTAGAATTATAAATAATTATGTACATTTCTATCAATGCAAGGTAGCTAATAAAACAATATTAGCATTACAGAAAAGCAAATGTTGTTTTAAAAATACGAATTTAGAACAAATGCTTTGTAAGCCCACTCCTTTGAGAAAAATCTATATTATGAAATTTAATTTCTGTTACATGAATGCTAACTATGCAAGAGAAAAGATCACCTGCTTAGACAAAGTAAGATGATGGAAACATCTCTCAAAATACATTTACTACCAAGACCGTTGTTTGGTTAAAATAATGCCTTGATAAGTTTCTCTATTACCTTCCTTCATATATAAATGTTAAATCCATATTCCACAAAGTTATTTTCCTAGTCTCATAATTTAAAACAGTTTTACAACATATAAAAGAAGTAACAAAATTCATGAAATATTCTAATTACTTCTTCATATAATCCAATTTTCATATATTAGCCATTTATTTTCAGTTACAAGGAGAAACATCAAGTGGTTAAAAAAATGAGCACGAAGTATACATAAATGAAAGTTTGTTCAAAATTTTCCAATAAAGTTTTAAGATTGAGCTGACTTTTTTGAAGTCACTTGGAACCAAAGAACTTGCAAGGTAGTCAGTAAATTGAGACTACAGTAATAATATAGTGGAACTGACAGATAATGCAAACAAAAGTACAGGAGTGGGTTGCAAAACTTGGTAAAATCCACTGATGTATATTATTTTATTTAGTAAGTTTTTGAAAATAGGGATAGTTTAGTAACAAAACAAAGGATTAATGGAGAAAAAACAATTTCACTATCACAGACCTAATTGCATTTCACGTTATAAGCAAATTTTTTGCAATAGGTAATCATATCACCTTACCTTCCCTGATAAAATTTGTGTGCACTTTGAAAAGAAACGTTTGCATGAAAATATTCCTAATGATTTATTAACGACATTCGGAATTAAGAAATCTCTTAATAATACCTGGAAATTTGAATTCCAGAAAATATAATGTTAAAGTATCTATCCATTACCTTTCTTGGATGCTTCAAAACTGTCATAGAGGTTTATCTTCTGGGTGTCATAGGTTAGAGTGGTATTCGGCAACAAGGTTCTGTTTCTGTTGATTGTGTTCACGGCAAATCTGAACGCAAGTTCCTCAGCTCCCATTGGGCCAGATTCCACATATTCAAAAATACCTCCTGGCAAAAAAAAAGAATAATCACACAGGTCTTACAAGACAGAGAAAATGTGGGAAGTTTTCTGTACTTTTATGTAGCCATGTGTGTATTTGTGTGTGTGTATGTGTGATTTGTTTAAGTACATGGAGTTTTATGCTTATTTTTTCTATGAACTTCAATATTTGGGATGTGCCATTTTAGATAAATCCATTTTAAGCAAAATTTCTTTGGTATTGATACCAAATTTTAACATGATTTAAATCTGATTTTGCCTTTTTTCTTTAGTAATTGCTTCTTTTAGGGCCTACATATATATAGATTTTGCCTTAAGTACTGAACATTATCCCTTAAAATTTTGTACACAGTTCCAGAATAATCAATCCTCTACATTGTTATAAAGCTATAAGGTTAAGCACTGGGAAAACTATATTAAATTTGCCTCTATTAACTCACAAATCAAAATTCTTTAGCACAATTATTATGGTACTTATTGTATTAAAAGCCCAAAATATATAGTCACTTGCAAATTCCAGCATCTTACTTGCAGGAAAAAAGAACAAAGTAGCATTTTTCTATTTGTTTTACTCTAAGTCTTTTTTCAGAAGATACTTGACATTTGTGAAGGATAACTCGCCCAAACAATGCAAATCCCTTAATCAGGGAATAATACTGTAGCATATAATTTTGGTCATAAAATGTAGAGTATAATTTAAAAACATGTCCTTTCCATTTGTCACTTTCCACCAGCTGTCTCTCAGTCCAGTTCCCTCATTCTTGTCCCAGCCATCCTTCTTCCTGATATCATCTGTCTCTTCAGTTATGAGTGACCTAACTGGGACCTTTGCCTGCAACAGAACCTCTTCCTTTTTGTTGCTTTGGTGAATGGAATGAAAGGGGGAGCACCTGATACCTGACACACTCCAACCTCTGTCCTTGGGAAAGTAGTACTTTTAAAATAGAGAACATTTATCTTTCTCTCTTTCAAATTTCACACCATGTACTCTCAGCACAGTCATTCACAAATTAAACTCCCTCGAATAAGCCATTTCCACAGCTTGCAATTCATCCCTCATTGAAAGTCTTTTAACACATGAATGTCAGGTGACTATACTATCAGCAGCAAACTACCTATTCTAAATTAGTAAGAAGTCATGGCATTGTAACAATTCCTCTAAATATGAGGAATTGGGACTCAAGAAGATATTAAAGTGATTGGACAAATTTGGAAAATTTGTTATTTGACACCATATTAGTCTGAAATATTTCTCTTATCCTTTTAACTAAATTGATGGTATAGTTACCAGAGTAATCAGAAAGAATTGGAAAATTTGTTATTTGACACCATATTAGTCTGAAATATTTCTCTTATCCTTTTAACTAAATTGATGGTATAGTTACCAGAGTAATCAACTTATTGTGAAATAGTACTCTGAATATATATAAAATCTTTGGTGACTTAAGCTAACCAGGAAGTTAATAAGTATTTACATGCCTAATGAACCAAACTACATGTCTTGCATAAGCAGAGAATAATAGTATGAGCATGGATTCTGGAGCCAAATGGGGTTTACATTCTGGCTCTGCCAGCTGCCATTTGTGTACATTTGGGCAGTTGCTTAAATCCTGTCTGAGTTGCTTCATCTCTAAAAGAGGGGTGATAATGGAGGCTATTGCATAGAGTTGTTGTAAAGATTAAATGTTATCTCATAACAAAGAACTTACAACAGCGGCTGCCACAGAGTAAGCACTCAATAAGTGTTTAAGATTTCACTGAATCGTCAATGCAATCTCAAGTAATATTATTTTACAGGAAAGAATCCTTTGGTCAAAGATCACATAGTCATCAAGTGATAGAGCCAGCATTAGAATCTGTTCATGCTTGACTTCAAAGCCCTTGCCTATTCCACTACAAACTAGTAGTTCTCTTCAAAATTTCATTCAGGCAAAATATATAGAACTTCCTAAAATATGAGATATGATGACTTGAGTAAGAATATGCTTTTAGAAATATAAGATCTTATATATGGAACAGAAAAATAATTGAGCAATTGGAAAGTACTTATTAAAGTTAATTAGGAATAACAAATCAATTATAGAAATGCAAATCTGAAGTTGTTTCTTAATGGCAAAATAAATGAAAAACTGAATCCCCTACTTTCCTTAGTGCAAACTGTAGTTTCTAGGCAGTATAAACACAAAATAAAGATACAGAAATAGTCAACATTTGATGACAGTGTGTTAAAACTTTTCTAACATTACCTCTCTTCAAAATAAATAATTCAAATTCAACTTTAATTTTATATATTTATCACTGGCTTGAATATTTAAAGAAATCTTTGTAATTCCTTAGGATAACCCATTTTCTACCTTAATTAAATAAAATGAATAATTAATTTTTATTGATCCAAAGCCAGAGTAAAAATTTGTATTTAAAAAATAAAAACATACAGATAGTGCAAGCTTTTCGGGCACAATATCTTCTATAACACCTCCCAATCATGTTAACTCAAGAAAAGAGAGATTATTATCCCCAACTTATACAGGGGAGGTATTGGCAGGGAGAGTAATAAAAAATCTAGTAAAGAATTACTTTTCAAAAAAAGTTGGGTGGGTGCCTCAAACTTGCGTGGGAAAAAAATAGACCTTTTGTAATTCTATTTAAAAATTTGGAAAGTTTTAATAACATCCAACATATTAATTGGTCAAAGAAGAAAAAAGTACAGTCACCACATTAGATGCTATGACACTTGCTAGATATCACTAATTATTCTTGATTAAAAAATGACTTTTAGGGGCTGGTCTGGTGGTGTAGTGGTTAAGTTCACATGCTCCGTTTTGGCGGCTCAGGATTCGCGGGTTCGGATCCCAGGCATGGACCTACACACCGCTCATCCAGCCATGCTGTGGTGGCATCCCATATACAAAGCAGAGGAAGATTGGCACAGAAGTTAGCTCAGGGCCAATCTTCCTCAACAACAACAACAACAAAAAATGACTTTTAGAGGGGCCGGCCTGATGGCGTAGGAGTTAAGTGCACGTGTTCCGCTTCAGTGGCCCAGGGGTCACGGGTTCTGATCCCGGGCATGCACCAACGCACCACTTGTCAAACCATGCTGTGGTGGCATCCGATATAAAGTAGAGGAAGATGGGCACGGATGTTAGACCAGGGCCAATCTTCCTCAGCAAAAAAAGAGGAAGATTGGCATCAGATGGTAGCTCAGGGCTGATCTTCCTCAGAAAACAAAAAAAGACTTTTAGAAAACAAATAGAGTAAGAATGATACTTTATTAAGATAAAAATCACTTATTAACAGTAAATATTACATTTAAGAGTAATAGAAAGGAAGTCCCATTAAAGGAAAAAAGATAAGAATGTCTACATTAGCCACTCCTCCTTAGTACTATTCTGGAGATTTAATAAATGCAATTAGAAATGAAAATTATTTGTTTAAATAGATAGATAGATCCATTTTTATTTCATTACATATAGAGAAGAGACATAAAGATCTCTTGCCAGTGGTGTTTGACCATAACAATGAAAATAACAAAATTGAAAGAATTTATCACCAACAAACCTCTACTGAAACAAATACTAAATAAATGAGTACTTTAGGCAGAAGAAAAATAATCCTAGAGGGAACCACTGCATTGCTTAAATATATGAAGTGTAAAAGAAAGGGTAAATATGTGGGTGAATATCAATGAATTTTGGCTTAAAAAGAAAGAATAGTAACGTCTTATGAAGTTTGTAATGTACGTGGAATTAAAGTGCATGGTAACGATAACGCAAAAGTCAGGAAATGAATAAATAGAATTAAAGAATGTTAATGTTCTAGCAGTATTTGGAGAAAGGTAAAGGTAATAACCATTTTGGACTGTAATAATCCAAGAATGCATATTTCAATTCCTAGGATAAAGACTAAACAAATAATAAAATAGCATATAATCAAAAATTTGACAGAGAAAAAGCAACATAATAAATATATTTTATTTGTTCAAAAGGATAAGAAAAGATAAGTAAAAGAACATAAACAGAAAAAATACTAAAAAAAATAGTAAGACGATATAAGTGGCAGATATAAAATAAGTACTTCAGTATTTACATTAAAAGTAAATGAAATAGATTCACATTTTAAAGTTTAAGATTATCAAACAGGCTAAAAAGGCACACAACTCTAAGCTACTTACAAGAGAAATTGTCAAAAATAAGGAAAAAAGATGGGCAAAAATTTGTTCTAAAACCACACTAACCAAACAAAAGCTGGTGAAGCTATTCTAATATTAGATAAAGTAAACTTGAAGACAATAAGAGACTAAAGAGTGCAATTCACAATGAGAAAAGGGTCAATACACCAGGATGATATCATAATTCAGAATCTACATACACCCAATAAAAAAATGACAATTGAGGGGCTGGCCTGGTGGCATAGCGGTTAAGTGTGCGTGCTCTGCTGTGGCCGCCTAGGGTTCACAGGTTTGGATTCCGGGCATGCACCGATGCACCACTTGTCAAGCCATCCTGTGGCAGCATCTCATATAAAGTAGAGGAAGATGGGCACGGATGTTAGCCCAGGGCCAATCTTCCTCAGCAAAAAGAGGAGGATTGGCAATGGATGTTAGCTCAGGGCTAATCTTCCTCACACACACACACAAAAATGACAATTGACAGAACTGGAAGGAGAAATAGATCACAGAGGGAAACTTTAACACATCACTCTCAGTAGCTGATAGAACAAGCAGAAAAATATATCAGTTAAGATTCAGAAGATCTAAATTATACATTTAATATATTTGATGTAATTACTATAGATGAAACATAATACATCAAAATGACAAAATAACTTTTCCTTTTCAAGTGTATATTTACCAAAATTAATAATAACATGGTCATACCATACTTCAACCCATTTAAAAGGATTGCAATTATTCAGAATATGTTCCTTAAACACAGTGATATTAATCTAGAAATTAATAACAAAAAGACAACTTGAAAATCCCCAAATTTAGCAATTAAAGAATACATGCTTAAGTAATCCATGAGTCAAGGAAGAAATCAAAATGGGAATTATAAAATTTTGGGAATTGGGTAAAACTGAAACTTTGGCATTCAGAACTTGTAGGATGCAATCATATCCATACTTAGAGGAAAATTTAAAAGACTGAAAATCAATGATCTAAGATTTCATCTCAGATACCTAGAAAAATAAGAGAGTAAATCAAATCTAAAGAAAATCAAAGGAAGAAAATAATAAAGACTAGGGCAGAAATTATTGAAATAAAAAAATATTCAATAGAAGAAAACAACAAAGTCAAAATTCAGTCATCTGAAAGATTACTGAAGTGGATAAAATCTTACCAAGTCTCACAAAGAATAAGAAAACGAGGAGGGGTAGTGGCAGGGAGGGTGCATGATGCACTTCTGGGGTGCTGGCGATGTTCTGTTTCTTAATCTAGGTGCTTGGCTTTTATTAGAGCTTTACTCCAGGCTTCGTGCACTTTGGCACATATGGATCATCTTTTAATAAAAATTTTCCTTGAAAAAACAATTGCATATAAGTGCTAAAGCTTTACTAAGTTTAATAATAACACAAGCAGTAAAAATAAGGGCAATATTACTGAATATAACTTCAATATTCGAAAAACATCCATAATCAAACACATAAACATGATTAAAGGAAGACAAATAAGAAAATATATGAAAGTGTATTGACTAAATATAAAAATAATAGATTCAAAAAGCAAAGGGTTGATATCTTCAATATATAAATAATATTAATAAAAAATATGATCACTCCAATGGAAAAATTGGCAAAGAACATGAATAGATAATTTAGAAATAGTATATGCAAATAACCAATGAACATATGAAAATGTTCAAAAATAGGAAAAAAGAAAGATTAAAACAATGAGATAGAATTTCCACAGATCAAATTTGTCGAGGTGTGAGAAAAAGCACAATTGAAAAGAAAATTAAATCTAAACAAACTTTCTTGAAAACCTTTTTAAAAATCTATCAAGCTTTTGGGCCCGGCTCCGAGGTGTAGAGATTAAGTGCACGCACTCCGCTGCTGGCGGCCCAGGTTCGGATCCCGGGCGCGCACCAACTCACTGCTTGTCAGGCCATGCTGTGGCAGCTTCCCATATAAAGTAGAGGAAGATGGGCACGGATGTTAGCCCAGGGCCAGTCTTCCTCAGCAAAAAGAGGAGGATTGGCATGGATATTAGCTCAGGGCTGATCTTCCTCACACACACACACACATACACAAAATCTATCAAGCTTTAAAAGTATACACTTAAATATGCCAATTATACTCATAGGATGTAACCTTAAGGAAAATGCGGGTGGTTTAGCTGCAAGGATGTTCATTTTGTTCATAAGAACAATATGATTAGAAAAGCTCTAAATATCCAATGGTAGGGGATTATTTGCATAAATTATGGTACATACAATCAATAAAATACTGTGCATCTAGCCATTTTTAAATTATTCAGTAGAAGGTATTTGATGACAAAAATGCTTTATAAGTAGTTACAATATGCACTTACGCATAATAAAATACTGTGTGGTTCATTTTAGATGATAGGTATTTGATGAATTTTAATTTTCTTCTTTTTGCTTGTTTGTATATTTTCAATAGTTAACAATGAACCTGTATGAATCATAATTTTTTGACAAATGAATAAAATATGCTTTAAAGTAAAGCTAGAAAATTAACAGGTAGGAGAAAAAAGAAGAGCACCTAGAGGACACCGAAATCTCAGTGCTTCTGCATTTGCTCTTTTGATGAAGAGAAAGACAGCATGTTTATATGCAGGAAGAAAGAACCAATAGGAAGAGAAGGTAAAAAACAGAAAAGAGAGGGGATAACTGATGAAGCCAGGTGGCTCAAAAGCAAGAGAAGATCAAGTTCAAAGCCTGGGAAGTTGGCTTAGCCCTGGGGAGAAGGACACCTTGCTCACTCAAGCAATAGGCAATTATCTGTAACCTGCTGATGTGAAGATCGGCAGGAAATTGACAGAATATATATTTTTATCTATTTTCTTTGTGAAGTAGAAAACAAGGGTCTATAACTTTGATTCTCTGCGGAAGAAATCAGCCATTTTTATTCTAAAAGTATATCTTTGGTTTTAAAAATTGCTAATAAAAAAATTCAAAAGTAAAGCATTTTTTCCACCTGCTCATAAACCTACGAAAGGGTAATTGTTACATGATTTTGAACAGGACTTTTTCTCTTTATATAGCTTGAGAAATAATACTCTTTTGTGCTATGTACCACCTATAAAAAGTGCTTGTTTTCAGACTTACTCTTTTTATTATGAAGTGTCAGAATTGGTTGTAGCATTTCATAAGCGTGTGGTACCTGAAGAGAGAATTGCTACCCTAAGGAGTTCACAAATCATGTCTCGTGGGTAAAATACACCCTGGAGTAACAAAGAACATATCAGAACTATATGATCCTAAAGCAGTGTTTTAGTAATCTATACTCATATGCTTTTTCTAGACTTGTACCAAGATTCACCCAGTTTCTCATTTTCAAGGATCTATCTAGAGACCACTTCCTCGTTATCAGCAAATTTCCTACTCTCTGTAGGATACAAGCAAAATTTCACTTCTTTCTTACACTTACTTCGGCTTCTTTAAAAAAAAATCATCTAGATAATCATTCTCACAGCTTTATTTTTGTTTGGTTTAGCTGTTTTGTTTCTTTGTTTTAATTCAGGAAGAGCATCACATCTCACATAACCTCTACACTATCAAACAATAAAATGGCTGCGGTTCTTTCTCCAAGCTTATAGTGACGGTTAATAGTTCCCATCCCTCTATAATAGGCTTGCTGAAGAAAGGAGAGAAACAGAAGAGAATAGCCTTCTTCCCATAAGCATAGTTGCCCGCTCTGTTTTGTAGATACAGAAGAACAATAGGGAAGGAATCCCTCATTTATACAGAACTCCCCACACTGAAACTTCACCCATCACAGACTCTGCCTCACAAAAGAACATTACTCAAGACTTGAAATTAAAGATTTATATTAGTCAGCTGCTGAAGCCTACCCAAACCTTTTCTCTTTTAGATCAATTTTAACTATTACAGAGGATTGTATGACTCATAAACCTGTGATGGATGTGCCAACCAACGTCACAGCTAACTTCTGAGATTGTTCAAATAGGTCCTATCTCAAAGTAGGTACAATCAGTGTTTTATAGATATTTAATTTAATAAAGGAATCGATGTTCTGAATCACACATCATCTGTTATTCTTTCAGAAGACATGCTTGTGTTTTCAATCAACTGTTATAATAATGTTATTTTCTATCTAAACAAATGCAAAAGATGTTCTCCTCATTTTAATTTTGTACAAATCCTCATCCAAAGGATAAAATCATCATGCTTCTTTACAACTGTCAAAAGCCATTTTTAAAATGCCCTGGATATTAAATGACATTAGGGAATTATTTGTTTCTTTTTTCCTCCTTAGGCAAAATAATGATATAGTGGTTACATAAGAAAATATCTTTGTTCTTAGGAGATCCATGATAAGTATTTAGGCGTGAAGTGTCATAAAAACAAAGATGGAAAACATGTTAACAATAGTTTAATCAAGGTGGTGAGTATATGAGTGTTTATACTATCATTCAAACTTTTCTGTATATTTAAAAATTTCATAATAAAAGTTGAGGGGGGAAGAAAAAGGACAGGAAAAAATAAAACACCCATACTTATTTTATTACTGCATGTTTTTAACAGGTGTCTCAAAAAGACCATTAAATCAATGTGCAATATTTATAAAAATGCTTACTATGTACCAAAACTGTACTATTATTAAAGGATAGAGGAGACTAATGACACAACCAATAAACCACCTTTGGATACTCAGATTGCTTCTAACACTGCATATGGGTCTCCAGGAATGGCAAACTTGCTGCCATCCGAAGTAATCTCTTACTTCTCTGGGAAAGCTATAGCACAAAATTCTCCGTATATTAATCCATCATCGGCTTTCCTGAAGCTTCTAACCATTTGCTCTGATTAGAATCAATTTAAGCCCAACTTTCATATGCTCATCATCCACAATTTGAAAACAGATACCAGCTTCCTACTGTATTTTCTTTTACCCATGTTAAAACTTTCAAATCTTTTGATTGTTTGTCACATAACTATTCTGATCTATTTTTTCTCTGAACATACTCCAGTGTTTTCACAGCTCAATGTCGGTCCATTTTTTAACCATACTCCAAGTGGGTCTAAGCAAAGCAAACTATAACGGGGCTGCCAATTCCCTAAGTTAATGTAGTATATATAATATAACTAGTGGATTTTTTTTAGAGTACAATACCATACTGCTGCTTCATCTTAAGCTTATTGTTAAAAAAGTTTATGTTTCTGATGTATTTTTTTTTTTAATTTTTTACATGTGTCCCTGATTAATATCATCTATTTATAGTCAGTCTAATTTTCTAATTAAGACTATTTGGATTCTGATCCTATCATCAACTCTTTATTAATATTAATTTATTCAACATCTAATGTAACAAGGCAAGTTACTAATACTACAAAGATATATAAAATGTGTTTCTTTTCCTTTGCCTTTAGGTCATATTCAGTTTTGCTTCTATGTTCAAGTCAGTGATAAAAATGATAAACAAGAGAGAGTTAAAGACAAAGCTTCAGATCATAACCCCATGGACATCCCCACTGTAGACTCTTCCTGTTGTTAAACTAGCTAATGATCTTCTTAATTATTCTAGCTAACAGTTATAAGTCTCCATCATTTTTACAGGAACATCACTGTAAACCTTTTCACATGCTTGACTAAGCCCAGATATGTTATGTGTCCACACTGTAATGATGCATCTCCACTGGATTTTGCACAGAGATCCGCCCCCACTCTGGCTTTCTTCAGTAGTTTCTCCACACTGCAAGCAGAGCAATATTTCTAAAATGCAACTTTGATCTTGTCATTTAATGTCTTAAAACCTTTCAATAACTGTCCAATTTTTAAGCTTAATGCTATTTACAAAGTTCTTCATAACCTATCTTCTGCCTCCTTCCCTAGGCTCCTCTCTTACCACCCCTACTTCTCCAGTGCCACAGCCGTATTAAACCACCTACCTTTCTCTGAATGAACCAGAGTTAAATGCCTCCATTCTTTCCAAATGATGTTTCTCTGCCCAGGATCCTAGTCCATACCTCCGTGTACACACACATACATGGACACAGACATACACATACAGAGAGCACACACACACATTTACACATAGATCTGCAACTTTCTCTCTCTCCTAACGCATTGTGAGCCGCTGGCACAGTCACCTTCTCTAGGAAGACATTCTTCACTGGCCCTAACTCCCAGCTGACTAAGTTGCATCTCTGCTTTATACCCTCAGTTCCAGACCACTTTCAAACATTATAATGCATACTCCTGCTATCTGAAACTTAAAGTTAAATCAGTATGAAACATGTTTAAATCTGAGCTCACTCTAAAGGATGAAAGCTTCTAACAGTCAACGTTTATTGAAAGCAAACTCTATATCAGGCATTGTGATAAATATTTTACAAACATTAACAGAAAGTCATCAAGAAATGTAGTTGAATCACATTTTCTGTCTTCAATATACTTTCCATTGTTATAATATTTTATTTAGTTCTGAATATAACTCTGATATGTAACTTGTTCACATTGATGAGTCTGAGAATTACTTTCCTCCTTTATGCTTTACAGTCTCACAAGGTAGTTTAATTCTTAGGCCAAATAACTGGTTTTACTGGGTCTATTGTGTTCTGCTTTGGAAAGACCTTGGAGCAGGTCCAGCATCCTGAGAATCTTGCCTTAGGTCAGTTACACAGTCAGGAAGTGATGGATACTGGATTAGGACACAGGAGACCTCAATCCAGGCCGAATCTTTTAATCACCATGCTGTACTGCTTCCTGCTGGGTAGTACTGCCACTCTTGATCCTCAACTTCTAGTTGCTTTCACAGCAGCTTTTCTTTTTCTGAATGGTAAATACTTTCAATTTCTTAAAACATTTTTTTAGAGTTTTACGTCCATATGGAGTATGCCTATAACAGTCTGAAACTGATTTTGTGTGAAATTGGTGGATGCCAGTTCCCTAAGTGTATGCAGGTAGAAAAACGCATGCCCACATGGACTTGAATGACTGACACACCATGGAAAAATGAATAAGCAGGTCACAGCTCCCAACAAGGGGATTGTGTGGAAATCACATAGTGTATGAATTTTCCAAGGAGAAGAGCAACGACCCATCTCCACCACACACTGAGAGATAACTCCTGCTCTTCCCATTTGCTTTTGATTCCCTTGAGCCATGAAGCAATGGGTATTTCAAATTTAATGAAAGGAGTGGTTCCAGTATTTTGAGCCATATTTCTAGTAATAACATTCTTCATTATGTTACTAAATTAAGTCTCATCCAAGCATACAAATTAGCACCTCTGTCAATACTTCAAGTAAACGAAAAACTACACAAACATACGACCAATGAAAATTTTGTCTGTGGAATGTCCTGGAATTTTTGGCAGTTCTAGCACTCTTTGCAGTTCTTCAACTATAGAAGGCATAAAAGCTAATCTTGTATACCTCCCTCCTCCATCTATCATATTCAATTCAACTCAAACTTCTACTGGGCGTTTGGAAAAAGGAAGCTGCTGATACAGTCTAGAATAAAGAATATGAGTTGGAAGGCAGTATATAAACTGAAACCAAGTTGCAGGAAATAATGTCATAGTCTCATTGTACAAAGATTGGTTGTGCTCAGGCATGTAAATGTGCTTTTTTATTTTAAAAATAAATAAGCTTTCGGAGAGAAGTCAAGATGGCGGCGTAGGCAGACTCTGAACTCACATCCTCCCGCGGACACAGCCAATTTACAACTACTCTTGGAAAAATTACCCCTGAGACAGAGCTGAAAACTGAATAAGAGGAATTCCTGCAACAAAGCACAATCCTAATTGAGGTGGAAGAGGCAGAAACTCCCTGCTGGAGAGGAAAAACGCTGCCTTCACAAGCCACAGCGCCTCAAGGCTGCCAGGGAGCGGCCCACAGGTACGCAGCCTCCCTGGAGGAGTGGGGCCCTGAGCCGGGGAGCGCCCCCGCTGAGGGCATTTTGTGGACCCAGCACAATCAGACGAGTGGCATAATATCTGACTTTGCCTGCTACTAAAACATTGGAGAGTACCCCCAGAAAAGCTGGTTCACAAAGAAATGAAAACCGGCTCTTAAACGGCCCATGCACAAACTCACCCATTTCAGAAAGTGACCTAAAATCAGCAGAAAGAAAGGTGCACCACCCTTTGGGGAAAAGAGACTCACCTGATAGGCCCTGAGTGCATCTGGGTGAGGCGTGAGACCTTTCCAGGGACTGGGACATTGGCGGCGGCCATTGTTGTGGCCTGGTGTGGGTGTGCTGACACAGACGCCATTGGAGTCCTCCCTGAGGCCTGCTAGCCCAGGGTCTGCCCCACCTGCTAGAGCACCGATTTAATCCAGCTCAGCCAGGGCGGGCAGCCCACCCTAGAGACTGGCCCCACCCAACAACAAGCCCTCAGGCAACTTGTGGGCCTGTTAAGGGAGCTGCCTGGATTCTCCACAGCCTGGTGACTGGGTCTGCCTCTGTAGGGCAGGGTGTGTGCAAGGGGGGGCGGGTGGAGTGTGTGGGGTGGTGGTGGACAGTGTGGGGCTCCTGCCTTGGAGAGACTGGGTCCACCACAGGAGGTAGGGGCACACGCACGGGCCAGGACTGCGTTGGCTGTGTGTGTGGACCTGTAGGCAGTGGGGCTTGTCAGCTGCAGAACACTTGTGCTTCTCAAAGAGCGACATAGGGGGTTGTCCCACCTTCCAAAGCCTGAAACAATTGGATGCTACCATGCCTGAGGCCAGCCCCACCTGGCTGCGATCCTCAGAGAGTTTACAAGGCACCTAATGGCTAGAGGCTTATAACAATTGTAAGCCCCTGAGCCTAACAACCTGCTATGCTGGGGGCCTACTCACTTAATAGAAATATGGCAACAGGAATGTGCTATTAGACCTTGTAGCCAACTGTGCTGGGACACCCACACTCGATAAAGAGACTGAAGGGCCCACAACAACTACATGCAGCTGAGCATTACAACAGCTGGCCAGGGGCATAGCTCAGCCTCCCGGGCACCTACGGGAAGAACAACCCCACCAAAACACAAGGACACATGTAGCCCACACAGGGGTCACTCCTAGAACATTTGTAACTGGAGAGCAGTGAGAAGCACACTGCAAGGCCTCCTAAGGCATCACTTATATAATGTCACCTCTCCAAGAGCAGGAGACATAACTGACCTACCTAATACATAGACACAAGCACAGGGAAAGAGGCAAAATGAGGAGGCAAAGGAATACATTCCAAGTAAGGGAACAGGACAAAACCTTAGAAAAGGAACTAAGTGAAACAGAAATGAGAAACCTACCTGACAGAGAGTTCAAACAAAGAGTGTTAAGGATGCTCACTGATCTTGGGAGAAGAATGGATGAACTCAGTGAGAATGTAAACAAAGAAATGGATGATATAAAAAAGGACCAATCAGAAATGAAGAATAGAATACTGGAAATGAAAAATTCACTAGAGGGACTCAAAAGCAGAGTAGAGGATACAGAAGAATGGATCTGGGAGCTGGACGAAAGACTAGAAGAAATTACCCAAGCTGAAAAGATAAAAGAAAAAAGAATTAAAAAGAGTGAAGACAGTCTAAGGGACCTCTGGGACAACATCAAGCGCGGTAACATCCGTGTTATAGGTGTCCCGGAAGAAGAGCGAGACAAAGGGGTAGAAAATCTATTTGAAGAAATAATAGCTGAAAACTTCCCTAACCTAAGGAAGGAAACGGATATCCAGGTACACAAAGCACAGAGAGCACTAAACAAGATAAACCCAAAGAGGCCCACACCAAGATACATCATAATTAAATATTTTTTATTTATTTATTTATTTTTGAATATTTTTAATTTTTTTTGTGAGCAAGATCAGCCATGAGCTAACATCCATGCTAATCCTCCTCTTTTTTTTGCTAAGGAAGACCAGCTCTGAGCCAACATCTATTGCCAATCCTCCTCCTTTTTTCCCCAAAGCCCCAGTAGATAGTTGTACGTCATAGTTGCACATCCTTCTAGTTGCTGTGTGTGGGACGCGGCCTCAGCATGGCCGGAGAAGCGGTGCGTTGGTGTGCACCCAGGATCCAAACCTGGGCCGCCAGTAGCAGAGCGCGCACACTTAACCACTAAGCCACGGGGCTGGCCCAACACATCATAATTAAAATGTCCAGAATTAAAGATAAAGAGAGAATCCTAAAAGCCGCAAGAGAAAGACAAGTTACATACAAAGGAAACCCCATAAAGCTATCAGCTGACTTCTCAGCAGAAACCTTACAGGCTAGAAGAGAGTGACATGATATATTTAAAGTGCTAAAAGGAAAAAACCTACAGCCAAGAATACTCTATGTGGCAAGGTTATCATTCAAAACGGAAGGAGAGATAAAAAGCTTCCCAGACAAGCAAAAATTAAAGGAGTTTGTCACCAAGAAACCAGTACTACAAGAAATGCTAAGGGAACTTATTTAAGGGGAAAACAGAAGACCACAAATAGGAAAAATTATCTATTTCCATGATAAGAGGGTAATGGATACAAATGCACAAAAAAGAGGTTAGATATGATATCAAAAACATAAACTGTGGGAAGAGGGGAGTTAAAGAGTAGAGCTTTCAAAGAGAGGTCAAATTAAAGAGACTATCAACTTAATATAGACTTCTACATACGTAAGTTACTATATATGAACCCCATGGTAATCACAAACCAGAAACCTATAATAAATACACAAAAAACTAACAGAAAAGAACCCAAACATAATACTAAAGAAAGCCATCAAACCACAAGGGAAGAGAGCAAGAGAAGAAGAAAGGAACAGAGAAGAACTACTAAAATGTTAAGAAAAAAAGTTAAAAAATGGCAGTAGATACATACTTATCAATAGCTACTTTAAACGTCAATGGACTAAATGCTCCAATTAAAAGGGATAGGGTGGCTGACTGGATAAAACAACAAGACCCATATATATGCTGCATACAAGAGACATACTTCAGACCTAAAGACACTCACAAACTGAAAGTAAAGGGATGAAAAAGATACTCTATGCTAATGGTAATGGAAAGAAAGCTGGGCTAGCAATACTCATATCATACAAAATAGACTTCAAAATAAAACTGTAAAAAGAGACAAAGAAGGGCACTACATAATGATCAAGGGAACAATCCAACAAGAAGACATAACACTTGTAAATATCTATGCACCCAATGCAGGAGCACCTAAGTATATAAAGCAATTATTAACAGACATAAAAAGAGAAATAGACAGTAACACAATAATAGTAGGGGACTTTAACACTCCACTTACACCAATGGATAGATCATCCAAACAGAAGATCAATAAGGAAACATTGGCCTTAAATGACACATTAGAAGCGATGGACCTAGTAGATATATACAGAACATTCCATCCAAAAACTGAAGAATACACATTCTTTTCAAGTGCACATGGAACATTCTCCAGGATTGATCACATATTAGGCCACAAAACAAGTCTCCATAAATTTAAGAAGATTGAAATAATACCAAGCATCTTTTCTGACCACAACAGTATGAAACTAGAAATCAACTATAGAAAGAAAATCAGAAAAGCCACGAATAACGTGGAGATTAAACAAAATGCTACTGAGCAACGATTGGGTCAATGAAGAAAGCAAAGGAGAAATCAAAAAATACTTGCAGACAAATGAAAATGAAAATACGACATGCCAGAATTTATGGGATAGAGCAAAAGCGGTTCTGAGAGGGAAGTTTATAGCAATACAGGCCTATCTCAACAAACAAGAAAAATCTCAAATAAACAATCTAACAAAGCACCTAAAGGAACTGGAAAAAGAAGAACAAACAAAGCCCAAAATCAGTAGAAGAAGGGAAATAATAAAAATCAGAGCAGAAATAAATGAAATACAGACTAAAGAAACAATAGAAAAAATTAATAAAACCAAGAGCTGGTTCTTTGAAAAGATAAACAAAATTGACAAACCTTTAGCTAGACTCACCAAGAAAAAAGAGAGAAGGCACAAATAAGTAAAATCAGAAATGAAAGAGGAGAAATTACAACGGACACCTCAGAAAGACAAAAGATTATAAGAGAATAGTATGAAAAGCTATATGCCAAACAATTTGACAATCTTGAAGAAATGGATAAATTCTTAGAAGCATACAACCTTCCAAAACTGGATCAAGAAGAAATAGAGAATTTGAATAGACCAATCACCAGTAAGGAGATCGAAACTGTGTAATCAAAAACCTCCCCAAAAATAAAAGTCCAGAACCAGACAGCTTCCCTGGTGAATTCTACCAAACATTCAAAGAAGACTTAATACCTACCTTTCTCAAACTCTTCCAAAAAATTGAGGAGGGGGGGAAGCTCCCTAACTCATTCTACGAAGCCGACATTACCCTGATACCAAAACCAGACAAGGACAACACAAAAAAAGAAAATTACAGGCCAATATCACTGCTGAACATCAATGCAAAAATCTTCAACAAAATACTAGCAAATCGCACACAACAATATATTAAAAAGATTATACACCATGATCAGGTGGAATTTATTCCAGGGATGCAGGGATGGTTCAACATTCACCAATCAATCAACATGATACACCGCATTAATAAAATGAAGAATAAAAATCACAAGATCATCTCAATAGATGCAGAGAAAGCATTTGACAAGACATAGCATCCATTTATGATAAAAACTCTGAATAAAATGGGTATAGAAGGAAAGTACCTCAACATAATAAAGGCCATATGTGACAAACCCACAGCTAATATTATCCTCAATGGTGAAAAACTGAAAGCTATCCCTTTAAGAACAGGAACCAGACAAGGATGCCCACTCTCACCACTCCTATTTGACATAGTATTGGAAGTTCTAGCCAGAGCAATCAGGCAAGAAAAAGAAAAAAGGGACCTAACCTGGAAAGGAAGAAGTGAAACTGTCACTATTTGCAGATGACATGATTTTATATATAGAAAACCCTAAAGAATCCACCAAAAAACTTTTAGAAGTAATAAACGAATATGGTAAAGTTGCAGGATACAAAATCAACATACAAAAATCAGTTGCATTTCCATACACTAACAACAAAGTAGCAGAAAGAGAAATTAAGAATACAATCCCATTTACAATTGCAACAAAAAGAATAAAATGCCTAGGAATAAACTTAACCAAAGTGGTGAAAGATCTGTACACTGAAAACTATAAAACATTGTTGAAAGAAATTGAAGAAGACAAAAAGAAATGGAAAGATATTCCATGGTCTTGGATTGGAAGAATTAACATAGTTAAGATGTCCATACTTCCTAAAGCAATCTATAGATTCAGTGCAATCCCTATCAAAGTTCCAACAGTTTTCACAGAAATAGAACAAAGAATCCTAAAATTTATATGGAACAACAAAAGACCCCAAACAGCTAAAGGAATCCTGAGAAAAAAGAACAAAGCTGGAGGTATCACACTCCCTGATTTCAAAATATACTGCGAAGCTATAGTAACCAAAACAGCATGGTACTGGCACAAAAACAGACACACTGATCAATGGAACAGAATCGAAAGCCCAGAAATCAACCCACACATCTATGGACAGCTGATCTTCGACAAAGGAGCCAAGAACATACAATGGAGGAAGGAAAGTCTCTTCAACAAATGGTATTGGGAAAACTGGACAGCCACATGCAAAAAAATGAAGATAGACTATTACCTTATACCATATACAAAAATTAACTCAAAATAGATTAAAGACCTGAATGTAAGACCTCAAACCATGAAACTTCTAGAAGAAAACATAGGCAGTACACTCTTTGACATTGGTCTTAGCAACATATTTTCAAGCACCATGTCTGACCAGGCAAGAGAAACAATAGAAAAAATAAACAAATGGGACTACATCAAACTAAAAACTTTCTGTACAGCAAAGGAAACCATTAACAAAACAAAAAGACAACCTAACATTTGGGAGAAGATATTTGCAAACCATACATCTGATAAGGAGTTAATCTCAAAAATATATAAAGAATCATGCATCTCAACAAGAAAAAAACAACCCAATTAAAAAATGGGCAAAAGACCTGAACAGACATTTCTCCAAAGAAGATGTACAGATGGCCAACAGGCACATGAAAAGATGTTCTACATCATTAACTATCAGGGAAATGCAAATCAAAACTACAATGAGATATCACCTCACGCCCGTCAGAATGGCTATAATTAACAAGACAGGAAACAACAAGTGTTGGAGAGGATGTGGAGAGAAGGGAACTCTCATACACTGCTTGTGGGAGTGCAAACTGGTGTAGCCACTATGGAAAACAGTATGGAGATTCCTCAAAAAATTAAGGATAGAACTACCATATGATCCAGCTATTCCACTGCTGGGTATTTATCCAAAGAACATGAAAACACCAATGTGTAAAGATACACGCACCCCTGTGTTCACTGCAGCATTATTCACAATAGCCAAGACGTGGAAGCAACCTAAGTGCCCATCAAGGGAAGAATGGACAAAGAAGATGTGGTATTTATACACAATGGAATACTACTTAGCCATAAGAAATGATGAAATCCAGCCATTTGTGACAACATGGATGGACATTGAGAGTATTATGCAAAGTGAATTAAGTAAGAGGGAAAGGTCAAATACCGTATGATCTCACTCATTAAGTAGTAGATAACAACATCAAACAAACACATAGAAACAGAGATTGGATTGGTGGTTACCAGAGGGGACAGGGAGAGGGAGGAGGGTGAAAAGGATAATTAGGCACATGTGTGAAGTAATGGATTGTAATTAGTATTTGGGTGGTGAACATGAGAACATAATGTAATCCATGCAGAAATAGAAGTATAATGATGTACACCTGAAATTTATACAATGTTATAAACCAGTGTTACCACAATAAACCAAAAAAATAAATAAATAAAAATAAATAACCTTTCGATTTTACAAACCTCCTACT
Source organism: Diceros bicornis minor (assembly GCF_020826845.1). Classification (NCBI taxonomy): domain Eukaryota; kingdom Metazoa; phylum Chordata; class Mammalia; order Perissodactyla; family Rhinocerotidae; genus Diceros; species Diceros bicornis. The sequence goes on from NC_080762.1 coordinate 32,578,303, forward strand.
GTTTCCAACATATTTGTCGCTAGTGGATAGAATATAGGTCTTGATTTTTCTTTCTACAAATGGACGCTTAAAATCGTAGGGAGGACCTTAGAGTTATACATTCAAATAATATTAATTTTAAAGTAGATGCACTACATACTGTGAGGAAAATTGGGAAATGGCTACTTAAACGTTAGCAATTTAAGCCCTAGAAGGAATGCATACTGATTGGGAAGGCAGATGCTTGAATAATATCGAGATATAATTAGAACAGATCAAACTGAGATAACAGAGTAGGCAGCCACATGAATAATCACCACATAAACAGTATAAATAACACCAACTATTTGAGGGCCAAGAGCACACACTTTAATGATATTGATTTTTAAAAACTAGGTCAGCCGAATGAAAAGGCAAAAAGTGATTGAGTGAGCAAGCTCCTTCACTATCCAGACCTCTATTTTCTATTCTGCAAAATGAAGGGACTGGGTGAAATCATCTTGAAGATCAGAGATTCAGAAAACTTGCATGATTCTAACATTGCTTCAGAACCACACAGTAAATTGGGCAGCATCACCGATTCTGTTGAAATTTAAGATCTGGTTAAACGTCAATTTCTTGCAAATGTGGCACATTCCTTAACACCCTAACTTTCATTTGCAAAAAATATATTGATATATTAAAATATTACTGAGTTCAATTAATAAAAATATAGATGCAAATATGTTTTGAGTTTCCAAAGAGCATTTAGATGTTATGAGGCTAAATTAGAGGTACTAAAATAAACTTTCTTGAGTTTTAATCCAGAAGTGGTACTAAAAAAGACAGCTAACAAATTAATATTTAAAAAAAATCAGAAATCAATTTAATAGTAATAGTGCAATCCATAAAACAACCTAAATATGTAATTTGAAATTATATACAAAATGATTTATATTATTTATATGGATTACAACTTTAAGAAAGTTCTTTCATTCTCCCTTACATATTTATTTTGCAGAGTTTCTTTAAAAAAAATCTTCTTTATGCTATTAGCTGAACTATTAACTATTATACATGAGCCATGTATTTTTGGTGGGTTTATTATTTGCTTTAAATGAGGGGATAAAGGAAATATTTACTTTTACCTTTTTAGGCAAGGTTTCTTAAAATCTTTAAAAATATTTTTGTTTCCCCTTTTTTAAAACTATAGTATTAATCAGACATAAAGCATTTTGAGATTGCTAAAAAGGTTAGCATTCATCTTACCATTAATCACACCTCATCATCTCCTTCCTGGAGACCACCTCTCCACAAACTCCCTCAGAGAGATTTCAAGCCTCCCACTTGTAACATATTTTTCATTCCTTTTTTCTAGTACTTCTAACAGCATCGAGTGGCATAACCTTCTACAACCATATGTAGTTCTGAAAACTCTTTCAGGACAGGGAAGATAACTTATTCAACTTTGACTCATTAACTTTGTGCCTGGTATATAGTGTGTTTAATAAGTGTTTGAAGAATAAACCACTAATATGGGGAGGGAATATGAGAGTGTTGTAATTATCAACACAAAATAAATTGAAGAAAATTAAAATCATATTTTATATCAACATAATATAAAAAGAATATTGTAGAAATTGATCAAATGACCATTATTTATTTTCCTTTTCCCAGGCAACTAAGAGAATCATGTAGATCAGATTGTGTCCCTTCCTCTGTGCTCCTCTTCACAGCAATCCAGAAAGCCTCACTTATCTGCTAAGGCCCTTTGCAAATTACAAAATGTTTTGAGTCATTTTTATAATTAGGACAGTCTGTGGAATAGAGGACTATATTTTTAAGGCTAACTGGAATTTATATAAAAATTCTTATCCCTCAGAACCTGTTCTAGCATTCAATAATGGATATTATTTCATGAGAAATTTAAAAAATTGAAAGAATCCAAAGCAGGTGTGGAAAGAAAATATTGCAGAAAATCGTTTGTCAAGGAAAATGTAAATATGTAAATACACTATTAAAGCTAGTAACTTTCCTTTTCCAAACAACTAACTCAAAAAAGCATTGTGGAAATTTTAATTGCAGATAATGTGACTAAGCCAGCAGAGATCTAATATAGAAATGATGTACACATAAGTGAGTATGCACACAAAACTGATATACACCCACCAAGACTCACACAAAAGCTACACCTGAAGAAAACTTAAACAACCAGCTAGGTAATCCACAGACAAAGTAGGAGAAAAAAATATAGTGGCGTGATGCTGTCAAATAAAGCAGTAGGTCCCTGACCAAAGTGTTTACACTATGTAGACACAGCCTAAAGGAGTATGTCTTATGGTCAAACGAAATGACCTAGCTTTAGATCACGGGGCTTTGTGCATTCAGGATGGAGAGTGAGTCGAGAGACACACACACACGCACACACACACACACACACACAGGACAGATTTTCATTTAAAACTGGTACTACTCCTAAACATCTCCTGAGAAGTGAACTGTGAGAAGTGATCTATAATCAAGCAAAGCTTTTTTGAAAAATGCTTCTAAAATTCATTAGTGAGTGAGAATAACTAGCATGTACGCTCTTGTCCATTTGTTCCATGTTGAATCAGCTCTTAGCTGAGTATCTGTGACACAGTAGGTGCTCAATAAATATTTCTTGCACTAATATAATTTTATTGACCTGCAGAATCAAGGAATAATCTTTGCGCAAGTAATTCTGTAGGGTAAATTTTATTAGCAGAAAAGACAAACTACATAGATATTGAAGAGAGAGACAAATTATACTAAAAATTATACATGTTCAAAGATGTTCATAGCAGTATCATTTTTTTTTTTAATTTTATTTATTTATTTTTTCCCCCAAAGCCCCAGCAGATAGTTGTGTGTCATAGCTGCACATCCTTCTAGTTGCTGTATGTGGGACCCGGCCTCAGCATGGCCGGAGAAGCAGTGTGTCAGTGAGCACCCGGGATCCGAACCCGGGCCGCCAGCAGCGGAGCGCACGCACTTAACCACTAAGCCACGGGTCCGGCCCAGCAGTATCATTTTTAATAATGAAATAAACTAGGGCCGGCACGGTGGTGCAAGCAGTTAAGTGAACGCACTCTGCTGCGGCGGCTGGGGGTTCGCCGGTTCGGATCCTGGGTGCGCACCGACACACTGCTTGGCAAGCCATGCTGTGGTGGCATCCTATATAAAGTGGAGGAAGATGGGCACAGATGTTAGCCCAGGGCCAGTCTTCCTCAGCAAAAAAAAAAAAAAAAAAGAGGAGGATTGGCAGATGTTAGCACAGGGCTGACCTCCTCACAAAATTAAAAAAAAAAAGGGCCCGCCTGGTGGCTTAGCCGTCAAGTGCGCGCGCTCTGCAGCTGGCCGCCCGGGTTCGGATCCTGGGCGTGCACCGATGCACTGCTTCTCCGGCCATGCTGAGGCCGCGTCCCACATACAGCAACTAGAAGGATGTGCAGCTATGACATACAACTATCTACTGGGGCTTTGGGGAAAAAATAAATTAATTAATTAATTTGAAAAAAAAAAACAGTAAAAAAAAAGAAGAAATAAACTAGAAATAATCTAAATGTAGATCACCTCAGGCTTGGTTCTACATAGTATTGTAAACCACCAATGGAATAACATGCAATCATTAAAATGCTTGGGTAGATGTGCATTCATTGACATGGAAAAATATTCAGGACATATTGTTAATGAAATAGCAGGTGAAAAATAGCAGGTCAGAATGTTTTTAAGGGGTAATATTGTGTATTGGTTAAAAATAAGATCTCTGGGGCCAGCCCCAATGGCCTAGTGGTTAAAGTTTGGGGTGTTCCACTTCAGTGGCCCAGGTTTGGTTCCCAGGCATGGAACCACACCACTTGTCTGTTAGTTGTTGTAGTGGCAGCTCACTTAAAAAAAGAGGAAGATTGCCAAGAGATGTTAGCTCAGGGCAAATCTTCCTCAGAAAAAAAAAATAATAAAATAAATAAATAAATAAATAAGATCTCTGGAGTCAGCCTACTGGGGTTCACATCCCAGTGTAGCCTTTACACTGAGTAGCCTTAGGTAAATCACTTAATTTCCTTAACACTTCAGTTTCCTATTGGAAAAAATTGCTACATTATTGGTATTACCAAGTACCACCTTCATACGGTTGTTGTGAAGATTAAATGAGAAAATCAATTAAAATTCTTAGAACAGGGGCCGGCCCAGTGGCGCAAGCGGTTAAGTGCGCGCGCTCCGCTGCGGCGGCCCGGGGTTCGCTGGTTCGGATCCCGGGCGCGCACCGACACACTGCTTGGTAAGCCATGCTGTGGCGGAGTCCCATATAAAGTGGAGGAGGATGGGCACAGATGTTAGCCCAGGGCCGTCTTCCTCAGCAAAAAAAGAGGAGGATTGGCGGATGTTAGCTCAGGGCTGATCTCCTCACAAAAAAAAAAAATTCTTAGAACAACAGAGATATCTCAATAAAACTTAGCTATTCCATTTTAGTTATGTTTATACATTTACCTATACATACAGAAATATAAAATAAATATACATACATAGAAATATATCTGAAAGGATACACACAAAAATATTAACGCAAGATATCTATGAATGATAAGATTAAAGAATTACTATTTTCTGGACTTCTTGAAAGAAAAAGAATTCTTATATATATCCAAAGTACTTTTATAGAAAGAACAATTCTTCATGATGGAGTAATTTGGGACAGAAGATTATGCAATTTTAGATTCTTTGCATTGGACAGAACCCAAGCAAAAGGGAGAACATTTCCAATCACAGGGAAATATCCAAATATAGATTCAGCAAACTTAGCCCATCACTATAGAAATGAACCACTTTATCTTTACAGAACAATGACCTTGAAATTTGAACTAAAAAATGACCTGGTTTTAGAAAGGTGATTCAGATCAGGCAGCGACAATGCCACTTTTCTATCCCCTGCATCCCTCGGAACATCACTTGCCAATATTTGCTGAGTATGTGAGTAACTTGAGTGAAATTTTCTCCCAAGCCTCAGATGTGTTAGGCAATTCAAAATTAAAATTGTTGGTGTTTAAATTAGAAACCAACTATGCGTTGAATGAAAAAAAATAAAATAATTTAAAAATCTATGCAAAACAAATATATGAAAATAATTTTAAAATAATATTTAAAATGTCTTCTGCTTGCAGCTAAGCTGATAATGGGAAAGGGAGCTGATAATTCTCCTGAGATTGGCTATCCTGATGCAGTGAAGAGGGTTTGCAAGGAATCGGAAGAATGGTCAGAGGTTCTTATGCAAGGCGAGCTAGGTCTAGGGTCTTTGACTAATCATTCATTTTAGGAGAGGAATTATGAGAGTAATATTCATTTTATCAATTTTTACCCCATGGCTCTTGGCTCTTTAGCCCAAAATTTACCAAGGACATATGGAAGTGATGCTGATTGCATACGGAAGAAACTTTGCTGAGATGTCTTGAGATTATCCTGACATTATTGTGACGTTAAGCTGGCACTTTCCTGCAGGCTCTAGAATTCATAAACCACTACACAAATTGCTATAAAGTTTAATTTAATTGATTCCAAGAAAGACAAATAACTCCCTAGGTGGGCAGTACCCAAGTGAGAACAATAAAAAGCAAACTCTCTTTTTACCTCTGGTAAGTTAAAGAATGACAGGTTTCAGCAACATTTTCAAACATTCTCATTTGCATAAAGCCACAGATCAGAAGAGTGACTTTTAGTACTTTACGATTCAAAAATCAACTCTCATTCACTGTTCCATTTATCATAACAGATGTTCTGATCAGCATTCCCAGGTCACCATGTACAGTGTACATGTTTATATAATTACAAGAGAAAAGAGGTTAAAACGTTGAGTCTCATCCAATACTGTCAAAATGAACTGATACAACAATTCACACAGGGGAACAGCAAGAGAGTAAATGCGAGCGCTATAAATATACATAAGCCACAACACAAACTGTTTCCCAGCCCAACCTCCAAAAATGGATTCCTCTCAATAGACATATAAGAACCAATATATATCCCTAACTGCCTGGTGTGACCTAGATGAAGGCAGCCTAGAGGCAAAGACAGAATTTCCACGACACTTGTAGGATGCTATGAATATGTATTTAGCTTTTGTCAGAGGACAACAAATATCCCATAGTCCTAATTTGAGTAAAAGTGCCATTTGTTTTTCTTTCTGTTTGTGACACAGAAAATGTGGCACAAAGTACACTTCAGAAGAAAGAAAGAGAAGGTTATTTACGGACAGATTCACAGAATGAAGATACTAAGAAAATGGTACAAATGTAAACAAACATATTCTTCCTCTAAAGCAGGAGGAGGTTTTCTTGGGCTGTTATGTATACTGCCTGCATCTAAATTCTCCTGAGATTTGTCTGGTATCTGGTGTTTAAATTTTATATATTTAAGTGCTGGTACAAATATATGATAACTAATCATACTACCCCATGCTTAAGTGATTTTACAGGAAAAATTAAAAGCCATCATTGTTATAGCAACTGCTAAGCAGGGTGGTGACTTAGAGCCCGAGAGTCTAGTCCTGGATTAGCCATTAACTCTGAACATTAAGCAGGTCAATTAAATATTCTAGGACTCAGTTTACCTAGCTGTGAACTGAGGAGCTTGAAGGACTCAAGTGATGACAACGCTATGCTGTTCCTTCTCACCTGCTTAACTTCAACGCCAGCACAGTGCTTAGGACATAGGAGGTGCTCAATGAATAGTCATGGCAACGAACGAGTGAATTATTTAATGAATCAATGAATAAAGGCACCCACAAGATCCTTGCCAATCTAAACTGTTCATGACAATATGTCATTAATTTGCATGACAAACGAACTCTTTAAAATTAAATCCTGGTTCTGAGGCGAATGTGTTTTCTGAAATGGGTAAGGCACCTAGAAAGTAATTATCAGAGCATCACAACCTAAATCCCCTATCAGTCCCTTCTGAATCATGTTCCTGTCTGGAGGAAGCAAAGTTAATATAATGACTTAGCTGAGCCATCCAGTGAGAGCCCAGTAATACAGGCAAAGTTGGAGACCTCAACCATGATCAAATTTCCACTGGTGGCGACTTAATTAACCATTGACCCTGTACTGAACAGCAGAAATCATAACTGTGCATTTCTGTCAGCCTACTGCCTTGCCTGTTCATGCCACAGCCACTAGAAAATTATTATCTTATCCAAGAATAGGAAGCAAGCTCTACTTTCTAGAAACAGGTTATGTATTTGAAATAACCCAATCATTATATTTCTACCCTATGAAATTATTATGCTAATAAGTTAATCTCTACAAATCATTTTCTATGGCTTTATTCAAGCTAGGAAGAAAAGGTTAGGAAGAAATAACAGTGATTCCAGCCTGTACCAAGGTAATCACCAGAAGTTCTCTATTCACTTATAGAACATTTAAATATCTGCAAAAAAAGTGAAAAATTGCATTAAAAGTTTTTAAAACGATACCCAACTTTTAGCAATTTAAAGAACAATTATTTATGCTTAGATTTTTTGCTTTTCGATATCATCACTAATATGAACAGCTACTGGAAGAAAAATGAAGAAAAGAAAGAAGGAAGGGAGGCAGAGAGGGAGGATGGGAGGAAAGAGAAAGGGATAGGAATACGAGAAGAACTAATGACTCCAAAGCACTTGGTAATGAACACAGTGTTTCCATAAGCATGCACAGATTCACATGGGGTGAAGAAAGTATTAATACTGCTCCATTTTTCAGATGAAAAATCAGAGTCTCACTCAGAGAAATTAAGTAACTTGTTCAAGACCACACAGCAGGGAGGCAATCCAGTGAGGACACCAACTCAGGTCTTCTGTATACAAACATCAAACTTTTCCATTGGATTTCAGCCACAACATATGCATTTTGTTGAGAGAGTGAAAAGGAGGAATAAATTCAAAAAGGAAAATGGTGACAATTTATTTCTCGTAGATTGGTATCCAGCCAAGAGGGAGGGGTATAAATCAGTGGGATTGTTTCATCCAGTAATTATGCAAGATTCCAAAAATCATTAACAGTTATGAACCCCTCCCATTTCACTATGTTGTTCTTGTTATTTCTCTAAATTTGTAGGCCTACTTTAAATTTCAAGGCTCAAGCCACCCACTGTTTTGAGGACTTAGTACATTAAATTGTACCTAAAAAAGGAAGCTATGCAATATTATTTTTTAAATGTATATTACCATAAGGAAACTAAAATATCATATCTTGCTCTTAAAGAGCAGAAAAAAATGTTCTTCATCAAATAGGTCATTACATATTTAAATAAATTACTAGCTTTTTAAATTATAACCATGTGGATAATTAACCAGTCTTCTTGTCTTCTAACAGCCCTTCAAATAGCACAGTTTATCATCCTCGGGTCTAAAACTTCCCTTTGGCCATTGATTAAAATGAATAAAATGAGTGTTACAAAATTTAGAAGATGACTATTCTTCGTAAAGGCAATATTTACTTCCGCTAAACTCTAACAGTACTTAAAGCTGTGCCACTCATCACTTAATTATACATTGTCTTGCCTTGTTTTTTATTTCTGTCATGGTTTTATGTATATTAAACTAGGCTCCCAAGAAATTTCATGGCTCCAGAGGGCAAATGGAAGATGTCTGAAAATTTTTAAATTGATTTATTGTTAGCTACCAATATAATCCATACACACGCATCTGTTGTCATATTACAACTACAAGTTACGTATTACGTTAAGTTTTTACTTGAAAATACTGATATTTTAATTTTCTGAACAGGGAGATTTTCAGGCAAGTTTTCAAATGGTAACAATTAACCTTTTAATGAGAAGCAAGGGATTCAATCTGCTTTTTAATTTTCTTGGGATAATTTATAACTAACTTTTTCTACTCTTAACAAAGATAAATCCGTAGAAGAATTTAAATTCCAATTTTAGTATGTTGCCACTGTATATTTTCAGAACACTTAGTTATAGGCAAACTTATATACTTTACATAAGCATTATAGAAGTAATTATTATACTATATATTTACATTTTATATGACACAGTACCCCCTCACAACTAAAATCCACTCTGAATAGACACTACAGTTGTAAAACTTTAAAAAATGCATGCACACAGTTCTTTCTTCTTATTCTTAGCAATTATAAAAGTAATTACGAACAAGATTGCTGGTCAGATGTGTGAAATTCCTGGTTGTTAAAGCCCCAGCTCATAGCCTCTGCTTTAATGAAATATGTCATACAATGCACAGTTCTCTAATATCATTTAACCTATAAATTGTGCTTCTGACCCTTTCATCACTCAAACAGAGAATACAAAGAATAGAATTCATTATAAATTCATGGGGCTTCTAAAACGTGAAGAGATACTGGCTATAATTCATTCATGAGTTATTTTCAGTTTATAAAGGAAGGTCTTGCTGAAAGATAGTAAAAGCAAAGCACATTAAATCATAAAATTATATGCAGACTTTGCTGAGCATGGTCTTTAAGTTTCTCTACAAATAGTTCCAGCCCAATCTTACTCCTCCTCTGAAATTAAACAACTCTTCTTTCTCATCATGTGGAGTTCAGTAGCCCAACCAAAAATTCCGCTTGCCAAAATTGCGGTTACGCTATTCTTCTCTCCCACAATGATCTACAAGACTCTATCTCAACCACAAGCTCATACCTCTAACTTCTCCCTTCAGATCTCTAACAATATATTCACCTGCTTCTAAAGTAGCTGTGATTAAGCCAGTTAAATCAACTACTCTATCCACTCTGGCTTGATGTGAACACATTGGAATTTGTGAAATTCTGCACTATTCAATTGACACTGTTGATGTATATGTTGATTATTTGCTCCCTTAGGTCTATTTCACATCCATTATTTTCAGTTAAATGATAAGGTCTTTGAAATCAGGGTTTGTGTCATTGATTTGACTTATGCTAGCCCAAGGGAAGTTAATATATTGAAATAATACTTTAGACACCTATTATGCAAATGAAAGCAACAGTAGAATGTATTCAACAAGAAGTAGGTTGAGTGCTTTCTATAGGAAATACAAAGATGGCAATCTTATTCTGAAAGATAATTTTCTTTGATTAGGGCTTAAACCAATGTGATGTGAATCACTTAACAATTCAAATAAGTGATAAATCCACATTATTTTTGAACATTCACCTTGGGAGAAGTATGAAAACAGGATTGTTCTTTCTATACTGATTCCAGGCAAACAGTACCGGTTTTCCATTTTATTCTAGAGCTATGTAACGTCAACAAGGAAGCATACAGGAACAATAGTATTCAGAGTCGCTTTGCTCCGGTCCTGTCATTGAGACACAAGACCTTCTGCAAGTCATCTAATCAATGGGCTTAAAGTCTGCATTGTTAAAATATAGGGAGATACACTGTATTATCTCCAAGTTATCCTCCATCTCTAAAAAAAAAAAACTTATTATTCATTGATTCTCACTCTAAGAATCGGTATAATTCAAATTTTTAAAATGAGAGAAAGAATGAAATAATTTCTGCTTAAGAGGTATGAACTGGTGTCTTACACCATTGTTAGAAGGATTGTAAGAAGAATCCTTATTCTATCTAGTTGTCACCCAAATCCTATAAGCTGCATATATATAACAAAAGTGAAGAGTAACTAACAGGCTTCAAAATTATACCATAGGATATCTTTAAAAATAGTGAATTAACCCATAAAATATAAAAATATGATGATCACTTTCCACAGGAGAGAAAAACAACTGACCAAAATGAGGGTATAATGGCTTCTAGTTTTAGAGTAAAGAACTACAATTTGTTTTCTTTAGCAGGGGAGAAATAATTTTACTTTAATGTAAATTACTGAATTCCTTGTGGGGGGCATATTTTTCTCTGTTTAGTGAAACACATTAATAGGGTACTTTTTTCTTTCTTTTAAGAAGAGAGCCCTTGCAGCAAGATAATATTAACTAACATTTAATGAAAGCTTTCTACCCTATCATACTTTTATAAGTGCTTTACATTTATCAATTCATTACATTCTTGCAAAAGCCATATAAGCAATGAAACCACGGCACAGAAAAGTTAAGTAAATTTCCCAGGGTCACATACCTAATAAAAAGCAGAGGAGGATGAGCACCAACTGAGGTCTCAGGCTGGAGCTCACAGACTTCAACCCCAGGATGAGTTGAGACAAAGGAAAGACAAACTGTTCTACTGAAGAAGTAGTAAAGCAGGGTCGGAGACAGGGACAAGGGAACCAAGAAAGAGAATGGAAAAGGGGGAATGGAGAGATTAGGAACCCCAGCAACAAGCCAGGCTGATATCACACAAGCAAGAGAGACTAAGTGAAAATGCAGGAGGAAGAAAGAGAGTATCATCCAAACAACTTTTTAAAATAGGGAGGTTTAATACTCAGTTTAAAAGTTACTACATGTGTTCTACCCATACAACCACTCAGTAAATTCTGTCACACTTCATTTCTTTGTGTAGTTGGTATTGGCGGTAATCATGGAATAGAAACTTTGTTTCATATTTGGAGTGATGCAATAACAGCTGCTTGACCTGACTGAGATGGGAGAATTCAGAGGAAGCAACTACAACCAGAGGTGACTGGGTAAAATGCCAACCCCTGCCAGAGAATCCTCAAAGTATTGGAAGGGATCGAGTGGTCCCAATGACGTCTTGATTTTACTTCAATACCAGCTCTGACAGCCCTTTAACAACTCTAATACTAAAGACAGAAAATCCTTGCTATGTTATGGAACTAAGGATGATGGCAGTAGAACAGCAGACAGTGCACGCAGAGGAATCCTGCAGGAAACCAACCTTGCTCTAAGACTAGAAGCTAACTTATGGTGTTTCCTGCCTCTTCTATCAAAACAGATACCATTACCTCAGAACTGTTTTAAAATTGAGGATGTTCTAAATTAATTCATTCAACAAATTAGTATTTAAGAACAACTTAGTGCCAGGGAATAGAGCACTGTGCAAAACAGACAAAATGTCCTGTGTTCATGAGGTTTGCATTCCACTGGGCTTACGTTCCAATTCAGTATTTTCTACTATCTTAAATGATGGTGATCCAACCATTGTCTTTTTTATATATGCTAAAATCAACACAAAACAAAAGTTCAGATAGAGATTTGTTTAAATTTACATGAAGACATTTAAAAAAGAGTTATCCACTTTGTTGTTTTGTTTGCTTGTTCTATTGAGGTATAATTAACATATAACATTATATTACTTTCAGGTATACGACATAATGATTCAATATTTGTATATATTGCAAAATGATCACCATGATAAGTCTAGTTAACATCTAGAGTTACCTACTTTAGCTATTCTATTTCAGGGATCACCCGCATTTTTATTAAAGGAAACTTCTCCTAGGATCTAGAAAAGCCTTAATTATTGTTCCCATCTCCCCATGCAGTTAAAACATTGCCTCTACTTAAAAGTTTTTGGGAATACTTGTATGGGAAGGTGGCAGGTGAATCAGGTGTTATTAATTATTTTTCATCTTAACCTAGAATCCCATCACACCTACCTCCCAAAGACACCACATTCTACATCCCACTCACTGATTCCTAAAGAACCTGCTTTTGCTCTTTACTTTCACTGTATCTCTTGACCCTCCTTAATTCTTCTGTCATCTATTGAAATGGAAAAGATAATAACAACCACACAGAATTGTTGTAATCACACAGCGTAACATAAATCAGATGATTTGGCAATCCAGACCCTACTAAAAAACCGATACTGCCTAGGGGTCGGCCCTGTGGCTTGGTGGTTAGGTGCGCGCACTCCGCTGCTGGCGGCCCGGGGTTCGGATCCCGTGCGCGCGCCGATGCACCGCTTCTCCGGCCATGCTGAGGCCACGTCCCACATACAGAAACTGGAAGGATGTGCAGCTATGACATACAACTATCTACTGGGCCTTTGGGGGAATAATAAATAAAATAAAATTATAAAAAAAAAAAACCGACACAGCCTAGAAAAAACTAGGCCTCTTAGGTAAAAAGTGAATTTCTAGGAGATAGTTATGAAATGAAAATAATGAAAAAGAGTGAGGCTAACCTGAGAGTGAAAAAAAAAAAGGACACGGGTAGAAAGAAAAAAATTTGTCAGTTTAAAAGCAATTCTATGTGAGTCAGTTCGCCACTGAGCTGAGAATCTCTTTGTGGCATGATGACCCAAAGGCCTTGTAAGAATATGAATGTCTAAAATCAGATTAAAATTTGAAGTTGTTTGCTATGCGATCCATGATGTGAGGACTCCAAGAGACCCAAATATCTTTAGTGAAAGAGAAGTCGTGTTCCACACAACACTTCTGTATGCATGGATTTGGAACTGAGGTGTGGGGATCAAGGATAAGAAGTTGTGAATCGTATGTAGGCTAACCCCAGGGCAGAGGTAAAGAAAGGGGTGTAAAACAGAGGAAAAAAATTGGTAGAGACAAAAAAAACAGAACCTGAGGCGACCAAGAGAATATAAGGCCCACAGAAATTGGGTCTATGACAAGATGATCTTATTCAGATTCAAGGAGTTAGAGACTGCAGATGACTCCTGGTATGTGTATATGTGCATGAAAATATATACACACACATACATATAAATATTTACATATATACATATATGTATATGTGTCTGTATGCACACATAATCCCTATTTTTATGTTCAGGAAAGTCATAAAGCCACGCTAGTTTGGTTTATCTACAACCAAATAGACTCAGCATCATATGGATCAGGAGTCAACAAACTATATCCGTAGGCCAAATCTGACCAGCTACTTGTTTTTGTAAATAAAGTTTTATTGGAACACAACACCACTCATTGTCTAAGGCTGCTTTTGCACCACAAAGCAGAGTGGAATAGTTGCAATAGAGTTTATGGTTCTCAAATTCTAAAATGTTTACTATCTGGCTCTTTACAGAAAAAATTTGCTTGCCCCTGACCTGGACCATCACCCTCTGAATCTCCTGCCTTCCTCTCTCTGCATGTCTTTCTTTCTTCTCTCTCTCTCCTCCTCCCTCTCTCCTTTCCTTGCCATTTTTTTTCTTTAAGAGAACATTCATTTATTGAGTGCCTATTATTATTTTGTGCTTATATTTAAAGACTATTTTTTTTAGAGCAGTTTTAGGTTCACAGCAAAGTTGAGAGGAAGGTACATATATCTTTCATATACCTCATGCTCCTACATATGCATAGCCTCTTCCGTTATCAACATCCCTCACTAGAGTGATATATTTGTTACAATTGATGAACTTATATTAACACATCATAATCACCCAAGGTCCACAGTTTACATTATGGTTCATTGTTGATGTTGTGTATTCTATGGGTTTGGACAAACATATATAGAGACCCATATCCATGATTATAGTATCGTAAAGAGTATTTTCATTGCCCTAAAAATCCTCTGTGCTCTGCCTAATCATCTCCCTCTCTGCAACCCCTAGCAATTTCTGATCTTTCTACTGTCTCCATAGTTTTGGCTTTTCCAGAATGTCATATAGTTGGAATTATACAGTAAGTAGCTTTATCAGACTGGCTTCTTTCACTTAGAAATATACATTTAAGGTTCCTCCATGTCGTTTTGTGGCTTGATAGTCCATTTTTTTTTAGCACTGAATAATATTCCATTGTTCAGATGTATCACAGTTATCCATTCACCTACCGAAGGACACCTTGGTTGCTTCCAAATCTCAACATTATGAATAAACCTGCTGCAAGCACCTGTGCGCAGGTTTTTGCGCAGACATAAGTTCTCAACTCCTTTGGGTAAATACTAATGAACATGATTGTATGGTAAGAGCATGTTTTGTAAGAACCACCAAACTGTCTTGCAAAGTGGCTGTACCGTCTTACATCCCCACGAGCAATGAATGCAAGTTTCTGTTGCTCTATATCCTCTCTGGCATTTGGTGTTGTCAGCGTTCTGGATTTGGGCCATTCTAATAGGTGTGTTGTGGTATCTCATTGTTTTTTTAATTTGCATTTCCCTGATAACATATTACTTGGAGGACCTTTTCATATTTGCCATCTGTATATTTTCTCTGATGAGGTGTCGCTTAAGTTCCTGGGCCCCTTTTTTAAATCGGAGTGCTCATTTTCTTATTGTTAAGTTTTAAGACTTTGTATATTGTGGATATCAGTTCTTTATCAGATGTGTCTTTTGCAAATATTTTCTCTCAGTCTGCAGCTTATCTTCTCATTCTCTTGAACTGCCATCCTTTTTTCCCTTTTATTTTCATGTTTTTGACTCCCCATCATGTTCTCTAAAGTAACCATTCCAAACTTTTCAGGATTTTGAAGTCTGTGAATGTTCAACTTAAAGTTTCTCTTTATCTTCACCTCTCTCTTTCTTTCACGTCTATGTTCCTCCAGTTTAATCACCCAACTTTGGCCTGATCCAATAGCTTCCAGACTTCATTATCTTGCCCAAATCCACTCTCATATGCTTATTTGCCTACTAATATTCTCTATTCTCCTTTAAAAACAACCTAGAAATGTTCTTCAATTCTTATTCCTGGTAACTCCCACTCTATCTACACTTACCCATGTTTTTAAATGACAACTATTTTCTTTAAACATAACCTGTATGCCAGTGCCTCTACTTTATTTTCATCCACTCACCCTGTAAATTCTTTCAGTCTGGCTTTGCCTGTTGCTTCACTGAATTTTACTCAGAAGTCACCAACGACCAACTGATAATCAGTTTTCTGTTTTCTTCCTCCCTAATATCTCTTTGGTAATAGATTTTATTATATCTTTACTGAAGCTCTTTTCTTACTTGGTTTCTGAGACTCTCTAAAAATTCCATTAGTAACCAAGTAAAATACCTTACTAACGTTCCCTCAAACATAATGGGAACTTCCCAACCTGAGGCCAATGTTTATAGTTCTGCTTTCTTTGAAATAAACAATGGTTTTGTGTGGTACAATCTCTACCTACTTCAAGTTATGATGCAAGAAATTTGTCAGATACACAACAATATCGAGTATACAAGATCCAAGAGGACAAATGTCTTTCTTATTCTCTGTTGTGTCTCCAGGATCAGCGACACATCAAATACTAAACAACAATTGAATAAATGTATTTAACATCTGAAAGAAAATTCAGAGGTCATCTACTCCAATCCCCTTTGACTTTCCCATGTTGATAAAATAAATTACTGGCAAAGCTGGAACATTAGAGGTCATTCCAATGTTCATTTCCACATTTTAATGCTGCCTCTGTTATATTACTAAATTGTCATGGAACCTTTCCTTTTCAAGGTATCTTTAAAATAAAGTAATGATGTGGGGCTGGCCTGGTGGTGTAGTGGTTAAGTTCGCATGCTTCCCTTCAGTGGCGCAGAGTTCGCAGGTTCGGATCCTGGGCACAGACCTAGGCACCACTTATCAAGCCATGCTGTGGTGGTGTCCCACATATAAAGGAGAGGAAGATGGGCATGGATGTTAGCCCCAGGCCAGTCTTCCTCAGCAAAAAGAGAAGGATTGGCAACAGTTGTTAGCTCAGGGCTAATTTGGCTCACCAAAAA
The DNA here is from genome assembly GCF_020826845.1 of Diceros bicornis minor. Classification (NCBI taxonomy): domain Eukaryota; kingdom Metazoa; phylum Chordata; class Mammalia; order Perissodactyla; family Rhinocerotidae; genus Diceros; species Diceros bicornis. The sequence goes on from NC_080762.1 coordinate 32,594,790, forward strand.
AAAAAAAAAAAGTAATGACTTACTAAATTAAGAAAATCTCCTATTGTGATTATCAGGAATTGTGAACTTAGTTAATGTATTATCCAACACCCAACACTTCATAATTTTACTCTTACATATGCCTTTTTTTCCCCTTGAGATTGGGTTCATCTGTTATAAGTATATCCAAATATACATACATTTTTATGGGGGGGTATATACATTTTAGAGAAAAACTTATAGCATACTCTATCTCAAAATTCTGTAATGTCTTCCAATAGCATGAGAAAAAGGTCCCCCAAATGTCATATGTTCTAAGTAACATATGAAGCTGTCATCTATTCAAAAACTAAACCTTGCTCATTCAGAAGTAAAAATGAAAATGTCCACTTTAATATTACCTTGAAGTCATCTATTGGCAGCATAATCTACAACATCTAATTTTATGAGATTGTAGTGCCTATGAGCTCCCACTCATCCCACTAAAATTTGTTGGCTGCTTTTCATATTCAAGGCACCATTCTAGTCTCTGTAAGGATAGAAATGAACTCGGTAGCTTGGAGAAGTTTGTAATATTGTGTGAAGGCAATAATAACATTGAGCAACTGGGCTGTGGTTTTCATATCTAAAAATGGTGATAAAAATTCTTGTCCTGCCTAGCTCACGGTGTGCTTGGAAGAGTCAGATAAGCAGTGAAAGCACTTTGTAAAATATAAATAACTATATAAATCCTAATTATTATTACTATACTGATTACATGATAGCAAATTATCAAAGACCAATGTGTGTAAAGCAATGAGGCCTGTAGCAGATAAGAGAAGGAGAAATGAACATGGAGTACAGGGTTAGGGAAATCTTTATAAAGGAAGGTGCTTCCATTTCCATCATCACCTCTGTCATCTCATATCTAGACTGTGGACACTGCCTATCAGTGGCCCACCTCCCCCCAGTCTCTTCTTACTTTAATCTATTGCACCACTGCCCCACCAAATTCTTACGGGTCTTCACAATCCTTTTGTTAACACCTTCAAACACTCCTAGGACCCCAGCCTTATTTCCAACTGCTCAGTTTCCCTAACTTTCCTGTAGCAAAATTGCCTGTAGCAACAATTGCTTATATCATTAATTTGGTAATTTATTTTTATTTGTTCCAGCAAAGATTTAATGTGGCTCATTTGGCAATTAATCATGTAATGTAATTCCTTGTGGTATCTGTTCTGCTGTTGCATCAAATTGTTACTAATATTTTCTTTTTATTTACACAATTTCCCCTTTTTAATTTTAATTTTTTGTTTGTTTGTTTTGGTCTCCCTGTCAGACACTAATTGCCCTTAAAAACTGACACTGTGTTTTAATCTTTTCTCCACACTCACACCCCCAGGGTCATGCATAGGATTTTGCTTCAATCTACAAATTTATTGATGGACAATTCTGCAAAGCACAATCCTTCCTACTAAAGAGAGAGGATATAGTTCCTGTCTATGAAAAGCAAAAAATATAAGATATTAGCAATTCTGCCCTGTGCCTCCCAGATCCCTTTTCAAGACTGAAGGTTTTATTCCCTTGGTTGCTGGGAAGGTTGTCTACTGATCTTCCCAGGAATTGCCTCTGCTGAAGCATCCCTCCCCCAAAGCACACCTCCTTCTCAAAGCAGACCGCATCCAAGAACTCATTAATGCCAGGAAACAAGGACCCAGCTCCCTCACCCCAATTTGGGACAGCTCTGAAGGGCCATCTTAGCTTCAGAGCATCCCTGAGGGGTCAGCTGAATCCTTTTTGTGATTCCACTGCAGCTAAACTTCTCCCTTTGCCCAATCCAGCTTCTTTCTCTTTTCTGTATAAAGCTTCCTGCACACTAATATCCATTTCAGTCTCCTTCCCAAGCAATCCCACCTCTGACCAAAAATATGAAATAAATACAAATGAACACAAAGCCCATTATGTTTCCCTTTTCATTTGCCCCCCAGGAATTCTTAGCTAAACTTCATGTTCAATTAAGGTAATTTATCTATGTTTGATTTACAGTCATTTCCCCCTCATGCTTCACTGTTAATCCACTTCTCATATTTTAACAAGTATCTATTGTGTACCTTTCTTATCAAAATCAGTCTTAAAACATTTTTTAAAGTATATGAAAGGAAAGAACAGTCTTGAGAGAAGAAAAGGAGAGAAAAAATAATTTCCCCATAAGAGAGGTGTAAAATTCCACAGAAGTTCAAGGAAGGGATGTTAAATGTTTGGTTGTAATCATCATAAAACAAACAAACAAACAAAAAACTTTAAATAAGACTAGATCTTAAGATAGGATTGGCAGATAGAGATAAAGGAGTAGTAGATAATCTGCATGAAGAGGGGAGGGGTAGATAAGCCTGGAAAGATTAGTGGCCCCATAACATGAGCTAGCCCACAAAGGATGACTAGCATTAGACGAATATAAAAGAAGACAGAGAAATACTAAATGGATATTACAGAAAACCCAAGTTACAGAGGTAGAAATGAGCATTACGTAGACTTATGTGAAAGAATAAAAAAATAAACAAGACATCTCAACTAGAAGAAAAAGATCCACCAATGCTTCTAAAATCAATGCCATATCAAAAAGTCAGATATAGAACTTCACAGAGAATTCTGAAAGTATACTGCTTTTAAAATGCAAGGCAGAAAAAAACGCCATATACAAACAAGTCCTTTACCATTGTTTTAACAAGTGTCAGGAACCATCTTCTTTGTTTCCTACAAAAGGATAATGTTTTATTTCTCTGCTTAGGAAAGTTTCTGCCTTCCAATCAACTTCTGTCGTCTACTATCAGTCAGTTTCCAGTGAAGGGATACAAACCGCACCAATAATTTCAACAGGAAAAATTTAATATAAAGAATTACTAACTAGTAAAAGGTAGTTAATGTCTAAAAGAGGTAATACAATTCTCTAAAAACTACAGGAATAGCAAATTTAGGGAGAAAGTTCTACTTTTAGGGCTAAGGGAGAAGACCTAAAGAAGAGGCCCAATTATAAGCTCTCCCATCCCCTTGCCACAGACGGATATTCAGACTTTCTTGGGAAGAGCATGACAGCAACCCACTGGAGCCCAGTGGAGACAATCCTATGAATATCTTATATGATGTTTACCTCATTGTGTGTGTTTGTCTCTTTATTTGTCTTGTACGCCCTTCAGAGTATGAGTTGCTTGAGATTAGGGTATGTAACTTATTCATCATTATATGGTAGTGTAGTACCCGGGACATTATAGACATTATCTGTTGAATGATTAAATGGTTGAATAAATAAATACATGAATTCATTTTATCATAATGGTCCAGCAGACTCACATTCTTACACATTCAATATACATACACACATATAAACACAAATATACAATTTGGACATTTTAAAATTAATTTTATAAAAAACTGCTTTGGAGTTTAAATAAATACATAGCCTCAGAATTAACTAATTATTTTGAAAATGCATAGCAATTATTGGGCAAATTTCTGAGATTCAAAGATTTTAGTAATTTATTAATGCTGATTATTTTTAGAAAATCTCAATTTTTTAGATTATAATCATGACTAGGATTATATTATTATAACCTTGTTCAATTATTTATGTAGCTGAGAAGTAAGTACTTATGCTGGAGGATTCCTCTACTTCACTTTTCAAATGAAAAAGGTCTTTATTCAGAGCTTAGGAAAATGAGAAATGCTGGTTTATTGATCATAATCCTCTTTCATGTAGTAAATCCCCATCTATTGGAATTTTAGCATGTAACTAAAAGTCAAGTGTCATAGTCTTTCACTGTTGCAACTTCTGACATATGTGTGCATATGTTTGTAAATAATTACTGCATTAGACAATTATGAACACCTTGTTAAATGGTCCATAATGTCATTTCTTTCTCTTTCTTTTTGTGTCTTCTAAGTAACATCGCTATTATAAAAATTTAAATAATAGTGCAGTGTAGAAGCAGCTAGTAATAACTCTGATGCTGAGTAACTTGACAAAGAGAAATAACTCCTCTCTTTGACTTTGTTTTTCTAGATTTTGTCCCTCGAGCAGTTTCTCTATATCCAGATTTCTTACGGCATTTTTAAAATGTTAGTTCTGCTACTGTCTCCTGATGCTAAGAAAATATTTCCTGACGTAGAACAAAGTAGAAGACTTCATTAGTATCTCTATCAGAAAAAAAAAGTTCTGTGAAATTACAGACCTAAAAACTAGACCATTTTTATCTGAAAACCTGAGTATTGGTTGCCTTGCAGAAAAACTTTCCTCTAGAGAAAAAGAAACAAATTCTACTAATGCAGAAACGAGTTTGAATTAAGTTTGAATAGATGGGAAAAACATACGAGAGGAGGAAGTTCGATTTATTTTAATATTGCTTTTTAAGTGACCTGCTTTGCATCACTAGGCCCAGGAAAGCAAAAATAAGTATTACAAATGAAGTAGAATTAAAATATTCTTCTACTTTATAAATACAAATTCATGTCAAAATATTACAATATTTAAAATTTTTTCTTTAAGAGAAAATTTGGAAAATAGTACATGTATGCAAAACAAGATCCATTTATCACTGTATTTATCATATAATAACATCAACTGCAGCCATCATGCCAATACTCAATGACAGATGGCACATGATATAAAGAAATCCAGTTATTTACTTCTACATCATACAAAATCTGTCACATTAAAAAGACTTTTGCTCATATTAAAGCTACTTCTAATTTTCTCTGCCAGAGTAAGCAATTTATTAGGCAGCATGTTTGATGAGAGCAATTAAATTCCCATCTTTTCAGGATGGTAGCATCTTTCATGGGCAAGACATACAACTTCAAACAAAAGCACCAAATGAAAAGAAAGGAGAAAAAAAAAAAGCCAGTTGCATAAGTTTTCACTAACCTAGTTTTTTCTGTCCCCAGCTGCCAAAATATAACAACGGGTGACTTTATGATAATAACATTCTACATGGAAAACACAGAAGTAAACACCCGATAGAAAAAAGCGTAGATTATGTTCATTGCTATATAGACCCTTGACAGACATCTAGCAAGTCCACTTCACCTGGTACATCATAGTTCAGAAGAGAAAGCTAACGACTAGAAGGGAAATGGTTTGTACAAGGATCTTTGGGTTGCAAATATCAGTGATGCACTCGGGCAATCTTCAATAATGAGGACATATGATATAGCTAGAATGGTAATAAGGCAGAAAAGACTCTCATAAGAATCAAAGAAAAGAAATTTTAAGTCGTTCAGGATCCCTGTAGCTCTCTTCTTGTTGCTCCAATGGCAGTAAGTGCAGGAGTTTGTGCATCTTCTTGACTTCAAAGCACCTCCATTAACAAGGCTTAGGTATTCATTATGTCCCAGCTTCTCTCAGTGTGCTGTCTGTCTAATTCTCCTTCTACGAGCGAGGTTACCCTTTATTCTACATATTATTTTCTCACCTCAATCAGCTTCTTCTCAAACATTCGCTAAACATTTGCTTAATCAGAGCTTCTTGATACTTGTAAATACCCGTAACTTCTGCATATTAACGTCTCCTCATGGACTTTCTCTGCCTCGCGACCTTTCTGTTACGTTCTCATTGCTCTTGCCTGATTGTCTCCTTATTTCATAGTTCAAGTTCCCAAGAGATGAAACCTGATTCACTTGAGTGACCTCTACTGTTTGAGAGAACAGGGCTTCCCAGACCAGGCTGTTCATGGGCCTCTGCCCATTATGGACTTGATTGGCTCTGGACAAAGGAGAGGTTAGGAGAAGGGGCAAGTAACATGGAAACCACATGGTTTCCCCTGCTCAAGGAATAGGTACACAGAAGGTGCCATTTGTCAGGAACTGTACGTGAAGAAGTGTCCATTATACATACCTGACATCTCCCACTCCCTTTATGTGTATATTCCATACACTTCTCAAACTGAAATGCACACTATTCTCTTCATATAATCTACCTTTTCCACTTCTATATGGACTTGTTCATTTGTTCCTTCTGTCTTAGAAATCCTCCAATTCCCATCTCATCTCTCTTTGTTGAGATCTTATTCCATGTTCAGGGTTCATTCTTAAATGCCATTTTCTCAAAGCCCAGCTTATTCTCTTTAGCATTTTACTTCTAATTTTTATGGCACTCACATTCTGTCTTATACTGCAGGTGTTTGGGTGTTTCATTTCCTAACTTAGATTTTAATTTTCTTTAAGGGGCTAGAGTATTTGTATCCTGCTTTATCTAAGTGGCACCTAGTCCAGTGTTATGTGTTTAGTGCTCATTAAATTCTCACAGAATAAATTAATTCAATCATTCAACAAATATTTACTACATGCCTAATATGTACTAGGCACTATTGTAAGCTCTGGGGATACAGCAGTGAACAAAAAAGGCAAAAACCCCTATTCTCTTAGAACTTAACTTACATCTTTTTTTTTTTTTAATTTAATTAATTAATTTATTTATTTTTCCTCCCAAAGCCCCAGTAGATAGTTGTATGTCATAGCTGCACATCCTTCTAGTTGCTGTATGTGGGACGCCGCCTCAGCATGGCCGGAGAAGCAGTGCGTTGGTGCGCGCCCAGAATCCGAAGCCGGGCCACCAGCAGCGGAGCGCGCGCACTTAACCGCTAAGCCACGGGGCCGGCCCAACTTACATCTTATTGTATGACAAAATAAGCAGATAGATAAGTAAAATATGTAGTATAAGAGAGGGTGGTTATTGTGATGGAGAAAAACAAAGCAGGGAAGAAAAATCTGGAGTGCTATGAGCTGGGAGTAATTTAACAGAGTGGTCAGGGAAGCCCTCACTGAGAAGGTGACATTTGCACACAGACCTGTAAGAGTTTTGGCTTTTTCCAGCGCTATGGTTCTACTTACACTTTAGGAGAATCACTTTGTTGTGTTCAGCAGACCTTGAATAGGGGCAAGAATAGACTCAGCGGGACTGGTTGGAGGCTCCTGTAACAATCAAGGTGAGACATGAAGTCGGCTTGGACCAGGATGGTAGTGGTAGAGACGGTGAGAAGTGGTCAGATTCCGGATATAATCTGAAGGTAGAGCTGACAGATTTTGCTGACAAATTGCATGTGAGGTGTAAGGGGAAAAGAAAATTTAAAAATGACTTCCAAATTTTTTGGCCTGTGCCAAAGGGAGGATGGAGTTGCCATTTGCTGAGTCAGAGAATATTACCAAAAAAGAGGTTGGTGCAGGAGACAACCAGGAGTTCAGTTTGAGATGTCATATAGGAAGTTGGGTGTGAGAATCTACATTTCAGAAGAGAGAGCCAGAAACTGAGATATAAATTTGGGAGTCATCAGATTACAGATAGTATTTAAAGTCACAAGGATTAGAAAAGATCACCTGAGAAAAAAGTGTAGAAAAAGAAGTGAAGAAGTCTAAGGACTGAGAGTTCTGGGGCTTTCCAAAACATAGGGATGTGCGTTCACTTCATTCGTTTAACACTTTGCATCATACTGACTTCTATCAAGATTCCCACTTTACAGATGAGGAAAACGAATCTCGCAGGAGTCAGATGCCTGCAGTGACACACTAGAAAATGGCAGTAGCTGTAATTCAAACCCTTGTGATCTGGCTTCAGAATTGCTCTTCACCACTGCTATATGGTGAATATAGCACCAATGACTATAACCCACGTGCCGCCTGTTGCATAGTAGATATTCAATAAATGTTCGCTGAATTCCTAGTACATTAGCAACAATTTCATTCCTAAATCTAGAAATAAGCCTTCATCAAATAGCATCTAGGCAGTTTAGGAAAGCAACCATGAAGCCAAAGAGGAATTTTCATGTGGAGAAGGTGGGAAGGCCAAGGGTATAATTTAGGCCACTTACAGGTAGAGTGGCCACAGCTGTTTCTATTCCCTCCTGGTTACCTCTGAGATTATCAAGCAAAACCCACATGCTTCTGAAGCAGTCCAAACACACAAGCAGACACTTAACATCCATTTCCTTGTTCAAATGCCCCATATGCTGGACCCTGATTAGTTCTTTTGGCACCGGCACCCAAACCAATCCAGACTGGTTACTTTCTGGCTGATCGTGTTCTACAATAAAGTTGAGCAGAGACTCAAACAAAATGAAATGTCAGTTCAGTGCCAAAAGTATTCTGATCTTCCCATTTTAGTTAACAATACAAAAAACACACAGGCAAGAGTTTAGATTTAACCTGGTGCTGCAGAATGGCTCCTGGGATGTCTTCAGTAACACAGAGAGGGCATATTTCAGTTCTCCTAAGTATGTCAGCTTGTTTCTTCTAAATTAGGCACACTTTTATATTAGCCAAGAAAAGAGGGAAAGGAGACTATTTAATGTTGTGAAAAATGAACTGGTGTATCCCTGGCTCTAGTGAAATACACTATTGGATATAAAATATAGCCAATGGCTACTCAGGTATTGGTGTCTCCTCCTGGATCAAGACTCATAGGTCCCAGTCTTTTCTTAGGGAGCACTCGCGGTGAAGAGTTGGGTTTTGTGGTGTCATCACTCATAATGCATGGATGGGTTGTCAGCTGCAGCAAGCCAGTTTGAGATCAAGACTCAGACCTTTTACAAGTGACCCCACTCTACCTTTCCCCCACCCCCAAACACAGACACACACACACACACACACACACACACACACACACACACGAGCTCTTTGTCCATTCATCAGATTAACGGTAGCTTTCCTTTGGTCCTTCTCTCTCAAGCCTGTTTCATTAGAATCAAGGGATTATATATTGCATCGACTTATCTCTTCCTAAAACCCAGTCAATGTAGTGAGAAATCTAATTAATACTTTATTAACTGCTTTATCATACTAAGGGAAATAAGTTTAATAAGTCATACATTCTTCTGATTAGTTGTACTGACCTATTTTTAATTCACAATATAAGACAAACATATTCACTTATATATACTCTAAATAGCCAATGCTCCTGTTTTATTGAATGTTTTTATAAAACATTTGGTTTTATTTTGTGGTTTAAAACTTTAATATTTGGGTTTAGTTAGAGGTTCATTTGGTTATTATGTGTGTTCTAATTTGAGGTTCACTTGTGGATTATTTTCTTATTTAAAAGGGAAATTACGGTTTCTGTGAATGTGTGAATTACTCTGAATACTTTTTGATTAATATTCATGATTTGAAGATTGTTTTCATAAAAATGTTGTGCTTAGAGGCACCATTTAAAAGCATACAGGGAATGCTGTTATCATTTTATTTACTATTATTTATACAGATTTTTTATGACATATTGCTGACCTGTGAAATCAAATACATCAGTTTAATTAATGTTCTTTCTTTATGGTGCAACATGGTCAATTAACTAGTTTCCTTTAAGAAATCCCTGTGTCAGATGCAAAGTTACATTTAGCCTGATGTTGATTTATTTTTACACATATGCAACCAACTGCAACTCAGCTGTGAAAGAAAGCAACCAGATTTAATCAACAATCCATTACTTGATTTCAAATGACACCTTTAAAACATCTAACTTCCAATGCCCAAACATCATTGTAAACACCTTTCTTAAGCAAGGTTGCTTCTAAAAATAAGCTGATCAGATTGCCAGATATAAAAACATGACGCGTTCATTATATATTTATAGAATGTAGCTTTATTTATATATCAGAAAGGCATTTTTTTTTTCTGAAATGGCTCTTGTTTATGACTCTCTAGTACTTTCCACAACAAAATTCTTAGATAAAAGTATATACTTAAAAGACAGACAAGCCAGTAGTCCAAAATCTTAAGTTCAGGTACCCTATGTTTTAGAAATTCTCCTCAGTTGTGCAGGAAAATAATAAAAAATGCTATTTTTATTCAATAGATTCCTAAATATGTTTATGTCCTGGTAGGAAAATAGCAGAAGAGATTATCTTAGCATTGGAAGTCAATATAAAAATTCACTTCTATGCATAATGTGACAGATATTTGCCCAATGTGTATCACTACGGATATTTTAATAAAAATCTTGATAAACGTGTCAATTTCCTACACACAAACTCCAAGGTGGGGCATACTTACCCAAGATAAATAATAATTTCCTCTGGGCAAAAAGGAGAAAAAGAATACTGATTTATTTAATTTTATAACTTGTACTGATCCTAGAGGAATATTAAGTTTAGATGTCATAAGAATTATCACTGCATAAACATCATAAATACCACCACGATTATCGCAGTGACGGAAGATTTCCTGTAGATTGCAAAAGTTCCTTCAGCCTCAAAAAGTTTAGAGCAAGAGGCATGGTTTGATGTGCCCCCTAGAATTAGTGACTCCCTTGTAACCCCTGCCAATGCCTGCTGACATAGCAAGTGCTTAACGACATGTTTTTTCTTTCTTATCAGTGGTAGCTGAGCACCTTGTAGAACATATGTGGTAATTTGATAATCGCAAAAAACCTCCAGGGGCCGACCCAGTGGCGTAGCGGTTAAGCATGCGCTCCACTTTGGCGGCCTGGGGTTCACAGGTTCTGATCCCAAGTGTGCGCGGATGCACCACTTGTCAAGCCATGCTGTGGTGGCGTCTCATATAAAGTAGAGGAAGATAGGCACAGATGTTAGCCCAGGGCCAGTCTTCCTCAGCAAAAAGAGGAGGATTGGCATCGGAAGTTAGCTCAGGGCAAATCTTCCTCAGGAAAAAAAAAAAAAACCTCCAATGTTTATTTATATCAAAATTTGTCCTGTTAAAGACAGAAATTTTAGACTTGAGTACTTTGGTTGTTCAGCTGAATAAATATTTAATAGTTAACCTTTCCAGAAAAATCTTTAGATTGAAAATGGAGAGGGTGAAAACATAGAAATTCTCACATAGGTTACATGGAAAAGGAACCTTTAATGTCAGATGAAGGGATGCAATGGAAATGCTGATGAGAGGACATGCAGACTAGGCTACAGATGTTAATTTAAGATAATATAATGCAAAATGTGACCAGCTGTAAAAGCCTATAAATTAATATCCTGCCATACTGTGTGAAGATTATAAAGCTAGAGCTTAATGGTTTTAATAAAAACAAAAACAAAATGACTATGTCTTTGAGAGAGCTTCAAAAATACATTCAATTAATGGAATTAAGCAACAGAATGCTATTTATATTTTCTAGGTGAAATCATGGTTGAACTAAAAACAAGCCAGCCAATATGCAAAAAAAAAAAAAAAAGCCATCTTCTGGTATGTTTACTTTCAGATTACCAACAAAATAAAAGATATATTTGCTAATGTGGAATGGTTACCACCAAAATGACTCAAAAACTCCTGCATGGAAATAATATAAGCTTATGGACTTAGAATATGATTATTTACACTTTATATTATTGCATACATTTATTTTTCCTTAGATTTTATTTAATTGAACCATTTTTTTCCAGAAATTAACATTTAACTTTTGCACCTATATTTAATTGAAAGCCTGGTCTTCTAACAAAAAAATTAAAAGAGTATTACGTTCATGAATCATATACGCTGAATTAATGTAACATTGCCTAGTACAATGCTACTGCAATGTTACCGTCTATAATGGGGGAACTTAACTGGTTGAGGCTTAGAGAAAATTTCATTGTGTTCTATCTCATCTTTGAAAATAATGAAAATAAAGTGGCATATATTGCAGGTAAGAAGTAATAAAATTATTCTAAAATATGAATTGTATAATATTAAATATCAGGTACGACATATTTGCATTTGAAAAGTCAACTCTTCATAACATTACAAAAGTATTTATTTCAATCTAATTTTCCCCAGCATATAATAAAGAACAGCACTTTTTGAGAAATGAATATAGGAACTGTTTATTAAAGATAAATATTATCTTAAATTACATATCTGAAAGGTTGATATTAGCTAATTTAATAGCTGAGTTTTGAAAAAAGATACTATTTAATATGATCATCTGATATCATACATCTCAGATAAAAAAAATTTTTAATTTAGTCTTAAACTTGGTGTTCTAGAGTCACATTTTTCTCCATTGAAACATCCAGGAAACCAGGTTTTATAACACATTGCACTAGCAGTCTACTTTGTATTATCTTTACAAAAACAAGCTCCGCACATCCATGGTACTAGGCAGTCCTAGGACATGAGGATGAAGATTTCATAATGACCAGTGAAACACTTAAAGCACAAATTGGCTACTTTACAATTATTCATTCTTCTGCCGTGGCATAATTTTATTGTCCAAAAATTGGGTATGGAACTCTTCACTTACATGTTTTCTTTTCCTTCTTAACAAAATAAATAAGTCACAATCTTACATTAGAGCTCTTCAGAAATATACATATATTTTAACAGCTTATTCATACCACAGTTGCTGCAATTGGAACTGAAACATCTTTGCTGTTTTTAAACCTGCAGTTATTTTTTATTACCCCTTTATTTTTTAATAAATAGTTTGTATAAGATTATAATTTATCCTCAAAACTAACATTTTCTTCCATTTTATGTACTATGATATATTTTTATGTGTAATCTCAATAACAAATGCAATCGAGATCTAAACTCTTCTCACAGTATAAACTAAAAATTTGAGTGCATTACAGAGAAGAAACAACATGATGAGAACTGCATGTAAGTTACATGATCTTTTAGGGAGGAAAACTAACTAGAGTCCAGTTAGAGTTTAATATTATTGGCAAAATACGTTTTATAAATTAAAATACATTTCCTCTAGAATCACCTTTTAAACTACCGGAAAGGGAGAAAAACACTTCTTAGCTTTGTTGTTTCCTAATTCTCAATTTAAATTTGACCAACACTGACTGCTTATTTGTGTTCGTATGTTATTTGAACCCCTGCCTTGTCCGACAAAAGATTTCAAGCAGCTACAAAAAATGAACAGCCCTCAAAAAGATAAGTATATAACGTGCAGAAATCAGATTTGGCAAAAATAGATCTATCACAAGGTTATCACACACATTGTGGCACAATAGGCCAGGCACTGTGCTATGTCCTGAGATTTAGAAATACGTAAAACTAAGTCGGCCATTTGCTCACATATGAGTGAAGATAACAGAAATCCTCTAGAAGAAAAAGAAATGGATCATTGAATAAAGTGAATACAAGGGCTTATTCTCAGCACAATTGTCAAAGAGGAACATACATCTTCAGAACTGTGGCTTCTTTCAACAATTAGCTTTGTTTCCTTGGACTGCTTTTATCCCCATCAACATGCTGCTTCCTGACTGCTCAAAGTGGGGATCTGCTCCCAGATCATTTATGATCAGAATCTCACCATCCCCAAATTTATCAGGGTAAATGTTATAAAACAAAAATATGCTATAGAAGAGGATTACAGCAAATTTCCTACACCCTTTCATGCCAAAGACCTTTAGTAGACAACACTTGAACCACCACCACCCGAACACCACCAACAACACACACCAATTATCTAACTTAAAATGATCCTAAAGAAAGAAACTGAGGCCAAGTGCAAGGACGAAGTTGCTATAGCTGCAAATACAGACGCTTTGGGACAGACAATATCTCACCGTAAATTTTGAATTACATTGTAGAGAATCTCAATCTCCATTTGTGCTTAATCACTCTAAAGGAAACATACACCTACAGTAGGTTTTTATCTCTAAGCAAAAAATAAAACAACTAACCTTGGCCTCATTGTGTTAGCAAAGCATCTCCTATTCTACTCCTATTTGTTTCCATTTTTTAAATCATAAAATGAACTCAGCTTTACCTTAGTGCAAATATTTAAAATGCTTATACCATTTAGTATTATGAACACAAAGTAAAATATTGGCTACAAAAAACTAAGGATATCAGAATGATTTCAAACTCAGAAATAATTATGGTGAGAGGGTAGAGTGTTGGCATGGGGAAAGGGAAGACATAAACTCATTCAGAGTTAAAAATAAGAAAATAAACCACCGTAGACAAACCTTTAGCTAGACTAACCAAGAAAAAAGGGGAGAGGACTCAAATAAATGAAATTAGAAATGAAAGAGGAGAAGTTACAAGTGATACCACACAAATACAAAAGATAATAAGATACTACTATGAACAATTATATTCCAACAAACTGGACAACCTAGGAGATATGGATAAATTCCTAGGAACATACAACCTACTAAGACTGAATCACGAAGAAATAGAAAATATGAATAAAGCACTTACTAGTAAGAAGATTGAATCAGTAATCAAAACCTCCCAACAAACAAAAGTCCAGGACCAGATGGCTCCACTGGTGAATTCTATCAAATATTTAAAGAAGAATTAATACCAATTCTTCTCAAACTCTTCCAAAAAATAGAAGAGGATAGAAAACTTCCACTCATTTTACAACATCACCCTTATACCAAAACCAGACAAGGATGCTACAAGAAAAGAAAATTACAGGCCAGTATACCTGATGAACATAGATGCAAAAGTCTTCAAGAAAATATAAGCAAAACAAATTTAACAGTACATTAAAAGGATCATACACCATGATCAAGTGGGATTTATTCCAGGTATGTAAAGATGGTTCAACATACACAAATCAATCAAGTGACACACCAAATTAGCAATATGCAGGATAAGAATCATACGATTATCTCAACAGGTATAGAAAAAGCATTTGACAAAATTCAACATCCTTTCATGCTAAAAACTCCTAAAAACTGGGTACAGAGGGAATGTACTTCAACATAATAAAGGTCATATACGACAAGCCCATAGTTATCATCATACTCAATGGTGAAAAGTTGAAAGGTTTTCCTCTAAGATCAGGAATAAGACAAGGATGCCCACTCTCACCACTCTTATTCAACATAGTACTGGAAGTCCTAGCCAGAGCAATTAGGCAAGAAAAAAAAATAAAAGGCATGCAAACAAGAAAGGAAGAAGTATAATTGTCTCTATTTGAAGGTAACATGATATTATATATAGAAAACTGTAAAGACTCCATCAAAACGCTGTTAGGACTAATAAACAAACACAACACAGTTGCAGGATACAAAGTGTATACAAAAATCAGTTGTGTTTCTATATACTAAAACAAGCTATCAGAAAAAGAAATTAGGAAAAAAATCCCATTTATAATTGCATCAAAAAGAATAAAATACCTAGGAATAAATTTAACCTAGAAAATGAGAGACAGTACACTGAGAACTATAAGACATTGATGAAAGAAACCGAAGAAGACACAAATAAATGAAAAGCTATTCTGTGCTCATGGATTGGAAATTAATATTGTTAAAGTGTCCATACTACTTAAAGCAATCTACAGATTCAATGCATCCCTATAAAAATTCCAATGGCATTTTTCACAGAAATAGAAAAAACAGTCCTAAAATTTGTATGGAACCACAAAAGATCCCAAATAGCCAAAGCAATCTTAAGAAAAACAAACCTGGAGGCATCACACTTCCTGCTTTCATCTATATTATAAAGCTATAGTAATCAAAACAATATGATATTGGCACAAAAACAAACACAGATCAATGGAACAGAATAGAGAACCTGGAAACAAACCTATGCATACCTGGTCAATTAATCTACAACAGAGGAACCAAGAATATACAATGAGGAAAGAATAGCCTCTTCAATAAATGGTATTGGGAAAATTGGATAGCCACATACAAAAGAATGAAACTGGACCACTATCTTATGTCATACATGAAAATCATCTCAAATGGGTTAAACATTTGAATGTAAGACCTGAAACCATAAAACTCCTAGAAGAAACTATAGATGGTAAGCTCTTTGACCTTGGTCTTAGCAATAATTTTTTGGATTTGACACCAAAAGTAAAGGCAACAAAAGCAAAAATAAACAAGCGGAACTACATCAAATTAAAAAGCTTCTGCAGAGCAAAGGAAACTATTTATGAAATGAAAAGGCAACTTACAGAAAGGGAGAAAATATTTGCAAATCATATATCTGACACCCAAAATATGTAAAGAACTCATACAACTCAACAGCAAAAATACAATCTGTTTAAAAAATGGGCAGAAGAACTTAAAAAACATTTTTCCAAAGAAGACATACAAATGGCCAACAGGTATATGAAAATGTGCTCAACATCACTAATCATTAGGGAAATGCAAACCAAAACCACAATGAGATATCACTTTACATCTGTTAGAATGGCTATCATCAAAAATGCAAGCGAAAAGTGTTGGTGAGGATGTGGAGAAAAGGGCACACTTCTGCACTGTTGGTGAGAATGTACATTGGTGCAGCCACTGTGGAAAATAGCATGGAGGTTCCTCAAAAAACTAAAAATAGAACTACCATATGATCCAGCAATCCCACTTCTGGGTATATATCTAAAGGAAATGAAAAGAGGACCTCAAAGAACTATCTGCACCCCTATGTTCATTGCAGCATTATTCACAACAGCCAAGCTATGGAAACAACCTAATTGTCCATCTGTGGATGAATGGATAAAGAAGATGTGATAGATATATATGTACATATATATATAGAGAGAGAGAGGCAGAGAGGGAGAGAGTAATATTAATAGTAATATTATTATTATATATTATATATATATTATTTAGTCATGAAAAAGAAGGAAATCCTGCTGTTTGTGACATGGATGGACCTTGAGGGCATTATACTAAGTGAAATAAGTCAGACAGAGAATGACAAATACTGTATAATCTCACTGATCTGTGAACTAAAAAAACCAAACTTGTAGAAACAGAGACTGGAATGGTGTTTACCAGGAGCTGAGAGGTGGGGGAAAAGGGGAGACTTGGTCAAAGAGTACAAAGTTCCAAAAAAAAATAAATAAGAAAAATAAAAGCACTATGGAGGAAAAGAAAAAAGACAGCTAGAAAGGACTTGTTTGCTGAACAAAGTGACTCTCCTTGGCTGGTAAGACTCACTTTTTCATTTAAAAAAAGCAACTTTTTAAAAATGAATAAAGCTAGAAAGGAACAGAAAGCATAAATGAAGGTGTAAAATAGTGATCAATATCAACAGCAGTGTTGAGAGCCACTAGCAGAAGTAAAGTTTGGCATGGCAACAAAGGTACTCTGGGAGTGGAAAATAAGAAACCAGTTATGGAGAAGATTTAACAGACTTTCAAAAACCTAAGTGTAATTTCCCACTGTCATTTAACCTGATTTGTCCTTCCCTAATTCTCACACTGCTGTCACTATCTGCTGCTGGTAGAACATCATCACCATTTGTTGAGAATTTATTACATGCCAGACAGTGAGTTCAAGTGATTTACACAGATCATTTCATTTATTCCTTACATCTACTCTATGAGGTTGGTATTATCACTCTAAGCTCACCATTCAGAACACTAAATTTTGCAGAGGTGACATAATCTTTCCCAAACCACAACAGATTGTGGAAATGGAAAGTCTGGGATTCAAACTCAAGCCCGTGTGTTTCCAAAGGCTATGCTCTGAACCATTACACTCTTCAGTGACTGAGGAAGAACGTAAATAAGCTGTTTCTGCAAGTTTGAGACATCATATCCATTTGGCTCCGTTTTCCACTCCAGCTATATCACTACCTGTAGCTGAAGCTTTAGTGCTTCACAATAAACAAACTTCACAAAGATTACTTTGATTCAGTAAGAAATGTTTGCATCAAGCTCAATGTACTATTTGCTTAAGGCAGCAAGAAAGAAAGTAATTCAAAAAGATTTCCAGCAATGGTATTTAAAATAAATATATCCAGGCTTAAGGGGTTAACATTTAGTTATCTAGGAATTTACTCATCTTTCTAGAATCATTCCTTCTGAAAGGATCCAGTTGCTTAAAGATTTACTGTAATTTTTTTTTTCACATAAGCAATTAGTGCTTTTTAAAAAATGTATAAATATTTGATGATTCTTTGGATAGTAACATCAACCTACACAGGAATAAGAAGAATTCACTGAACTGTTCTATCCGTTGTTTGGGTAACAGATATGGGATATAATAAGAATGTATATATAAAGATTAGATCATTGTGGATGTATATACTATGTATTATCTGTGAATACACTAAATACATTTGGAAGAATTTAGCAATAGAGTTAAGCCACTCAGTTCTATACCATTTATATTTTATGAATTGACTAAGCAGATTACTTGCTATATATATTTCAAGGTAGTGTCCATACAACAAATTTTGATTGCAATGTAATTCCATTTGGATCATAAAGTTTAATACCTACTTAATTATTATTATTTTGTGTGTGTGTGAGGAAGACCAGCCCTGAGCTAACATCGGCCCATCCTCCTCTTTTTGCTGAGGAAGACTGGTCCTGGGCTGACATCCGTGCCCATCTTCTCCACTTTACATGGGACGCTGCCACAGCATGGCTTGACAAGCGGTGTGTTGGTGCACGCCCAGGATCCGAACCCCAGGCCGCCGCAGCAGAGAGCGTGCACCTAACCGCTATGCCACGGGGCCAGCCCCTAATTATTTTTAAAAGGTTTATTTGTAACATTAACTTAAGAGTGTAGCTTTTCAAAAAATCACCCTATCATGAGGCTTTGAACATTTTGCTTGTTTTTATTTTTCCCTAACATAATTTATATGATTTAAATATTTTTCTTTTATAATTCCCACCAATGCCAAAAAGTAGATATTCTAAGAAAAAATTAAAACTATTTGGGAGACTAAAGTTCATGTGAGCTATATCTGTTACAAAAGGCTAAGAAATAACAAAGCTAAGGATTTTATACAGAACATGTGTTCCTTTCAAATTTCAGAAGCTTCTCCTTCATTGGTACACACTCATAGCTAGGAACAGATGTGAATGTCAGGACTCTCAAGGCAACGCATAGAGGGCCTTGTCTTTGTAATTACCTCCTACTCCAGCCCTGTAAGAGTCTGTTGAAACACAGGATTCCAGGCAAACTGATTTTCATTGGGAAAAGGGACACAGTTGATACATGAGAAATTTCGTTGCTGTAAAATAATGTAGTTTCATGCTGCACTGTTTTCTGTAGACTTTCATATGTGAATGCTTGGGCTTGCTATCAGAGTAAAAACCAAACAAATCTTTAAAAATAATTTTTAAATAAGTGATAGAAATTATCTACACAAAATGTCTTGAAGGCAAATTTTAACCATTTCTAAAAATGATAGAAATGGTCACAAAGTTAGAAAAAGAAATGTCATGGTTGGCATTTGCCTCACACACTAAGATTCCCAAAAGATTAAAATCCTTAGTAGCGCCATTTACATCACCAAATTACATTTATTAAGCTTCTCCTTACAAACATGTGCAGTGTTATGATTTCTGTGTAATAAGGGAAACAGGTGTAGCCTATGTCTTAGAGGAGCTTGTTCAGTAAAGTTTGTTCAGTAAAGATTGTTCCGTTCATAAACAGAAGCAACAGTCATATAAACAGGTCTGGGCTCAAACCAGGATTTCCCACTACAATCAGTGTTTCTTAGTAAGTAGTTAAAAGCAATGTTGATGTAGTGGTGAGATAGAAGACAGATGACCTAGTGACCTAGTGACAAGAAAAAGGATATTAGGAGTTGGCCAATAATAAACAAAACATTACACATTTGGTTTAAAGCTAGCTCTGCATGTAAGTAATATAGGCTAACAAATACAAATAATAGTGGGCTGTGTACCATAGAAATGTATTTTAGCAATTATACTTTGTTTTTAGCTTTTTATTGAGCATTGTGGGTGTAAACAACATAGAAATATCACTATGCTTCATATGTTTAAGACACTAAAGGGCTATAAGTTAGGTATCTCTGGAATTTGCAGTAACTCAAAGACATTAAAACCATTTTTTTTCCTACATATGTGAAAATCTTTAATGTTTAAAGTCATGCATTTTTTATTGAGGTAACACTGGTTTATAACATCACATAAATTTCAGGTGTACACCATTATATTTCTACCTCTGTATAGACTGCATCGTGTTCATCACCAAAAGTCCAGTTGGTGTCCGTCACCATACATACATGCTCCTTTACTCTTTTTGCCCTCCCACCATATTTTTCTTACTTCAAAATATGATGGCTATTTTTTCCCCTCTTACACAGAGAAGGGAAATTAGCTACACTTATTTTGGAGGAATAAAACTACTTCTGGATTCTCATACTCATGAGAAAGTCTTCCTTCAAAGAAACTCTACTTCCACATTTATTATGTATTGTCGATAGTAGAAGGAGGGAGAAAGATGATCTCCATTTTCCTTGGACCTATGTCTTTTCTTGTGTCTGAGGTGAAGAGATGTAAATGTTTGTTAAGGAAATGAACAAAAGGATAGATGGATAGATGGATGGATGGATGGATGGATGGAGGGATGGATGGATGGAGGATGGACGGGTAGATAAAAGAAAAAGCTAACAGACTTCAAGGGACAATAAACTTCATGATCTTTAGGGCTAACAGCAATCCCTGACCCCAGTCTCATCTTCATATATTGTGTCCTACACCATGCCATAAAACAAGAAAGATTGGGCTTATAATTTTTCAATGAAAAGTTAAAAATTTTTAAAAATCTGAGATTTGATTAAATCTGCATTTCTCAATCATCAGATTCTTCATAACTTTTGCAACTGAATAATTACATTTAACGGAAGCGGCAGCCAGGGTTGTAAGCATGTTTAGTGCTCAGAAAACCACAAAGCATTTAGATAACTTTGCCATTTGTCCTTGTTTCTGCCAAACTCACTGCAGAATGTTGAGCAGCAACATGCCTCACAATACAGTACAGAGCTGAAAAATCAAATGAAAAAATAATATGAAATAGTTAGAAAAAGAAAAGATTAACATACATGTGTAGTTTTAATAATTTGACATAAAATGATACTTAGACACAAATTACTTCTTTTTTAGTTTACTAAAATAGAGGATATATATTCTATAAAATTGCCCCCAGATTCTTTTCACAATATTAAGTAACAGGAACATAAAAGTTCATACTTGTAAGAGAGAAGAATTCTTTTTAAAATTATGCTTCATAGCTAGATATTTGCCTTTGTTTTCTGTATCTGTAAATAACAGCTTTATTTTAAAAGGTCAGATTGTTTTATGCTATTCATTTTATACATTATCTTATAACTGCAATTAACTGCATTCAGTTAGGAAGAAATGTTTTAAAAAATAAAGAACAAAATGATAATTGTACAAGCAAATACAGAAAGGATTAGAGTTAAAAACATAATTGGTAAGTTAATAATGGATTCAGGATGGTGGTGTTCAATAATTTGAAGTTAGGGAAAGAACCTACCATGTTCTTCCCTGGATTCCTCTCTGTAAGAGGTAGAATTGCAACTCTGTTGAATAAGGTTTTGATTCCAAATAGGTAGTCAATCAAACATCTACTGTGTTTCTAAATTGTGATAAAGTCCACAAAACAGACTTATTTACAGTTCTGGAAGAAGGATGGCTTGAAGTGGTATGGTTTGCCTCCTACTCAGAAAATTCAACACTCCCTGAAGACGGCAGCATTAGAGCTGGACTTTGAATGACTCTGGAGAGTAAATTTACGAAACAGGAGGTTATTCCATTTTCCCAGAATGTGAGGTTGAGGGCCGACCCCGTGGCTTAGCGGTTAAGTGCACACACTCTGCTGCTGGCAGCCCGGGTTCGGATCCCGGGCGCGCACCGACGCACCACTTCTCCGGCCCTGCTGAGGCCGCGTCCCACATACATCAACTAGAAGGGTGTGCAGCTATGACATACAACTATCTACTGGGGCTTTGGGGGGAAAAAAAATAAAAAAATAAAAAATAAAAATAAATAAATAAAAATAAAAAAAGAATGTGAGGTTGATGAAGAAAACGTGTGTTATAAGGGGGAAAATAAGAAACAACTAAGCAACAAAAGATAATACCAGTATTGAGATTTGATATAAATTTAGAAAACAATAAGGAACCCCTGGGTCTTTTGAGAAAGGTAGTGACATGATGGAGTTGTATTTATGAACATTAATCTGACATTTATCTTGTAGGATGGATTGGAAACAGAAGATTTTTTGAGACAGAAAATAATCTAGAGGGTTATTAAAATATGCCAAGAGACAGATGACAGAAGCTTGAAATAAGATACAAAGAATGTGAAGGAACGAGAATCTAGGTATAAGGGAGTTGTAAAATAAACAGATCCCATCATTACTATCATCAATGAATATTTAGGGTGCCTACTACAGTGTACAGGGCACCATGCTCACTCAGAAAGTACAATGAAATGTATGTTCATAGGTAAAACAATTTCTGCCCTTCAAATTAACAATACACTAAAAATCACGGAGCTAGAGTTTGTTTTTTAAAAAGAGTCTCCCAAGGAAATTTTTATATAATAGACATATATGCATGTTCACAAATGTAGAGTAAAAAATATATATATTTTCTTGTGCTATTTATTCTCATTGATAGATAGACTGATTTTGAAGTGGCAAATAAGAGCAGACGAAGAAAGTAACAAAAGATCTTTGGTTATGCCCAAGATAATTGAAACACTTTCCTTGCTAGGTTGGATGAATATACTATGGAAAGATACTTTAGTAAAGTTCTTGTTTGTTTTTTAGTTTGACTTTTATTAAAAATTCAGTTTACAACTTCTTTAAAAATTACGTGATACTAAAAAAAATCTTAAGGCATGATTTTCTTTTTTAAATGTTTTGAAATGAAAAAAGAATTTTATTTAAATGTATAAGATAAATAGTACACCCAGTGAGAGAGAAAGTAGCATAGAGGTAGACGTTTTTATGTGAAAACAAACAAGTAGTTGTAAAGGACATATAAGAGGTATTTGTGGTAGTATTAGCTGCAATTCCAAATAGCACGTAATGTTGTTCCCTCAGAAAGGGAGCGTTTCTTTCAATATATTTGAAGTTTAATCCAGTAATCATTCTGCCATAGAACGAAATTTAAGGTTTCAAAATATACAATGAATGATTATCATATGTATTATAAACAGTTACAAAAAGTGATTGTTTTGAGACAGGACACCTGTGTTTTGATTTCTGACAGATAGGAATTGATTAAATCTAATCCCTAAAAGAAAGTAATAGATATTTATTTATTGGCATGAAACCTCTTTTAGAAGTTTCTTTCATTACATTTTATGCCTTCAGTGTAATCTTCTTTATTAAATGATTTGCTCACTATAGAAGGAGGTGGCATGATTAAATTTACATCACCATTGTCATATTTGACAATCAGGTGAATTGAATATTCCAAAGAACATACACATAAAATGCACAATATTTTCAGAAATATACCCATTTAGAAACTCTTCAAAGTAGAAAAATTAGAGAATTATAAAAGAAATATAGTGTGCTGACTGGTAAAGACTGAACATAACACTTTCTTTACAAAAGTTGGCAAAAGTTGATGCAAGAGTTACCAGTACCTGCTGCCTTCTAGGATGGAGATTGGTAGAATTATATTAAAAACTAACTAATCTTTTGTTGCTGGAGTGACCACTCTACAAGGTTCTACTTTTTATTCAGATATTCATAGTCCTTTTAGGGAAGGCCTGAACACAGTATGGTAAATTCAGTGCAGATACTTCAGACTGAGATGGAAAGTGTTCTGTTCAGTAATGTAATTGGTGTATTTTTCAGGAGAATCTAGTCTTTGTGAATTATATTAAATATACTCTTTCTAAATCTTAAAAATCTAGGTTTCAGTAGCATCCTACCTGAAACATTTATTTTGAGAGAATATCAAGGATTAGCAGTAGGATATTGGGAGTGGAGATAAGGCAATTGCAAACGGGAAAATACAATCTTGATACTCCCCTCTCCCCCTAGAGTGAATGGCATTAACAGTGTTGGGTAATGTACAACATGGATCCAAATGCTACTGTCCCATACATGTGTTACATAAGACTGAACAATCAAGAGTGTGGGAAATGTTATTTTGGACCAAGATTGTCATGTTGGAGCCATGGTACCAAATCACACACTAAAGGAGGTGTGGGCTGGGAAATCCCCTGAAAGGAACCATGAGAGGAAGAAGTTAATCCAGGGGAGCAATGTGATGGGGTTTAGATGGGGCAAGGCGGCTACCTAATCTCTTCCCAGTGGCTGGTAGTAAATGGGGTGACAGTTTGGTCAATTCTCCAAGGCAAGTAGATGCTGGAAAAATATTTACATTAAGGGCTCTGGCCCAATCCTACTAAAGTTTGTGACTTTAGTTTTAGTTTTGTTGTGAAGAAGTGGGAAAGCTTTATACAAACTTAGGGAAGTGTCCAAGAAGAGAGCCAAACCCATTCCACCCTGTTGCTGGAGCGTCCATCAGAGGTCACCAATGGAGAAGAGCTATGCACAACAGAAGAGCATTCCCCTGCGGGTCATTGTTAGCGGAGGCAGCATTGTTGTAACTAGGTAAGAAAGAAACCGAAGTAAGTATCTGCGTTGAGCACACGGGAGGCAGAACACTGGGAACCTCTCAAAAAAGAGCTTAGGGGTGATTAGAGGGGACACAATTTCCAGCAATTAGCCCAATGAGTGCCTCAGCTTTAATAATTTGAATATATAAAATAAATGTGTCTTATTCTGTAATTCAGGCTGGAAGGGATCCAGAATGTATGTGTTGAGCAAATAATGAAGTAGTTTAAGGTAATATTCATAAATAGTACATTAAAATTGAAATATTGAATATTATATCTCCTGTATTACAATTTTTACATTGTTGGTTGCATTTTTTTATTGTTAAACTTATGCTTTTTGTGCTTCTGATAAAAAGAAATAACAGAAGACTAAAATGTGCTAAAATCAAGAAGTCAAGGATAATAGCTGTCCAAGTCAGCCTCATAGGGTTTATGGGAAGAGTATGTAAATAACATAAGTAAAAAGCTATTCTAAACCTTAAAAAAATCACACAAATACAAGACAGTCCTATTGTTTTCAATTCTAATTTTAAAGTGTTTTACAAAACAACTTATTTAATGCCTTATATTTGTTACATTTATAATTTATCAAACCTCTCAACTTTGGAAATTTAGATCTTCAGGCTTTCTTTTTTTTAATGTTAAAATGGAAAAGTTGTATGGGGAAAAATTGCGTGGGGAAAAACATTTTCAAAAACCACTGATTTTTCTAATAATGTAAGTACCAAAGTACAACATTGGAAAGCATCCAATTGAAGCTAAATTATCAAAACTAATGCTCTACATGTTACAGTATAGGACAACACAATGTTTCAACAAATCTAAATAGAATTATGAAGATGTTTGCTGGAAACATGCTCTTCCCTTCTTTTATAAATAAAATTATCTTGTCAGTCAAAAACAAATTATATTTTCTTCTCTCAGAACATGTGTTTTAAGCTTTTAAAAATCAGCATTGATTTGTTATGGACATTTTAAGATTCTTAATAGAACCAAAAAGAACAATTAAGGAAAGATATCCTGCCTGCTGGTGCACCATCCTATTCTTCATGCCTCAATTCTTATTTGGCTAGTTTATAGTATTTTAAAAATTATATATTGCATATAAGCAGATGGAAACAGGGATATGGTCTTATTAGCAGGAGAGGAAAGGACCAAGGAGGAAAATTGATGCAAGTCTCGAAGATCTAGTAGGAGCAGCTGCCCTATTAAACACATTCTTGGTGAATTTGCTGTGAGAGAAGATGCAGCCCCACTACAATTCTGGCAGCCCATTAGGCTTCATTGCCCTTTTCTTGCTTCTACTAGTTTTATTTTAAAATCATCATCACACAGAATCAAAAATGAAAGTACAGAGACCACAGACTGATATTTGAATTCAAATAAAGGAAAAAGAAATTATTGGTATGCTACAAAAAGCATTGTCTTAAAAATAAGATAAAAAATACCATTTATTGAGTGTATGGCACTCAACTTGATGTTTTACACATATTATTTCATTTAATCATCAGAACAACTCTAAAAGATGATAAGATAATTCCCATTTAATAGGTAAGAAAACAAGCTCAGAGAAGAAACTTGCTCCAAATCAAACAGGTGCCTAGTACTTAAACTGCGTGATGTTCTTTCCATTATGCCAGAGCTGTCATCCTGGAGAATAAGCCACTATGAATCAAATAAAAATCAGAACAACAGCCTCCTTAAATGTTTTTTAGTGAATTATGGCAGATCTAAATCATTTTAGTTTGTGGATATTTCTGAAAGCAGTCTTGTAAGGAACATGAGAGAGTACAATAGACTCCCTCTTTCCACAGACACACTGAGCTGAAATTTAGAATAAGAACAGGCATAAAGCCACGCTATTGCTTTTTGTACTTCTGTGAGGGTAGGAAGGATGATATCCACTAACCTCAAGGTAAGGTCAACCTCTGCTAGTGGAACTTAGTTCAAGAACAGTTAAGATAATTAATAAAAGAAAACATATATACACAAACAACATATCTTTAAAAAAAAATTCCTTTCTTCACCATTCATCCTTCCATAACCACCACCTAATATCTCTCTCCTTCCTTTCATAGCCAAATTTTTTCTAATTATACTCCCAGATATATTCCAACCTAATTTCTTTCCCCATCGTTTCACCAAAATCGTCTTTGCTAAGGTCACCACTAATGACTACCAGGCTGCTAAAGTCATCGGATAGTTTTCAGTTCTCATCGTTCTTGACCACACAGCAGCACATGTTGCTGTTGACTATATTTTCTTTCATGAAACTCGGTCCTCCCATGGTTTCCATAACACCACATTCACCTCATGCCTCTATCCTCTATGACAAAGTCTTACTAACTGCAACATTCTCCTCAAAAATAACCAATGCTACAGGTTTTCAAAGCATAGTCTTAGGGCCCTAATCTGTTCTCTACACAAAGGCAATCTCATCAACACCCATAGCTTGACAACTGAAGAGTAACCAAACCAGTATATCAAATTGTCTACTCAACTGGCATATCACATAGTCACCTCAAACTCTAAATGTCACAAACTAAATTCACCATCTGCTTCCAAAAATCTGGTCTACTTCCAGCACTTGACTGATGGTGCTAGTGAGAAACCTATGAGTCATCCCTACCTCTTTCCCCTAATCTCTCTTACTCAGTAAATAACCTCATCCTATGGATTTTGTCTCCTAAAGTATATTTTGAATCCTTCAACTTCTCCCCAGTTCTCTCACCACCACTCAAGTACAAGCTGCCATCATTTCTCACCTGGAACACTTTAACTGCCTCTTACTTGGATTTTTCACATCTATTCTTCTTTTCAATATTTTCTATAAAATGCAGCCACAGCGACCATTTCAAAACGCTATATGATCATGTCACTCTGTTGTTTAAACCCTTTAGTGGTGCCCCATTGATCTTAGGATAGAGAATAGAATTCTTGGCATTGTCTCAGTCATATTCTACATAATTTGACCTATCTCCCTAGCCCCGATTCACACCACTCCCTCCTCATGCTCATTGTTTCAGTTCCCTGGCTTACTTCCAGTTCCTCAAACGTGCCATGCTCTTTTTCTCAGAGGTACTACATATGTTATTCCTCCTGCCTGGCATTCTCTCCCCTTGCTTCTTTATATAGTTAATTCTTACCTTTCCTTTAGTGCTCAGCTCTAAAAGTTTTCTTCAGGGAAGGCCTTCTTAACCTCTAAGACTAGATCAGGTCCCCAGGTATTGACTCTCATAGCACCAAGTAATTCTCCTTTATAACATTTATTAAAATTTTAATTGAAATTAAATGGGTAAGTAGTTATTTAATGACCTTCATTCCTGCTGGACTAAAAGTTCCATGACTTCAGGGACTAATTTATGCTCATGGCTGTCTCCCAGACACAATGCTTTGCACATAATAGGTTTACAACAAATGTATGTTGAAGGAATGAATTAGGCAATAGTGGACAGTCATCTTCACTCTTTCACTACTAATCCATTCCCCAACATATCTTACTCTAGTTTCTACAATCTACCTTCCAATAAAATTATTTTATTTCCAAAAAGTCATCAATGACCTCTCGTTGTCAAATCTGATAGATATACTTATGAGCATATAATACTGAATTTCCCACATCCTTTAACATTCCTGATCATTTTCTCATCCTTGAAATTATCTGCTACTTTATGCCCGATGACTTATATACCTTCTATTTTTCCCAATATTCTTGCCTTTCTTTTTGGGTCAATCTTTTTGACATAGTGTTTCTCTGCTTATTCTCTGAATGATGATATCCCCAGGGTTATAGCCCCAGTTCATCTCTCCTGCACACTCTGCTTAGGAATATGGCTAATATTTTTTGAATATTTTATACCACTTTTGTGAGTGTATTATAGATATTATCTCTTAAATGTTCACAAGTTTTTATTATTATACCATATCCATTTTACTGATGAAGAAACTTAGATATTAAAAGGTTAATTGACTTTCTAAGGTTATACAGTCAGTAAATGAGGAATTTGGGATTTGAATCCAATCAGTCCAGTTCAAGAACAAGTTTCTTGACCTCTTTCTGTATTGCAACTAATTTAAATCATTGAACTGATTATCCCCTTACAAGGTCGACTCTCAAATCTTTTGCTCTAGCTCAAATAACTCTAAGATGCTCTAATTATTAATATCCACCTGCCCACTGGACATCTCCACTTGGTTTCTCATGGGCATGTTGAAAGCTACATGACCTCAAAACTGAACTCTCACTTTCGCTCAAAATATTTTTCTTCTAAATTCTTTGTATTTTAAAACATCACCATGACCCCCACACAAGTCCCAAATATCCAAATCCAATTCCTCCCCCTCCCTCACCCTACTTATCTCACTTCCAGTCTCCAAGTTCAGGAGATTTTTCCATCTGTATATTCTTACGTACATCCTTTATCTTGCTTTCCCATCATTGCTCTGATAGTCTATGTGTTCATTATTATTTGTCTGTACAACAATATGGGCTCCCCAACCGGTCTGTTTAAACCTCTTCCTGCTCTTTTTATATCCTTCCTAATGTTGCCCAAGTGAATTTTCTAAAATAGTAATTTGACTGTGACATTTCCCTGCTTTACAGCATTTAACATCCCCTATGGCTTTCAGAATAGAAGCTTAATTACTCAGCAAAAAGTATAAGCGTCTACATCCTTGTCCGCCCCTTGTTTACATATTCATCTGCCCTCTTATCATGTTGCTTGCACCCTAAATTCCAGCCATACTAACCGCTTAGAGTTCCTCTAAGGTGCTGCTCTTTCCTCATGATTTCCTTTGGATGAGAATCCTTTTAATCCCATCACAGACTATTTATACTTTAAGATCAGCCAAGATGTTGCATCTCTCAAATGAGCTTTGCTTGACCTTCACCTAGTTATCTCAAATACCCAACCCACAGCCTCCTTAGAGCTTTTTCCATTCTTCTACAAAAAAAAAACCCCAAACTTTATTGAAATTGTACATGAACAATCTGTTTCCAGGGTCTGTGGTTGCTATCTCTGTTCTTTCATCACTTAGCCTAGTGCCTGGCCCATAGTTGAGGTCCTCAAGGAATGATAAGTAAAGGTATATATAACTAAAGTTTACATTCATTTCCCATTATCTCTAGTACAGACATTATCATTTAACATTTATTTTCCCAAGTCTAAATCCTTCAGAAGATTAACTTTGATAGATATTTTTGCAAATATCTTTACCTTTTTTATAAAAAGAATGAAATAATGCATCCTTAAGACAGTGCTTTCTTTTAAAAAAACATTGCTAAACAACATCCAAATAGCTATTCTGTCTGTTTCCTTATCACAAAATCCTATCCTCAAATTGCCAGCACATTGATGATAAAAAATGAATATAAATGGCAAGTTTTGGACTGTTAGTAATAACAGAATGACTTAAAATGAACTTTTACAGATAGTGAGATTTTATGGGGTATTTTTTCCATTTAAGAATTACCATTTTTTTTTCCTTTGCTTTGAGAAAAAAAAATATTCTTATTGCTGCAAAGGGCATCAAGTTATCTTAAAGAATGTAGAGATGCCTGAATGATTTATGTTAGAGTTAAATAATGTCTTCTAAATTATTTGACAGTAATCACAGTGTTCAGTTTTAAAAGTTTATCTGGTTGTTTAATTCCCCCCTTTTTTTTTTTAAATCCAGTTTCTAATTATCTACAGTATGCTTCCAAATGATAATCAAACCAAGTTGTAAGATTGCAAGACTGGAATAAACATTGTCAAGATCATGGAAATGCTACTCTTGCATTGGAAATAATAACGTGACCTTTAATTTTTAAGCCTGAAAATACTGAATAGCTATAGTCAGATGAAAATTTTTAGTGACCGTAACAGCCTAAAAGACATTTTTACTACAAACAAAAGAAAGTACCAATTTGCTCATAAATTGGTTAATTTTTGAAATCCAACTCATCAACATGTAGTATAAAATTATAAGTAAGAAATATTTCAAAGATAAAATCCACAATGGACTAATAAAGTAAAATAAACATACAATATTGGAGAAATATATCCCAGTCTCTTGACATTCACCTGATGGAGGTGAGCTATGCTATCCACAAACTGTCTATTGTTGGCAGTATTGGAGAAGGACGTTGGGCTGTGAGGATTGTAACTCTACTCTAAAGTAACAATTCTTAAGCATCTTTTCTAATAGTGCTTCAAATAAACTGACCTATTCATCTGCTAAAAAGCAGCATCTAGTTGGAAAAACCTTCCAGAATCTTTGTTTTGTTCACAGCCTTTGCCCAATTCTCTCACTCTTACTTTGCACTCTATTTCTTAGACTATTCCAGGCCTCTCTGATTTCTAATCCCTTGCTCCTTCCCTTGCTCCCTCAAATGGTGTTTTGCACCTGGTGACTGATGTGGTCCCTTTGGCACTAACCTTTGTTATGAATTGCGCTTGCTCCTCTATATCTATTGCCAAACTCAGCCCAGGACACTCCTGCAGAGTACCGTGATTACCCCCAGAGCTCACGTATTAATCAGGGTAGACTATTTTGAGCTGCAGTAATAAACTTCAAAATCTCTGTGGCTTGAAACAATATCTCTGTAGCTCACTCTAAGTCTGTTGCAGGATTATAAGAAGGCATCTATAAGATGCAGCAGCTCTATAAGAAGGCATCAATCCACCAATGATTCAGGGATTTGGACGGGTCCATCTTATGGCTCCACAATCTTAACAGGAAGCTTCCATGATCACTGTGGCAGAACAAAAAGAGAACTCAAGAGTCTTGTAACAGTTTTTAAATGCTCGGCCTCAAAGAGACACAGGTCACTCTCACAGTCCATTAGCTAGACAATTAACATGGCCCCACCATATTCCAAACAAGATGAGAAATGTGAAGGAACATATGCAAATTTGGTAACCAGTAATATCTCATCCAGAGAATTTAACACTTTTTTCTACTTAAAAATGTAGTGGCATCCCCAATTAAATTAGTTTTATACTCAAATCAAAAACGAACTTCTGAATTCAAGAAAAAGTGATGAAATTTAAATAAGTTTATTACTGAAAACCACATATCTTGTGTTTCTGTTATTTATTAAACAAGAATGAGACCCTTAAAATTTAATAAAAGTTTTCAAAGGTGACAGTGAACCAGGATTCTGTTGCTCACATAAGTCCCTTTCTCTTCCATGCAATGAGAATATTTGAAAAATGATGTGGGGCGATTACTCAGCAAAAAGGCTATGCATTATGGGTATTTTTAAACAGCAAAACTGGAGCAATAAAAGTTCAGAATATCACGGTAATATAAACCACATTATCTTCACTGTTTTTATATATGTGTGTGTAAACACACACTGAATACAACTACTGACGTCAGTCACTCACAGTCTAATGAAGGAGACTCTAAAGTAGACAGGTAAATACAAGTACAAATTGTGAAGTGAGTGTGATGATAAAAGAAAGTCTAGAGTTTTTTGAGAGGCTATAGTAGAGTCAGCTGAATCAGATTGATTATTTGGTGGAAAGAGGGAAGGCGATTCAAAGGAATCATAAATATGCATGGCTTACAAAGAAGCCGTCTCTCCCTCATTGTTATTAAAATTATAAGGCAGTTAAGGACGAAGTATTGAACAATAAATATTTAAACAGTATTATGTGCCCAACATTCTTGGGAGTAGTTGATTGTAAATATAGCTAAATCCCTGTCCTTGTGATACTTACAGTCAAATAAATATATCACATACAGTCTTAATCTCCAAATAATTGAGATACTTATGGTCAACACAAAGAACACTAAAACTTGAATAGGAGGTTGCATTTGAACTCACATTACAATGCTCAAGTAGTATAACTACAAAGTATTATTCCAATAACCAAAATAGATACAAAAATATATAAAGTATCTGTTTAAGAAAATCTAATTAGAGAAAAAGATAAATTAACTATTTGGAAGCAAGGTGGAATACATGGGCATTATTAGAGATCCAAACTATGCTAAGGAAACACCAAAGACCAGTTGGTTTCCATTGGAGCCATGCAGGAAGGTACATTGAAGAGGTCCTAACAACACTGAGCCTTAAAGAAAAATGGGAGTTCATTTTATGAAGAGGAAGTGAGGCAAGGAGGTAGAAATATTAAATATTGAGTGAATCCTCAGGGGAAAGAAAGAGCATATTCAGTGAATTGACGGAATATAGAGTAGGAGTGTCAGGCAGAGTATTTCAGGACCAGAAAGGTAGGTTGTAGCAAGATTATAAAAAGCCTCTGGAATGGACCATGTCAAAGTTGGGTTTTATTTTGTACATAATTCAGTAATATGGAAAATTTTAGAAAGAAAATAAGTTAGTTGATTTAAACTATATTTTATATTGTTAACTCTGGTATAAAAGACAAATTGAAGAAGAGAATCCAGGTGGTGCAATAACCATTAAAACACTTAGATAATAGTTTAGGTAAAAATAATGACTGTATGAACTAGGTGAATATTAAAATAAGGGGTTAGACCCAGTAAGTATTTTAGTAAAATGACTGGTTGAGTGTCAGGGGTCACCCAGAGGGAGGAAGGAAAATCTAATATAATACCTTCCCTTGGTAACCACAAGGAAGGTGGCAACACTGAATGAGACAAAGAATTCAGAAGGAGCCAAGAGTTTTAAGATTATACTTTGATTTTGACCATATTTCATATGAGGTGAATTGACATTCGGCAAAAGATGAAAGTTCACATCTGTAGTTCAGAAGAGAGGTCAGGACAGAGATTTATAGGTGGTAGTAAACTGCATGTGCCTAATAGAATGGTTGAAGACATGAAGTAGATAATATCACCTGGGACAGAGTGTAGCATGATGCCATATCATGGAAAAGCTATTTTTGAGGAGTAATCTGAAAAAGTGAGAGTCAACCAAGGAAAACAAGAATCAAGGGGAGGAAAAGACACAATTGAAAAGAGTTTCACATCTGTACACTCTGGCCCTGAACTGTTTCCAACTTCCTGTTATACTCACCCCCTTCCCATCCCCTAGGCATTATAAGCTTGAACCACACTCACTGTTTCCAAAACATGCTATACTTGTTCCCAACTCTGTGTTGCTTGTACTATTTAATCTGCCTGGAATTCCCACCTACTAATTTTTTTTCAACTATCACTTCCTCTGTGAAATTTCCCCACAATGTCTTTACCCCACAATGTCTTACTTGGCAAACACTTGCCTTAGGGCACTCATCTCCCTGTAGGGTAATTATTTTCGAATTTGTCTTCCCCACTTAAGTGGGAACTCCAGGTGGGCATACATGAGCCTTATCCATCTTCTAAAGTCAAGGCCTTGCACATAATGGGCATCTACAAAATGCTTATTGAATGTGGTTAAGTAGAATGAGCACAGAGAATAGGAAGTTGGATTTGGCTATTTAGAGGAAAGTAATGACCTTTGTAAGAATGATTTCACTGCAGTGCTGTGGGCAGAAGCCAGATAATAAAGGATTAAGGAAGGAGTGGGTGGTGATTAAGGGCAGTTGAGAGATGAGAGAGTAACTTGAGGGGGAAGCAGTGTCGAGGGAAGAAATTAAGGATAAGGAAATCTTGAGTAAGTTTATAAGCTGAAAGTAGATATTTAAGAAACCAAATAATAGGAGTAATTGTGTGATTTAGAGAGAGATGAAGAGGGAGAGGTACCAAATACACAGGTAGCTGAAAGCGAATAGGAACCATTCCTCTTCCAAGATTAGAAGGTAAAAGGAAAGTGTCACATTAGAAATTTTCTGTTGTAGATGAGAAAAATTAAGAGATTTCTTTTATTGAGTAGCTTCTGTGAATAGGTGGTGATTATTCTGCTTTCCATGAGTACATGAGTTAGCAATGGGAATATGAAAAAATGGATGGAGAATTAAGGAAGTCGGCATGACTGTATAATTCAGAAACGAACAAAAAAACCCACTTTATTGAACAGAGGCTAAATATTTAAAAGCCCGATGGTTAAGTAGCAAATTAATAAACCTTAATATTTCTGTTACACATAATAAATAGGAGTTTGGTTAATGAAACTCCTCAGTTAATAGGGAGTTATATAAATCATGAGCTGGTTTGATGATTATCACAGAGATATATTTTTTAATTGCTCTTAGCACCAGAACTAGGTGCATCTTAACTTTGACTCTGCAATAGACAATAGTTCAGGATCTTACTCTACCTTAGAGTCAGGAGTATCACGTTTAATTTTTATGGTACTTGAGTGATCTAAAAATATAAGTCAAGAAATTTCAGGTCAGTAGGAATCTAGAAAAAATAATCAACAATGTGTGTTATATTATATAATAAGTTTACAATGTTAGACTGTATTAACTCCAAAGCCAATTTTTCAAGCATTTAAAACTACCTTCTCTAGAAAAATGTAGTTTAAATACAGAGAGAATAAAACACTTAAAAAACATAAATGCTTATACAAAGTCAAAAATAATTTAGAAATTCTATAGAATTTTTTTTTAAACTCTAATGATAGTTAAATTTTCTTACTCTAGTCCATTGTAAGGTACCACAAATTCATCATATCACTTATCGTCCTCAAAATATCACCAGGAAGCAGCTTCCTAAAATATAGTACAGCGGTTAAGGGCCTGAGGTTTGGCATTAAACAACCTGTTTAAACACTCAATCCACCATTTACTAGCTAAGTGATCTTGGCAAGACGCTGAAACTCTCCACACCTGTTACCTCTTTTGTGCAAGGGCAATAATAGCACCACCCTCACAGGTTTGTTGTGAAGATAAAACAACCTGCTGTGTACATACCATTTAATAAGGTGCCTGGCACAAAGTAAGCTCCCAATAAATGGCAGCTATTGTTACAAGTAATGGCTTGCTACAGTTCAACCATTTTCCTTATGACATGTTTCTTCTCTAATTGAAAATTTATAAAAAACCACATACAAGATAAAGAAATACATGCACAAAGAGAGCAGATAAGTGGTTACCAGAGGGGAAGGGGGTTGGGGAATGGGCATAAGGGGCACATATATATGGTGACTGACAAATAATAATGTACAACTGAAATTTCACAATGTTATAAACTACTATGACATCAATAAAAAAATTTTAAAAATAAAAAATGAATAAAAATTTTTTAAAAATTTAAAAAAACCCCACATACATATATGAAGAGTTGTTAATTTGGTGAAACAATTTTTAAAATATTACCAATAAATCATAAACAGTGATAGTAGTATTTCTTGACAAATCAATTTTTTTAAAAAATCTATTATATTAGCTAAATCTGATAATGAAAGTAGGAAAACTAAACAGGAGTTTAAATTATTACTAAAATGTTTTATAGAAAAATACCTTTGGATAACTTTCAAAAGTGTCATGTCTTTATGATTAGCGTTTATGGAGATATATAGACATTTGCAATTTGGAGATACATCTGCAATATACATGTCATTAAAAATAAAAATGCGCTCATTCAAGCACCTTCTGATGAAATGCTAACATTAAATATTGTAATCAGTTACTGAAACATTTAGTGGTTAGTACTCTATTTATAATATCATTCCTATTGTCCTCCTTCTCTTTCATTACTAATTAATTTATTTTGCTTTTCTTTCTCATACTAATGCATAGTGTTCCAGTGGATAGTCAGATATTTATTACCCTGTCTGAGAGACACTTTTTTCAAAATTATCCATTCATTATCAATATTTATATTTGTATTTACCTCAACAGAAATAGTCGGATAAAAAATTAATTCAAATAACATTTAATAATGTTTGTTTCCACATTCGTGAAAATATAATTGAAAAAGTAACATTTATTGAAACAATTCATATTTAAAAGTTTTACTAAATATTATAATTCTGGATTAAATAATATACTTTATAAATGCTCTTTGTAAGGGAAAGTATATACCCAATAGAAAGATAATTACATAAAATTTTGGATAAAAATGTTCAATTCTGGATGTGCTTCTCTCTTGATTAACCTTGAAGTCCAAACCACTCTGGATACAGAAGTTACTCTAAAATATCTGCATGTCTCATAATGCAAATATGTCAAACTTGACATTGAAAAAAAGAGCCAAGAACTACTGAGCCAGAATTTTTCTGAAAATCAAGAGAGCCATCACGTGCATGCTGCTGCTTGCCATAAGGGGATATGCTCCACTAGCCTTCCCTGGGACCCTTAATTACAACAGAGGGGTGGCTGGAAACCAGCTCTCCTTAACAGCACAGCACACCTCTGCACAGTCCAAACACTGTGTGAAAAGCTCATTTACTTTGATGACTAACAAGATTTGCTTTGAGTCACTAGCATAAAAGTGAAAGGGGTACCACAACAGAAACATTTAAAATCCAAATAGCAAGCCCTAGTTTGGAAGGAAATCCAAAAACTAATTGACGAATGGTAAAATGAGTCTGAACAGCACACTTTCAGTATTCAGTATTGAAATTGTTCTCAATAACGTTTCAACTATAAGTACAAACAAAATGGTCAGGAATGATGTGGGAATTAAATTTAATTGCAACTCACTGTTGTATCATTTTATTGTCTTTTCTGTCCAGTTAAAAGATCACCCAGTTATACCATAGCTCTATGACATACTATCCATTTACTTTTGAGTGGTTACATATAAATACGGTTGATTTGGGAAAAGATTCAATATTTAAATTGGCATATTTAGTAACAAAGAGCATCCTTTCTATATACAGGCACAGATTTTTTCAACAAACCTGCATCAAGAACACACTCAGTGCCAGGCATTTTTGTGGCACTATGGTGGGCACTAAAATAGCAACAATAAATAATTCACAACCTTACCCCTAGAAGGCTACTGTCTAGTGGAGAATACAGACATAGACTTCCATTAAGAGAGAATTCAAAGCTATACTGATTGCTACGGTAGTGATATATACAGAGTTTGATGGGTAGCTCGGGGAGCCACCTAACTCAGACAGGAGTAGATATGAGGGCAGTTCAGAGAAAAGATTTGAATCGTCTTCTTCCAAATATAGTGGTGAAAATGCTCTGATCCACACAATTCCTTTGATTAATTCCACCTAATATCTCAATGGCAATAAATTAGCATTTGTGAATATTTGAACTGGCTTTTTGAATGGGTTGCAAAGAACAAAAATCCACCTTAGTTATCTGTAACAACAACAACAAAATCTTGTGTATGTGAGTCTGTGTGTGTGTGTATGTCAGTGTGTGTGTGTATGATGGTGCAGTTCTAAGGACACAGGCACTGGGAATAAAAAATCTTCGGGAGATCTGGCAACCCTGTCCCTCTGTGTCTCTCAGGAGCCATTTGGGCTCTCTCTTTCACATGGGGTCTCCGCTCATCCCACGTAACACTCTGTTCTTTTCCTTGTGACTTCTGCTCCCTCATGGCTCCTCCTTTAGCCATCACTTTCCTGAGTCAGCCCCTCCTGCTAACAGTTTTAGTATCTGCTTACATAGATACACACACCTCAAATTCTTTTTTTTTTTTAATTTTATTTATTTATTTTTCCCCCAAAGCCCTAGTAGATAGTTGTATGTCATAGCTGCACATCCTTCTAGTTGCTGTATGTGGGATGTGGCCTCAGCATGGCCGGAGAAGCGGTGCCTTGGTGCGCGCCCGGGATCCGAACCTAGGCCGCCAGTAGCGGAGCGCACGCACTTAACCGCTAAGCCACGGGGCCGGCCACACCTCAAATTCTGATGCCGGGTCAGCCAGAGAAGAATGGGTTAGCTGTCCGTCAGACTGGTGCCCTTCTACATCGAGCCAGATATGGACAGGAAAGTGGCCCAGACAACACCAGTCTATTGAGGCAGCTGTGACCGGCAGTAGGCAGTTTCTTTGGAAGGTGGTATAGGCAGGCAAGCACGGATGGAACACTGAGATTCAAGACATCTCCTGACAAGGTTTAAGGGATATTATGGTTCTTTCCTGTTTTAGTCTGTATTCTTGTTACTTTGACTTTTAGAATCTTGGGGCTCCTTCCAATTCTCTAAAATTTGATCAAGGGCCTGCGCAACCTGATTGTTTTAGCTAAATTCCCAAATATCTTCACCCTGCTGCCTTCTATGACACAAATTTAACTCGGTCATACAAGGAGGGAAACTTTGACCTTGGCCTTATTAGTTTTCTGCACAGACTAAGCCCTCGAGTTTAAACTCCCTGTGGTCATTTCCACTATTATTCTATACTCAAATTCTGATCGTGGTATTTTTCATATAAAGGATCATTCATTCACTCATTATATATTTATTTAGCTTGTACTATGAGTCAGGGAACTGTTGTAAATGCTGAGATTATAGCAGAGTACAAACGAGAGTACATTCTTCACTAATCAGATATTTCTAGGAAATAAAAGATTCTAAATAATGACAATTCCAGGAACTGAAAAATATCCCTTAAATTAACACGTTGAATTAAGTCTTTCTATGATGAGTTTGATAAATTCTAGCCTTTTAATTGAGAAACTTATAAACAGTTAACCATTTCTTAATGACAAAGGACAATTATAAACAACTATTGCTGTGTCATATAATACCTATGGTACGCTATGTATAACTCTATTATAGTGTTTATGATATTGTACTTCAATTGTTTTCTTTTTCTATGTCCTTTCCCAAAATGTGAGCTCCTTAAAGATATTTTATATTTCCACTCAGTGCCTGACAGATAATTGGCCTTGACTGTTGAATGAGGGAGGATAAAATATTCACTGGGATAGCTTTGAGGATAAGTAATTTGATCATGTACATTTCTAATATGATTACAAGTGGAAGTTCAACAGCATGCTGTTGTGTAGGACTCCCTAGACTTATCAGAGTGCAATAGCTTCAATTTCAGACAGAGTGTTTTGAGAGTATTTCCTATTGATCATCTATGAACAACAAGGAAAGAGTATAAGGAAGCCTCAGGTGGCAGGAGAGGCTTTTTATTAGTGGCTTTTGAAGTGCCCAGAGAAATAAGCTTATAATAGAATGCTGAGCACATCACCTTTCCACTTCTCAGGTGAATGGACAGTAGGTTAGACACATCTGTGCTTGGCAGAGCATGGTGATTAGTGCCACACTGTGTGCAATGAAGTACCCCAGAGGCCAACAAAGCTAAAGGCACACACTGAGATTTCCCACCCATACATAATGCCAAAAAGGAGCAGGGCCAAATACTAGGCGGAGAGGAACCACTCTTCACGAACCTCTAATGATTATCTTCTCTAACCTTTTCATTGTTTGCTCTCTAGAAGACCAGGAGATAATGTGGGGATGGGAGGGAATCCATAAGTTTTACTCCAAAAAAATTCAACCAGAGCATGAACAGAAGACAATGCTGCATGAGACCTATAATATATTTCTGGAGAAAAAAAGCAAGGAACAGAGATCCTCAGGGTGAAAACTCAGGATTGCTCTCTTAAAACTAAAGTTGAGGGGCCGGCCCCGTGGCATAGCGGTTAAGTGCACGCGCTCCGCTGCTGGCGGCCTGGGTTCGGATCTCGGGTGCGCACCGACGCACTGCTTCTCAGGCCATGCTGTGGCGGCATCCCATATAAAGTGGAGGAAGATGGGTACAGATGTTAGCCCAGGGCCAGTCTCCCTCAGCAAAAAGAGGAGGATTGGCACGGATGTGAGCTCAGGGCTGATCTTCCTTACAAAAAAAAAAAAAAAAAAAACACTAAAGTTGAGGATGATAAATCCCACCACCTCAACCCTTCAGCACCGAAAACTTCTCAGTAACTTTCTGTATAATTCTGATAATTCATTTGAAATCTTTCAGTTCAAACCCTCAGCTGCCAAATGACAGGAATGTATGATTTGTACAGTATACCTATGAATTTACTCCTACTTCCAAGGTCTTCCCCTTTCTAAAACACAAGTAGATAGTCCTTCTCTCCTACCCTCCAGCCACAGCACTGAGAGAAAACCACACACGCCTCCCTCTCCCCAATCACTTCCCGCCACGACCGAACCTGATTACAGACCAAATTAAAATTCAGCCAATGTTTTTCATTTATGATTAACTTATTACCTTAGGTCAGCACTGTGCTCAGTGCTGAAGCTTTACATCAATCTTCCCAACTCATAATACTTACCACAGTATCAGAAAGTGAGAGGCCACCACAAGATCACATTTTGTCTATTACACTAATAATTCGCTGTTTCTTAATACTATCTGTGTGGCTTTTGTGACAAGATAGAATTCCACCAACCAAAAAAAAGCAAACTGAAGGGGAGAATTACATAAGTAGGCATAAAGATGATGCTTGGCTGCAAGTCAGCTCACATCTCAGTGCTAAATTCTTCTTGGTATAAGTCTCATAAAGTCAAAGGTTTTATCTGGCTTGTTCACTTGTCTGTTCTTAGGGCCTAGAAAATTGCCTGACATATACTGGGCACACAACAAATTCTTGCTTATTAAACAAATGAATGAATATAATTGGGCTTTAGCCAGATTCAGATATAACCATGTCCAATGACTAACTGAGAAAAGATTTAGGGGGCCGGCCCAGTGAGATAGTGGTTAAATTTGCGAGCTCGGCTTCGGAGGCCTGGGGTTTGCCGGTTGGGATCCCAGGCGCGGATCGATGCATAGCTCATCAAGCCATGCTGTGGCGGCGTCCGATATGCAGGGTGGAAGACGATGGGCACAGATGTTAGCTCAGGGCTAATCTTCCTTGGCAAAAAGAGGAAGATTGGCAACAGATATTAGCTTGGGGCTGAGCTTCCTTACCAAAAAAAAAAAAAAAAAGATTTAGGCTTCTAGATCATAAATTTCCCACGGTATCTTCTTATTCTGCTAAAATTTTGTTCCCCTTGACCCTAAGCCCTAGGTCTCCACGCCAGTGGATAGTGGTAAAAAGGAATAATATAATAAATTATGTATAACCTAAGATGGCATTCAAAGATGAACTAGAAGAGACTTTATGGACTCAAAAAAGTGACCACCACCCTGATTCTCCACAGCCAGGAATACTACCTAAGCCACCTGTTTGCAAATGTTACGTGAAACTTCCAAACGAGAGCCACACCTTGAACAGTCAGAGAAAGCTTACTGTGCACCAATTTCCAAAATAAAAATCCTATATTCTTATAAATTTCATTCTGAACGTTTTCTGGACAAGCTCTCAGGAAACACACACCTCTAAGGGTAACAGGGTGGGAGAATTTTGAGATTACTGTAATTTGGCTATTGCTGTCCATTCTTAGAGAAAACGTAGAGTCCTGAGGTGAGCCTTAGGTAGGTGCTGATCTGAGGCTTCCTCAGGTCATTGGAGCAGAAGCAGCACTGGAAGAGAATAATAAAATTCCCAAGACCACAACACATTCATAATTCTATCCCAAATGGCTTCCAAAAGAATTAGAATAATCACTTCACTTTACAGGTAAGAAAATAGAAACCCAGAGAGGTAAAGAAACGTAACCAAGGTTACTCAACTTATTAGTGGCAGATGGGTATTCTCTCCAAATCGTAAATGCTTTGAAAGCGAAATTGTACCCACAGCACATTTGCACACGCTGCATCTGTCTACTTTCACTGCATATGCGGGCACATGCTATTCACTTTTCACAAGAAAGGTAAAATTGGGCCAAATAATATTTAATTCCCCACTGTAATAGTAGTTTCACATTCCACATTCAGACAGCTGGCATAATTGAAGACAGCTCAGAACCCCTGAGGATATCCAAACTGTCGCAATTGGAGAAAAGATTTAAGTATCCTGCAGTGTAAGACCTACTCAATGACATTACAAAGCTGATTCAAAATATCATCTTTGTTGGATCTTCAATATCCAATCTATGAACAATAGACATAATTAAACACAAAAAGCTGTAAATTAAGCAAACTAAATGATGGAGCAAATCATTTCATTTTTGCACCTGTGAAGTACAGTACGCCATTGTTATTTT
The DNA here is from genome assembly GCF_020826845.1 of Diceros bicornis minor. Taxonomy (NCBI): domain Eukaryota; kingdom Metazoa; phylum Chordata; class Mammalia; order Perissodactyla; family Rhinocerotidae; genus Diceros; species Diceros bicornis. Next base: position 32,636,889 of record NC_080762.1, read on the forward strand.
CCCAAAGAAGAGAGAACAGACTCCCGCGTGGACAATTATCAAAAGGGTTCAGGGCCGTAGTAGCTATAATGGACAATAGATTTCTTTCCAAAGACTAAAAAGATATCAATGAATGTAGTTTTCAAGTCAAAGTGAGAATACGCAGCTGCTGCCACAGATTCTATTTAATGTATTTCAATGTTACTAATTAAAATAAAAACTTAGGTCTCCTATTCTCAAGCTGGTAAAAAGCAAAGAACACAGCAAAACAACTTCCAGTTATAATTTTGTACATCTCTGCAAAAGAGCTTTTGGCTTGTTTTGTGCTTGACAGCTACAGAAAATAGTCCGTGCAATGAAACCTTTGCCCAGAGATGACTGTCCAAAAGGAGTTATGATTAAGAGCATGGAGTCTGGAGACAGAGGCCTGGATGTGAATCTTACTCAGCTACCTCCTGAGTAGCCTCAGGGAAGTTATTTAACCACTCTGTATTTTGTTTCCTTCATGGGTAAAACAGAGATAATTATAGTTCCTACTTCATTGTATTGTTGTGAGAATTAAAAGCTACAGTCTAGGTAAAGCATCTGGAACAATGACACTCAGTGACCACTCAGCAAGTGTTAGCTTTTATTATTTCGGTCTAAAATACTGCATATGTGATTTTAAATTAAGTCAACAAGAGCAGGTATCTAATAACCTATTCTTGCCCTAACATTTTAATGGCAGTTTCATAACAGCAATCAAGGAAATTTCATCTGTAAGGTGGCTCTCTAAATATTTAAAGAAAAAAATTTGCTGCATTGAAACCAGATAAAAAGTAAATAAAAATAGATTCTAATGTGAAGTGGTAAAATATTGGCAAGGTCATTGTATGTATGTTGCCAGCAGAGATACAGTGTCACCTCGAGCCTGGGTTGAACTAAAAGAGCCAAGGGAAGGATCTGCCAATGAGCCCACCATGAACTAGCATAAAACCACCTGCAAAATCCATTCGAGCATCTGTCTCTGTGAAGTGCCAAGCCTTCTCCTCCCACCCCACCAGGCTGGCCTCATCTACCACAGAGCAATACTAGAGGCTATCTTTATTTCAATTCATCATTGCTAGGCCTCCTCCACTTGATCATTCCACGAGGCATTACATGAAACTCCACACAGCAACTCTTTCTCATTCTATGTCACAGTTTATGCTGTATATGCTTCTTCCTCTAATTTAATAACTGCCAAAGCAATCAGACTGATCCATGTGTTCAAGTGTTTGACATTTAACACCCCCTAAATTAATCCTCAAAATTGTCATAAGGGAAATGATGAACATAGCATCATCATCTACTTAATGGTCATTTATCATCTTCTGAGGGTTCAAAGTAGGGAAGGGACAGTAGATAATCCACAGGGGATGTTTCAGCTACAAAATGATTCAATAAATGTAAAGTTCTTACACTAGTTCCTGGCAGGTCCTAAGCACTCAGTAAATGTTAAGATATGATGAAACCATGATCACGATCATGAGATGATGATGATGATGATGATGATGATGATGATGACGACGATGATGAAAGAAATGGCTAATAGGCAATGCACCTAACACCACACAAAAGACTAATAAATGCAATTCAGAGAGGATAATTAGAATATTCAGCTCATCCTCTGCTTTCACATATTGTAGGAGAAAATGGGAAATACAATAATATAGATGGCAGGCGTTTATTTCATAATATGAGACATGAGGTAGAGAAGCAAAAATAGATGAGAATTTGAGGAAAATAGAAAAGCCACAGGGTATGAAAGAGACACTAGAACTATGGAATTGTTAAAAATTTAATTCAGGAGATAATACAATAATATCACAGAACAATATTAATTAATATGCTTGCAGCACTTGCAATGTGTCAGGCACTGTTCTATATTCTTTAACATATATCACTAATTTAATCCATACAACATCCTGTGTGGTAAGAACTATTATTATTCTCTGAAACTAGGGCACAGAAAGATCAAATCATTTGCTCAAGATCTCATAGCTGATAAGTGGTGAAATCAGGATTTAACATATTCAGTTTGTCTCCAATCTTTGCTCTTAAATGCTCTACTGCAATGTCCCTTGGTATATGAATGAGAAGATCTTTCAAGAGCCTTAACACTTAATAAAAAAGCTAAGACAAATTATGGATGAAGATATGTAAAATTCTTAAACAAAATACCAATGTAAAATTTCAACATTTCCAATGGTATCAGGTTAATCATTAGAGGTGATTATTATGCAGTGTTTAAAGTAAGCAGATTCTGTTCCAAGACAGAAATACTTATCATTCTTTTTCTGAAATTATTTTTGAGGGAATTGCAGTATTTTATATCCTCATTTTAACAATAAGGATGCTTAGTTCCAAAAAGATTTTTCTCTTTTTTATTATTTGCCATCACAGCTCAATATCACTCTTGTCTATGGCAGCATAAGTGAATGGAAATAATCCATGCCCTTTGAGAGCCTCAATCCACAAGTGAATAACCATGAACAGTGCGTGCAATACATTTAAATAAGTAGGGTAGGGATTTTACTCAATTCAGCCATATTGGAGAGAGGGCTGCGGCATTAGATCCAGGAGAATGAGAGAGGTGGAGGGATCTGTTCAGAAAAAAAATAGTGAGAACTAAATGGCAGCACAGAAAACCAAGAATTCTGGTCTCACAGAAATAGGAAAGAAGAGGTAAAGGAGTCAAAAAATTCAGATATATAATAAGGTTAATTATAAAAAGGAGAGGTAATTATAAAACCTAAATAAATCTTGAGGAAGTCGCTGTATGAAAGACTTCAAGGTTTGTTGTTTAAGAATTGAGTGATATAATTATGGTTCTAGGATCTCAAATTAACTCAAAATTAAAATCTTAGCCAAGTAAAATGTGGCTTTTCTGAAGGAATATTCTACATATTGGCACTATACTTATTTAACAAATTCATAGTCTATTTTTTATATCCTCCAAAATCAAGCCAAGTGTCTATGAAACACAAATATGCACACTCATACATTTGATAATTACACAGTGTCACGTATTCTCAGAAAGGCTTCCATAATATAGTTGTGCATGTTCTGAGATAAAACAGTTCTTCTTGAGGTCTGTGTTTCTGAATGGGGTACTTCTATTCCCCAGAGCATTCAGCCTATGCTGGGATACATCAATCCACAGGATAAATATGGTACACCAATCTGGTTAGGCACATTTCCTTGAGGATTTGAGGAACATATTATTTTTATATTTCAACAAAAACCTCTGAATGACAGAGTAAAATGCAAAATGTGCATAAAATTTAAAAGAGAAAATAGTAGACTGCCAAGAAATTTGCTCTTAAAATAAAACACTTTAGGTTACTCTAACTGAAAACATGTACACGGCCTACTAGGCCTTTAGAGGCTCTTGGAAGACAAAGTGTAAGAAGCACTGGTTGGCTTTGCTTTGTGGAGAGAACATTAGTGAGGTGGTGCCTTGAACCTTCTAGAGAAGATCAGAGAAGCACTAATCTGCTTAAGCAGCCAGGAAAAAAGGTCAGCCCTCTGTGATCATCTCCCCAGTGACATAATTAAATACTCCCAGAGAAATGTTAAGGAATTATGAATATAATCTAAAATTAAAGGACAATTTGAAAGGGTGTTTTAAAATGTTCGAGAGGGGAGAAACTTCAGGGAAAAGAGTGGCAAAGATGAAGAATAAATGTTTGCTTAGCTTTGAACATATTACTCGGAGAAACAGAAAACATATATGGAATCCACCCTAGGGTCGTCTTTATTATTCTACAAAAAAGCAGACAAACTCTCTATATTTGGAGGCACTTTTCCATATTTATCCCTTGAGCACAACTCAACAGAAGGTTTGGAAGAAATCTACAAATCGTACAGTGAGAAGACCAGGTTTTGAAGTTCAGTTCCACCACTACCTGGTTGGATGGGCTTGAACAAGTTAACTTTTCTGAATCTCAGTTTCCTCAACTGAATAATGAGCAGGATGATAGCTATATTAAAGAGCTATTTTGAGGATTAAATCATTTGAAATGTGTAAGAGCACAGAGCATGGCATAGAGGAGGCACTCAAAGAAGGTTAGTTGATTTGAAACAAAGTCCATATAACATAAGAAGAGAAAGGTATATCACAGATATGGAATCCACAATAAAATAATAAATGAGAAGAAGACAATAGAAAGAAGCATGATAGTGGTGATTTATACAGGATCCACAACAATGGTACTGGTCTTAGGTGCAACAAATTGAATCACACGCACCCTACTTCCAAGGCAGGACCTAAGCCTGGTTTTCATTCTCGAGGGTGCACTGAAGGCCCAGTTCAATAGGAGAACATAACCGCCATGGAAGTTCAGTGAATCAAAAAGTAGAGCCCATCCTGCTTTGTCTTAAATAATGACATGTAGGGCCAGCCCCAGTGGCCTAGTGGTTAAGTTTGCGCACTCCGCTTCAGCGGCATGGGTTCGGTTCCCAGGTGTGGACCTCTACCACTCGTCTGTCAGGGGCTATTGCTGGGGTGGCAGCTCACATACAAAAAGAGGAAGATTGGCAGTGGATGTTAGCTCAGGTTGAATCTTCCTCAGGAAATAAATAAATAATGACATGTGACAAGAATGCCTTAAAATTCTGTTTAGAATACAAAATATCCTCTACAGATCTATTGTTCCAAATTCTATTAATTTTCTCCAGCATGTTTTTCAATAATAAAAACATTCTTATTGTCTTTGGCTGGGTAATATCCTTTGTCTTCAAATTATTTTTAAAAAGAAAAGAAAAAGGAAGAAAGGACAAAGAAGGGGAGAAAGGGAAGATAAAAAGGAGAGGAAACTAAATTGGTTACAATATATTGAAAAGAGGTGAAAACACTAAACCCAGTGTCAATGCTGTTTTGACACGCTTCCATCAACACTACCTAGTGTCTGTTTATTTTAAGTAATTACAGCCCCGTGTTCTTGACATATGCTCAACCAGTGCCCCACTGAGATCACAACACTTCTTCTGCTATATTATACTCTGCTTACTCAATCATTTTCTATCACTGGGCATTGTTGGGAACTCATCACTAAAAGCAAATTTTGGTCAACTCCTTACTAAGCTTTATTCTGTAATTGACAATTTATTGTTTGGATTACATTTTTATTTATCTAACAAAACATTTGTAGCATTGGCTGAGAGCCTGCTAGTGTTTTAGCATTTTATAAACAATAACATTTAATCCTCATAACAACTCTAAAGGCTAAAGATTGTTATCATCAATTACACATCAAGAAACCTAGGCTCAGAGAGGCTGAATAACTTGCCCAAGGCCACACAGCTAAGTGGTAGAGCTGAAGATGGAACCCAGGCTCAGGAGTCCATGCCTTTATATAGTATCTGACGCTGCTCCTCAACTAGAATAAGTAGGTTAATACATATAAATACCATAGAATAATGCCTAGCACATAATAAGGGCTGAATAAATGGTAGGTATTTTTTATTGCTTTTGTGATGGTGTTGTTGAGATCATGTATAAACATATTGGATAACCATTCTGGCAGAGTTTATTTGAAATGTCCCCATTGGCCAAAACAATTGCCAACCTTTTGCGTATTGGTAGAAAGGTTTACGTTTCTCAGGCTGTTAACTGGGATAAGGTTCAGAATAGAAGAAAAGCCTTACTAAGTCAAGTTATACTGAGACTTTGACTTCAGATGGATCTACTAAGTCTGTCACTCTGGCACAGAAGGAAATTAGATTAATCCAACTAGAAGTGTTCCTCACGGAGTCACATTGATTTTTGCCTGCATTAGATGTTCTTCCATGTGCTTACAAAATTGATCAATTCCAGGTGAGCAGAAAATCTATCATTTTGGGGGTTTGTCCTTTTTTTGTTTGTTTTTTAAATGGCTTTGAGCTTACCTATTCCTAAGAGTATATTCCAAAAGTATAGACAGAAGAGAATTCAATTTTCCATAAAATACAAATCTTTTTTTTCCTTCTATGGCTTAATACATAGGTAGTTCTCCATTAACAGAAAGTATCATTCCAATGATTATTTGTATTTTCTTACCCTCCCTGATAACTATGGGTTTGGAATAAATCAGTAGTTATCTAAACACATGACAACCTGTAAATCAAATAGTCATTGATGATATTCTAAAAGTAAAACAGGGGCATGGTTATTAATGTAACATTCTTGATATCACTGAATTTTCACTTTACATGGAAACATTAATGTTTCTTAGTTTAATTTTCTGCCTGAGCTGTGAGGTCATTTATACTCTTACAGTTATTATATAATAATATAACTATTAAAAAAGCTCCAAATGTCTCATGTCCTTCCCAAACAGCTATTTGTAAGTAGGGTTTAAAAATTGCTGACTTGTAAATGCTTTGAATTTATGCATAATACTTGAAATCATACAAGCTATTATCTTTTATGTACATATACTGACAGAAAGAAATGTGTTTTAAAGGAAGATGCAACTGCTTCTTCTAGATTCTGTGCATCAAACACAATCTTCTTGCTGTGGTGACCATTCTTTACATATCTTTGTTACTGATATGGAAACATTTACATATATTATGTGCCTGTAAAATGCAAAGAACCCTGAGTTGCTGGTGATATTTATTTAAACATAGATACAATGAACAAGATATATGTGCAATTTATTTTTAAGATAGCTATTTTCTGATATCAACAATTTCAGCCTTGTTAACAGTATTTGAAATTCTCTTATGATTCTGGTTTTTTTTTTTTTTCGCTTCAAATTTACAAGAAAAATCTCTCTAAGCTCATTATAAACTATGATTAGGTCTACTTTTGAACTGGATTTCATCAAAGCTTAAAAAGAATCAGATGAGAAACTTGATTATTACAGTTTCCTTAGAAACACGAGAAACAGTAAAAACACCTTAGAATCCAAGACGTTTTGGCAAAGATTCTTACAGTCCATCTGCTGTGTTCAACTATTATGAGAATACAAACAGAAGAGCTATCATTCAAATAGCATTGTGTATAATTATATTTTGTTAATAAAGGGAAAGAATTTACATTGTCCTTTGATCTGTAACTATATAATTAATAATACTAGAAGAAAGCAAGATAGGAAGGAAGGGGGAAGAAAGGAAGGGAGGGAGGAGGAAGGGAAGAGAAACAAAAGGAAATGAAAGGAAAAAGGGAACAAGAAAAAGATGAAGCTTGCACCTCCTTCACTATCCAGTGGCGGCATACAATTTAAAAGCCTCTGAGGGTCACTAGGTCAATAGTTTGCTACATTGTATTCTTTATATCTATTGAAAGTGGGCCAGTAAACTCCAAAATTATATCCCTGAAATTCATTAGTGATTTATTCATTTGTTTGTTCAACAAATATTTACTACACAAAATCCTGTGTGCCAATGACTGTAATAGAGGCCGGGGATTTAACAGGGAACAGGACATAATCCTTGACTTCAAGAAGCTCAGAGGCCACTAGGGAGACAGAAATAGAATATAAAATTAAAATTGTTTTATCTTCCTGGTACCCCTCATCACCTCAATCTCATTCTTTTGGTAAGATCTTATTCTTTCCTTTGAGCAACTCCTAACCCAGCCCTTCTTCAAGCTACCACTTTCAATCAATATTCTTGCTAGATCTTAATTCTGGTGGGGCTGGCAGTCATGGCACCCAGGGTCTCCTCTCCTACCAATGTCCTTTCCCACTTCCTGCTTTGACCATAGGAGTATTATTATTTAACTCAGGTCCATCAGTCTTCCTTAGACATTTGAATACTGAACACAGACACACTGGAATAGAAGGGTTTTAAAATTAAATCATCAACTCATAGTCCACAAATTCTGCTGTCTAGATTCAGGGCTGTCATGGTTCCCATCTTTGCCCAAGGCTTGATTTCAATTGTTCATTCAATTTTGCAAACTATGGATATCCTCCCAGAGAATCTCTTTTTCTTGCTTACACTAGTCAGATTGGTATTGAAATCCTAGCTTATTAATGGCTCTAATATATCACTGTAGAGTGTCAGGACTACTTTTCCACGCATTAGCTGAGAAAGATAGATGTCCTGAGTCTAATTCTTCATGGAATCCTTACTCAAGCAAAATTCTCAGATCAATATAATTATATTTTATTTGGGACTCATAGGAACTTAAAATTAGAAAGAACCTTAAGACAAGGTTATCCACCCTCCCATTCACTGGTTTTGAAAATCTCCATCATATAATCATACAACTGTTCTTTGAATACATCCATTGATGGGGAACTCACACTGTGCAAGGCATTTAGTTTCCTTTTCAGATGATTCTAGTTGTCAGGAAAGCCTGGCATTTAGCTAAAGTTTGCCTCCTCATAAATTTTCATCATAACTTTTCAAGGAAAATTATATTCTTTGCCATTTCCTACAAAGGTCTAAACTTAATTTGACACTTGCACTATCAACCAGTCTTCTTATATGTTCCAACATAAATTGTCAGAATAGACTGAAAAATCCTACCTAGCAAATGGAGTTGCAAAAGAACGTATATCTTCACAGACCACAACTCTGACCACAAAAAAATAGCCATGCTTGAATGAATATTAAAACATCAGGTGAAAAAATGCCAAGAGGCTCTGACCTTTCATGACAAGTTGCCAAGAAAGTAAATATTTCTTGGCAGGTAGACCAGATCCAAAGGCCAAATATCAATGGATGCACACTCGTCCTCCAATCTTTAATACGATTCAGTGAATCTTACAGTTGGCAAGAACCTTAGAGATCATGCAGCTAAAATCCCGTCATTTTACCACAAGGAAACTGAGGCAAGAGAATTAACTTCCATTCTCCATGTTAAGGTGCTGCCACTTTTTGAAAAATCAAAGCTCTAAGATAGAACTTTTGGTGTTTTAAGATGTAAGAAAAACCTATAGCTAAAAAATTATTATTGTTCTTGGGCAGACATGACTTAAGACATTGAGAATTTGGTTTCTTGGTGACTCATCCTTCTAGAATACAAAGCATGAGACAAAAACTTTAATGTACTTGGGAGATGTCATATTAGCAAAGAAAATAAAAGGATGCCCGCTAAAAAGCCACATAAAGAAATGGAGATTGTTTGTCACTTAGTATGACCCCTCCTAAGCAGATAGCTTTGTGGCAAATATCCCAAAATTAGCATTAAAACTTACAGTAATTAATCTGAGCTAAATTATAGTCATTTCAAAATTTCAATTTCATGCTTTAGTCATTTAAAAAATTTAAAATAAAAGCCTTCAAGTAATCAGATTATTTCCTTTCTTCCATTTCCATGATAGCCTCATTAATGTTATGGAATTTGGGGTTAAATTTACAGTAATTATATTTATTCTATGTGCCCATCAGGGATGTATGTTCTTTATAGAGCCTATTTCACCAAATATTTACATGTTTCTGCTACGTATGGTTGCTACTACAACTTGGTATGTTACAAGGTTTGCAAAAGGGTAATACTAAAACTAAAAGGTGAGATTTACTTTCTAAAACAGAAGTGAATTGCCCTTCGGCAACTCTTATTTTTCATTTCAAGAGTCTGTGTTAATCACTATCTAACCAATGGTATGAAGTGACAGCTCAATCTCTGCCTCTAAGTAACAATTATTTGTTGATTGATTCAGTATTATTTAATTGACTTGTAGATGAACCCCGAAACTCTCTCTTTTTTCCTACATGCCAGATTTTTCATTTGTGCAGTATTGTATTAATACTTTCAAAATATAATAACTCCACTTATCATTAAGTTAGCCATCCAGCATTCTAATCACATGAAATTTGTCTGGAATTAGACATTGATAAAAGCAATCTTTGGGCAGCAGAAATAAATTTTATAAAACATTCATCAAGGCACCCACATTTTAATCTTAAGAAAAGTCTTTGATGTTTACTCAAAGCCTGTTTATTCTTATTCTACAGACATTTCTAACCTATTCACATAGCAGGAAATAGTAATTGAATGAATAACATGAAGAAGGACCACTGACACCAGTGAGGTTACAGTTGATGGGAAGGATGTGCTCTAGCCGACTGGAGTCATTTAGAGTCAATACAAGCAGGGCTAAATAGGCAAAAATTACTGAGGGCATCTATGGGCCACAGCAAAATACTGTAATTGATAGTCTTAATTATGAACCCAGACTGTCAAGACAAATTTTACATGTGCTTAATGTAATATGTATAAGAAAGTCAAGTAAGACTATACTGCCTATTATAAAATTTTCTATTATGAACAATAAAAACTTTAAAAAACTACTAATGCTTAAACCGGCAATTTTAGTTATATGAAAAATTAGGCTGGGGAGATAGCATATTCTCTAGCATTGTCAAATAATACACAATGCCACAATAAAAACACAGATCAGTGTAATTTTTACTCTTCAATCTTTTTGTATACCTGGGAGTCCAGTTGCCATCACCAAGCTTAGATTAATTGATTCTATATTCTGAATATAGAATATATTCTGAATAATCTAATTGAGTATCATAGCATCTTGACATAGTACTAGCCCTGCAAATATAAGCCACCAGTATGCTTAAACCAAAATTATTCTGTAAGCAATAGCTGCTAGGTTATAATGTGTTGTTATCGAGAGTCTTGTTGGTTTCAAATGTTGTTGACGTTGTGCATACATTCTTGTTTCTATGGTAATAACTAGTTCCTTTTATTACAGTTTTCATCGCAGTCAGTCTAAACCTGAATATTTCATCTCCATTATATTTCAGAATTCTTTAAGCAAACAATACTATGCAGATGGTTTAGGAAAATCTTAGTGCGACAGGCATGTGCTAAGAGATGACTGCTGACGGTATGGTATTCCCTCCAGCATGGCTAAAATGTTTTGTTCAACGTCAGCGGCATATGTAAAGCAGAGCATTTGAATTTTGGAGTCTTTGGTTTTCTCCCCAGTTGCATCACTGATGATTTATGGAGGTCAATTAATGACCCCAGGCATGTTACTTTTTAATTAAATAGCAAACTAGAGAAACAATTAATAGTTTTTTGAAGTTTATAGGACAATTTGAAATCCTCTGAAGCCATTCCACCTTGCCAAGATGATCACCCTCTACCTATGGCACAGAAGCCCATCTGGCCACAAATACTGGAACACAGATAAAGAAATCACTAAAATGTCATTGCTTTCTGCCTCTGTCACTCCCTGAAATATTGTCTCCTTGATTTGCTTAAAAAACAAACACAGCCACTCTCATTTTGTGACATGTAACAATTGATTGAAATGCTGATTAGTTTTCATCTACCGGCTTTTGAGGAAACAGCAATGGGCTCACTCTGGTTGGAACCAATATTCATTAAGCAAAATAAAATTATCTCTGTTGATTTGTTAACAAAAAGAAAATAAAATATATTATAAATTCCTTTTTAGTCCTTATTGAAAAGAGTGGTACATATTTAATATGAGTTACAAATAACAAAGAGTCAAACATGGAGAGCCAAAGTGCTCCATGGGAGTAAGTGGATCAGTTTCAGAAGTACTATAACTCCTCTTGTCTACTTGGATATTGTTTCAAGTTCTATCAGAATAACATACTAAATAAAACTCTAGGGTCTAAAGGAGCTAGCATGCCTCAATGTATTTTGATCCACTTCCACAACAGACCAACAGCATACCACTCACTTCAAAAGCTATATATTTAGAATTTTTATCTTTTTACTCCTGATTATGAAGATAAAAATTGATAATGTTAAGCTAATTTGGATTGTAATAATGTGGCATTGTTTAAAACTAGAATAAATGTGGCCTTTTAACTAAGAATTATGACCCATTGGAAAAATCTAGATGAATGCTTATGAACAACTTTTTATTGAAGGAAAATTTTGATATTCATAATAATAATCTGATTATAAACCAATAGGTTGATAAATATCTATCTAAAAATACTAAAGGCAATTCTGGAGTCAAGGTAAAATCATGTTATGTTTTAAAGCATAATATAAATCAAAATAAATCTAATAATAAAAAGAGAATTACAACAAAAAATGTAATTCCTGTAAATGTCTTTTCTAAGTCTTTTTCTTATTCGTTTGTGTGCTGTTCATCCCCACTCCCACCCTGCTGGATTCTGTACCTGGAGAAAACCGAATGTGCAGATTTCTTTCAGTTAAAATTTAACATATAGGGTGAATTAGAAGAAGATGGACATGCTAGAATGAAAAAGAGATGTGCCTGATATGCCTAAAATCACTTTGAAAATTGAATACATTTTTTTCTGGCGTAAGAGCATTCTATCTAAGGTATTGCAAAAACCAGGTCATCTCTGATGCACAACACGAAGAGAGTATGTTGGAGCAATGTACATCATTTCTGAATACCTTTCCGTACCAAAAACAGTGGAGGGTTTAAAAGCAAGTTCACGAAAACCAATCTCCTTTTAAAATGTCAATGAAACAAATGGGAAATGGAATTAATAATAGGTAATTAGTATAATAATTATCTTAGATGACCATGAAATTATAGTTCGTCCCTCAAGATTTTCTATCTGCTGTCATACAACTAGGAAGAATTAAACCCACGAAGGTAACTAGAGGGAAAAATGCATTAAAACCTGCTAGCAGGCTATACACTTTATCTCTGAAGCACGGCTTGCTAATTGGTTTGATGTTTTGCTTAAACACTAAAGTACGTGTGAACAAAACATTTGCACAATACTTCATTTAGGTGCTTACTGTCAGTAAAAGCAGCATTTTATAGTAACGAGATGTTCTGTCTTTGTAAAATATGTCAGCATCATCAAAGAAAAGGAAAAAAAATCATAGCAAGTAAATTGTTCCACATAGCTCATCCATATCACACACAAGTATAATACTACAATTGCTTTTTAAATAGAAGAGAACCCAACAATTGTACAATATGGCCCTATTTATTTTTATTTTATATACTAGAGGTAATTCAGTGGAGGAAAGGTGGGATGTGAGCAAATACATTGAGAACTGAAATAAGAGCACTGGTAATTATTTGATCACCACTTTAATTAAAAAATGATCAACAGTTTGTTATTCTCTTGGTTTCCCAAACAAAGCCATCTTGTGGTTCAGTTGCCTGGCTCTTATTTTCCTTACATTAAAAATAAAAAGTTATCCAACGTGGATAGGAAAAGAATTATGCCTTAGATCAAAAAGTGAATTTTCATTTTCATGTGGTACACCCAGGCAGTTATAGTCCGTTAGTTGACAAGTACTATATTGCTACCATACTGATGTAATCTCAGTTTAAGCCCAATATTTCATGAATGTTTCTCATTTCTAGCCAAGATTTAGAGATATCAACAGTAAACACATCATGTCTTTATGGAGGTTTTCGTTCCCCTCTGACACACCATTTTAGTGATGCATTTTGTTACATTAATAGAATTCTGTTTTTTTTTTTTTTTACAAGACTGGAGCAATACCTAGTTATTTTCAGAGAAATCATACTTTTTACTACTTGTAGAAAATGTGGGGTATTATGCCACAAAATGAAACTACTTTGCTTTTAGTCATAAGCAATATGTTAATGATGTAGCTCAGAACTCAGGAAAATAATGTCAAACTAATCTGCAATCTGCCCAGAAAAAATGAAATGTCAGCCAATTCTACCAAATGGCAAATGGTTTTGCTGTTGAGTACATGGCTTATAAATCTGCTGGTTTAGAGTAAAAAAAAAAAAGGAAAGAAAAATCAAAAGCGTTGAAAAAAATCAAAATGATGCTGATCTTTTATTCTTCCTCAGAGAAAAATATGAAAATTTTGTTGATGATGTTTTAATTGGCACGTGTTCTGTTTTCAGTGCTGTTAGAATGACTGATTTAGTAGCTCAAAGATATAAGTTACCATTTTTCAGGAGTTGTAGGATAATATGCTTCAAAGGAATTATAAACAAAGAGACAGTCTTCCCCAAACATTATCAAAAATAGCCCTTATAACTAAAACCGTTAAGTAGAATTTTGTACATAAAGTCATTCATCTGTGACAATGTTCACAAGGATTTCCACATCTTGCATTGGGGGTGCATCTTACACAGAAGTAAGACCAGCATAAAATACAGATGCTTTTTACATACGATTTAGATCATTTGGGCTGACTTTAAACCGCTCATCATAGTATTAGCACGCAGATTTAATATTTTGTGGGAAAGAAAACAAAATAGCATATGCAGAAACAGCACATCTCTAAAAAGTGATTCCTTTCTCAAATACATGAACACCACAAACTAGCCAAAGCTTTTCTGTATTAGAAGCAGAAATTGAAAGCATTCAATAGTGCATTTTGATACCAGTGTCTAATCAGCCAATATCAAACAAATCGTATGTCAGTCATTAATAGCAGGAGACACAAAGTTGTGAGGATCTGTCTTTCAACGCAGATTATTTTCCTAAGACTTGAAATACTGTTAAGGTGTATAAATTATATACGAAAAAAAAGTTAAAATTTGATTTATATCACAGCTTCTGCTTCTGATTAGCTTACCACCATCAATTTTTCAGATAATCGGGAACAATGTATTTTCTTGGTCTGCATGCAGTGTTTGTGTAAGGACTGCTTCTTGAAACTGTGAATTCTTTTCTCTTAATGCCAATGAGTCAAGAAGGTAAGAAAGGAAAGAAGATCTACGACATTAAAAATCAGAACATCATAGTTAGGAAAGGACAAATGTAAAATAAATACAGAAATGCTACAAAACTATGATAAATAAGTTTCAGTGGCAGCAACAACTGGATAGTCATGGATTGTGATTAACTATGAGGGCAGATGTTTAATCTCTTTCATAATGAAAATAAGTGGTTCAACAGCTGGCATGTAGTAAAATCGTTGAACTCCTAGGCACTCACACTCAAAACCAGAGCACAATTCACATTGTCTCTCCAGTGCCCTATCAGCATGAACGGCCTAACAGCACTGTCAGCATGCAAGGTGTGATAGCCCCTCATGGCATCTCCGCTATTTAAAAAGACCACTTAAAATCTTCAAACAGGCTTGCCTTCTCTGAAGAGTTTTGCAGACTAAAAATCTTTTCATATGAATCATGATACCCTTCAGAATAGAATAAATGATATTCTAAAGAGAGGCTATAACAAGGTACAAAAGGTACCATTCTCTCCTTCTCCCAGACTTGACTCATGTCTCTTCTCTAGCCCCCAAGAAACTGATCTTCAATTTCTGTCTATTTTTCCTCTGATATACTTCACATCAGTGCTTGCTTCTTTTTGTTCTCACTGATAAATTAATGCCTACACTGTTATTTCTGCTTGGATACTTGTATCAGCTCCTTAATTGCTGTGCTTAGAGACTTTCTCACTTCTTGTAGCCAGGTAAACTTAATCCAAATAAAGCACCACTTCCAAAAAGACATTCAGGGAATAGAAAGAGCTCCCCTTTGCACAACAGACCAAAGTCAAAGTGCTTACATGGTGTTTAAAGCCTTCTAGAATCTGGCCTCAAATCAGGTTCCCAATGTGATTATGTATGGTAAGTGTGCTAAGAGACAAGGATGAGGAAAGACCTGTGTTGACAGTTTCATGGAAAAGTTTGAGATAAGCTGGACTTAATTGTTCATTTTGTCTTAAACATTAACTTACTCAGTTTATCCACCTTTAACATCTATTCTCTATGTCTTTTCCCTGCTTTCCTCTTTTCCTCACATTCACTCTTACTCCTTTCCTACAGTTTTATGTAAACATATTTATATTTACATAAATATATAATTGTAATGCAAAAACATTAAATATACAAAGATCTATAAAATAAAGTCCTCTCTGTCTTTACCTTCATCCTTTCTTCCCCACACAGAACCATATTCTTCCTCATATAGAACCTAATTCTTAAAACTCAAATTGGGCTGGCCCCGTGGCTTAGCGGTTAAGCGCACGCGCTGCGTTGCTGGCGGCCCGAGCTTGGATCCGGGGCGCGCACCGACGCACCGCTTCTCTGGCCATGCTGAGGCCGTGTCCCACATACAGCAACTAGAAGGATGTGCAACTATGACATACAACTATCTACTGGGGCTTTGGAGGAAATAAATAAATAAAAAACTAAAACTCAAATCTATTTTCTGCATTGATTCCTTTCCAACAGCCCATAATCTCTTTTAGGTCTGCCCATCCAAAATCTCTTGGAACTCTGATACTCGTTTGAGATCTCATCCTATCTTTTTTTTTACCACATTCACTGAATCTGATACTTCACTCTGTAATTCCTTGAACTTCTGAAATCTGTCCCTAGCTTTACCTCTCTCCTAAAAGTGTTATATTAAGGTCACAAATAAGAACCTAATTAAAAAAAAGAATAATCTCTTCTCAGTCATCAGCCTCCTTCTACACAGAAGTTGATAAATATTTATCAGATGTTTACTATCTGCCGGACACCGCACCTGGTGCCGAACTGACAGATGACTAAAATAGTCTCTGCTCTCTTGGAATTCACAGTATAAACCCTTGTCTTATAGGCATGTAAATGCAATAATGTATGATAGAAACTGTACATGGCATAAGGTACCTTCAGGGCATAAGAGAAGGAGTGGTAAATTCTATCAGGAGAGGTCAGAGAATGCTACTCAGGTGAGGTGGTAATTGAGCTTGCTATTAAAAGATGAGCAGGAATTCTTCAGAGTAGAAGAAAGGGCATCCCAAAGAGAGGAATTAACAAGGTATGGCATAGAGTGTTTGAGGAGCTGTTATTAGGTCGTATGGTTGGAGCAGTGAGCAAAAGATAGCAACGAAATTAGAGAGATAGACCAAAACATCGCAGGCACCCCGCCACAACAAGGCATATGATTTATAAGTTGAGCAATTGAGAGCCATTGCAGTATTTTTAAAGAAATAAATAAAATTATATTTGTGTTTTATAAAGATAATTCTGTTCTCTAATGGGGAGGAGGGGGCTTAAGGACACAGGTGAAACTGGAGGCAAGGAAGACAAGCTGTAAGTTATTGCAACGTTTCAGTTGAGCAATTATGGGAATTGGAATCACGGAGAAGCAGCAGGAGAAGGCAGGGGCAGAGGAAGGTATGTATTTATGAGATGCTCAGGAAGTAAATTTAATAAAACCAGAATCAGATTTGGGGCATGAGGAAATCTCAACTCCCAGATTTCTGATACATTGGATTGTGATGCAATTAACCAAAATAGGATTTAGGAGAAACAGACGGAATGAGGAAAGGAATGATTCATTTAATTTTGGAATCCTTGATTTTAAGGGAACTATTCAGAATGCAGTTTGGTTTATCTGTAATGCAGGAAAGAGATCAGAGCTGTAAATACACATTTGGAAGTCTCCAGTAAACAGGTAACATAACTATATACCTATATGCATTACCTAAGTGGGTGGATGAGCTCAACCAGGGACAGCTCTTTTGTAATTATATAGTCTCTCTTGAGGACTTTCACTCCGATAGGTTCTCTTACAAGTTCTAGAAATACTCTTAAACCTGTATGTTCCTTGTCACCTTTTTAACTTATTCATCTAAACAATTTTGAGTGTCTACAGTACTGGCTCTGGACTAACCACTGTACATATATTTTTTAAATAAATAAGGCATGGTCCCTTCCTTCCTGAGATATGCGTATCTTTAGAAACCAATAATATGAACAAGTAAAATACAACTTATTAAGTGCTATATTAGAAGTATGTATAATTCTATAAGACCAGAGAAGAGTCATTAATTTTGACTAAAGGGAAAGATAGGGCTTGATAGAGCTCTCAACCCAAATTTCTAGTGGGTCTATCAGATTTCCCCATGGGATATCCTACAGCACCTCCAACTCAAGGTATCTAAACTCAACCTTTAACTGTAAAACTTTTGACGAGTCACTTAACCTCCCTTTCATTTTCCTACATACAACGAGAGAAAAGAAATAAATGATCACACCCAGATTTAATATTCTTTGATTTCTCTGAACTTTTCTCATAAACCTGTAGCTCTTTTATGACTTCTTTATTTAGGCTAACATCACCAGTATTCATCAGTGGCTCCTCCCTCTCCTTTGCCTTCCTTTCCCTCACAGTGTGTAAGTTCTGCTCATCCTCCCTCTAAAGCAATGTTCGTATCTATGCTTCTCTTGCATCTCTACTGCCATCATCAAATTCCATGTCCTCCTTGTCCCTTGTAGATTATTGCATTAACCTCTTAAATATCCCACCAAATTCCAGTATCGATCGCCAAAAATCCCTTCTAAATATTGTTTCAGAACAACCTCAAAATGAGGGTTTTTTGGTAATCATTACTCAGCTCAAAAACTGCAATTGCCCTCTCTGCACTTACCAATCATACAAAGTCAAATTTGTACTTTTTAAGCCTTTCCAGGATTTTCCAACAATTAGTTTTCCAACTTTATTTCATCCACCTTTTCCTCATCATCTTCTTTTCATCCACCTTCTGCTCCCACCAAACTAGATTATTTTCATGAACACAGAAACATAGTTATAATTTCCTTCTAATTTCATGTCCTTCACTAATTTATCACTAGCAATTAAAATATTGTTTATAATGACTTTTGACATAATGATTTTTAAATTACTTGATGCTTTTTGTAGAACTGATTCATAGTCACAGTAAATAATTCAAAGAAAATAGAAAAACACAAAGAAGTAGGTAAAAATCATTTGAAATCCTACCCAACTTATGTTGAACATTTTTTCAGACAATTCTCTAGATATCAATATATGTATACAATTTTATACAAATAGATCATACTATACATGCTGCTGTTTAACTTGCTTTTTATAGGCAACAACATGTTGCAGGCATCCTTCCATGTAAAGAAATGTTAATCTGAGTCATTATTTTAATTATTATATATTCCATTGTAGGAAAGCTTCATATTTAGCCAGTATGTACCAATATAGTGCACAGGCTGGCATCTGATATCCTGAAAAGCCTGATATCTATTCTGAATTGTCAGTGTACACATTATACTGGTTGTTAAATATTTTTCATATCAAACTAATTTTAGAAGTGTATCATTATTTACCTAGCCAGTCTTCTATTGATGGACCAAAAAAAGGGACTATTTTAATCAATTTCTAATAAAAAATGAATTGTATTTTTCTTTTAATATACAACTTAATGCAATTTCCTCCATTAAACCATTTTTAAAATCCCCAGCCAGAAATGATCTTCATCCTTCTTCCGAATTCTCACAGGACTTTACCCAGTCCTCTGCATTTATCACTTCAACCTTGAGTTCTAATTATTTTAGTCTTCTTTCCCTAGTAGAATATAAGCTCCTTTAGGACAACAACCTTCTTTATAGATTCCACAGTAGTTGGATCAATGCCTTGCTCATCATAAGCATTCAAAACTTGTTTGTTGAACAAATGGTTGAATTAATGAATGTCAAAAATAGATCAACAGAGAACACTGTATCACAAGGGCAATTCAGAATTCAGCATGTTGAAATTATTTGTAAATGCTCAAATAAATTATGTAACTTATCCTAAATTATCTAGTAAGCAAATTAGCAAGTGTCAATGATTTTAGAAAGAAAAAGGAGAAAAACCTATCAAATAGCAATTTCTCATAAGGTAATTAGAAAAGCAATTAATGAATGGTGAGCCTTGGAGACTATAATGGAATTATTGGGTAGGAATGCATTCATTTAGCCATTATTTTTCTAAATGTCAAGGAAAATTCTATGAAGTTATTTTGCTGATGGCGTTTTGCTGTGAAGAATCTAACAAACAGAAAGAGACAGATAAATTGAACTGTATGAACTGTATTTTGAGTTTTGCTATCATCAGTATACCTCAAAAGTATTTTGAAATCTATAGAGAAACAAGGTAAATGAATAAAAATGCAAGTTCAATATCGACAGGCATGGGGCTCCTAGGCACTCTAGCTTTTTGTTGATGAGAAAGAAATCCAGCTTAACACTCCATCTGGACCATTAATCAGACAGTGAAAGGCATGGATTTTGCCCTTAAGAAAAGATATCCATAGACTAAGCCATAGCATCACCCAACCTCGTGCTGTAGCAAATTAACTTTTCTCAGTGCCAGTTAAGTAGTATAAAAAGTCCTTTCCTTATCTTATCTTAAATTTCATAACCAGAAGAATGCCATGCATTTGTAGCACTACCATGTAGTGAATATAAAGAATGGGGGAAACAGACAAAAGAGTTAAAGTTTCTGGACATACCATAATTAGGTAGATGGTTTGGCATTTTCTTATCTAGGCCTTCAAATCAACCTTTCAATTAAACCTCATTGTCCACATAGGCATTATTTTTGCCTACCAATAGCAAAACAGAGCAATGTGAGACCTGGACGTAGGTACTGGAATCTTGGAGGTGAGCCTCTGTCTCTGGGCATCATTAGACCCCTGGAGCTTTCTGAAAGACAATGGGATGAGCCAAAGCAAGATGCTTCTGTGGATATGAGATCCAGCTAGAGGCAGCCCTGTATATCTTTTATAGAGGAAAATCTCTGAAGTAGTGAAGCAAGACCAGATTGTGAGAACATGTTTTCTGAAAATCAAGCAGAGAGATTTCAGTGAGGAATAATTTCATCCCATGTGTGATGTCTGTTCAGTCCTGACTGAATATTAGGACCCTCATATAAGCCAGCCTACCCTACAATGAGGCCTGAGTCAGCAATACTTTGAAAACCGGGTCTTTGCAAGGAGGCTTGCCATTCTATTGTAAGATCTGGTTTGGCTTTGGGACATAAGAAATATATTACAGGTCCACAATTCCTCATCCTGAAATCTAAAAATCTCAAAATCGCTAATACAAGAAGTTTTTTTGGTAACTTGTTTAATAGCAAAACCTAGCCTGAACTAACCTGAGGCTATTTATAATTTTTATTCATCCCCTATAGTATGAATATTCTATAGATTTTTGATATTTCAAAGTGTTTGATTAAGAGTTTCTGCCCCAGACCCTAAAGTGGGTGTGACATAATATAGAGTATAGGTAACTTCTAAAATCTAAAATATTCTTAATTCCAAAATGTATGGCCCCACAGCTTTCAAACGTAATTAGTTAATATTATCATAGTTAATATCTACTAGGTGCTAGCCGAGGGCCAGGCACCTTTCTAAGCACTCCACATGAATTAGCTCATTTAATTCTCATTGCAAGATTTCTGATGATCCACATTTTATAGTTGAAGAAACTGAAGTAAAGGTAGGTTCAGTAACTTGCCCGGAGTTACCCATTACACTAAGTGGTAGAGATGGGATACGAACCCGGCAATCTGATGCCATAGTCCACTCACCTCCAACTCCATGTCACCCCTCCATGCTTTGTTTGAAGACATTTTGAATTAATCTGCTCTTTGAAAGAATTAACTATTTAAAGGACTCTGTGAGAAAGCCTTGTCTACATGGAAGGATTAAACGCATAATCACCCTCTAGTCATCACTTGCCAAAATTTCCTTAGAGGAGAGTGGGCTGTGCCTCTAAAGTATGAGACATCACACCCTTAAGTGAAGTGTTAAGATGGCCATTGCTGGCATCTACGCCTAATGAGATCTGAAGAACACCAGAAATACTTCTGTGTACAGCTTAACATTACCCACAAAGGGATGGAAACAAACTGGAGGCAAGACTCGACTTCATCAAAATTTGAAAATCAAAAAGAGGTTGACATGTTTTGAGAAAACATCCCTTCCAGTAACTAAAAATTAACTTTTTTAGTTGAAAAGTGTCTTTTTAGTCAATTTTCATTCCAAATTTTAGTTCCAATTCTTTTGTCGCCGGAATACATCTGTCTTGATAAGAGGTCCCGGAGACCATCCTGTTTTGCTGAGCTTTAGGGGATTCTTAAGCAAACATCATTTTGTAATGAGACTTCCTTTCTTTTGCTCCTGAAGGAGATAATGCCTGTGGATCTCTAATTTAAAATTAGCTGATGGAGTTTGATCGTAATTCAGCAGTTTTCATTTGGATGGCAGCACTCTGTGTATAAGTGTGTGACTGGTTGAGAGTTAACTTTTCTAAAAGGACAAGCAAATTGTTTTACCTGGGCAAGGGGAGGGTAGAATTAGACCACCCTGCCATTCTTGATGAGATTGGATACCTGGTGCCTTTGATCTGTCCACTCTCTAAAAGAGAAGAGGCCACACTTTGCTGGACCCAATAGAAAGAGAACCTGAAAGCCTTCACTCTGGGACAGCCTAAGGCTATGGGACACAGCTCATGTCTACGACACTGGTATGTACCCATCGAAAGATGATAAGAGAAATGCTGCCTTCTCTGAATCCCAGGAAAGAACTCAGCTTTCTTTAGGGCCCATGGATTGAGTGAGTCACTCCATTTACCCTCTCCATGCCATCAGCTTGTGCTAAAATCTGTGTGCAGGGATGAGAAATTGACACACTTACCTTCCTCTCTGGGTGCCATGAGAAGCTGCAGGCAGCATTAAGCTCTAAGTCTACATTCCCTATATAAAGCCCTACCTATCTAGAGGAAAATGACTTTCTCCCACTACACATCTGGAATTAGAAAATTAGACTAACCAATCTATCGGCCATTATTTAATCTGCCATATTTAAAGTGCAAGAATATAATACAGCAGCTACCTTCATGTTTTTCGATTATCCAACAAGTATCTCAGCAAACGAGTTGAAATACACTGATTTATGCTTATTTTCTTCCTGGTTTAACATTTAAGAATAAGTAACTTTGTATAGTTTTATATATCTACCTTAATTATTAGAAATTCTAACAACTCTCCTATTCAATTTTCTGTTTTTTCAAAATCCTGTCAATAAGTATCAATTTTTAAAGTATCATATATAGTTACTAAATCATGAATTATGTTAAAAGAGTGAAAATCAAAGCAAATAATTTCCCTATTAAGAATATTAATGATGGTCACAGTGGTGAAAGCTCTCTTTTCTGAACTAAAGTCATGGAGGATAACATGAAGTGAGACATCTGCAGAGACTAAGCAGAGAAGCTCCAAGATAGAATGGTTGGTCTGTGTACACATCTAGGGAGCCACTTCTACTCTGCTGCTTTTCCAGACATCATTCCAGCCACTTCTGGTTTATGCACACTGACCTCCACAGTCTCAACGAATCTTGCTCTAGTATACTCCCATTTTATTCTTCACTGCATTACACTTTCTACAGCACTGGTGGTGTTTACTTTCCTCTCTTTTTATTCACCACATTATATGGTCCATAAGACAGCACAGATACTCACAGCAGGAAAGTAGGAAACTGCCTGGTTAATACGCAAACTTGATAATCCTCCCTCATATAATAGAATTGACAGCATGTAATTATATACACACATTATTTTCATAAAGCTGCTCACTCGGGTCATGTTTGAAATTCACAGTATACTTCTTATTTTTTTTAAAGTGGGTGCTGGAAAACAGGGAAGTTTGACCCATCCGAAAGCATAAAGAAATTAAACCCAGAGTATGAAAGTATATGAATGATTTCAATAGTTTTCTTTTCTCTGAAATTCAGGAATTGGTCCTTTAAAGGTATCAGATGTTTAAAAAGTAAATGGGAATTATTAACTAAGCTCCTATGGGTTTCTGCATTCAGATGCATTTTTCCCTGTTTTTACTGTTTCCTACATATCTGGTAGTAGGACTCAATCTTCCAAAAGGTAAAGAAGTTATAATTCTTTGTCATTAACAGGAATTTACACACCATCATAATTGGTAGAATATTGAAACCCCAGAATCAGTAACTCATGTGGCTATCTTAAACCCTTAGAGCCAACCATAAACACTAGCCTCACCTCCAAAATGAATCTTCATTCTGTTGATAATATAGATCCACCATAAACATAAACTATCATTCCTGTGTAATTGAATGTGTGAGAAACAACAGAAAGTAAATGACAATATCGAAAGCAATTAAATTGTGTTCTCTTTGGAACAAATTAACATGTATGCATAGTCTTTAAATAGCTTAACTTCTCATCTGCCTTTGTCAAGCCACATCACTTAAGTTTTTAAAAGCCTGTCAAGTAACTTATTTAGCATCATATGGACAAAAAAATATTCTGACTGGTTAGCTGAATTTTTTATACTGCTTTCAAGATCCTGCAACTCTTAAGCTTCTTACAAATTTGAAGAAGAATAAATTTCTTAAATATATGTATGAGGTGATCAAATGTTAGTGAAACAATTGGCAGTCTACTCACTGTCTACTACAGTCTGCATTCAGGGATTCCACTATGTGGGCCTTGGGCTTTTTCTAAGTATCTCATTTATTAATTTCCATAGTCTTAAATTTAAAGGAGACAAGGAGAGAGATTAACATAAGGTACTAGCTGCATCTCTAGTCAATAAAATTGAGTACTATCTTAATTTTCTAACACCAACTCTCTTAGAAACTTAAATACATATATAATAGAGCATTGATGATATTTCTGCTGTTGGTCAGCATAGATTAGATTATGCTATAGTAATTATAAATACAAATGTCAGTGGTTTTAAGGAACAAATGTTTATTTCTTGCTCATGCTACCTGTCCAACAGGTATTGATGGAGAGTGTTCTGATCCATGTTGGCATGGACGTATGCTGTTGGAGGCTCTACCATTTTATGACACTCTATCTCAACCTAAAGCTTCAAATCTATTGAAGACATAGGGAGTAAGTACGGAAAAATCAAGCACTGCCTCTTTGATCTTGCCTCATTCACCTTTGAATCCCATTCTCCTATCTTCCCTTTAGCAAGTTCCTACTTTATCACAGTAGATTTACAATAACTGTTTTATTCATTGGGCGGGGCAGGAGGTTGATAGAAATATCTTATGGAAAAATTATTTCTGGCTGCCAAGAGTAAGTTTTCTCCTACTTACACTGAAATATAATCATTCTCTAAGACAGATTTCCTCAAATAGTGTCAAGCGCACAATATGTACTAAATAAATACTCGATTCACGCATTAAGAAAGAATTTGTTGCATACTATGTGCACAATATCATACACGAAACCGTGGGAGAGTCAAAAGAAACCAAAATAGACCCAACTTAATCCTTTAGCATTCTAGTTGAAAGACTGCAAGCCAAGGAAAACCATTAGTTCATTAATTCAACACAGTTATATTTAGCTGCTTATTATATGCCAGTTATTATGAATAAAATAATATTGTGAGCAAAAATAGACGTAGTTCCAGAACTCATGAAGCTTACAGTCTAGATGGGAAAAGATAGACAATTAAATAATTTCATTAGGATAATGAATTATTTGAAATAATTGAAAAAGAAAGAAGAAGGTGTTAAGAGAGCTTCTGGGGAAGATCAGGGGAGAGGGCAGTGGTCAAGAAAAGATACACAAACGTTTTATTTAAGCTGAGTTTGCGAGACCTTACAAATGCCTACCAGCATTCTCCTTCCTTGATATTCAGGCAAATTATACTTCCAGAAAGAAGTACTTAAAAAACTTTGTATGATTCTTCATGCTCTTTCCCTCTGTATTCTTCCTATTGTGGAATCACGTGATAAGATGGAGGTACTACAAGATGGAAGCAACTGAAAGACAGAGACACCACATGAAGGACATGACAGCCCATGACAGCCTCCATCTACAACAAGCTTGTGTGAATGGGAGTGGAAAATAAATGTTTGATATGCTATGCCACTGAGAGTTAGTCTTTTTTTTAGTGCATCATAACCTGGCCTATCCACACAAAGACACAGAGACCAAAAGGATGATCAGTGATTAGGTAAATGAAAGGGGCAAGAAAGGGGAGGGGATCTGGTAAGTCAAGCAAAAAAAAATCAGCTGGGGCAAAGCCCTACCATGAGAGGTAACAGGTAC
This sequence comes from Diceros bicornis minor, assembly GCF_020826845.1. Taxonomy (NCBI): domain Eukaryota; kingdom Metazoa; phylum Chordata; class Mammalia; order Perissodactyla; family Rhinocerotidae; genus Diceros; species Diceros bicornis. The sequence continues at coordinate 32,662,591 of NC_080762.1, forward strand.
TTTTGAGAAACTGAGTTAATTTTTAACTTCGTGGTTTAAATTGCTGCAAAAGAACCTAACTAATTAGTTTCTAAGGAGTTTGTTCAAAATGATCTTTTAGCTCTAAAATTCTGATAGCTTCTAAGGAGATATGAGGTACATATCTAATCTATCGTGATGCAACTTCTCAGGAGACACTATCTTCACAAGACCTTCAAAATATTCATAAAAACAAATGCCCAAAATAATCACTGAAATTTTATTAAACAAATACTGTCTTACTTTAAATGACTTACTTCACTTTTGATTTAAATGAACCAAATCCAAACAATGCATTTTTCCAGAAAATTAAACTTTCTTTTTTTTATATGTTGATTAAAATAAAGTTGAGCTCCTTCTGTTTGGTTATTTCCTATCTTCTATCTGAAATGCATAAACCAGAAAAAAGGAAGGAGAGGGAGCAGTTATTTTGCCTCACATCACAACTTCTTTCAAAACAACTCTAATTTTCTATTAAGAAACTAGACAACATTTATCCTCTGTATAATAATTGCTTTAAATTAAAAGTACCTTGTTATTTTATTTCATTTCATCTTATTTTAAAATAAAAGAATTCCTGGGCCAGCCCGGTGGTGTAGTGATTAAGTTCGCACGCTCCACTTTGGCGGCCTGGGGTTCACAGACTCAGATCCCGGGCGTGGACTTATGTATCGCTTATCAAGCCATGCTGTGGCAGGCGTCCCACATATAAAGTAGAGGAAGATGGGCACGGATGTTAGCTCAGGGCTAATCTTCCTCACAAAAGAAAAAAAAAAATTCTCTCCTCAATTTCTGATTAATACATTGCTAATTTTTTACCAATTTTTCAACCTTGGACAAAACTTTAATTTGAATAATTGAAGATTAAAAACTTCAATCATTATGGAAAACAGTTTGTGCTGCCAATCAATGGAGTATAACGTTGAGGACAGAAATATAGTAAGCAACCAAAACAGAAAGTCACAAATAAAAGTCTGCATGAAGATACTTTACACGGCCAACTCTTGGAACTAATGGTTCCATAAAGTAGTACTTCTGGAAACACAAAGGAAAAAATCTTAGAAGTGTCGATTTGCTGATAAAATTAATGATTTGTCTTGGCATTTTTATTTTCAATAAATCCCAGTAAACTGGCCTACTATTAAAAGACAACTCAAACAAAACTGGATTAAAACAAAACTGGATGAAGTTTAGCCTATATAACAGTTTTCTTTTCCCAGCCAGAATAGATGTGGCAACTGTAGTTACTAGAAATTGAAATTGGCATTTATCTTTGAAATAGTAATTTTTACGCTTTCTTTAGAGAAACTAATTATAGAAATTGGTTGTAAACCTTTTAATCTACAAATCATATTTTTCTGAAAAACCATATGTATAACTATGTGAGTGAAGGGGAGCAAAATATACCACCCTAAAATACGCCACTTTGGCTTACTGATTATTTTGAATTAAAGTTATTTAAGAAATAGCCAGTGCAAGGACACTGTAACCCTACTCTGTCCCCCTGAAAGCAGAAAATAAATCTCCCATGTGAAAGGCACTCTCCCTGTACCAGGAGGTAGAGAGACATCCTTATCACCAGAGATAAGCAAATTTAGAGCTGAGAAGGCTGTATAAACAAACCTTGCTACTTCTTTACTACCCCAAGCTCAAACTTTTTTGTCTTGTCAATTCTTCACAAATGTGCTGTTTCTTTGTCTAAAAGATATAAAAGCTGCCTGCTTTGGTTACTTCTTTGAGTCTCATAATTCTGAGCTCCTGTACGTATGAAATTAAATTTGTCCCCCCCATTAATCTGTTTTATGTCAATTTAATTATTAGACCAGCCAAAGAACCTAGAAGAGAAGAAGGGAAAAGTTTTCCTCCCCTATGTGACTAAGGAAAACTAGCATGGTCAAATATTACAATTTTGCTTCCTTTATTTGATAAACTAACCTTCTCTTTAAATTTGAGGAATTTTTTCTGGACACTGAATTTCCTATATATATGTAAAATATGGCATATCAATGCATATATAAGTTGGTAATTCTGAAAACTTTGAATATGATTGAATATATTTTCCGTAAAAACAATCATAAACAAAACTGATTTTTCTTTGAGAACTGAAGACACTGCTCTGCTTCACGGCACTGCAAAAATGTAACTTCTCATGGCATAGCATGTACATTGAGAATATACAGGAGGTTGTGTTTTACTCTATTAAGTCTATGTGATCACTTGGTTGTTTGCATTTTTAAAATTCTTATTCAGGGGCCAACCCGGTGGTGTAGCGGTTAAGTTCACGCATTCCGCTTCAGTGGCCTGAACCGGATTCACCAGTTCAGATCCTGGGCACAGACCTACTCACCGCTCATCAAGCCATGCTGAGGTGGCGTCCCACATAGAAGAGCTACAACTCTACAACTATGACATACAACTATGTACTGGGGCTTTGGAGAGAAAAAAGAAAAAGAGGAAGATTGCCAACAGATATTAGTGTGGGGCCAATCTTCCTCAAAAAAAAATAAAGAAAATAAAATTCTTATTCAGATTGTTTACTGTCACATATGCTTTTATCAGAAAGGAGTTGCAAACAAAATCCCAGATAAACAAGAAGTCCCTGGTCTTTTTGTTACATTCAGTGAGATTTGAGAACATCAGAAGCATAAAATAACCAGTGTTTTGATTTACTCTTTTCCCTAAGTACCTTCTTCTTCTTGTTCTTATTTGTCTATTCAATACCTATAATGTTAAAAATACAATAGCTGTTCGTTAATTGCTACTCCATCCTCTGTACATATTATTTCCGGTGCTGACTGAGCTTTCTCAAACACCTCACATATTAGTTTGATGTATAAAAGAATACACAAACACTAAAGAAAGTGCTTAATGTTAGCAAAAAAAAAAAAAACCTTGAATAATAACAGTTAACTATGAAAACTCAGAAAAAGTGTGGAAAATATGGATACTTAGAATTTTGTGGGATGAAAAATATTTCTCTTCCATTTATAATAATGTAGAAAATAATAACTCTAAGAACTCTCATTACTTTAGTACTCTAAACATGATCCACATTATTAACGGTTTATTAACAGCATTGGACTAAAAATAAAAAAATTCAGGATAACTTTGGAACCCCCATAGGCTCCCTGTGATTTTTGAGGCAATCTATGTCCTCCAGTCAATGTTTTCAGACAGATATCTTTCTCAGATATTCTGCTGTGGAGAGTGTATAGATTAGCTTGTTTCATAAACCAAACTTCAATCTCAATTCTAGCTGATTGTACTAAAAGCAAAATACACAGGCAAGTCATCAAAACTATTCCATATGTGCCCTACAGAAACTGGAATTTATGATTCCTTAAGAGATATAAAGTTTCAGATCAGCAAATTGACTAGTTCCCTTTTGAATCAAGAGAAGGTCAGAATTACATAAATAATTTGGTATTTTCTATGCATACATACAATTGCAACTCAAGTAACAGTGGTGGTTCATAATCTTTCCTATTTTCATATCCCATCAATAACTCAATCAAAGAATGTAGGTTTCAGTATAATAGGGAAGAAATCGTACTTTCCTTCAAGAATGGGATGGAGACGGTATTTTATATTCAGGGACTTAATTAGACAACCTTCTTACATCAATATAACAAAGTGGCTAAAAGGCAGGCTTTGAGATGAGGTTACTAATCTCCAGCATACACGATATAGCAGTGTAGCCCAAAGAAAATTACATGAAATCTCAGTCTCTTTACATACATAAAAAAGGAAAATAATAATATTCATATCATGGAACGCTTTTGTGGACTAAGTGAGACATAGTATAGTGCTTAGAACACTGTCTAGCATATAGTGGCACCACTAGCCAAAAAAAAAAAAAGTCTTTAATTAACTCCACAATGTATCAACTGCTTCTTTTGGACTTGGAATTTGGAGTATCGAGTGTAGAATGATGTCTCTTCTCCTTTCAAAATACTGCCCATCCACTGAGGCTGATTTAAGCTCCACCTGCTCCATGAATCTTTCTCCAACCTTTCCAGCCTCTGTAAATCTGTCTCTAGTCTTCATCTCGGCGGCACATACTGTGTATGCCAGTATATCCCAAGGTGTGTTGGAAAATGTTGCAGGGGATACTGAATAGCATGCTGATGAGATGATCCTTAGCCCAGAGGCAAAGCTTAGTCATTAAAAGCTTTTGAACACGGCTGAATTTCTAGAAGTATGATTCCTAAGCCAAAGGGCATTTATATTTTATATTTTTGCATGTTTTGCCAAATTTTCCCCCTGAAAAGTTGTAACAGTCTCCACTGCCCTCCATAATGTATTTTTTAATGTGACACTGTTTTTAAATCAGCATTTCATCATAGAAATTAAGCTTTCCCATCCTTTAAGGGGATGCTCTGTTGGATTAATTAGATTCTAAATCAAGAAGCATATCCTAAAGTGGACTCCTATAGGAGATACTCAGGACATGGTCAAAATAAGCTTGGAAAATTGCTTATCCGAATAATTTTCACTGGCTTCTTTATTGAGGCCTTCTCAGACTCTTTAATATGCTAGAATGTACTGTAAATCTCTAAAATAGATATATACTGGGCCACATTTCCCAAACACATTTGGCCACAGAATCTTTTCCTCAGAGCATTTCAAGGAAATAATGTTTCATAGAATACTTTGGGAAAAGCTGTTTGTCACTTACTCATATATCAGCTGGTAATGCTATCTGTTTCATGCAGAGAATTTACTGCCTGATGGGAATGCTACTCACCTTGTCTTACAAACTTTGTATTCTGCATAACTACCACAACATACACTGCAGAAAAGGTGTGCAATAAATCTTTGCTGATTAGCTGACAGATTACATATTTAACAAAAGAAAGTTATATATGCTAGTTCAGAGTACATGAGGAAGTAATGGTCCTAAATGAGTAGGATCCAAAGCCATTTCCATCTTTTTAACTAATGAAAGTTCTTCTTGCTTTTATCACACACACAAGTGTCATTAAATGCTGCAGTACATTAACAGTGACCATTTTCTAACTACAATTAAGCAAACACTTGCAATAGCACTTTTTTAAAACTTTATTGCCAACATATTTGTCTTAACAAGACACACTGCAATAAATGCTTCATCTTGCAATCTTAATAACTCAAAACATTTGGGGTCTCAAAACATCCATGATGGCTCTTTTTGTGAAGAATAAAAAAATTATTATTCACGTCTAAAGATTAGCTTTAGGTTGAAAAGACTGCAGCTTAAAATAATCACATAATTTTGTAGTGGATAACGCCAGGGAGTCAATTTCTAACTATAAGAATTGCAAAAGAAAAAATAGTTAATATGCACTATGACAGAACGAATATTTCCTCTCTCCCTACACAAATCTTTGGCCTATAAATAAGATTCTTTATTAAGTAGCCAAATATTGCCTGAGGAACAGAAAGGCACTGAATAACATCACAACTGTGGACATGCAATACTTCAAAGGAAGCTAATAAATATTACTCGATATCTGCTTAGAAGGCAACACATTTTCAGTAATTAAAGCAGGAGTTTAAAAGTCAAAACTGTGTTTGCCCACTTGACTGTTGCCTGACTAAAGCACATCATGCTGCCTATTTTAAAGTACAAGATATTTACAGATGAGACCTTTTTCGGAATGCTTAGTCTTCCTACACAAGATAAATTCCATATTTAATATTTTAGGAAAAGTAAAAAAAATTAATTGGCTCAAAATTTTTTTGAATCTTGTATAACAGTAAGATATATATAATTTATTGGTTATGTACTATAGGGATCCCTTTTTATACACTGTAATTTAATTTTCTTAACATTTAACCTCCCTTCTCAGATGTGCAAACTGAGACTTACATAAGGTAAGCAATTTCCTAGAGTTTCACAGTTAGCAAGTGATAAGCTCGGATTTCAGGCTCAGAGTCTGTCTGGTGTTAAGCTTTCCCTCCTTCCTCTACAACATGCTGGCTCTTCTCCATATTTTCATATCCTCCCAGAAAGTTTCCCATTTAGTTTTATAACCTGGCCTATAAAATATGCAGATTTGTTAAATGAAAAGTAAAAATGATGGGGGCCAGCCCCGTGGCATAGTGGTTAAGTGCACGCGCTCCGCTGCTGGCAGCCCCAGTTTGGATCCGGGGCACGCACCGACGCACCATTTGTCAGGCCACGCTGTGGTGGCATCCCACATAAAGTGGAGGAAGATGGGCACGGCTGTTAGCCCAGGGCCAGTCTTCCTCAGCAAAAAGAGGAGGATTGGCATGGATGTTAGCTCAGGGCTGATCTTCCTCACACACACACAAAAAAGTAAAAATGATGAAGATAAGTACCTTAACTTAACTTATTCAAGAGAGGGCAGGGGACATAAAATGTATTCCAGAAAGAAGCAATTGACCATTGCCTATATAGTGACCTGAGAATTTGGCCAATTTGTTCCATAAAAGAAGTCTAGCTTAGAACACAAGACTACATACTAATAATTACCAGAATCAAACATAGATTGTTTTTCTCCTCGTGAATTTACCAAATATAGTAAAAGATATAAAAAGATGTTGTGTTATCATTGAAAAAATATATATATTAAGGGTTGAGGAGGCCAACTTGTTAAACAGATGAAGAAATTTAATTTTTATATACTTGTCTTTTGCTGGGAAGGCAGCCAAATTTCTAACTGAATCTAAGAAAGTCTATATTTTATTATAGCTATATGCATATAAATGAACAGTGTATAAAATATAGGCAGTCTCCTTTCAGGTTATTTAAACTATAAGGAATCAGTGTACTATTGAGAAAACATCCTCTGTTTCACTTTTTTCAGGAACTAAAGATTTCAAGAAGTCTTCAAGAATTCTACATGTCATTTCAGAACTTCCATGTTTCTATGAATCTACACAGAAGAGCTGTCTTACTTTATTCTCAAAAAAACACTGAAAAAACTATGTGGTCAATACTTTACATGTTTCCATACTGCGTATCTTTGTTAGAGGTATAATTTACCATCATGATATTGTTCCACTGAAAAAGATCTCTACTCCATCTTTACCACTTTCATTCTTTTATAAGTGGTAGGATTGCTACACAGCTGACTCAAACGTAAGTGTCTCTAACACATCTCAGATTGGAGCATTAGTTAGATTGTTTCAATAAAATACGTGTTCTATTTTTTATTATTAACCATTAAAAGACAGTTGCATTCGAGAACTTAGAACCTTAACATGAAATGAGTTCCTTAAAAAATTAGATTTTGTGGAAAGCCTGTATAACAAATGACAGTGTGTAAGATTAACTGGAATAAAACAATTATAGTAAAACTAGGATACAGTAATTACACAACACGTGAAAGTCATTGTTTACATTAATCATAGGCAAAATATTATGACAAAGAATTTGAAGCCAGAAGTTTTCTGAGTGTGACAGGATGTTGTCAAAGCAGTTAATTACTTGAAAACAAGTCTTTTAAAACATACTGAATCTTTATAATACCTTGTATCAAGATGGGGGTGACCATAAATACATTTGTGCCACACACAGGTTTGCTGATTATGGCAAAATGAAAAAATAGTGGTTTATTGAGAAAAGTTAATACCATAGTATTAGAAAAGAATGTGGTAAAAGTAGAAGTTTATAAATATTTTCATTTGTGAAATGTTTCACAGGATTTTAAACTCATCTGTTAAGAACTGTTAAAAATGTATAAATCTAATGCCTTGTGATAATAAGAATAACTGACTAACTTCAATTGAGATGGAAATTCATCAACTGGATTTCAATAAAAAACCTTGGCATAATTTTTAGCTGACAATTTTCTTTCTCCATTTGGATCTATATATCTTTGTGAGAAATCATTTTTCAGTTATAATAGCCATTAAAACCAATAAACCAAACTTTACAACCAGACTTTCAATTCCTGCATTTCGAAGTGTTAAGCCAATTTTTAAAAACTAATGATTCATATTCTATTGCATTACTTCACAAAAATGTTAGCTTTATTCCATTTCTAGATTTTAGCCAGAACAAAAATGTTTATAACGTGAATGAAAGTAAATAAATTTCTTTTAAAAAATCAGTTGTTTCATCATCTTATCCTTTTAAATTTCTACCTTACATATTTTATAATGTACATAATATAGGATATGTATATATAACTCATAAATTAATATAATGGAGATATAGAGATATAGGTATAGATATAGATATATAAAATAAAGATATTTTATGCATGCATATAGGTATATACATATTTTTTACAAATAGACATATTCAACAAAAATATTTTTAGAAACCATGGCTTTAGCAAATGACACTTTTAGGGCCCAACTTTTTTTTAAATTTTATTTATTTATTTTTTCCCCCAAAGTCCCAGTAGATAGTTGTAAGTCATAGCTGCACATCCTTCTAGTTGCTGTATGTGGGACGAGGCCTCAGCATGGCCAGAGAAGCAGTGCGTCAGTGCGCGCCCGGGATCCGAACCCAGGCTGCCAGAAGCGGAGCGCGCGCACTTAACCGCTAAGCCACGGGGCTGGCCCAACTTTTCATGGACTGCTTTCTTTGGGTAGTTATTTTCACTCCACTGTTAAACCAATAATTAGCATATACCCCCCTTTTGGTTCTGTATGTTCTAAATATCAAGAAATATGCTACCAATCCAATCATTGATCAGAGGTAATTTCATAAAAAATCCAGTACATTTTCTAAACTAAGCATTTTTAACCAACGCATAAATGAGTCATAGTAAGACTGCTTTAAAGTATCTCAAAGTTGTTTCACCATAAAGCTATGATTAAAAATAGTCTTAGAAATGAGTACCACCATTTTCTATTTGCATTTTGCTAATTTCCTAGCAGAGAAATCTTGAGGCAATAATCTATTTTTTATATTTGTGTCTTTCTAATAATAAATTTAAATTATTAGAAAGTTTATAATATTTTATAAACTTCTTGGGTGTCCAAAATGCTTAATACATTGAGCTATGTGCTGTACATATAAATTTTAAATAAGTGCTTCAATAATCATCACATTAATACTTCTCTCTGTATATAAGATTTTGCTATGCTTAATATTAATTTTATTTGTGCCATTTCAAAAATCTGATCATAATGTGTCACAGAATTGGAAGGGATCTTAAAGATCTTCCCTAACAGCTTCACTTAACAAATAAGGGAGCAGGGACAAATAAACTTGCTAGTTAAAAGTGAAGAAGCCAGGTCATGTAAATCTTTATCCAGTATTGCCCCATTAAACTGAATGAATGCACACACGAGACCCACTGGTGAATTAAACTGTAATGATCTGTTATTGGGATAGAGAGTTTCTGATGAAAAATAAATTTTTAAAGTACTCCCTTTGTTGTAAGGTAATTATAATCAGTATTCTCAGTCCCATATGATATTTACCTCGTTCCAGAGTAACTTTCTTAAAGCCCAGGTAACTGGATGATTATATAAAGTTCTGCAAGATTCCGGTAATGTTTCTACTAAGTGTAAAAGCTGATTTGATAAGATCTCTACATGATTTGCATTATACAAAGCAGAATGTTTCATCTTTTAGTCAATAATTTTGTTGTATTTTTACGAATCCTACTCTACTGTATACTTTTTGTTTATTGCCTGCCTGGAATTCATTACACCTTCTTTTGGTAAGAGGCACCCTATTCTTTGTTCCTTTGTTTAAAGATCTACTCCTCCCCAACTCTCAGGCCACGACCTTACATAGCCAAACAAAAAGATCGTGAGTCAATAAGTACAATGACACTTTTGCTGAGAATGTGGGAATAAAGGCAGCTCAAGAAGACGTTGAGAGGATGATGGGATTGGAACTGCAGCAGCAACATTCCCACCACCTAAAGCCTGAGAGTAATACCGCCGTCACACCCACTCTAGCGCATCCTTTCATGATACGCCTCCCGCCTCCTCCCACGGCAGAATCCTTGACAGCACCCTCTCTGTTAAACCTGAAAACAAGCTCTCTGTCATGCCAGGGATTGTACAAATCAGAGAAGGGTGAACATGTCACGAGTGTCAGTCATGCACACCTCTTCATTTATGCGCACAATTTCTGCTAGTTCCGTATACAACCAACCCATTATTCTCATCTCTTTATTGATATAATTAGATACAATGAGAGAGAATTTCAGTTGCTGCAACAAGCTTTTCCATCTCCCCTCACACACATTACTTCATCAACAGGTTAGATACAGTTTTACCTTTTAATTTTGGCTAAAATATACTAACACAAATAGGTACTATGCTATAGTTTTAGTTTTCATATCTGGAATTATTATCAAAAGATTATTAAATCAATTATTATTGATTTTCATATAGTCTATACTATGTCTTTTCAAATTTTACCAGTATTTAATTTTGAATAAACTAATACATTTTTTATTATACACTATTAATTAAAGAAAAAGTTTGTACATTCAGCCCATCTTAAGTAATTTTCCAGTTTGTAAAGAATACAATTTACAAATATAGATTTTTAAATGTGGATATTAATTATACTTTCATCATTCATACAATCTTCACATGTTTCCTTAGTAACAATTTTGTGCCACAAGACCTCTAAGTATGTATTAGACCAGTGCTCCTCAAACTTCACTGCACATATGAATCACCTGGGGATCTTGTTAAAATGCAAGTTCTGATTCAGTAGATCTGGGTTGGAGCCAGAGAACATGCATTTCTAACAATCTCCAAGGAAACATCAGTGCTGCTGGTCCATGGAACACACTCTGAGCAGGAAGTTAGTAGAATTCGAAATTAATATTAGTTGTACTACCAAACAATTCTACTATCATAATTGTATTTGGAATCTAGAGCTGAGCTAAATATTCCTTCCTCTTAACTATAAGAAGCCTAGATATATTCAAGTTTCCTCACGTATGAAATGCTTAATAATATATTACTTTGTGTTATATTAATGTAACCAACGGCCTGATAAATACATTAAAAGTTCATTTTCAACATACATTTTTTTCTACACACATGCACAAGTCCATAGATTATGAACAGCTTGGTGACATCTGAATGTCATTTTCTCCAGGTCAATGTAAGTAATCTACAGAAGATAACATAGGATTAAAGATGCAAACTTTAAAACCCAAAGGAATCATATAAAACAGCACAGTAATTCCACAACTAATCGTGTTTCCTTTACAAAGAAATAAAATGTAATACAATGTCTGAAATCCAGCTAAGGTGTGTGCGAGAAAGAAAAATAGCCCCAATCCTGTATGTTCTACCACTTAGTGAGGAGCTGAGTGTTTTCTTGCTCCTAGAAAACAAGTTCAAAGAGCAGAGTTAAGCCACTCCTCAGGACCCGTAGCTGTTGCACATTTGGCTAAGTTCCAGGTAATTGCAGAATCACTTTCTTCAGCTGAAATCATAGTTTGCCTTCCATCAATGTTCCTTTAAATATTTAGATACTTGCTTTGCAGATGACCTAGGATTAAGATTCTTGGGTCTGCCTAAGCACTTCTGAAATAACTTTTGCTGTTAAAGCAACAAGCCATTGTCACAAACTGAGGTGTACCATATCTAATTAGAAATATAAACTATTATTTAACTTGTAAAAAAAGTGTTTTTGAAAGCTAAATTTATTTTAAATATCTTTACCTCTCCCCGCCCCCCCCCCCCAAAAAAGCCAAACTGCTTGTAGTTGATTGATAGAATCAAAACTTTCCAACCCTTTGTTACAAAGCCTCAAAATAGCTACATGCTTCTAATTACTAGGTCATGGGTATTGACTTTATTTAATAAATTATAAACTGGGGCCAGCCCAGTGGCATAGTGGTTAAGTTCACGTGCTCTACTTCAGCGGCCCAGAGTTCGTGGGTTTGGATCCTGGGCATGGACCTACACACCGCTCATCAAGCCATGCTGTGGCAACGTCCCACATACGAAGTGGAGGAAGATTGGCACAGGTGTTAGCTAAGGGACAATCTTCCTCAAGTAAAAAGAGGAGGATTGGCAATGGATGTTAGCTCAAGGCCAATCTACCGCACCACAAAAAAAAAAAGAAATTATAAACCAAAAACCACTCTAATGTTATTGAATTAAGTTTACCTATACACCTTAAAATTGAGATAAGTAATTATTTAAGAAGAAATAAGTGTATATTTTTAAATTAATTTTAAAAATGACAGAAAATTTAGCCAGATAATTATAATTAAGTAAATACGTATTTGGAAGAAAGTCATATGCATTTCTTAAACAAGTAGCAAAACATTACAAATTTAAAATACTTCGTGAATGTTGGTTCCTTTTTGGAAAAATGGTTGAACAGAATAGATGGGAGAAAGAGATTGAAATGTAAACTATATTCTTTGCACTGTGCTGTGCACACAGTAGTGACATTTCTACTATCAGCTCCAATGATTCATAGTAAGACAGCAAAGTAATAGAGCAGAAAATATCAAATTGCAAATAATCCAAATATCATTTGGAATGCATGTGTTGCTTTCTATTTGATTATAAATACCTTTGATGTTTTGGAATTTGCAGGCAGGACTTCAAACTAAACAACAAAGCCAAGGTTAATATCTAATTCAGAAGCAGATGGAAAGTTTCCCAGATTCTTCATCCTCTACCTGGATCATTTCCTCTTCATTCCCATTCCATCTCAGGCTGCAGAGACAAGTTAGTCTGAGCTTCTCCATAACTTCTTCTTAAGCTTTCAGTTCAGGACAGGAAGGTAACTGCACATTTTTGTTTAAAAAAATATTTGCTGCTAGCTGAATTAGAGAGTCGTCTTCAAACATCCTTGACTTTCAGCTTTCTAAGATTTGTTTTTTGTTTTTTTCTCCCCCAAAGCCCCAGTAGATAGTTGTATGTCATAGTTGCACATCCTTCTAGTTGCTGTATGTGGGACTCGGCCTCAGCATGGCTGGAGAAGCGGTGCGTCGGTGCGTGCCTGGGATCCGAACCCGGGCCGCCAGTAGTGGAGTGCGAGCACTTAACCGCTAAGCCATGGGGCCGGCCCGACTTTCAGCTTTCAACGGTTAACTCATTTATAAATTCAGTCACTCAGCACATACAATGTTCCAGGACTAGAGAATTAATAATTCAGAGGATTTTTAAAAAATCCAACTTGCATACACTGAAGGCCTTACCTTTAAGTGGCCTTAAATCCTATCTGGCATTATGGTAGATATAAACAAGTAACAGCCACTGTGGTCAGACTGGTTAGATGCTTTGTATACATCATAAAATTTAATCCTCACAGCTCTATCTAGGAGATATTACCAACTCCATTTTATAAGTGAAGAAATTGAGAATTGGAGAAATTAAATAATTTACCTAAAGTCATACAGACAGAAAAATGTCAGAGATGGAATTCAAACAAAGTCTCTATAAAAGTTGATGTTCTTTTCAACATACCAAACTGATTGCCAGAGAAGGTAAAGGACTTAATAAATAAAAATAAATTATAATGCCATCCAGGCCAAGGGTCTCTGGTATAAATAAATCTTTGGAATAAGCTATATCACAGCTATTTCATGAAATTGATACATTTGCCTTTACATCTTAATATCTTGAAAAGGAAAATCTTAAGGATGGGGAATAGACAAGCTTATGTAATAAAGCAGACAGTTGACAAAATAAAAAAGGCTCATGTTTTTCTAGATAAGCTGTTATATAAGGCTTTGCTTTATTCACATTTTTAAATAATATTAAAGGATGGCTTAGTCTCAAGTACTTCATTTATTTAAATTTACTGAACATTGTTTTCAGAATTTGTACTCATTGTAAATATAGTCAGACACATTTTAGTCTCTTGTCTCTACTGAACTTCAAGATCCTGAAAAGTAGAAATTCATCTCACTCAGTCTGGGACTTTAGCAGCACCCAACACACCATCTTACAAGTAGTGTGAGAGCTCAATAAATATTTGTTAAATTTAATTTCTCTTATATGTTTTAATTCGGTCTGAAGGGATCCTCCCATTGAAATGAAGATTAAATAGTGAAACAAAATATGAAGTTTTAAGACAGGATAATTTAGTCCTACATAAAAAAAAAAGAAATCAGTAAGGCTATTATTTGATCTCATGTGGACACAACAACTACTTAATTGCCTAAATTTCCTACTTCACTAGTTTCTTCTAAGGCATATACAATGACAAACAGGCAGGAAATCAACTATTGTCTTACAGCTTTTCCTATTATGTAGTATTTGATGGATCCAAAACAATATATGTTTGTGTAATTTACAGAGCACGATGATAAAACTAACTCTTGTGATTCCAGCCTTAAGTTAAACCTTAGAATATTACTATTACCTTCTCCCCAACCTCAGCCCCTTGCCTCCCCTCTGGGGGTATTATCTTGATTTTTGCATTTACCATTCTTCTCACTTCCTTCTTAAAAATAGTTTCACCACATGTTTGTGTGTTGCTAAATAATACATAGCTTAGTTTTGATTCTATTTGAGAATGGGACTATACTCCATGTTGTGCTCTACAACTTGTGTTTTTCATTCAACATTATGATTCTCTAATTCATTTTTCTCTATTTTAGCTGCAATCTATTCATATTTATGTGCACTGAATAGTATTCTACTGTGTAAATATACCATATCTTCATCTTTTTTAACTTTAAAATTTTTGGATTTTTTTTTTAAATCTAAGTTCTCAATCTCTGACATTTCAAAAGAAACTTAGCCATAACCCCGATAGGAAAATTCTGATGAAAACCTATAGTAGGAAATATTTCTAGTATATGAATAGAATAATATCATTGGTGTGTTTAAGCATATAGGCAATAAATAGATATATCTCTAAGGCAATAAGAAACTCTCTCTCTAAAATCACTTAACTCTTCTGCTCTTTGGAGTAGCACAATTTTTTAAAACAGAGTGCTCTAAATTAAAGCACCTGTTATGTGTGGTTAATATAAACATATTTTTAAAGAACAGACTTTCCAAACCAATAGTAATTATATATGTAAAGAAAGCTAATTTCTGAATGAGATTCTATGAATCAGTGTATGATTTCAAGTTTCCTAAAATAGTCAAATCAGGAACGAATTCTTAAAGTCCAAAACATCTGACCCTAACAGTGATGTTTAATTACATATACAAAAACTTCACGTGAATGCAGTGGTCTTAACTGCTTAGAAGTTTCACAAGAAGTCACATGGCTGTCTTTCCTACCTTCCACAGAAAGTAGTCGGAATAATTCAAGTGAATATCAATTTAATGATACTAAGAACAGAAGATTTTCATCAGTGAATCATTCCAATCTGCTTTAGATAAATCTCGAATTAGTACAATGGTTTATTTGGTATTAAAACCTAAAATGCACTTGATTTCAGACTCATTTCTGCAAACTGTCCCTCATATCTTTACCCAATTTACAGCTCCCACAAAATATGCACATAGGTGTACATTTTGAGACCTGTGAATGTATAAAACTATTAATCACTTAAAATACATCGGGAGCTAACAGTGTTGGCAGTTGCTTTCAAAATTAGAAAGAAAAACTCAATTGATCTTTATTAATCACTAGTCTACCTGAGATAGGCAGGAAGCTAGATATGAGCTGGGAGCAAGGTCACTCCACCAGGAATAGCATTCTAATTACCGGGTATTGACTCTTTGGATGTGCAGCACTACCCCCAACCCTGACCGAGAGTAGCCCCAAGCCTCATTACACCCTCATTTGCATTGTGGTTTTGACCCCCATTATGGGGGATCACTGCCACGACAGTTCCGGAGATGCCTATGTAAGGAAAAAATCTCCTCCCCTGATGTGAGGGTGGAGACAATGCCCTGGTTGGTCCACCTTCCAAGACCCTTACGCCCGCCCGACCTTCCAAGGCCACGGACCACCACAACTTCAGGGCAGTTCCTCACCTCGAGCCTGGCCACCCCTCCTTGGGGGTGTACTTTTGCTTTGCTAATAAATCCTCCTCTGTTAAAACTTCTGCTGTGCATCCGCTCTCAAATTCTTTTGTGTCTGTGGACCAAGAACCTGGGAACCCACCACACCGATCCGACTGGTGCAGGTGACATATGCAGTCAAGAAATAAAATGAAAATGAAAAGACCTGTAAATGATGATTTTAATTGCATTTCCATGGTACTCCGATCTTTTAAAAGTGAGTATTCATCTAGTATACATAAAGCCACATACATAAGTGGAAGTTGAAAATTTCAGTCCTAAAATCACATACTTAGAAATATCCATATTTGTACTATTTTTAAAACCACTTTAAATAAATATGTTTGGCATCATTCAGGCAGAGAACAAATTTCTCTATACTTCTATATTATGTTGAAGGATTAAGGTAACAAGAAGGATATAGATTTTGAATTTTCATATGACAGTAAGATTTTTTAAAAAGAAAACATTTAGTCCAACTTCTTTCAATTGGAAAGAAAAAAAAATCCCACTTTCTGAACCAAGTCCTAATTCCCATGAAGAGTGTTCCTAAGAAGAGAGCAGCCCAGCAGCGGAGTTCATCCTGAGGGGGCTAGGGCCCGCTGCCGGGGATTGGACCCCAGCTTTGCCTCTTCATAGCAGTGTGACAAGATAACGAGTCTCACTATGCGTTATCTTCCTTAATCAAAAATCAGAATAATCATAACATATATTTCATTGAGTGATAGTGAGCACAAAATTGTTAATTTATGCAAAGCACTATAACAAGGCCCAGCACATAGTGAGTACACAAAAAAGGGTTTGTATTTTGAGTATTAATTTGTAATCTGTTAACCTATTCCTAATAACAATATATTCTATTCTAATTTAAACCCTTTACATGCCTTTTTAAAATTTATTTTTAGTATATTTCAGATTTTTTAAAAAAACTTTTATCAAGGGAATGATTAGACATTGCCACTCCTTTCGCTCCACTTTTCAGATGAAAAACAAAATGCTTTATGATTTCTGAGTTTTTCAAGAAGTTGTTGTCTGTACAAGAGACTATGTGAGGTGACTGTCCTTCCCTCCTCTAATTCTTCTCACTTTAAATTGGTGTATTAGCCACTAATACATTTGGGACTTTGTGAAAATAGACCAATAAACTGAGGGGACTCACCTGCATTCATAAGGAAATGTTTATGTAACATGAATGGTACTGTTCTAGAACCATTATTTCAGTTTTCTGTGTCTGGTGCAATAGGACCAATCACACTTTTAGTTTAGAAGTCAGAGAGACTTCTGAAGCATTGGACGATAGAAAGCCAGCAAGCTGAGCCAAGGTGTGAAAACCTTGGTCACCTTTCTCTAGGGAAGTACCAGACTATAGTCAGCTGATTAGTATAGGAAAACTTCCACAAGTCATTGGCAAAGGACATCAGCGTGAGCAACCTTTTCAAAGGCAGCAACAAACGAACTTCTCTTGGTGCAAAAATGTGCCAGGTACTAGAAGACAGAAAAGCAGAACTGAAAACTCGTAAAGGAAATGAAACATGGAAAAGGATGTTAACTGAACTATGCTGGTAATAAAAACTATGCAATCCTCAACAGTCAAAGACATCAAATCCACATAGTATTTTTAAAACATAGTATTTTTTAAAACATGCCAGCACTGCACTTTATGAAATAAGGTTGCTCCCTCAAACACACACAAAAATGATATGCTTAGTGTACCTATTTCACAAAATACTGATTTAACAAGTATCCCATTTGAATGGCAAAAACGAATCATTTCTCTTCCCTCTCTGCAACTCACCATGACTGTGTCTAGGGACACATTTTTTTCATGCAAATTTCTGATGGTATATAGGAAATACACAGTTCACACAAGGGGTGTTCTGGGCTATAAAATTAATAGGCAACTTCTTGCTTGAATAAAACTCTACCTTATTTCCTTATGCATAATTGCACAAACTCCACAAAGGACTTAAAATAATTTACAATGAATGCAACATTCAATAAAACAGAGTATTTTATATAATATCTGTTTAAAGATTCTATTGCTAAATTCAGGCTGTCAATTACTGACCCAGGGTCCAATAATCAACCTCGTATCATTTATATTGCTGTTCTTGTCCTTCAATATGACCAGCATGAATAGAAAATTTCTATAAAATATAAACTTTAGTTTATATATATGTGCATATATACAGTATTTAGGTATATCTGGTTCTCAATTTCGAATAATTCATGAAAGTTTCTGAGTTAAACCACGATGCTACAAGTTGCTTTCTCCACAGCTTGTACCTTCCAGGTATCCTCCAGACAGCGTTTCTAGATAAGCCTATCTTCTCCTCCCTTCCTCCTCCCATAGCCTTGAAGGAAAGCCATAAGCAAGGCCAAAATTTTACCAATTAAAAACTCAGGAGAGTGTCAAAGCACATGAGGAGTTTTGTTCAAGCCATGGAAAGAGTGGAGAGGAGCACTCCGAAACTTACATCATCAAACGTGGATGTGATAAATTTAAACCAGGAAATTTGTAAGTTACTAAACACCCCCTTTGACCATCAAAAATCTCAGCAAAGTGTCAAGAAAAAAGTCAAAATTAGAACAACATAACTTCTTTGGGCACCTTCCAAGAAAAACTAGTTACAAAATGTATGCCTAAGGAATGAAATTGATTTGTTTTTAGGTTAATCATTTGAAGTTGGGATGTTTACCAAAAATGATGACTTTGGATAGGTGAAGTATTTTTTTTAAATTGCCTTCAAAAAATTGGTAAGATTTAGGACATCAAAGAGCCTTTCTCCATTTTTCCCTCCCTCCTCCCTTGCATTCATAGCCAAATGTCTTAAAAAAGAGTAGTCTACAACATCTGTCTTCTCACTTCCTACTCATCAATTTATTCTGGACTGGATCCTAACTCCCCTCCCTCTACTTCCATTGAACTGTTCTCACCAAGGTCAACAATTATCACTCTGTGCTTATAAAAAAAAAGAACATCTTTCAATAGCTAATATGTTTGACTTCTCTACAGGTTTTGACATGGTTGTCCGCTCCTTTTCTTCTTAAAACTCTGTCTTTCCCAGGCTCCAGTAATGCCACAATCTCCTGGCTTTCCCCTATCTTTTTGTTTATGCCTTCTTAGTCTTCTCTAGGCATCTTTTTCCTCTGCCTTTCCCTTGGATGTTGGGTTTTAATTTCTTAGGCCCTCTTCTCCTCAGTGAACAGTATCACCTGCAGCACACAAGTCCCTCCTGTCGGTCATGTCTCACTAGAGCAGTCGTCCCTAGCTAGGTGTATGGCAGGCATCGAATGCGGGAGGAGATGGCAAATGTAGCTTAAAAAAGCCCTCAAGTCATACATAGAATTTATTTACACTCTAGAGTCTCCTGTCTCTCCCACTTTGGGTGAGAACCTGTAGTGAGATAATGAAAATCCTGAACTAGCATGATGGCAAGGAGATTAATAACAATGGAAAGAAGATATTACCCCATTAAAAAATTTTTTTGTAATTATTTGTTTTATCTTTAGTGTTTCAATTCACACATTACATATGAATGCATTAACCAGCCCCCAACACCCAGATATCCTAACACACTTCTCCCAAAGGGAACCACTATCAGTGATTGTGTGCCATTTTAGTCTTCTTCAAAGTAATTATAATAGTACATAAGAATTACATATTGCATTAATTAATTAATATACAATATGTAATTACGTATTAATTACCTTTATATCCTTACACTTTTACATAAATAATGTTGTACTTTCCATAATCTGTGATTTATTTTTCATTTATTATGTATCAGAGATCTTTTCATTTCAGTACTCTTTTTCATGCTTCATGATTATACCATGATTAATTTAACTTTTCCCTAATAATGGATATTTGTTTCCAAAGTTAGCTATTATAAATAATGCTCTAATGAATATCCTTGTACATAAGTCTATTTGTACCAATGCATTTCTGTAAATTCCAATGTAAATTCCAATACAATGGAATACCAATGTATTCCAAGAAATGATATTATTGAACCAAAGGGAATATACCTTTTAATGTTTAATAGGTAATGTCAAATTGCCCTATAGATATGTTTTAATAATGAATATTCTCACCAACAGTGTATGACAGTGCCTATTTTCCTATATTTCATTAATTTTTGCCAATAAAATGAGTATTATTTCATTGTTATATTAATTATCATCACAATATGACAGATGAGGAAACCGAAATTCAGAGATGCTAAGGAACTCTCCCAAGGTCACACTGTTAGTAAGCGTTAGGGCCAGGTTTCAAATGAGGTTACTCTAGTTCTTTCTACAGACTTCGCTGCTTTTGAAAAAGTACAAATGGGTAAGCCAGACGTAGAATCTACAGGACACGCTGACTGGGAATTGCCTCACTTGTCAATTTGAATGTAAAGCCCGTCAGAACACGTCTAGACACAATGAAGTGTGGTCACTGAGTAGATAAATGTGACATATGTTGCCACTGAAGTAACTGTGCAGCAATTATGCAATCTAAAACTACAACCAAGATAATTGGCATAACTAATTTGATAAAAATCATTGCTTACTACAATGATTTCAAACTTTATATTATATGCATAATATGAACTGCTCTCTGAATTTTCAATTAATGGCATAGTCTAGAAAAGTGAAGCTGCCTTCAGTTCTCAGGCTCCTTAGCTTTGAAAATTGTTTCAAAACAGATGTCTAGAAAAGTAGTCCTCCCAATTTAATGAAATAAAAAAAAATCCACTCCAAAATATGTTTAGGTGGAATCACATATTAATGCTGAGATACAGATTGAATGCTTGAGAGTTTTCCCAGATCCTTCTTTTATCCAAGAGGCTTGTTATGACTGAATATGTTGTGAAAGCCTTGTTTACCTCTAAATCTGTAGTTATATGATTGCCAAGGGAGTTGGTCCTCAAGCTGAGAAAAATTCGTCATTAATATTGAAAAGGTAACTCAGCATCATAATTGTCTCAAGATATGTGGCAATCTCCATTTTTTGATAAAGGAACAATCTAGAAGTTATTAGAACTTGTAAAGTATTGATAACAATAACTAGCACTTATCAAGTGCCTCACCAGGCAGTGATCTAAACATTTGACATACCTTGTATTATTCTACATTAAAACCCTGAAAGGCAGATATTGCTATACTCAATTTACAGATATATTCAACCCGATCAAATCATAGAGCTGAGGTGGGATCCAAACCCTGGTGGTGGTTTGGGTGGTGGACACTTTCCACTATACTATACCACTAAAAGATGCAGAACCAGTTATTACCAATAACATGAACTGCCAATAAAAGTGAATAAAAGTCTTTGAGGGATACTCGTTTTCAAACAACAATTTTAGTCTTTCAGAGATTTGCTTTTTCAGTATTCATTTTCTTTCCATCAATCATGTAGGACAAAAGTACTATCGAAAAAAGCAAATCCACACTTTTTCTAACATCTTATTACCTATTTAAATTCATTCAAAATTACCCAGAGGAAAATTCATCAAGTATATTAAAACTCATCAAGATCAGGTTGAAAACCATATACCAAATGTAGTCTTCAGCAAAGTCACCTTAATCTAAAAGTTAATCAATTATCTGTTCCAACAAATTCAGTTCTATATAAGAACGATATGGTTGTCTAGAAAACTTACAGATCACTCCAAATCTCAGCAATTGAAAGAAATACTAAGGAAAAAAAATCTCTTACCCATATGTAAATCCTGTATATCTTTGAGTCATAAATTCTAACTTATCATCATAGTGACAGACCTACACTTAGTTGAGAATTTAGAATTCCTAGACGAATTTGATTTTTAAAAATTCAATATGCAAAGACAATTGACTTTCTTGAAAAAAAATCCACAACTCTCTCTATGCATATATAGATTATCAATATTGACAGTTTGATAGATGATAGAATTTATTTTCGGTCCTTTAATCATTACTAAGATTAACTCCTAGGTCAAATTATTTCACTTCACAGTGTTTCAGGTTCCTACCTCCATAAGTGAGGATGACATTTACTTCCCACACTGTTACAGAGAATTAAAGAGCCCAAAATTATATATTATATAAATGTTATATTATATATAATATAGATTATACATACAATATCATGAAAACCTAGAATACTCAATCTGGTCCTTCTCTGATAATTAAAGGAAATATCAGTTCACTTTGTCCCTTCATCAGTTAATTAAGGAAGGAAGTAAACAAACATTCACTGAGCACTAAGTAAGTGCCAAGCACTGTCGTAGGCTTTGCAACACAGTTCCCTCCTAATGGATGTTAAAATAGAATATATGCCTATACTATTTGACAAATATCATTGCCACTTTTGCAAACAATGCAATCTTAAGCTTTATTTGCCACAGAATTAGTTGAAGGTTCTAAAACAAATAGAGCCTTTATATTATGACATCTATAAAATGTACTAACATACCAATAAAAAGCATAAAGTTTGCTAAAAAAATAGAATATTTTATTTTAAATTGACCAAGACATTTGTATTTGGTAAGTGAAAGAAAATACCATTGCTATTTCAAATATTATCGACTTTTTCTAAAGCAAACTTTACCATCGCATATCAGTCTTTTGTAAACACTGTTATAAATACTGTAAAAATCTTTACAGTATTTATGTGTTTACTAATAAAAAATGAGCTTGTAAAAATATTCAATGTTTAACATTTAAATTGGAATATTCAACAAGCATAGTTTAGAACATTTTAGCCATAAATTTCTATTTCTTATTTTAAAGTAAAATTTCATAACACTTTTAAAATGCAGAATATAAAGTTACCTTTAAATTAGACATGAATGTGAACATATGGAACTTTTTAGATAGGGAAGAAATCTTTAGCACTAAGTATGAAATTTTATGATATTAGGTACATAAAAAAGAGTAAGCAATAATAGGTTCAGCATTCTTTTCAACTTCATACTCCCATCTGGTGGAACAAAAATGTTATTACCTCATTTTAATATGTGAAAATCAAAGATGGAAAATATCATATTTCAACAAAGTTCAATAAAATGTGAATAGAATTAACTCCCCAAATGTACATACTTCTGATTCATTCATTTAGTCATTCATTTAACATTAAATCAACAAAATATTTATTGAGCATCTATTGTGTGCCCAGCACTATGGCAGGCATTGGAAACAGATAGTTAAAAAGTTAGACATGATCTCTGACATTGAGGAGCTTATCAGCTAATGCAGGAGGTATGATTGAATAAGCAAATGGAAAGATGAATACAGAATCCCAGGTTGTGGTAAGGTCAATGAAGGAAGAAAAAAAAAAGTGTGAGGAGAAAGAAAGAAGGGTAGCTTTCTTAAGTTGGTTTACTCCAGGAAGCAGATTATTCGAGAATGAAAAGGAGAGTGGATAAAAGAGAATACCCTAAGAAGAAAGCAGCACATATGAAAGGCCTGAGGTGGAAAGGAATTTAGTGTGGCTAGGAAGACCAGAGAGCAGAGTGAGTGACGAGAAGGGTAGGGAAAAGGAGAGTGAATTAGATCTATTTAGCCTTATGAAAATTCTGTATTTTTTACTTTAATTACTTTTTAGCCTACTTATCCTTTACCAAACATAAAACCAGGGGCCATCAAGTAACAAAGCTATTTCTCAAAACATGATCAAAGCTATTTCAAAGGTTTATTTGATCAATCTCTCTTTAAATCCTCATGTTATCGGCTAAACTGAGTAAACTATACATGGGCCTAAAATATAAGTGACCTTCAGGCTCAGGATAACTACAGATTTTTTTTTAATTAAAAGCACATTCTAACTCATTATTTGGGTACTAATGTTAGTAAATGATTACTTAAACTTTAAAAAATCCGAAAACACATGCTTTTCCATTAAATTTGAAAGCAATAAATTACATTTCATGAGTGTTTACTCTCCAAACTGTGTTACTTTAAAAGGCACAGATTTTGTTTTTCCTGGACGCTGAAAATGAAACATTTTTTTAGATGCCAAGTTAATCCTTGTTGGCAAAATACATACCATGCATAGTGTTTGTGCAATTTGTAATTACAAACTGACACCCACTGACAATACAGAATAGCTTCTACCCCAGCAAGTAGTTACGAATATTGAAGACCATTGTCTGATCCCATAAGGCATGTCATTAACTTTCATTATTACTAATGGGAGTTATGGGCATACTTCCAAAGTAAATCACAGGCATTGTGTCACATCATTGCTCCTAAAAAGGCTTTATTTTCAGGTTGGATATTTTTAGCCACGCAGGCATTTTGTTATTTTATTTTTCTCCTTAGAAAAGTCCAGATACAGAAAATACCAGTACATGTCTTTCCTTTCTCATCCTATTTGCCCTCTTAGTATATAATTTAGGAAAGAAAATGAAAGCAGTGCAAATGTTTACTCAGAAAAATCTAATGTAAAGAAAAAGACGTATTCTATAACAGAACCCAGTGCTGGTAAGTGAAATATACATTTTCATATACTCTGTTTGACATAGGAACTACTACGACCTTTACGGTAATCTGGCAATGTGAATGAGAAGCCTTAAAAACATTTCTTACCTTTTATTCAATAATTTCACATTATGTCATTTGTCGTAAGAAAATAATCAAAAATGCATATGTGGGGCCGGCCCCGTGGCTTAGGCGTTAAGTGCGCGCGCTCCGTTACTGGCGGCCTGCGTTTGGGTCCGGGTGCACACTGACACACTGCTTCTCTGGCCATGCTGAGGCCGCGTCCCACATACAGCAACTAGAAGGATGTGCAACTATGACATACAAGTATCTACTGGGGCTTTGAGGGAAAAAAAAAATGAGGAGGATTGGCAATAGATGTTAGCTCAGAGCCAGTCTTCCTCAGCAAAAAGAGGAGGATTAGCATGGATGTTAGCTCAGGGCTGATCTTCCTCACACTCACAAAAAAAAAGATGTTAAAAAAAAAAAAATGCATATGTGCCCAAGAATTCAAACATCTTGGGGAAGTCAACAAACATTCCATAATGCACAGAAACCAACTCAATTTTACCTGTGTCTTAAAAACTAAATAAAATAATTGATAACTGGAAATTTAGATAAATAGGTAGGTAGGTAGGTGGGTAGGTAGATAGGTAGATGGTAAATATGTAGATAATGGATTATATAATATACAGTATACACAAATATGCTGATATAAATTTATATATTATAGGTAATATAATAGATAAAACTTTTAAAAGCCTGAAGGGGGTGCATCAAAATATTAATCTTTAAATGAAGAAATTACAGATATACATATATTTACAAGGTATTACATAATTTAGAATATTACTTGTTTTTAAATGTATTAAGATGTGTATTTATTGTAAACTATATAATTTGCTATCCCAAATTCTCAATAATGATACTTATTAGTTTTATAAACAGTGTAATCAGTAAAAGCAATACTTTTTAAAGTTTTTAAACCTCAGGGGTTCTAATATATATACTTTAAAAAAATATGGTCTTACACAGGCAAGGACTGCAACCTGCTCAATCTCCTTGGCTGGACTTCTGCTAGCCCCTGCAGATCCACTCTGTCCAATTTTCCTTATATACTTATTTCTGTTCTTTTCATGGTTATCCTAGAAATTATAGCATATACATTGAACTTAATATAATCTAAATTTAATCATAAGAATGTAAAGATAATAGAATGTTTAAACTCCAATCACTAACCTTCAGATCTATATGCGACTTATGTCTAGTTTTTAATTCTTTTTTATAACTTTACAAATTAGACATCATTATTATTTTATACAATCTGTGATTGTTTATATTTACACATATGTTGATCATTTTCTTTGATAATTTCTTTTTGTATCCCTAACCTCACTTCAAGGCTCTTTTTTCCTTCTTCCTAAATTACATTCATTAAAAGTTCACTTAGTGACGATTCATTAGTCAGCAAATATTTCTCAATTTTTGTGGTCTGAGAATGTTTCCATTTTGCCCATGTTTTTGAAAAATAATATTGTTGAGGATACGATTCTATGTTAACAGTTATTGTCTCTTAGAAATCTGATGATATTTCACTAACTTCTGGTTCCCATTGTTTCTAGTCAGAAGTTAGTTGTCGGTCAAATTTTGTTTCTTTGTAGGTAATCTATATTTTCTGTTTAGCTGCTCCTGAGATTTTTCTGATATTTATATTGTGAAGTTTCACTGCAGTGTGTCCAGGTATGAATTTCTCTTTTGATTTCTTGGATTTCCTGAATCTGAGGATTCGCGTCTTTAATATTTCCAGAAACCTCTTAGCCATTACGTCTTTGACTATTGCCTTTCTTCTGTTCTCTCTAATCTCACCTTCTAGCAGCCTGATTAAATGTATATTATGCCTTCTTACTCTATCTTCCATCTCTAAAACTCTTATATCTCTTTCATATCCGTGTTATATTCTAGATAATTCTGCAGCTCTTTTAGGTCACTAATTCTCTTAGCTGTGTCTAATCTACAAGTGAAGTCATCTATTGTATTTCTAATTTCTATAATTTTATAAATATGTATAAAATATATGTTTTTTATTTCAAGAAATTCTATTTAATTCTTTTTCAAATCTGCCAAGTTATTTTTGATAGTCTTCTTTTTCTTGTTCCTTTGCTAAACCATCAATCCCCTCTTTTATTTCTATTAATATAGTAAACATATTTGTTTTTCTGAATGATAATTATAATATTTATAGTCTTTGAAAGTCTGATTCTAGAATTTGTTTTCTCTGCTGTCTTCAGTCATACTTGTCTCACTATATATTTTATTATTATTATTTTTTTATTGTGAGTTCATGTTACTGGTAATGTTATCCTAGGGAATTATCTGTCTTTAAAGTACATTACCCTGGGGCCGGCCCCGTGGCTTAGCGGTTAAGTGCTCGCACTCCGCTACTGGTGGCCCAGGTTCGGCTCCCAGGCGCGCACCGACGTTCCACTTCTCCGGCCATGCTGAGGCCGCGTCCCACATACAGCAACTAGAGGGATGTGCAACTATGACATACAACTATCTACTGGGGCTTTGGGGGAAAAAAAATAAATAAATAAAATTATAAAAAAAAAAAAAGTACATTACCCTGGGGATCCCTGGAGAAATGTCTAATTCCAGGTCTGGGCAGGGAAAGTACAAGTGTAGAGTAGGACATCTTGTGCTGTATAGAAAGGAAACCCTCGAAAACAAATGAGGGCATGTCAACAAGATAGAAGAGATAGCTCCCTTGTTCAGGACAAAGTGGCCTTCAAAAGAACAATAACTGTCATTTATTATAACTCATGGAATACATTTTTTAAAATGAGCTCATAGTGATACTCAAAAGAGAGAAAAAAGGGAGGAGGAGAAACTCATTATTTGTCCTTATCGGAGCTGACTGTTATGTCAGTAACTGTCTCTGAGAATTGGCAATTGAAGGGAAAAAAGTAATTATTTACCTTTTAGGAGGAATGGAAGTTCATTTCCAGCTGATGATGGAAAAGTCATTATTACAGGAAACCATCAGCTAACAAACGTTAAATATCAGCTAATGAATACCAACTCTCAAAGTAATTGATTCAGCTAGTATCATTATATGATGCTGAAACTAATAGGTGAAAAGTTATCTGGAAACAAGATATTTAACTAGGGGCAAAGCATCACCCTAAGGATAATGTGCTAATGGCAAAGGAAAAAATAAGTACATTTACAAGGAGATTTGGTAATTACCACATTAACCAAGTGATCCCTTAGCCTCACTCATAGTGCAACATCATAATATCTTGTACCTCCTAAAGAAATACAATCTGAAATACATAATAGAAACAATTTTTGCCAAAAAAAGTTTAACTTTACCTAATATGTATTTAGAACTAACTTTCAATTAATACATGTATATATATAGTATGCATAGCTTGTGTGTGTGTGTGTGTGTATAAAAGTATGATAGAACCCTAGCTAGGGAAAATAATAACAATAAAGGATGATTTATCATCAGCCTTGGAAATATGAATATAGACTGCATGAGATGATATTAAGGAATTATTATCTTAGATGTGATGAAGATAGTAGTGTAGAACGTAAGCAAGTGTTTCTTGGAGATATACGTTGAAATATTTATGCGTTAAGCATTACGATATCTGCAACTTACATTCAAATGGTTCAACAAAGAAATAAAAAATGGAAAGAGAGAGACAAGAGACCTATATAAAGCAAATTTGACAACATGCTGACAATTTTTAAATCTAAGTGGTGGGTATATGAGTATTCATTGTAGTACTCTTTCAATATTTATATATGTTTTGATTTTTTCATAGTTAAACATTTTTGAAATATTTAAAAAATTAAAATACATTCCTCTAGAGCAGTTTGTGTTTGCTTCTGCCATGAACCTGGGGACGAACCCAAGATAGCTTAACTATATTTCTGACTTGGTGTTTCTCAAGCCACCCACACTGGCAGTGTAAATCCCCAGCCCCAGATGAGTGTGAGGTTTTTCTTTTTTTCTCCTCATCTAGAAACAAAGTCTAGAATGACAAACAGACACGTTTCCGTATTTGGACAGAGAGACATCATTTTTTCTTCTTTTTTCTTGTAAATTCACTGAAAGAGTAGCCACTTGGGGGATGGATCCTTATGGGGGGTGTTTTCCATCCGACTTCCACCTCGTTAAGGCCCACGTTCTGTCCCTGGCCCTCATTCATGTGGCTCATTGAAGGGTCACCAAGGGCCACCAAGAAGTGGCCGACCTCTCTGGGTGCCCACTTTCTCATTGTTCCTGATCTCTGAGGATTTCTCTTACTTTCTCACAAGATTAGTTGTACTTTTAAAAAGATGTGTGTTTGGAGTGTGCGTATGTGTGACTAATATTTTTTCCATCAGCCAGTTCACTATATTACCAGAAATGAAAATGAGGATTCAAAAAACATTTTATGAAAAGCACTTAGCACAGTGCCTATATTAAGATAAGAATTTTCTTGTTTTTGTCATTGTCATCACTTTCCTAAGACTGTTTTGCTGTACTTTTGCTATTTTCCTTGTTGGAAAAGTTATACCAGAGGCAGGCTGAATATCAACAAGGAGAAGTGCATCTAGCAACCTTAGAAATAAACTGTTAAAATTGATGTGACCATGATCTCCTTTGTCAGCATTTATCTTAAGTAATGCCTCTATTCAAGACAAACTGAATGTTTATGCCCCCCCCATTCATATGATGAAGCCCTAATCCCCAATATAATGATATTTGAATATATGATATGGGGCCTTGAGGAGGTAATTAGGTTTTAGATGAGGTCAAGATGAGATTAGTGCCCTTATAAGAAGAGAAAGAGAAACCAGAGCTTTCTCTTTGTCCCCTCTATGTGAGGACACAGTGGGAAGGTGGCTGTCTGCAAGCTAGGAAGAGGGCTATCACCAGGAACTGAATCTGCCAGCACCCTGACCTTGGCCTTGCCAGCCTGCAGAATCGTGAGAAATAAATGTCTGCTGTTTAAGCCACCCAATCTATGGTATTTTGTTTATGCAGCCTGAGCTGACCAATATAAGACACATTTCTAAGCACAGCTAAGTCCTTTTCCTCCCTGATGCCTTCCTTAACCACAACTGCCTCCTCTGAACCCCTATAGCAATTCCTGTCTGGACTACACTCCTTCATGGGTTCAGGTTCATGGGGGTGTTAAGAGCACAGACTACAGTCAGACTGCCTGGGGTTTGACTCTCTCACTAATATGTGTGGGCCCTCTGACTTGGGAGATGTTTCTTAAGCTATGTCTCTGTTTTCTCCTCTGCAAACTGGAGATATCAGTAGTCCCACTTCATAGGACTCTTTTGATTACTTAATGAGATGACCCATGAAAGATGTTAAACACAGCACATAACACGTAGTAAGTTCAAATACATTATTATTCAATGCTTATTTTTGTTAGTATCTCTGTAATCATCCATGTTTCATCCTTACATGCAGAACAAAAGTCCCTCGATGCTGCTATAGCTCCATCCCTCTTCATGGGACTAGCATGTTGCTGAGCACACTCTTCATCAGATTAAGTCATATTCATATTCAGATGACAGGTATAGTCATTTAAGAATATCACCACCATTTCAACATTTTCCTTTCCAGAACAATTATATTACCATGCTGAACCTGGATCTTTTTCTTTCAGAGGAAAAATACTCTATTTTCAAAATTGCTAAAGTATACTTCTAGTAGCACCTTCATTTAGAGAACAAACTCTAACACCCGTCAGAGAAGTATTGATGGGTACTTGGGTTTATCTGGAGTCCCCTAAAATCATATACTTAGAAAAGGAGAATTCTGTGGAAGAGCACCACACGTCTGGAGGAAACTAGCCAGTCGCTGGAACAGCCCCTCAGATTTCTTTGACTTCAACAGTTTAATTATGAAAGAGAATAAATCAATAAGTTTGCTAAGAAAATAAACACTATGTTATCGTAATAGGCAGGATGGTGATTTCACAAATTCAGCTTCTACAGAGGTGTTTCAAAATACCACCATATTAAAATAATACCACCATATTCTCAAGGAAAACATGAATAAATCAGTGTTGGGGAAATAAAAATGCCAATTGGACTTTACCTGTCTTTTAAGTGAATGGATTTCCACAGTAGAGTAGTCAACTGGCCTCCAGATACTTTCTTGGCTCTTCTTGGAGTATTCCCATGGAACATAAAGTGTCCCACTTCTACTTTTCATGGTTCTTTAGCCAGCCACAGTCACTTAATGGAAAATAGTGTCTGTCTGGGATAACTGTCATGGTGATTTTTACTCCTGAAATAAAAGCTAATCGAGTATTGCCTCCTTATGTAAATAGGGCACTCTCTTTCCTGAATATTTATGATATTTTGGCCATACTTGGAACCACAGTCAAATGGGGGTATTCTATAAGTAGGCATATGTTCAAAATTAAGTCTAATAGTCATAGTGTTCAAAAGAGTAACAGTCTTAGAATTCTAATTAAAATACAGATGTTCAACTCAATCATTATTTTAGATAAATCTATTTTAAGCAGAATCGAATTTATTTTTCTAATAAATAATCACCTCTTGAAATACTACTTAGTTTCTCTTTCCCATAGCTTGCCAGTTCTCCCTCTGACTCTCGGCATTATAAAGGAAACTCCAATAATTACATTTACATGTTTTCTATACATATAAATTCATCCCATGTAGAAGAGAAAAGGTAAATCCACCTATTATTAGGAATGCAGTATCAAGAAAATCATTTTGAAAGTTAAGTAGAAGCATCACCAAAAAAAAAAAACTTTGTGTATGTAGGAATGTAAGAACCTAAATAAAAGAATTTAGACATCGTTTGGTCTGATCACTTTATTTTGGATGAGGAAATACAAGCCCAGAGAGGAAAAGTGGTTTCAAAGTCACATATGGTAAAAGCAAGATTAGAATTCAGGCTCCCCCCAAACCAAGAGAGATACCCATCCATCAATAAATATATTAACTGGAACAAGCCCCAAAAGTGAAAATAACTTTCTCAACAATCTCTCAGATTAGACTCACACCAAATTCACTTCTACCACGTGTGTGAAAACCTTTAAGAAGTTGTTCATACTATAAGAACAGGCACTGATTTCTTCTGTTGATAAAAAATATTTTCCCACAGAATGAAATCAAAAGCTTTCTAAAAATCACAACCCACGACCTCTTTCACATCCTTCACCCACATGGCCTGTCAAGAGATCGCATTAACTCTGAGAGTCATAGACTATGGAAGTTATACTTCTACTATTGGAAAGGACTTTTCAGTTTTTCATAAGCATTCTTTACATTCTTCAATAACAGTTAAACAAGTCAGAATAATTTGGTTAAATACAGGGCAGGATGATTATTTATAAGGAGAATAGAAGACATTATGAAAATGTTATTAGAAGCACCAATGATGCCTAAAATATTTTAAGACTCATATCTATTTAGAGCTTCCTTATATTCAGTTTTCAAATACAGTCTAAATAGAAAGAAGGGAAAAGAAGAGAACGTATGCCTTTATAGTTGACACCCATTTTAGCCAAAAATCAAAAGGACTAGTGTTTTTATTTTTTTAACTTTAGGGAGATTAGAGAGTGGTTGTACATTTCTTGGTAATTGAAAGATAAAAATACAGACTTTCCTCTTAATGGATAGTGTTTTTCCTACTGACTAATGAAATGAAATGATAACATTTAGTCAGTGTTAATGTGTCATTTCCTATATAACTCTGAAAACAAATTCTCCTTAATTTTGCTATTCCCCTATCAAAAGGCAAGCTCCATGAAAGCAAAGATCTTTGTCTTTTTTATTTAATGCTTTATTCCCAGTCCCCAGGGCACCATATAGTTTAATGAGCATTTGGTATTAATAAATACTTGTTGAGTGAAAAAATGAATGATGCAAAACAGAAGGGCTACTATGTGTAAGTCACGTGATATTTTTCCTATATGTAAGTCACATTATATCTGTTACTACATGTAAGTTACATTATATTTTTTCAGCAGTTTATGTTTTACATGTTGGTGATTTTCATATCTTATAAGATGGCTGTCAAAGCTCTTTGTCAGAAGATTGTATGTTCCCATACAAGTGAAAAATAAGGACAATTCCCATTCACACACCTCATCTCATTTTATCACTAGAGTAATGCCATAGTGGAGGTAGGACGGATATTATTACCTCCTGTTTATAAAGGAAAAACTGAGGCTCGAGAGGAAGGGAGACTCATGCACATTTGTAAGGTCAGTCAGAAGCAGAGGCAGTGCTAGAAGGGTCAGTGTCTTTGACCTTTTAGACCAGCATTCATTTCCATGAAACTCTCGGGTTCTTACCCTGGTTCACAGCAACAATGACCTGGAATCTTTTAACCCCATTCTGGCAAAAACATTACTAAACATAAAACATTATTACATTATCATTGTAGTAACGTACTAAAACTACTTGTTAACATTTTAATTACATTAAATTTACTAAACATCTGGCAAAAAAATTACTTTGTCAGAATGTAAGACTGACTCCACATCAAGGTAGAGTAAGTAGTTATCTGTGTGGTATGTACTGAGGCACAATACCAGCCCTTCTTCCCCCTGAATTCTCTCTCATCTATGAAACTGCCTGAAAAAAGGAGAGGGCATGAGTTAGACAAACTTTACTCCCTCAATAACGCAGCCCAGCTGCCTGATTTCAAAGTCTAGTGTGCTCTAACCAAATACTGGACAGAGTATTTAGAGACTTCATCTTATTCGATGTAACTATATCCTTCTCAGGACTTCGCGCTATTTCATGTACATGGTCACTGAGAGAGGCATCAGTAAATTAAACACCTCATAATTACTACGAAGAATCTTACTTGTGTGCAAAGATTACAAGTAGATTACCTAAGCATCAACTCTGGCTCCCATCTTCTTGATTGTTGCATATCTACAGAGATCCACTCTGATTTACTATTGGCAAGACATGGAAATAGATTAGATGGAATGGATTTTTGAAGCCTACTTTTAGATTCAATAAACAAAAGTACAAGCAAAGAGTTAATAGGTCATTGAGGTTCTTTCCTAATCTGGTCTTCCTTCACCCACCAAACAGTTGGTCAAGGCAGCTCCAATGCTTAAAGTAAACACAAAAGTATCTCCTGGGCCCTCTACCTCATGGCAGTTCCTGGCTTAAATGTCTTAGTGTCTTCCTCTCATCTGCAGCTTGGAGTGAACACCCTTTAATTTGGTAGGCTTTCCACAATCTGCTTGCTTGTCTGCCACTTTCCAAAATTCATTTTTATCATGCTGATCCAATAGTAATCACAGATACCCTACAAGGAAGCTGGCCTCATAAACACTCAAGACACTACTGATCCACAGACTTCTTATCCCCACACTCACTCAAACTGAAAACTTCCTTTGGTGACATCCCTTCTCCTTCCACGGCAAGGCTGTTTTTATTCTTTTTATTTTACCAAAATTTTATCTGTTAAAAATTCTAGGGAGAAGGAAACTAAAAACACTAAGGCATGGTTTTCCAGAGAAAACCTTGATACAAGATTAAGACCTACTAACACTCACTAATTTCATTATTAAAAGGTTGATAGATTGGGCCGGCCCCGTGGCTTAGTGGTTAAGTGAGCGCGCTCCACTGCTGGCGACCCAGGTTCGGATCCCGGGCTCGCACCGACGCGCTGCTTCTCTGGCCATGCTGAGGCCGCGTCCCACATACAGCAACTAGAAGATGTGCAGCTATGACACACAACTATCTACTGGGGCTTTGGGGGGAAAAAATAAATAAATAAAATCTTTAAAAAAAAAAAAAAAGGTTGATAGATTGAATTTCATAATATAGTATAACTAGAAATCATAATTAGAGATCTATGGATTTTATATCATAATGCTTTATATACATATTACCAGCCCCTCGCAAGAAAAGTAAAGCTATTTTACTAAATACAAAATTCTATAACAGTGTCTGCTAATTACATTTTCTACCAACTAGAAAAATGGCAACATAAATTGAAAATTTAAAGCTCCTTTGGATCACATATCATAGTTCAAAGGAACTATAGCTTTTCTTTGACTATTATGCAGAAATGTAGCTGTAATTGTGTTATTTTTCTAAAACGAATATTCATATTAAGACTTTCATTTTATATTCATGTTTTATCATCTCAGTATATTTCAATATAACTGCCCTTATCCCTATAAAACCTCTCTGACTGTTATAATCAAATCTACTAATATTTATGGTGCAAATCCTTCTCTAAATTCCATGAGAATTACTTTTCAGAATTAATGACTAAACAAAATGACTAACATACAAGCTTATCACCATATTTCATATAAATATCACAGATCAAGTTCCCCCAAAATGCCACAAGTGTATTTTATACCTCATGATTTAGGAGTTTTTTAAAGTTACACAAATTTCCCATAAAAGAAAAATACTTATGTTTGAAAGATTAAAGAAAAATTAGTGATCATTCAAATTAGTTTATTATGCCTAAAAATTAAAGTATAATGCAATGCAAAAAGAATACTGGACTGGGCTGAGGTCACGAGTCTTGCATTATATCCCTACTCAGCCGCTGACCAACTGTTTGCTCTCAGGAAAATCATTTAACCTCTAAGAGACTTGAATGTTCTCATTTATAAAATGAAGAAACTGAATTATCCTATTGCTAAGATACCTTCAAAATAAATGATTCTAAAACTATAACTAGTTTACATAATTTGAAGTAATATAAGGGATTTTGTATACTAATATTTAGACCTATTCCTTTTGCTGAAGCAAATGATCTGTGTTTAGTCAAGGGTATTGTCATCACAGTACGTAAAATCAAGGATATTTGATGCTATTTAGTTTTCCTGATAGGAGAAATGTGTTTCAATTGAATTATGACATGCTTCTGCAGCCTGATTCCTTCAAGACAGCAGCAGTCTGCTGTCTGTCAGCTACGCCAATAAAAGTGATAAATGTTTCCAGTGATTAAGTTATTTGTCAATAATAGAAGAAGCATTTTGAACTCATAAATTCTGCATCTATAATTTCATATTTGTCTAAAAATGTATAATCTGTTTCAGCATTGAAATATAACAGAAATAGCTGAGAAAAACCAGTAGCACATTTTCTAGGTTAAAGAAATACACTTTACCTCAAAATTCTCTGACGCCTGAGAAAAATGCCAATAACTCAATAATAATAATAATGAGGTTTTCACTGCCCCTTTGAGACAGTTGCTTCAATATCATCTTAACATTATCTAACCATCCATCATTTTATCATATCAAAGACATAAATACCAATTTTTCATGTCCCATACATTTATACATATGTATATACATATATAAAATTTTAAATGTCAAAGCTATTCAGTGTAAGAATCAATTAGCAAACTTTCAAAATAGAATGTATTTAAAATTATTTTTAAAATCTGATAGGATTCCCAAGGAAATCTTTTCAGAAAATACAATGGAGGATAATACACTAAAGTAGTAATATTCAGGCTGTAGTAGGTCTTTGGGGAAATATTCAATGTTCTCTTCAGCTTTCATTGAAAAACTAAATAAACAAAGCACAAGGAGCAGAATAGTTTCCCCTCTGGAAGTGGATGGTTATAGATGTATTAAGGAGTATAACATATGCTGTTAAATATGGATGGTGAATAATTCATATGTGCTATCAAAAGAGCCAAGCAACTGGGACTAATGTATACTCTGCTAAAATTCTCATTTTGTTCTTTGTTGTCTTTTGCAATCAGTAGACTCACGGAATACCTGGTGTCAATGAAAATAAGGTTGACGGCAAAATTATACAAAATAAACAAACTCAGGTTATAAGCCAATGCTGACATATTTCCCTTTACTTGAAAAAGTCTAGAAAACATTCTAAATAGTTGCCCAATACCTCTCATTATAATCCAAGAAATGTGTTGGCAAAATGTCCATATTCATTTCCTATTTTAAATAACTCTTTGGTTGAGGAGAGAGGGAAAGTAGACCAACACAAATTGATACAGGCAAATAGTAGAAGAAATAGTCACATAAATTATACCAGTTATAGAGTGTTTTTCAAGATGATTATTTAAAGGTGACCTTCTGCTTAAAAGACATATCTGGATAAGCAAGAATGTGGTTCAGGAAAACATTTAGGCTGGAATGGACTCAAGAGGGTCAGAAGTGGCATTTCTGCACTCACTACTAATCATACTACAGAAGATCCGAAAGAGGAAGTTGCTTATTTAATAAACATTCTTCGATAGTAAAAACCACTATAACGTATAACATTGCCCCTTCCCGAGCACAACCTTTGCCATAACGAAAACCCTGAGGAGGACAGGTCTCAGAGAGTAGAATTCCATTAAAAAATTGAATGCCCACTGTGAACTCTGCAACATTTTAAGATCTGTGAAAAAACAAAATGAAATTTAAAAATCATGACTAACTTCTTTTGAAAGATACATGATAAAGAACAATATAAGATTGGCATGATGCATTTGTAAGCCTATTTTTAAGTCTTTATATCACACAGCTAATATATAAAAAAATTACACATTGGATGCAAATAATTGCTTATTAAAACTGGCAAATACAAAATAATTATTAGTTTCACATTGTTCCATTTGTTAAAATAACAAGCAAAAACATCCTCTCATGGAAGTTGAAAAATAGCTATATACAAGTTGTAGATAAGGAAGATGATTTTAAAGTTCTGCTTTCCTATCACTTCTCACTTTCACTTGGTGCCTAAGTCATATTGAGTCAACCATCCCATTCATCATTTCTTCTCCATTCCCACTCCTACTACTTTAGTCCCCACCTCTTATTTCTTATCTGGATTACTCTAATAGTCTTTGAACATGTCTCTCACTTTGTTTCTGTATTTCAAATCCACCTAAACCCACCTACCCGAACTCCCACCCACACACATCTCAACATTCCCATTGCTTCCAGAGTAATCTTCCTAAAATACAAATCTTCATGCCATTCCTTTGCTCAAAATCCTTCAAACATTTTCCATAATTTTTAAGCTGTCATTCACAGTCCTTAGTTTAAATCATAAAGCCTGTCCTGACCTCATTCCTGCCTATCTCTGTAACCTCATCTTCAGCTCTGGCCTCACATGTATCTTTTTCTCTAGGCAAACTGAATCACTTGATGTGCCCTGACAATGCAGGACTGCCTCCCACCTCCAGGCCTTTGCTCACAGTGATTTCTCCGCATGGAAATGCCTTTTCCTCTTGTTCTACTCACAATAACACATCTTTTACTTTCCAGCTGGCATCACCTGCTTTGGGGAGCCTGAACTGCCCAGTCTGTGGTGGATCTCCATCTTTTGCACCCCATTTCACTCAGGGCAGCATATTTCAATCAGAGATGCATCACTGACAATCCCCGCCTGGACTGTTGATCAAGTTGGGAAATCCATTGAGAAGAGGGAGCACGATTCATCTTATTTTTCCAATGCTGAACACAGGCATAACAATAGGAGGTGATTAATAAATGTTTGTCACATGAATGAATCTAAGGGAGAAAGTTTAATTTACTGAGGGGAATAAAAATATTAGTACTTTGGCTTTATTAGTGTACATAATAATCAATGATATATGTCTGCACTAATTCACTGATTAAATCCAAAACCAAGTACTTCTACATGGAAAAATGTTTTAGAAATACTTTTCAGGTTAATCTTGGTCACTTGTAATTCAAAGAAATAAAATTGTATTTACCTGAATATATTCATGTATTTAATACTCAAAAATAACCTGAAATTGCCTTTTCAATTGGTACAATAATTACAAACTTTAACTGGATAGTAAATAATTTGTAAATAAATTATAACAAAGCACAGTTTTATGAATGCTGTATTCTTGTAAGTAATGCTTTCTAAAGTATAGTTCTACCAATAGCTAGAGACTTCTCTCTATATCTCCAAGGATATACTCCAAGCTTCCATAGGTGGGATGGGAACTAATTAACTGTTAATTAACAATTATGACTCTATTGATAGCAAAATATGAAGATTCCTCAGCGATCTGCTCAGACGGCACTGGCTAACATAGCTAAAATAGCCTTCTGCATTGATTCCAAACACCAAAAACAGCCTATACACTCCCTTTCCAAAAACAACAAAGTTTCAAAAATTATGCAATTAGCTTCTAATCCCAACTAAAGAGAGTTCCTGAAAAATATAAGAACAAAATATTTTCTCAGTTATATTAAAGAAAATTAATGTGTCACTAAGTTTATTTTTTAATTATATGAACTTCAGAGTAAAATGACTCAGGCACAGAGTTATTTTGATGTCCAAACTATCCTTGGGTTTAAAAATAGGCTTGTCTTCTGATTTCCAAAACACATTTTTGTAAAGAATCATTTTATGTTTGTCTATATCATTCCTATTTGTCAACATACTATTCATAGTCTATTTTCTTTCCATTACAGAATTACTTTATGCTTAGGCTTTTTACTGCTTTCAAGTTCTCAATAATTGATTTCATATTTCTTTACCAATATCTGTAATTATGGAACACTTCTACCTTTTTAAAAATATTTTTATATTTTTTATTTTATCTTTATTAATATTTTCATATTTCCAAAACTAACAAAATTACTGAGAGAAAAGCAAAAGTAGGAACCACTGAACAGGGCACTTTGCATTAATCCAGTTTTTTTTAATCATCTAGTATGATCTTGAGTTGGCAATCCGCAAAGAAAATTCTTACACAGTAACACAGTATAAATAAATAGATAAGGAAAGTGCTATCTTAACAGTTGGCATAAGAATTTCCATTAGGGAGGAAACTTTCTTTATCTGGGAAAATTCCTTACCCAGTAGAAAGCAACACTTTGGCAGAGGTGGAAGCCAAAGCAACAAAGAAACAGTGAGGCTTTGTAGGAAGTAGGAAAACGAGATTTCCTTTATAGTACAAAAATGAGATTTGATTTCCTCCTGGAGAAAGAGAAAGAGAACATTTGATAGGATGATAAGAGAGGAAGAGGAAAGGCGAGCCAGTGGAATGCTATGAAGTTGCCGCCAAATAAAATTCCTGAGAAATATATTAAGAGCCACATTGACTTAAGTTCCAATTTAAAGTCATTTGCATTGATGTGATATAACTGCCTCCGGCTTGCTCTCCTAAAATCATCAGCAAAGTTTATTGCTCTTGAGAATAATTGGCTTAAATGGTGGTTTTGTGGACACTGATGAAGAGGCTTGGTTTCCCCTGTGAGCTGATGCTTTGCAGAACAGAACTTCTCCAGAACAAGCAGAAATCTTTCTGCGGGATGACCTTGAGCACAAGCTTTTCCCATTCACCGCCAGCCTTTGTAAGCTTGCAGAAACTGTGGGGAGGGAATTAGACCTGTCTGGGGCATGGTTGGGGAGGTTGCAGCCAATGTTATTTAGATTTTCTGCTGATACATGTGTTGCTTTATAAGTTTATAGGACGTGGCAAGTCTCACCTCTCCCTATTGAACAAAGTATGATTTTGCCTCTCAAAACCAGGATATTTTCGAGTAAAAAACTTCAGAATATGCAATTAAAGGTACTGCCCTAATAAAATAACCCAAAATATCAAGAAACATTCCAAATAAAAAATGTTTGTTTCATTCACAAAGTGAAGCATTTTTCAGTGTCTAAAGATAAAGATTAAAAACATATCTAAGTGCCCATACTTAACATTTGGTGTGTAAAATCACTAATAAGAAAACCTATTTCATGAAAGAGGTAACATACATATTCATATTAATAATCTATTTATTGTTCTAATAGGCAAGAAAAGAGGTAGTTAGCCAAAAGTAAAATATACTGAAATTAGAAATAATAATGATTTCATTGGGTTTTAGGAAACAAAAATACTAGCATTACTTTTTTCAACTAATTTTCAAAATCAAATCATTGTTTTGTAGACTTCAAACTTTTTGTCTCCTAATCTGCATGCAGGCCTCTGTACAAACACACATGATAAACAGTGTACTTATGACTTGACAAATGACCTGGCTGGTTTTTCAACCATGCCAAAGTCATATCAATCTTAAAATATAAGGAAAAAATTCTCCACAGAGAAGGGAATACTTATATAACCATCCAACAAATACCACTTATAGCACCTTGGAAACAGATATCTTCGTGATCATTACTAATAAAGTTAGAATAAGTGGTACAGACTGCTAAGAAGTAAAGGTTACAGAGAAAAATAAGGTCAAAGAAATGAGATTAGTGACCACAGCAACAGGAATGAGAGCTTAGATCTGTCTAGACATTTTCTCTCTAATTTGTGTAATTGTGTAAGAAAAAATTTTTTAAATCAAAATAAAATGAGGACAAGTTTCTGGTTCATGATTACACATTCTTTTTGTTTGCTCATTTGTTATTCACATGTCCATTGTGTCTCATTTTTCCCTCAACTGACAAAGTCTGATGATTTTGTAGCTATGAACAGTATAATCTACTTCAATAAAAATACCAATATATGTTTGAGAATTAAAGGTATACTGCTACAAATAACATACAAAAGACTAAATATGACCAAACACGGGAACGGTAGTAGAATGAGGCAAGATGGATGTTACATTCATTAATATCAGACCCAGGCTTCGATTTCTAACAAAACCTTTTAAAGCAGGTGTTGTAAGAACACAAATAAAAAAACAAGTTCATTCCTTTGCATATAATGCAATTTTTTAAAATCTCAACATTCTGATTTTATTTAAAACCATTTTTAATCATTCATCCTGTCATCATTAATTGTGATTTGTTTACAGAACAGACCAAAGAAAAGTAAACATTCACTATAATACACAGGATACAACGATATAACAATGAAGTGTCATTTAAATATTTTAACCATCCTCTCACAATTAAACTCTGGTGATATAATCGGATTTTTGAAGTACCTAATAATTTGCAAGGACTCAAAAAAATCCACTCGTGAAAATTTGGGTTTAAAGACTGTATTCATTAATTTTCCTAATTTTCAATGAATTTATTAATCATAAAATCCTATTCACATTATATACCCCCACTTTAAAATATACTTTTTAGTAAAGATAGTTCACAGTCTATAATCTACCTAAACCCTGTCATAAAAAAAATCAAAGATGCTCATTCAGCTGTCTCAGCTTAAGTGTCAAGCAGTGTCTGGCACAGACAGTATATGTTTGATTTTAAAGACATTCATATTTTTAAAAGCTACCTGTAGTGCTATTTCTAGGAATGGCAAGCATGATACACTGATGGATTCCACAGCTATTATAACACAATTGACAATATAAAATGTAAATTATGGTCTAAATTGGTGGAGAGGGGAATCAATTAGTGTTTAATCTATTTGAAGTTCTTTCTAAAAGTCTCTAAGAATGAAAGACACCTTCCTCCTGTTGCTCATTTAACACTGGCATTTCTTTGCGGCAGATGGTGACCTTATCCCTGTGCTTCAGCTAAAAAGATTTTTATTAAGGCTAAACAAGTGTGAACAGCACTAATTTCTTGCAGCAGAGAGA
Source organism: Diceros bicornis minor (assembly GCF_020826845.1). Lineage (NCBI taxonomy): Eukaryota > Metazoa > Chordata > Mammalia > Perissodactyla > Rhinocerotidae > Diceros > Diceros bicornis. The sequence continues at coordinate 32,704,431 of NC_080762.1, forward strand.
CATGAATAAACCTCTAGAATGAGCATAAGTGCCCTGCCTCACCATATGTTTAAGGCCCACATCCTGCCAATAGAGTGGAGCGAAAAGTAGCCAGCAAGCTTGAATCCTGCCCAGAGTTCCATGTTTCATCATTAGCCACCCAGTCAAAGAACAGCTACAGAGGAAGGGAGATCATAATGGATGAGGAACATAATTTGATGAATTGTTTGGTGGCTAAGATCTGAAGAAGGGTCAGTTTGTGGCTAAATTCTGAAATAGGAAACATTTGCCTTCCAGTACCCCTCACCATTCTTGTGATGCTGTTATCACTTTTCTCCCTAATACCGACCTACTATCCCCCTTCTATCAACCCAGAGCCCAATGATGACTGATATTTAATCATCGCTCTGGGCATACCACCCTAAAGTGCCTTCTTAAGTATGTGTTCCAAGTTCTCAAAGTGTGTCTCAAACTTAAGGACTATATACACCTCCTTTAAAGAACACATATTTTCACAGACCACTCGTCTTAACTTATTTTACAAGGTGTCTCAAATATATACAAACATAAACTAGGTAGAATCTTAGTATACTTTTAGTCCATAGGGAATTCAAAAATTTACAAAACAACATTTAAAAACCTCTACAATTATTAAATTTGAATTAATCACAGTCTGCTCCTTTGCTATGATAAATTGCTTGAGATTTGAATACGGTATAGTTTCTTCTAGGTTAGCTATACTACTGTAACTTGGATGATGATCTAAGATCCCACCACTTTGTCTTCCTGGAACCTTTGTAAAAACTTCATTCATAGAGCCTTGGCTTGACATCACTTGGTTTGAATACAATGTGAATGTGATAGTACATGCTTAACATCTGGTCATTTCAGTGGTTAACCAGGTGAGGCAGAATGATATTTTATAGATCATTAAAATGAACATTAAAAAATTAAATATTCTCATCAGGAACTCAAGGAGTATTTTAAGAATCATTACCCTAAAATTTCACCTCTTCTTTCTCCTACCATAACTACCATATAGATACGATTCAGTGAACTCTTTCCATGTGCCAAGCTCTTTATATGTCTTATCTCTGGAGATCCTCCCAACAGCCCTACAAGGTAGATATAAAATGTGATCACTCACGTTTTATAGATTAAAAAAACTAAGATCACACAATTAGGATGCAAACCAAGTCTTAATGGACTCCAGAGCCTTTTCCCTTAATTAGTATAATACACCATCTACCAACTTTTTCTCAGCTAGTTGTCCAATTGAAAGGTTCCTACCAGTTAACTCTCTTTAAAGAGCTGACTACCTCTCCTGAGAATATTTGCATTTCTCCACTTCTTATCCCCCCAAAATGAACAAAAATAAAAGTAAAAATAACAGAAGATAGTTGGGGAGAGGAACAAATAATTCTGTAACAGTGGAATGTTTCAAATGGAAGATGGGTGAACATAATACAACTATATAGAAAACTACTTACTCTCCAATAGTTCAATTTAACTCACTAGAGAACAGGTAATAGCTGAATTCATTAACAGTTATGTTCTAAATTAATTGTACCGTATTCCTGGGTTAGTTGTGTATTTTCTGAATTAAAGAAAAAGATGGCACAACCTTCTTAATTAATATTTTTCAATGTCTCACAAAAAAGAAAATTGAAATGTTTTATTTTATGACGTCTATATCCATTTTGTCCTCCCACAAAATCTTCCCAGATTAAGCAGATCAAATGTGGTATTTTCCTGACACTTCTCTATACATTTCACTCTGAATCTACAAGTATTTATCCTTTATATGCTCCTCTAACATTCAAATACTCCTCTACTCTTAATCTGGACAAATTATAAAATTTTAGTCTATTTGTGTAGGCATTAATGATTTTTGTTCCCATATATCTTCTTCTTACATTCCACTCATCCACATAAATATTTCCTGTTTTAGATTTAAATTCCAAGGCTGTATAAACTTTATGTCATTAAGACATTTCAGATCCACCAAATAATACCATATATCGACAGAAGATTATCGAATACTTCATGCAACTCTTTCTTTCCTTTCGCTCATGGAAACAGAGAACTGTAGTATACCCTGAATTCTTCAAAAAGTGCAACACAAAATCTAACAGAAACAAAACAAAACAAACAAACCAAAAACAGAAACAATGGTTCTCATTAAAGAGAAAGACATTAAAGTGATAAAATAGCTCTTAATAATTTATACATTTCTTAAATCTGATCCAACTTTTAAAGTGATTAAAGTTCAGAGTCTACCAAACAACTTTTTTCTTAGTCAAAATAATTCCTTTTAACTACATTCTCTATAACACATTTCACATATAATTTTCATGTATCATTTTGATGGGACTCAGATAAATACAATATTTGTGAAGTTAAAAAAATAACAAATTCAATTATGTGTTTGCTTACCAAGTTGACTTTTCTAAATTCACTAGACACAAGAGGATGATAGAATTCCAGTCAGCGAAGGAAAGCACCAGATCTCTAGGGCACAATACACCTTCCCTAAATGTGTGTCAGCTTCTAACACATATTAGCCTTTAGATGTGTTATCAGTCATCAGAGAGAGTCAGGCAAAGCAGATAAGAATTTCTTTCAAGAATTCTTTTTCTAAGGCCTCAAGGGAAGTCTCCTATAATTGATCAACACAAGAGTTACACCTTCTGGTTATCTAGGAAGCACAAATGATGCATGTAATGAAGCACTCAAGTATTTGCCTGCATGAGACTATGGGAAGAAGAAAAATCTGTCAGCTGCATGAGTAGAAAAGAAATAACTGATGTAAAGATATACATTTTAGATTTCCTAAAAATTTATAATTGTAAATATTGTCATAAACAGTATTATGTGAGCTTTCTTTTAAATAGTATCTATTGTATAGTATATAATCAAATACTTGCTTTACCTATAAAAGTTATCTAATATCCAATTTTCACAATGTGATTTGGGTAGTGAAAGTACAGAGAGAAGAAACATGCCACTCTCACATTTTTCTCCTGTGGAATCTTAATTTATTTCACTGACTTAGATATAACAGTGACACATATAACAGCTTAGTAGGAATATGAAATAGAGGGTAAGGTCTTGGAATATGATTATCATAGAAATAAGATTTTTAGAGCCATAATGCCTTTAAAGTATATTATTAGAAAAATCCACAGCAAAAATGCAGAGCACATTATGCAAGTCTGAACTTCTCATAATGAGCCAAATATTTTAATTGACCAGATAAATCTTCAGGATATTTATTATATTAAAAATAAATGAGACTGACACTACGTAAGAAATATGTGCTAAAGGTTTTCCCCATATTTTGGCCATCTTAGCCCTCCTCAAACAAGCATACCATTTAACACTGTGTGTGGCTTAAGAAATAAAGACCTTACAATTTTAAATCCTCAATTCCAAATGATTAGGACATTTCTTTTATAATTGTAAATAAATTTTAAAGGTCTTTATCTCAAGCTTTTTATTATTATTATTATTATTTACTCAATAAATTAGATTGTTTTAAATGAACAGAACAATAACATTTGATTCAGTCCCAAATGATCAAAGTTCTTTTTGGGGAAGCATTGGTCCAGCAAAGGAGAGTTTTGCTTCTTCACTACTCCCTCATCCTACATTCTGCAACCACCTTCTCTGAGGGCAGCCCTTATAGGATGCATTAGTAGGACAATGTGGGGGAGAAGAGGCATTAAAAGAACTAGACAATTAGCTATGTGGCTGAGAAGTTAAAAAGCACTGGGCAGCAGTGTTTATTTTTTTAAGCTATCTAACAGTGAGAGTATGCCCTGTCCAATATTCCAACAAAATTTTATATGAGTTTCATTTGTGATATGTAAAACAAGGCAAAATGAGAAAAGCAACATCTGCTGCTCATTTTTTGTGCTTTCCATTTAGTGATCGATCACCACGTCTATTCCTCAAAGCCATGAACGTAAGTGTTTTACTTTATGACAGAGCAGATAAATAAAATGTGTTACAAACCTAAGGGCATCCAGTATGTTGAAAATATGGACGGAAACAGACTCATAACTAGTAACAGAACCAATTAATTTAGTTGTTATTCGGTTCTGGAACAAAAATACAAGCTATCTCAAAGATGGCAAGGACAGTCTACCACAGGTAGTCACTGAAAATTTTTAGTTCAGTTCCAATTCCAATTTTGTTTGCTGGAAGAAAATATCTGTTTTCTAATAAATAATATCAGACGAACTAAAGCACAAACCACTAGTATTGTAAATTAAGTCCAACTAAATTTTTTACATGACTGCTATTTATGTTGTTGAATAACAAAGAGTGACATTCTAATTGTTTACAGAATCCATGTTGTGAATAGGGAAACACACAGACAAAGAAAAACTTGTCCTAAGCGCCTTAAAATTCCTAAAAGAATAATGAGTGAATGAAACCTCAAAGCCGAAATAAATTATTTAACCTACCTTTCTGAAGTAGTATATCAGGTTTTGAATTAAACACAAGAGCTTTTTTTAAAAAAAACTATCATTTCTTTTTTCTGCCTGAAACTCACAAAAAAAAAAAAAAAAGGATTCTCTTACTGTAGGGCTGAAGTCTCAGAAATAAAACTCTCAGAAAAAAAAGGCTGTATGTTGTAAAAAATCATACAGAAATGAGAATTTCCTTGAAATGGGCTGAATAAACACTACAAGATATGATCAATTAGAGATAGTCTCAATTTTAGTTATTAAACCTCTTTTTCTTCTCTCGCATCTATTCTGAAGTTTCTATTAAACTAAAAAATTGAAAATGAATACAACTTGTTGTTTTCCAATTCTCAATATATAACATTTCTCATTCTGAAATGAATATCATTCTTTAAAATTAGCAATCAAAGAACTTTGAAAGCGGACAGTGCAACAAACTGCATAATGATGTTCAATCACTAGAAGGAATAGCTGCCAATCAGCTAATTGTAATTATGTATTGTGCCTGCTCAAAAAGAACCTGAAATGGAAATTGTTTCTTATTCACACACTTAAAATAAATTTCGGCCTGCGCAAACTTCATGAATTTTGAGCAGTCTTTAAGCTGTACATTTTATCTGTCAAGTCATGGGAGGCGTTCCTGATTTTAAAAGAAAAAAAAAAAAAAAAAAAACAGTACCTTTATATTTCTGTAAACATGCCATGGATGCATTTATTTTAAGTGCATATATTCAGTATGGGAAATCTATGATGTGTGTCTTAGGACTCTACATTGAATACTGAAGTCAAAATAAATAACCCTGCATATTTTGAAATTTACCAGGACAAAAAGTAATCTTCAGTACCACTGTTTCTAAGAGTATTATATCTCTACAGAAAAGATAAATTCAAACACAAAAATTGGCACAAAGGTAAGAATGTCTTTGAAAGGGCCATCTTTTTGGTGCTGAAATTTCCAAAAGGAAAGCTATCCCAAAAGAGAAGCCTTACGAGAAATCCACATGCTGTCAACCACAAACATACCATTAAAAAAAGATAATTCATGAAGACACATTTCTTAGAAAGGTTATTGCTCTATGGCAAATAAATGCTGTGGCTTAATAACCTAGGTTAAATAACAATAAAATGCTTAACAATACAAATCCAACATCCACGTATCCTGAGAGAAAAGCTGTATTTCAAACGTGGTATGACAATAGGAACACATGCTTTGTTGAAGAAAATTTTCTCTTGATGGACACCAAGACTTACATGGAACATATAGCTCATCTTGAATGCTTAAAATATTGGCCTCTTTTCTATTCATGTATATTCATAATAAACTAAACTTGTGTTATTAATGAAAGAGAAGCATACTAATGGAAAAGAATTTCTCTCCAATTAATACCAACTTGCAGATATGCTTATGCTTTGTACATATGCATGCTGAAAGGCTTAATGATCTTTAAGCCATCCAGCTAATGAATTAGGAAATTAAATATTTTAAAGAAATATATCATGTTTCTCAAATAATAACTGCAAGACTGAATGTCAATCTCAACCTTAATTTTAAGAAGAGAGAGATCCTACACAAAAATCAAAGCATCTCAGCTTCATGTTAACTAGTATTTATAATGTTTGAAGTCATTTTTATGACTCTGGTTTTTAGCTGTAAGATATGTTTTATCACTTTATCTCTAAATTGTTGTATAGCAGTAATCAAAATAATTAACTCAAAACATCTAAAGGTCTACTTAACAGGATTGTGTAAATGTTATAGACACCAAATCATTACAGAATATTAGGTTACTGGGGACAAAGTCAAATCAGGTGACACTAGGCAAACATTAAGGAAACACATTAAAATTATTGACTCAATAGCATTTTCTAAATAATTAGGATTGGTATTAGGCATAATATGGGAGAGCGAGTAATCTACCAAAGTGTTATACATAGGCTACTAAATATTAAAGTCCAAAGAAGGTAAGGGAATTGCCCAAAGTCACACAGCAATGTAGTCACCCAGAGGAGGCTAGATTTGAGCTCAGGTTTTCTGATGTCAAGTCCAGGACTCTTTCCAATGCACACGTAAATAGAAAATGTTGGTTGTACATTGAAAGAAAGTGAAAATACGGGACTGATACAACCCTAGTTATCACTTTGCATAACGACACAAAGAATACACCAAAAGGCAGCATTTATATTTAAGTTATTGTATTCATCTTAATAATTTCTGCCCAAATGTATACAGTGTTTATAACATCATGATTGTACCGCAGATCATGCAGTCCATTAAATGTCTTCACATGTGTAAAATATTTGATGGACAAAAGATGTAGAACATTGGCTACGGCACTGTAAAACGTTAGCTAAGAATCTGTTAGGTTGTTTTCTTCCTATTTCCCTTGCACAGTCTAATATCTGTGTGTAGGAGGATAGTGAATAGGGAATTTCCTGTTTCTCAGAAATTGGTGACTAAGCTCACAGACTGAGGACAAAGGCTCACTTAGTCTCTGAAGATAATGACCCTCCTGCAGGGTTTGAGCCCACCCTTCCAAGATAGACCATTCTTCTACCCTTCCCCCATCCCCAGGATATAAAAGGAGAGTACTTGTGAGGAACAATGAGGGTTTTCAGAATCAGCACAGTGAGAAGGCTTTCTGAGAAAGAAGGAGAGTTCTGCTCCCACAGCCAAGTGCTTGTGTATGTGTTAGGGTGGTGTGAAAAAGAATGACATCTAAAAATTGAAGGCTCTTCCAAGAAGGGAAGACCAGCATTTTTCTCCTCATTTAGAAATCTGCTTGGACAACAAACTTACTGATTGGACCCATACACAACTAAGCAAGGAAAAGAGAAGTGGGAAGAGATAGCAGAGCAAAGAGAGAGGGGCCACATAAGGTGGCTCACACTCCATCAATTGCCACACAAGGATGTAAGAGCGTCCCTTAGGTCAGGAGAAAAGAGCCAAATTCAAGTCATTTTGCTGGTACTCTATCCAGGAGAACTATCCACCAGTAAAGAGACCCCAAAAACAAGTTGCTGAGCTGCCTGAGGCAGAGCTAACGTGAGACAGTGGAAGAAGTCAAATCAAGCTTTCCTTGTCAAGGGCCTGTCCAGTGGGAAGGCCCCATAGAGCCTCTGAAGAATTTGCATGTGCCCACGTCAGCCACACAGAGGGCATCAGCCCCCAGGCAGTGTTAGCCAAAGAATCACCAACAGAAGGAACTACAACAGCACTGATGTAAGTGGAGGGTGCTCATCTTTCTGCCTCTCGCTCCTCTGCGTCCTAGAGGAGCCAGGTCTTGAAGACAAGGAAAGAGGAGGTGTCTAGAAGCAAACTATACCCCCAGCACCTGTGCCATTCCAAGAAATCATGCCCCCCACTCAGGTGTACAGTTGGAAGATGGCAAAGGATGAAATGAAAGTGAAGTATTAAACTGGATTGACTTTTAAGAATTAAAGTGACTGGAAAGTTATGGAACCTGTTCAAGGTATTATCAAAGGATGGAAAGGGAACACTTGATACAGCATGGATAAAACATTAATTGAAGTAAAACAAGACCAGTTAATGTTTTATATCCCACCTTCTACTGAATTCAGAGAGTTAAATGAACCTACCTTTACAAATGTGTAACCCATTGGTGTTTACTTATCAATGATGTCAGTTCTGCATCGGTAATAACAGAAATTCTATTTGGAGAGTCTGTTAACCAAAATAGGACCAGTGGATTAACAACCTCTAGAATAAAGAGGGAAAGGAATGATATTGTCTATTTTAAATAATTTCCGTTGACTGGCTTGGGTCTTGCATTAAGGAGTGTGAGGAAGATAGTTGTCTTGTCTTGCATGCCAGTAACAGTTTTCCCTTTTTTCATTTGCACATTGTTTCAATCTTATAAAAATGATAAATAGCATCCCACGTGTTAAAATAATGTAGATCATTGGTCAGGAAATCTGAAATCATAAGTTCCAACAATCTTCAATAAAGTCCCTTGTTTTCTCTAGTATGGGGCTACAACCATAGAATGCTCTAGTTGGTGGATGATTAAAGGACACATAGTTAAATTCTACTCAGCTGAGAACTTCCCTTCAACATTTCTGAAAGATGACCATCCAAACTCTATTTCAGTATTTCCAGCAACTGCTGTCCGGCTGGCTTCACTGGAGCTGTAGCAGTCCTCTGGGCTACTCACTCCTCCCCATGGGTCTGCATTCACTGCTGTCCAACAAAATGAATGTAACTGATTTTTGTTGGAGGGAGAGGTAGAAGGAGTGGGTGAGAAAAGTCAGAGTTATTATAATGTGGCACCTTATAAAATACGGAGAAGTTTACTCTCTCTTAATAGGATTTGGAAGAGGACATTACCTAATTCTGTGGTTTATTGGATTATTATGGTTCAAAAAAATCTCCTAAGATTCTACCTGAAAAAGTCTCTTCCTTCTCCATTTCCTGTTAAGTTATATCAGGATCCAGTAAGGGGAGTTGTAGAGAAATGTGTCCTAGGACCTGTTTCAAAAAGGCATGGGTTCTTGCAACTCTTCCGAAAGTCAAGTAAAAACCACAAGAGGCAGCCATCCACCTTTTACAAGCTTTCTGTCTAGAACATGTGCAACTTTTTTTTTTATTACTGAACTAAAATCTGCCTAGAATTTCCATTGTAGTTCACTTGATAGCAACTGAAGCTTTTGGTCCATGCTGAAGTGAAAGCATACTGTAAAAAGACATGGAGTAAAAAGACTATAAAAGGTTATCTGAAATGGGAACTTAGATTTCTATTGATCCAGCCCTCCAATATAGACAGAAACTCAAATACTGGATGTTTTTATGTGAAGTTAAGCCTCAATAGAGGACTAGAAAGTGAAACTGAACTGACGGAAGGAATCTAGAAAAAAAGGAGAAAGGACTATGGGAGCAGCACACACTGGGTACCTATATATGAAATCATAATCTTGATTACTTTTCACTGTAGGAGTTTCCATATATGTATTCAGCATGTAAGCTAAAGGGTAGCATGAGGTTTACATTTTGATATTTTACTATGTTGCTGAACTTGGATGATACATGAAGATAGGGATAGAGTAGACAGGCATTTTTAAATGTTATCACTCAGGGTAAAAATGTTTCCCTAGCAGTGTCCTACCAGGAATTTTTTCACCTTATTCTTCTCACTACACCAGGCAAGGGCAATGTTAGGTAAAGGGAGCCAGTGCCCTGGTTTTGTCCACTAGTAAAAATAAAGATGAAAAACTCTAGCTTGCCCTACTCTGCATTTGAATCACTGTGCATTTTTACCATGCGATATAGAGGCACTGAAAACCTCATCTCCGATCCAAATCTTGAAAGCTTTTTATCTTTTATAAAATCTCTGATTATGTTAATGAAACACAATCCATAATTGGCCTATCTATGTTACTTTAGCATCTGGCAGTTTTACAGATTTGACTAAAAATATATGTTTAAAGCCCACTACTGTATAATTAAATGAAAGTTTGGCTTAATTTAAAAATGCAAATGAATTCTTGGCTTTTTCTCTTTTACACTTTTCAATTATTTATATGTATTCTCCATTCATAATGCTTTCTCTGGTCCAGAAACAATTCAATTTCAACAAATTTCCAATTTTTAAAAAAAATTTTACAATAGAAAATGGCTTTAAATTATACAATAAAAGCACATTTCTGTTGCTGGAAGAGGGTATGAAATGCATCTTGTGATATGCAACTGGCCAAATCAGAAACGAATGAACAGACATTTTATTTTCTGACACAGCTACTATTTATGTATATTAGGTGCTTAGATCAAATCTCAGAAGAAAGGAAATTATTTTTACAAGTTATTTTAAAGCAATAAATGAACATCTTTAAATTTCCTCCATCCCTTGAAATCTAATCTGTCAAGAAGTAAACGTCTTTAATTCCATAGTCAACAGCAAACATTTCTAGATTTCCACCTTCAGCATCTGCAAAGGTTTCCTGCTAAACCTCCCAAAAGTACCTTCACTGGTTCAAAGAACACAGACGTCTGTAGTTACCTGATGTAGCCGTTGCCTCCTCTGCTCTCCATAAAGGTTGACATCTTGAGTTATCTATGTCTTAGAAAATGGATGAATGAAGGATGATATATGTGTCATGACAAGTTGAAGTAGTGAGACAGCTTTTATTTTAATATTAATATTTGAAAGTAACCAACAAACATGTGTTCACTAACTCAAAATGTTTTATTTACAGCAACTGATTACTAATTGTGAAGTAAATGTACACTATAAGCTGCAGCACACAAAGAAACTCCTATTGAGTTTTGGTCATTTTTAGGGCTGTTCAACTCAATTGAAATGCTACTAACAATAAAAACATGCTAAGACTAATCAAGTTATAAAAAATGACACAAATTGCATATTCATTGTTTTTCTTTACATATAGAATTAAATTAATGAAATAGAATCATATTAATGAATATTGTATCAAATCTTATACACTCATAAACTACAACTGTGCTTCTCTGGGGTAAATGGAATTAATTTAATAATAGGTTTGTTTAGTTTCAATAAATGGAGGAAGTTTAAAGAGTTTCAAGGTGATGAAACCATGACCCAGAAAGACATAATTTGACAAATTAAGAACACTGGGAGTGACAGAAGGAAATATTTTGAAAACAACTGAATAAGTGTGAACCACAACAGCCTAGAGTGTCAATGACAACAACACTGACTGGAGGCCAAGATTTAAATAAACCTGTCTTTGATTTATTGTTGTTCTTGTTTTTGAGCTCATTTGGGAAGACGATCTTACCTCATGCTCTTAGACATTGCCTCCCTCTAGTCAAAACAGTACTCAACCTCCATATGACATGAATTAATCTAATCGTATTCTCCAAATTGAGGATAATTTTCTTTCTGAGAAATGCTGCTAAATACTTGACCTGACTGGAATCTTAATATATCTGAATTCCTTTGATTTAAATAACACAAGTATCCTGCTTAATATTCTCCAGCTAGAGGAGAGAGATTTTTGCTACCACAAAAGTTTCAGAACAGCTTCCTCAGAGTGGTCCCTGGGAATCTCATTCTCCTACCTCAGAATCATATAGGCAACTCATCAAAAACACAGAGCCCTGGATCCTACTGGGTCAGACTCTAAATCTGGGGTCTGAAAATGTGCTTTTATAATAAAGTTCTCTAAAGAAAGTCAAGATCGTCCACTCTCAGATGTTACCTCCTTGGCCATACTGCGTTTCAGGACTACTAAAGTGCTGCAGGTAATAAACAGTGGAGGAAGAATTTAGGAGTCCTGTTATCAAGATTGGCTTACAAGGAACTATTGATCTAATACCCCCACATACTCCATCTCTGCCAGGTATAAGCCCTTTAAAAGGCTTATGTTGTTCTACCTTGAAGAATCCATCACAAAGTCTTTTTATAAGAAGGTGTGATAAAAATTATACTAAAGTTCAATGCAACTTCCTTTAATCACAGGCAAGTTTTATACCTGTTCCACTGAGATTGGCTCCTGCCCAAGAGGAACAACAAAAAATGTCTCAAATCTGGAGTAATAAGTTCCTTCATTAATCATGCTTTCTTCACCCTGCTTCATGCATCTATCTCTGTGCGGTACGTCACTTCTTGAGCACTATCATTGCTAAGGACACTGACCCTCTTCTTAGGCTGACCTGATCTTGGGTAGGATAATCCATCTTCCTGATAGACTGCTTTCAGCGTTTTGTCTTCATTGCCAGCTTCCAAACCTGTGCTGATGCTCTGTTCCATGTGTGCTCCTCTGCTAATCTTGTCCACAGAAACTTCACCTAAACGGGTTGCCAGTAATAAAGAAAATATGCCACAAAAAGAGGGAGTAACATAATCAGGTAATTTTGGGAAATGCTATATACCTTATATTTTACCTTCTCTTAGAGATTTACCATACATGTTAGTGCATTGAAGGAGAATTCTTTTTTTAAAAATCATGTTATTGAGGTCACACTGGTTTATAGGATTATGTAAATTTCAGGTATGCATTATATTTCAGCTTCTGTATAGACTGTATCGTGTTCACCACCAAAAGTCTAGTTTCCATCCGTCACCATACATATGTGCCTCTTCACCTCTTTTGCCCTCCCCCTACCTTCTTCCTTTCTGGTAACCACAACCTGTTCTGAAGGAGCTGAGAATTCCTGCAGTAAGGAAAAGTCTATAATATATTCTAATTCAGCATTCTAAGTGAACCCTTTTTTGGATCAACACAACCATATTCAGTGGGACTAGTGCTCCTCAGAGCCAGCCTTAGGAAATGCTGTTCTCTACACATGTTGGAGTCCCTTTGTCTGCGCTCATGACCTGATTCTATCTGTGTGTGGAGGTTAGAAGGCTGGAATTGTCCTTGGATAGATGCAAAGTCCTGGAGGAATCTGCAAGAAAAGAACCTTATCATCTCATGCATACATGGAGTGGTTCCCTGAGAAAGAGTTATGGCGTTTTACATCACTCTCTCAAAATTGATTTTAAGGACTACTCCAAAAGATCAGGTAGTATACTCCCAGTGGAAACTGAGTTTTCTAGTTTGATGTAAAGACAAGCAATACAGAACATGAAATAGAATTTATATTCTCCCCATTTCAGTCCCATTCCAACCATTACATCTGGCATCAAGACAGTCAATAACTCTCTTGGTTAGGAAAACAAAATTACCTTTTTCACCACAAATTGCTTTAAAGAAATAGTAGTAACCATCATAATGATAAGAAGACATTTATTAAGTAATACTGTGATGAACAAATCCTACTCAAAGATATTTGAGAATAGATTACAGTTTCTTTTTTTTAACTCATACATTTTATGTGGCTTCTTACAGACGACAGACACTTTGTTTCTTATATACTGCCTGCAAAATGTCATTATTTAAGCTATTAGATTATTTTAATAGAATATTCTTTGAAATGATGATTTGTCATATTGCTATATTTCATTAAAATTTCAAACAAAATATTTTGATAGATACTTAGTCAAAAAGATAAGTGTCTGAAATGTTTAAGATGTCTAAATATTAATCTATGGCATTTTAATGGATCAATAAAAAAGGAAGGTATTTGCTTTCTTTAACACAATAATCTTCAACATTATAAACTCTTGCTTATATAAGAGAGTCTTCTTAATGTAACTCAGATGTTCCAGGTTGCTAGAAGTCTTCTTCCCTATAAGACCCACTCAGCAGTCATTCGAACCCATCCCCACCTTTCACTAACCACACCCCCCATAGTTTTGGGATGTAGGCATAGATGATAAATCAGAGCTGAATGTTAACTGTCGCCTTAGCCAGAAGCCCACTTCAATCTCCTGCCCTGCTCTTCTGCACACCACCTCTCACTTCTCCATTCTGTCTTCACTTGGGCTACACCAACTAATTTCCTCTCTACAGATTCCTTACAAACACTGCACAGGCCTGGCTTTAGCTCCCAGAGCACAGAAAAAGCAAACCAGAGTGTGTAATGAGACATTTCTGTAGGCTTTGGGGAATTTCACATCATAAGCAAAGATTAAAACTGGACTCTAGAAATGAATGCCCCCAAGATCTACGGGCTAAGCCTCTGGCCATCTCCTTAGCCCCAGCCCGCCAAGATGAGGCACAGACTGGCTCTCCATTGCCCATGCCCATCCTGGCCCCATCCAAGTCACAGGCCCTTCACCATGGCTTTCTTTTTCCGAATCCTGGCTTCCTATTCATCCCAAGGCCTATAAAGGACAACCTTTTAATTTCCTAACAGGAAATATAATTTCTAATATGCACCTGTACCTTGTTGCCATTGTTAGTGCTGTCAAGTCGATTCTGACTCCTAGCAACTATGCGTATAGCAGAGCAGAACCTTGCCCGGTCTTTTTGTGCCATCCTCTCACCTTCAGGCACTATATCAGACAATGCTCTGCTGCTATTCACAGGGTTTTCATGGCTGATTTTTTTGGAAGTAGGTGGCTGGTTCCTTCTTCCTAGTCTGTCTAGTCTGGAAAGCTCCTCTGAAACCTGTCCACCACGGGTGACCCTGCTGGTATTTGAAATACCGGTGGCATAGCTTTCAGCATCACAGCAACATGCAGCCGCCACAGTATGATGACTGATAGACGAGGTGGTGAAACAAACCTGAATGGCAGCATTAAGTGTGCTGAATCTTAACCACTAAACTACCTACAATTAAAAAAAAAATACTGTAAAGCAGGGAAATGTTGTTCCTCAAAATCTTGAAGATCTCTATTTTAGAACAGCATTTTGACTTTACTTTTGCTGAAAGAAAAAGCCCAGTGACATTTTTTTTTCCCAATAATAAAGGGACATTCTGCCCTTTTAGGTGAATTCAACCTTCTCCTGAGAAATAGAAAATATGCCGTCAACTTTAAAACAACAATTTATCATGATTCCCCCAAATCAGCCATCAGTAAAAATACTTGGGTCCAGTTTCAGATGGAGCACACTGTTATACTAGGAAAAGATTTATTATGTGAAGGGCATTGGTGGTATGTAGTAGCAATGCATGGTTCCACGATAATTATATATAACTCTTATGCAGTGCTAGGCACTAATAATTCCAACTGAAAAATATGTTAACATATTAACATTTAACATACCAAAATAGACACTATTAGTGTCTCTATTTCACCTAAGCAAATTTAAGCACAGAAAAGTTACATGACTTCCCCAAGATCACACAGTTAATAAGTTAGAATGGAGATTCAACACCAGACAGGGTTGTGAAGCAATTCTCACCTTCATGTGTCTAAAATAGCTAAGAATGTCGGGGAATATAACACTCTAATATGCTGGTTCTATAGACAAACTATTGGAAGTCAAAAGACTTGGGCTTTAGAACTTAAAAAACTTCTTCTTCAGTTCTTTTCTTTAGCCCAATTTAGACTAAACTGATATTGTCTTGGTAATCCCTAATGCTAACTGATTTTTGGTAGCTCAGAACTATTAAGATCACTTTCTTCAGCACTGTGGTAGACAGAAAAATGGTCTCCCCAAGATGTCCACGTCTTAACCCTGGAAACTATGAATATGTTATGTTACACGGCAAAAGGGACTTTGCACACGTCACTAAGAGTGTGGATGAGGAGATGTGGTGATGATCATGGATCATCCTGGTGGGCCCAATCTAATCACATGAATCCTTAAAAGTGGAGAACTTTTCATGGCTGTGTTAGAAAAATGCAATGTGAGAACTCAATCAGCCATCACTGGCTTTGAAGATGGAGGAAGGGGGCCATGAGACAAGGAAAGTGGTGACATCTAGAACCCGGGACAGCCATCAGCTGATAGCCAGACAGCAAGTAAGCAGGATATCAGTCCTACAACCACACGAAACAGAACTCTCCCAACAACTGGATAAGCAGGAAAAGGATTCTCCCCTAGAGCCTTGAGAAGAAATTCAGCCGTGGGGACACCTTGATTTTAGTCTAGTGAGACCCATAGAGGACTTTTGACCTACAAAACTGTTAAGATAATAAATTTGTGTTGTTTTAAGCCATGAAGTTTGTGGTAATTTGTTATGTCAGCAATAGAAAATTAATCTAAGTACCTAGAGCCAACATTTCTAAGCGTCCACATGCCTTCATCTCCAGGATTTAGGAAGTGGGAAATTAGCTAACTCTTCTGCATTAATTAAAGAATATTAAGAGAGCTATCACTTTATCTCCACACTGTATCATCCTGTTATATGCCTAGGGCAATGCCATACACACCGGTACTAAAAGTACTGTTGTTAAAAAAAGTTATATGTCACCTCTAACTCACACGATAAAATGACTACCTACATAAACTTAATTACAAGGAGTCAATTTGTTGTACCACCAAAATGAAAAAGAAATGACTTTTCATCAAAGTAAAAAAAATGACTTGTCTGGAATGTCCTTCTGCTTTCCCTCAGGTTTCTAAGGACAAAAAATTTGATGTTAAAGAACTCATGTTTAGTTCTCCCAGGTGTCCTTTCAGAGAAAATGAAAGAAGTGCATGGTGAAAATTGAAGATTCTCTATATGGAGATAATCCCCTGCTGTTCAAAGATTAAATGCTAATTTCTCCAGGATGGGGTTGTAAATTTCTTCACTGTTCATATGAAACAGGCCAAAGTGTTAACGTGCTCTATGATTCTTACTATCATTCTTACTACATTAAAAAAGTAATCTAAACTGCAAAGGACTATTCTAGTTTATTTGCAACAGTTCTTGTTAGTGTTAAGAATGTATGCTGTTACAAATTAGATTTAAAACGGTGTGACATTACTAATATAAGTTTATTTTAGGATCTATTCTTCTACTCAAAAAGAAAAAACTTCTAATTGAGGAATAACACCTATTCCCCACATTAATTCCATCAGAATGTTCTATACTGGCTCTACAAAATGGTTACTCAAGAATGGCTTTTCTCCTTTGAACGTTTGCCCATGTATAAACAGACCTAAATGGCCCCAGGGAAAGCACAGTGACACACTGCTTGAGGAATGCAAAGCTGGAGAGAAGCTAGGAAAGGCTTCCCAGAGGAGATGATATTTCAACTGTGGCTTTGCAACCGTCATGGCACATTTAGAAAACTGGGAGAGAGAGAAGGAAGTGGCAGGAGAAAAAGTAGGGTCAGAATTTGGAGGACAGAGTTGAGGATAAGAGCAAGCAGTGTGTAATTTCTACAGTCCAAAGCAGAACACCCTCTATAGTAAAGGAATACAAGAGGCATGCCTCGAGCCTCTATATTTTAGGACTTGCTCATTGGCTACCGCTAATGGTCCAATACAGTTGAAAAACTGTTAATCTGAAATTTCCTATAAAGTTTCTTTTTTGCATAGTTAAGGTCCACTTGTAGGAAGAATCATCACTACCATGTTCATATAAGCAGTACCTTCTAAAATAGTGTTTAGCTTCTCTATGTCTAGGAATAGAACTATACTGTGAATATACTAGCAAAGATTGGGAAAGTTATTTCAGCAAAAGTATATCATGATGGATTTTCTTAGGATGCATGGCAAATGTATTTGTGCCTTCTAAATGGAAGACTAAATGGTTTCTTCCACATCACCAGAAGTTGTAATATATGGCTATTACTTTTTTCCTCTTTGGACTGAGTCTCACACGCTTTAAAATGACAACATTTAAAGGTTCAATTCAATTTAGGTAATCATCAGAAATGTCAAGTGCCTTTCAAAGGACCCTTGGAGCCTGCCAAATTGGGCTAGAAATCATGCATGGATAGTTTTCATTACATATGAGCTGACAGTTTCTGCTTCTGGTCAAGAAAAATATATTCCTGCAAAGAAGGTGTGCTGGGTGCCTTAGCCTCTGCCCCAGAATAGCATAGAAGCAGAAGGCAGCAGACCAGGAAGGGTGTATTTTTCCCGTTATTACAACTCCAACTTTGAAAAAACAAGAATTTTGATGCTTTCTACTTTTATACTTTCTGAAAATATTAAAGTAAAAAATTGGGGGTCAGAACCACATAAAAAAATTCAGTTTAATTTTTTTTAACCAATATCAACCATATTCTCTTGGATTAAACATTAATTTCAAATCAATAAATCTTTGGCCTCCTGGAATGAGAAATCCTATGTTTTGAAGTAAATTTAACACGGTAACACTCTGCAAGGATAAATGAACCTCTTCAAGGAGGAGCTCTCGGGGGAATTGGCAGAGGCGCCCTCTTTATGCTCAAAGGCTGCTGCTGCTACAGAACTGGGAGCAACTGCAGAGCGGAGGTGGGCCAGGTCTCACCAAGAGAACACCCTTGTGGCAGGTACAGGATATGGAGAAGGTCCTGACCCTGTCTGATGGAGCTCTGTACCCACCTTGCCTAGAACAGAGGCAGAGTCAGTGTTCAGTGAGTGTCAATTACATCAGAGCTTCTCAACTGGTGCACACGTTGGGGGTGTACTGCAGGGTTGGCAGGGCACTGCAGGTGGCTGGGGCCGCCCACGCAACCTCGAGCTGCCAGCATCCTCATCCTTCCCCTTACCCCTCTGGGCCACAGATATCTGAACATCTTCTGTGTATGCCAAAATGTGAAAAATATTGGGAACATTGAATTAAATGAATGAATACCCCCATCAAGGAAGTATCTAACAAACCTGGTCAAAAAGAGATTGGTTCACAGCTTTTCACACACATATTGTGGTGGGATGTCAGTTGCATAAAATTCTTGAAATAACAATACGGACAATATATTTTTTTAATGTTAAGATGTTTCTGGAAATTTTCTTTGGAAAAAAATTAGATCTCCTCCTGAAAGGAAAAAAAGTTGTAGAATATAGAACAAAAATAAAGTAATTTAATCTGGTATCATAGGAATAATGATATGAATTTAAATAACAGAAATCTATTTTTTAACATTTTCAAAATATACTCAGCGTGTTTTTATGGAATATTTATTTTCCACAAAAGAGTCTTGAAAAGTGATGGTTTAAGTGCTTTTGCTTTTTGTTTTTCAAAATAAATTACTTTCAAGGTCTAAAACTGATTTTCATCATTTTAAATAAGGGCATTATACAAGACAATGTTTTAAATTTACTGAAAAACATTTTGCTCTCGCATCAAACGCTCTTCACTTTTGCTTTCAGAGTAGTAGCCACAGGATTCTGTGACATCCCGGGAGTTGCTGTTTAATCAAGCAAGCCTAGCTATGATTTCTAATTCCAGGTCAACCTTGTCATGTAGGAGAAAACATTCAAAATAATAACCTTCTGTGAAGCACTAAAACCCTAAATGTTAATGTAGTGGAAACTCCTAATTCGATAAAAGGGATGAAGAACCCCTTGGGGCATTTAGCAAGTAACTGTAACTATAACTTGGCTATGTTCAGAGACGAAAGATTGTGTTTAGAAACCAAAAACATTTATTTTCAGAAGTAGAAAAGTCAAATGTTAATTAAGGCAGGGTTAGTTATGAAAAAAATTAAATATCCCATAAGAGCAAAATATGGGTAGACTATCTTGGGTAATAGAAATTACATACAGATGTTAAAAAAAAAAAGTTATTGAAATCTCAGGGGTGCTAAGTGCCACACTGCCATACTGTTAATTTATATTTGATAACATCCAGCCAGAATTTCCAAAAGCAAATACTCCATCAAATGCACATTAAAGATATCAAGGCTTCTTTGTAATCAATAAGTGACCTGAAGAGGTGCAAATTGATTAACAAATGCTTATGTCTCACCAAGTTTCCCATATCCTGTTACGATTACCTAGTTTATAATATTGATGCTGATATTAAAATTATGTACACAAGGGAAAAACAGACAGAACCTCAGAATTGGCTCATAAATTCCTAGCCAGTGGCTTAATTACTGAAAGTTACATATCTGCAGCTTAATAAACATGTCATTTTTACTCACATTCTTAGCTATACCTAAGCATACACACACACAGAATGCCAGTGTTCCCTTTAATTGTTCAGCGATCAGTCCAACAATTCAACTAAAGCAAATGCTACATTTTTATCATAGCTTGCTTCAGTTAGGTGACTAACTTCACTCTGTTTTCAGTATCCCCCAAATAATCCAGAAATAATCATCCAAACTCTGGGTTTGTTCTCTAGCATGAGTTTGTTTTGGTATATTTTTATCTATGGAAGTCATATTTTTTCTTGCCTGATTAAAAAATCTGAAAAGATTAAAAACTTTTAAGATTTAGATATAAAAATATATATAGCTGAAAATGAAGTCTTAATAATGCAAGAACCCAAGATTTATACAATAAGAACTATAGTAAATAGCTTACTTTCTTCTTTAACCTCTCTCTATTTTTGTCCAAATTAAGTTTATAATGCACATATGCACATACCAAATACACACTTGAAGTTGAAATAAAATAATCTTATTTTCATTCTTTCAACAAAATTTTTTGAGCATTTATAATGTGCCAAATATTGTTCTCTAGGTACAGTAGATACAGACAATGTGTATTTCAGATAATTCCTGGTTATTTGACTAAACTTGACTACTAGAATTTGATTTTCAGAAGAACTCTTAACTAGTGGACCCCATGTCTCCCCTCCCTTCCTCCGCCAGCCCCACTACCAAGCGGCTTCCTGGGCAAACAATATTCAGCCTAAGCACATTTGAGCATAAATTATTCCAAGGAAAACATTCTGCCTCAAATTTAAATATTTCAGAATCTAATTCTGGATGCAACCAAAGCATTTCTGGGTCCTAGGCGCTCATAATATCCTTTCCTATCAATTCCACCTGTATACAATCAAAATGATAATCTTAGTGAAGTTTTGCTTCAGTGTCTTCTCACATGCACATGTCCCTTTCAGCATCCTTCTTTTCCTTTTCAAAAATCTGCCCCTATTCCTGCCAGTGCCCAACAACCTAAAGGTGGCTAGGACCCCCAAGACCTGCCCTATATTGGAAGCATCTTACATTCCAGATCAAGTTCATGAAGCAAACATGCATATTATCTCCTCTTTCAAATAACACGAGTATTTATTGCAGGCCTGCTTTGCGTCAGACCCCACACCAGTACCCCTTTGGGACATCTCTGATGAACAGCAGCCAGCTCATTCGACCAGCTGAGATAATGTGTTAGTGGGTCCTACTGGGATAATGGATTATTTTCACAGCAATATGTTACATGTTAATAAGAGCTTCCTGGATTTAGTGCCTTAATCTGTAGAAATTATTGCAATAGCTGAAATTTTAGGTACTAGGACAAGCCTACATTTAAAGGTCATTTCAGATCTGGAGTGGACTTGCAAGAGCATCTAGTCAAACTCCATTTACAGAGGGAATTGAAACCCAAAAGTGTTACATGATCCCCTAAAATCTTAAATCTGATCCCTAGACAAACCAACATTAAGTTCCAGTTTTCTTGTTCTCCAGCCTTTTGAGTTTTCACTTCTCAATTCAGGATAAACTGCCAGCTATTTAAACTCAATTATATATTGAGCAGACTCTGTGTTTATGGAGCTGTAACCCTGATTCTGATGCCATCCACCATCACAAGTACTAAAGCACAAGCAGTTCACACACAGACACAAAGAAAATTATCTCATCAAGTCACAAATAACATTCTTTTCCCTCCTACTAAACCTTTATATTTAAATGGGGCCACAAGATTAATGCGGGCTTATCTCATGTTTATATGATTTCCAAATCAAACCATTATCTACTTGTATTATCCACGTAGATGGACCACCAAACAAGAATTCAAGAAAATTAGTGAAGCTTCAATTTATAAGGATTCCCTAAAATGTCCACATTCCATTGAAATTAACTTGGGAAGTATAAATCTAACTTTAGGTCTAATTATTTATGACACAGCACCTATAACACTGCTGTAATAATGTAGACTGGCCCATAGCATGCTAGAAACAGGGAGACAGGAACAACTCAGTAGAGAATTGGGGCAATTAGAAAATAAGTTAAAAAAGAAGCCTTCTCACTCTCAACCCCAATCTCCTGAGAATTTTCTCTCCTCCCACTCAAATCACATCATAAGCATTGTCTTGAATTATGAAATATTGTTTGGAGAAAAGATGTTCAACATATAAAATACAAACCATCGCTAAAATCATTGGAACTAAATAGAACCAACACTTCAAAACACATTATCCACTTTTCGTTTTTTCCTTTTTTTAGACATACGAACCACAGAGAGCAAAAAGAAGCAAATCAACTCGTTTTGCCAGAAAAAGTCTCTGTCCCCTGTCCTTACTCAAGCTTGGCACACCCCACCAATCCTTGTGCCCTCACACACAATAACTCCCTAAAATAATAGTTTTATTCCTATTATCCCTAAATGTAGTGGATAAAATATAGAAGACATTTATAATTAGAGAGTCTTGTGAAATTATTTCAAACTCAGATAAAATTCAGAATTATATGAAAAAATAAACATTCAAGAAACAACACTGTTAAAAGTAATACATTTGCTGCATATAAAACTGCATGAATGGATAAAGAAGATGTGGTATATATACACAATGGAATACTACTCAGCCATAAGACACGATGAAATCCAGCCATTTGTGACAACATGGATGGACATTGAGGGTATTATGCAAAGTGAAATAAGTCAGAGGGAGAAGGTCAAATACCGTATGATTTCCTTCATTAAGTAGTAGACAATAACAACAATAAACAAACACATAGAGACAGAGATTGGATTGGTGGTTACCAGAGGGGAAGGGGGGAGGGAGGAGGGCGAAAGGGATAATTCGGCACATGTGTGTGGTGATGGGTTGTAATTAGTATTTGGGTGGTAAACATGATGTAATCTATGCAGAAATAGAAGTATAATGATGTACACCTGAAATTTATACAATGTTATAGACCAATGTTACTGCAATAAACAAAAAATTAAAAAAAACAAAAAACTGCATGAATGCTCAGGTACGTATGATGAAATTCCAGGATTCTCAGCATAATTTGAAGCATTTGTAAGAAAGGAATATCCACAGTTTAGGTCTATGGAAAAGTCTAGGAGAGTACAACTAAGCATAAAACAAGCCATTTCATTAGACATCCTTGACTATCCAGCAAATCTAATGACTTCAATTTGGAGAAATAATTTTTAATATTAAAATGCAGATCCCAGTTGTCACTGGTACCTCCTTCCTGATGGACTGACTGACATCTTGGGCTGCTCCTCCTTTACTTATTAGCTTTCTCATTCTTTTTTTTGTAAGGAAGAAGAGTTTCCACAGTTAGAACTAAATCCTAACCTGGGAGTAAGTCCTGGACTTCTAATCAGTTGGAACTGACCACAAATGAAAGATGACTACAATATTTCTAACCTAAGAAATAAAAACAAAAACCTAATGGTTATAAAGATCTTGTAGCAACATGGGAAAATGTATATAATTTAATCTTATATGAACAAGCTGGATACAAAATTGTTTATGAAAAAATAAGTGCATAAAAAACTGAAAGAAAATAAACCAAATTGCTAATAATTATATTAGGGGGTAAAGTTATAGGTGAGTGTTTTTTTCTTGTTTCTATTTTCCAGATTTTCTGTGATACCGTTGTTTAACTTCTATAATGAAAATGTGTAATTAGAAAAGTAGACAAAATCATTAGTATGTTATTAAAACCAAAATTTTCTTTAGGTTACCTTAAAGTGAACATTATGTTTTACCCAAAACACTATCCATATAATATAGAGTATTTTCATTCTGATTAAGCAATGTCATCATATTATTTTAAGAGCAGACAAATTTTTCACTCTCTTTCATAAATGGCATATGAGTTCATACCTTAAAAACAGATCACTCTTTAATTTAAAAGGCGGAAAATAGTTCTGATGATTGTGCATTGTTGATCTGACTTAGCATCCTAAAGTAGAGCTAACGCTGAATTTCAATGAAATATAGCTATTGTCATATGAAGAATTATACAAATGCTCATGATCAATGTTTGAAAATCTTGAGAACTCACCAAATTTATGCCAATAAATTTAAGGTCCTCCTCTTAGCAGGG
This sequence comes from Diceros bicornis minor, assembly GCF_020826845.1. Classification (NCBI taxonomy): domain Eukaryota; kingdom Metazoa; phylum Chordata; class Mammalia; order Perissodactyla; family Rhinocerotidae; genus Diceros; species Diceros bicornis. The sequence continues at coordinate 32,728,309 of NC_080762.1, forward strand.
CACAAGGGTGATGCTCCTTAATCCTCACAAGCTCTGCCCCAGTAATGCTTATGCCTCACTGAAGCAAAAAACTACCTGTGGTTTCCCCACAGAGAAACGTATTGGAACTTCTCTCTAACACTACGACATCAAGAGCGAAATTCAGTGAAAGCTAGTGGTTGGATTGGGCCCTCCAAGGGTTTCGTTTTAGAAATTCTAACAAGAGCTCAGTATAGAGCCTGTTACACTAAGTGGTCTCGTGGCCAGGCCTGCTGCTATACCTGGTCAGTCTCCTAAGCTGAAATCCGAACATGTTAAACAGAAGGGATAAAACAGCACCAGTGGCTTGTCTGGGATGGCTGCACTGGTTTTCCAGGTTCGTCCCCTGCTGGGAAGGCCCAGCATGCTGGGCCATAGTCATGTGAGGGCTGGCGGCTGGACAGTGGCAATTCTCACTGATATCTCATGAATTTATATTGAATCTCCCAGAATACTTTAAAGATGCTCTATCCCATAAATCACAGATCATTCTACTGTCATTAGAATCGATGATTATAAACAAATAGCTTTTGGTATTCTGGAATTTTAAAATGCTGAATAGTTTCATTGTCTTGAAGGAAAGGAAAAGGAACAAACCTGTTTTATACAACATGAGATGCTTTAAATCTGCAATTGGTAACGCTACCAATCTAAGAAGAAGACTGAGGAGGAGGAGCAGGGGCAGGGGGAGGAGGTAGGTGTGAAACAGGCCTGCTTGCTTCTCTCCGAGGTAGGCATGACTCAATTTCGCCCTTACACAAAATTGTGAGTTCAGCTTCTCCTCCTTTGCTTCTTTTTTTTGTTTCATGTAATGATGATTTGGTGTTTCGCATTTCTTGATTAGTTCCTTTTTTATATCTTATGCTTTGTTTAAACAATCGGGAATCCTCAAAGCCTGTCACTGGGAGGTAAGTTGATATTTTATATAAAATTTAAAAATTGTATATTTTTGAGAGAACATGTCAAGGAAGCAAGAAGGGAAAATTAATACAATAAAATGTAATGTGTATGTGCTATTTTTATTATAAAAAATAAAGATATAGACATAAAGCACAAGGAATGGGAGAGTCTACACATTTAATAACATTACATTGTAGGAGGTCATTTCCAATAGATATTTCAGAAGAAAAAGATTACATTTGTATTGCTCTAGTGACTGGAAAATCACAAACAAATTAGACATTTTGAATGCATCACAACTAATAAGACTGTGGAAACCTTTCCTTATTAAACTAGGTTAACATTATCAATTTAAAGCATATTTCTGACAGTTCAAATACATTTTTTGGCCATGTAACAGGTTTGCAAATCTTAAATGATTTCACATTTCTCTAAACCATAATAAGAACATAACATGAATATTTAAGCATCTTAGCTTTGATTTAAATATATTTGCTCAGGATATGCTGGCAGCAACCCAAAATGTAGTGTAATACCCTCAAAGCTGGCAATTCCAAACTCATTTAAGAAAGCAGATAATATGGGCTGGCAGCATTAAAGCAAATAAAGTCAATTAATTTTTTTTCTTAATTTGTTTCTTCTAGCTTGAAATTGCTAGGGATGGATAAATCTGAAGATGAATAAAAAAAGAAATTACTGGGAATAAAAACAAAAAAAAAGGATGAAAAAATCTAAAGCTGCTATTTCTTATTCTGATCTTAATAGCAGGTTACAGTTGAATAATAACATTATGTATTGGAGGTCATTGAAATGTAGAGAGGGAAATCCATTTTTAAAACTTTAACATGTAGAAAGTCAGGACATCATTTTCACAAGCAATACCCTAAACAGCAAGTTTTTTTTAGCACTATCATGTCACAGAAAACTGCAGTTTTATAGTAATTGAAGGATGCAAACTTATTGCAAAAATAAAACTGTCATTTTCTTTTATTATCATTAATCCTATGGTTTGAGTTTTGATCCCTTGCTGAGGCTGAGGCTGTTAAATGGTGAGATAGTTCTAGTCCATAGTCAGACAGTATTCTCAATGTTTCACCACCCCTCTTCAGCCCATTTTGGTTTACTTTGGACTGTAATATTGTTTTTTTAAAGATGGCAAAGCAATAAAGAAGCACATTGAAATGGAATCCTAACTTGCTCTCCAATAAAAATACAGTTTGCATTATTTAGTTTTTGCTTGAAGGCGCTTCAAGTTTTGATGCCTAGAACTGACTCAACTTAAGTGTTGAGGAAACGTATCTTTCATACTATTGTTGCGACCCTTTTAGGAAAAAAATATCATAGAGTGAAGTAGTTTGGGAGGAACTTGAAAGCAGTGTCTTACCTGATACTTTGAGAGCAACAGTTCTCAAACCCAGCTACATGGTGGAAAACTTAAAAATAAAACCCTCATGCTTGCACTGCAACCCCAGATCAATTAAATAACAATGTCTTTGGCTGAGACCTCAGGCATTAGTTTTTAAAAGTTCCCCAGGTGATTCAAGTATGTGGCCAGGCTTAAGAATCACTGCTCTGCGAGTAAGATATTCTTAAAATGTTAGTAGAGTTTTTACTACCACTAAATGAAGGACTCTAATCTTTAATTAATCAGGGCATCATACCACGCTGATTATCAATACGATAGCCATGTTTCTTGAAGAAAGTGTTTAACATATGGAGATCCGTACGCTTCACTTGCATATCCATATGTTCTGTTTCTATGTATGTTTTTCAAAATACCATTTTAGCCTTTGTGTGACTTTCATAATAAATGTGCCCTCCATATTTTATGAATTGACTAATAGAATTTATTAAGGTATTTAAATTATATATATAATGATTTAAATTAATTAAAATATTATTTCAAGCTATAAGTCATGGAAACCATTTATTGGGATAAAGTACTGGATATTAGTGGGTATTTTTCTTTATACTTTAATAGATAATATTGACTATCAAGAGTGCCTCCATAGGAAGGGTGAAATAAAACAAAATAAGTAGCACAAAATAAAGTTTCTAATATTTACTAAAAGAGTAATAAAAAAGGAAATTGACATTGGGAGGGCATGTCCTCTGGCCAGTCATATTAAATGTACGATTTCACCTGCCTTAAAAAAAAAAAAAAAAAAAAAAAAACCTGAGAACTAGGTAGCACCCAACATCAGAGTTGAAGAATGTGGTCTCAGAAAAATTAATTTCAGCATCAGGAATCAAGGAAGCTATGGGGATGACAATCGAGCTCAACCATGAAGACTGAGTAGAATTTCCACAGGACAAGGGACATGGGAAGACTGTACAATGATTAATCTACAAATGGGGGAGAATGGTTTAGAGACTGCTAAGAAGTAGCGAGATCTGACTAAAGTATAGAATACATGAAAAGATGGAGTGGGAAAGGAGACAGACATTGTCACAGGATCAAAATCAAATGACCTGAAAGCTACTTGAAAGATATTCAAGTAGGATCCTCTCTTGTTACATTGAAGAAATGGAGGCCCAGTGATCTTCAGTGTTTCGCCAAACACCTCACCAGTAATAACTGGCAGAGCTATACACAAAAAATACGTCTAATATTTGCCTTCCCTCTGTTCCTCCCCCTCCATTTCTTCCTCCCTTCTCTCTCTTCCTCCTTCCTTTTCTTCATTATTTCACATTTTTCTTTTTTCTTCCATTTCATTTCATTTCTTTTGTTCTTTTTGGGAGAGATGGTATTTCTAACAACCTATATACAATAAAGTACAACAAAAAGGTTGAACTAAATTGTGTAGGCAATGATGAAAAGCACTGAGTAGTTACTGCCACGCTCATAGGTGCCATTTACTTACTGGCAAAATAGTGTTTTCTCTTGTATACACCACACCTTAAGCCAGTTGAGGTCTGGACCAGAAGCTCCGAAGGTGATCCTGAAATTGTCCCTGGCCCAGAATCACATCCTTGATGTGGTCTTGAGACCCCAATATGTCTGACATATTCAACGGCTTTCAATCTGCTACATTTCTAAAACTCCATAAAGTCAATAAAAGCAACAAAGACAGCAATGTTACAATAATATATTACTATATTTTAGTAAGGTTATTTCCCAAACGTATTGCGAATTCATTTAAACAAAGACTCCATGATGGCTCTTGTTTTTTTTCACATACACTCTCTAAATCTATTGTTAGTAGAGCTACAAAATTTCATGCCATCTGGATATGACTTGTGATTTCTCAGATTTCACTTGTTTTCTGTATCAGAAGGCCACGAACTACATACTCGAAGTTGTTACGTACTTTACCTGAGTTCCAAATGGCTTTCAATATTTTGGTATCTACTATCTATTTAGTCAACATACCAAACAGTAAATTTACCAGATCCATTTATAAAGAACAAAGAGTAAAAAATTTATACTTTAGGAAATCATGATGTTTAATTTCTCTCAATTTTTTCCTTATTGGAAAATGCCTCCATTTTTCAGCTTTATTCCAAAGTTTTATGTTTGTATTGTCAGTCTGTACTTCAAGAAAATCATGTTGAGTCTTCCTATCAGATAATTCTCTACTTTATATTTTAAAATATTTATTAAAGGCATCTGAAATATCTGAAAAGGACTATAAAATTGACAAATACATTCAAAGTATTCTACCATTGACACTAAGCAATATAAATTTTCAAACAAAAATACTTTAAAAGCCTCTCAGTGTAAATAATTTAACTAAAAAATATATTATTTCCATAGATTAATTGTACTTTACAGAAAATTTACAGACTTTGATTCATTCTAAAAATATTAATTAAAACAATTTATCCTACATCCAAATATAAATTATAAGCAATATTAATCAATAACATAATTCCTTAAATTTCCCCAGTTGGCATTGTTGGTGAGCTAAACATTCAGATAACCAAAAAGAATTTCAACCACCTAAGGGGCTCAAAATATTCAAATGTGAGATACTTTGACAAAATATTTGCATATATAGTAAACCTTTTTTGGCACAAGCATTGAATTCTTAAAAGTTAAGAAATTTTGAATGTTTTATATATAAATCATATATACACGAACGCATTCACACACACACATTCAGCACATAATTTCAAAATTCTTACCAAGTGAATTTTCACCATATTGTGAGGAAATACATTTGTGCATGACTGAATTCAAATTCATCAGGTAGGACTAGACAGAACATGTCAACTCTTTCACAATCATAACAGAATTAAAACTCCTTCATTCTGCTCAAGTAAATTGATCTTCCTTCAATATTAGAATATCTGCATTCCAGGCACTCACCAGAAGATTTACCCCTAAACTGGTTACTATCCAAGCATTGTCAAAAGTGAGCTGAGATAGATAGTATGTCACAGGGGTGGGCCAGCAACTTTTTGATAGATAATTAGCATTATATTGTCACATAATAAATATTGCTCTCACAAAAGTCCAAGAACATTGCATTTTTTCTTTTTTTTTTTTTTTTTTGGTGAGGAAGATTAGCCCGGAGCTAACATCCATGCCCATCTTCCTCTACTTTATATGTGGGACGCCTGCCACAGCATGGCTTGATAAGCAGTGCGTAGGTCCACGCCTGGGATCCAAACCCGCGAACCCCTGGCTGCCAAAGCGGAGTGTGTGAACCTAACCACTACACCATTGGGCCAGCCCCAAGCCCAAGCACGTTGCACTTGAATATTAAATCCTTGAATTATTAAAGAGACAGATCTAGAAATAAACAAAAGTGTTCCCAGTAAAGCCATTGTTAAGGCCATTGTCCATTCTGCTGTTACTGTTTCTTACGTATGCCCTTTATACACATGTGTATATAACAAAAAAGGTGTCTTCATTTATCAGATTATTATAGATACTGCTAAGTGTTTCATATTTCCTTGGCTTCCAGGATGCCTAGGGCTAAATTATGTTTTGTGATGATTTCAATTATAAAGGAATACATTTGTTCAAAAAACATGAAAAATATAATTTTAATATAAAAGAAATATATAAAAAAATAAAAGGTAAAAATCACTTTGTACTCTTACAAACAAGGAATACACTCATTACCAGTTTGTTAGTTAAATAACTGTATTTTAGGGTCGGCCCCGTGGCTTAGCGGTTAAGTGCGCGTGCTCGGCTACTGGCGGCCCGGGGTTCGGATCCCGGGCGCGCACCGATGCACCGCTTCTCTGGCCATGCTGAGGCCACATCCCACATACAACAACTAGAAGAATGTGCAACTATGACATACAACTATCTACTGGGGCTTTGGGGGGAAAAAAAAGGAGGAGGATTGGCAATAGATGTTAGCTCAGAGCCGGTCTTCCTCAGCAAAAAGAGGATTAGCATGGATGTTAGCTCAGGGCTGATCTTCCTCACAAAAAAAAAAAACTATTTTATTTTTGTTATTGGCATTTATTTGATTACTAGTGAGATAAAAATATGATAGTAAATCAATGTCATTTTTAGTTCTTATTAAGAAGTAAATTCTATAGAAGAAAAAACTTCATTTCCTGTGTTATATTTCTAATGGAATCATTTAAACTGGCATTTCATATAATTTCTCTAACTGCTGATGTTGTATGAATTATGATTAAAATCATTAATATAAAAATCTTAGCTTTCTCAACAAATAAATATGAGTCTTTGCATATCAAGAATGATATTGATTTCTGCCATAGTAAAAAATGTTAATGTGTTGGGGCCAGCCCGGTGGCACAAGCGGTTAAGTGCGCGTGCTCCACTGCAGCGGCCTGGGGTTTGCCGGTTTGGATCCCGGGCACACACGATGCACTGCTTGGCAAGCCATGCTGTGGCAGTGTCCCATATAAAGTAGAGGAAGATGGGCATGGATGTTAGTCCAGGGTCAGTCTTCCTCAGCAACAAAAGAGGAGGATTGGCAGATGTTAGCACAGGGCTGATCTCCTCACACACAAAAAATATATATATATTAATGTGTCAGCAAACTACCTTGACCTAGGGGATATATCAATTTCAGGTTCATTCAGGTGGATCCTGCTTGTCAATGTCACATATATGATATGCAATAACCTATATGCATCATCACGAAGTCAAGATGAATTAATAACTTAATAGATATGGACAATTAATTAAGCATATCACTTAGCCAAAATATTGGGCATCATAGTTTATATATAAGTGAAGTTAATAAAATAAAATTTTAATTAAATAAAAACAATAAAAAGTTAAGAAAAAGACACGCATACATATAAACTATAGGATCTTATTTAAAACACAATTGAAATAGAACAGCAAAGATCTAGAAGAATCATATATATTAAATACCATTTTTAAAAACTTATAAATAAGAATTTAAAAAAACTAAAATGTGAGAGAAAGCTTTAATGTATCCTTCTTCATTTGTTAATAATATAGACTAATTTCCATTCCATCATTGCTTGCAGGACTAGTCTCTCAACTAATCTACATGTTTCTCCTCTCCCCCTGCACTATCTATCCTTCATACAACAAATAGAGTGTTTTTTTAAAACTTAAGTTCATGTAACTCACTGCTCAAAATCTTTCAATGACTTTCCATCTCCCTTAGAACAATATCCAAAATTCTCTCAAGTCCCTATATGGCCTTGTTCTTGACTATTTCCCCCAGCTCTTCTCTTACTAATCTCCTCCTTGCTCAACAAATTTTAGTCACACTGGCTTTCCTACAATTCCTCAGACACCTGAGCTCCTTCCAGGCTCAGAGTCTCTGCACTGGCGCCGGGAACACTCTTGCCCCATGTATTCACGTAGATCTCTCTCACTCATTCAGGTCTCTGCTCCAATGCTATCTCCTCAGAGAGACCAGGGTTGACAGCTCTGTGTAAAAGAGGCTTACCTACCAACATGGACACACACCCCCTTTCTCCTTCCCTTTTTCCTGCCTCATTTTTCTTGACAGAACTTATCCAAATTTGACATTATATTACCTTTCAATTATTTTGACTCTCTCTTCACCACCAGACAGCAAATCCCATCAGAGCAGGAGATCAGAACACATCTGACTCGTTTTCTACTGTATTCTCAATAACTACAACAGTGCGTGGCACACAGTAGGTGCCCAATAAGTATTTAGTGAATAAGTTGTTAGTACTTTGAGTTTTACATAAATATCTGTTCTTCTACCTAACTATAAGAAACATAATTTAATATACAATTCTTACCAGTTGTCTTAAAAATCATTCACTTCTCTATTTATTTTGAACCTTATGAAATTACCTATTTGCACGCCAAAAATGGCCAAACATTGGTAATAACACATGGTTCAGTCTAATATAAACAAATAAAGGAAAATTTGTTAAAATTTTTGGTACTCTTTAGGTAAGCAAATATGTACTTATTTGTCAGGTATTTAGGGAATTTAGTATAAGTGAAAATCAAACCGTATCAAATCCAGTTTTGGGGTTGGTTGCTTGCTTTTGCTTTTGCTTTTGAGGTGTGTGTGTATGTATGTATATATGTGTTACAGAGAGAGATAAATAATCAGCATTCAATTATCTCTATAAATAAGAAAGCTATACATCTAAAACTGCCAAAGCTTTAAGAAGCTTTACTAAGCTTCAATTCTTAAAAACTGAAACTGTAAAATGTAAGCATTTGGATGGAAACCTTTTCACAGTGTAGTTCCCACTTTCCATTGCACCCTGATAACCTATTAGCCCTAGCTTAGCCTTTCTGCTTATTTAGAGCACTCATGATGAACCCAAGAGGTTGGATCACACTGTAACCTGGGGATGCCCTCAGGGCCCCCTGAGATTATAAAGAGCTTTCTAGCCTTACACTCCTGGCTTAAGTCCAAGCTATTCAGTTTTACATCTATTTTTTAAATGAGTGTGTGGTTGTGTCTTTAGGGGAAGCAAGGTATTGTGTCTGCTCAGGCTGTATCTGTGACTTCTTGTCAATCTTTTCATGGCTGTCAGGAAAACCTACTTCTTCCCTTCCCTTCCCACACTTCAAAATGGCTCATAAACCAGAAAAATCAGGTTTATTAGAATTACATATATATGAGTAAATACATGTTGGAAGTGTTTCTTTAATGTAGAAATTTCTAGTTAGTACAAATTTGGGAAAAGGATTGGTTCATGCAGTCTTGATTGACTAAATGGGGTTGATACATAGTTCCTTTCTTTTTAAGTCACTTATTAAACAGTGCTTCAGATCTCAGGCTTAAATGTTCCTGCAAAACATATTTATCAATTTATTTTAGTGCTAAGATATGTGAACAGTTTAATGCTTCATATCAAAAGTATATTTGACAAATAACTTATCTAAAATATAAAATACGGATTTTGGAAATGAGATCAAGGTCCAAACTCTTGTTGAGGAATTTGAGGGAAACCTATGTAAAAGACAAAAACAGCATATGCCTATCAGACAGACTAACTCTAAAATAGCACCAACTGAAAGGATTCATGCCTCTAACTGACCACAAATTCAATGAGCCAGTGCTTGATGTGGCTGCCTAAAAGTTAATTCAAGCCTGATATATAGCATATAAAGTAATGCTCACATCATGGTCACACCACACTCTGTCCTAGATTATTGGATTCACTTCTAAGAAGTATATTTTTTAATCAAGACATTGAAAAAATACTCAAAGGAAGAAGATAGGATAACAAAAAGTCTGGGAACTATGCTATAGGATGGTTTAATTAAAAAATCTTAAGTAATTAAAGAGAAATGATATTTAAACAGCTGTTCAGAAGCAACTGGGATTAGTCTTATTTGACCAAATGTCAATTTAAGGATTTAGGGTAGGATTTTCTAACAATATGAATTGTCAAAAAAGAATGGGCTCCAAAGTAGGCAGTGTTCCATTGGTGGATGTGTACAAGACGACCCTAGATGAAAATCTATCTGTGAGAGGTATCATAGAGAAAATGTCAGAACCCAACTACATGGCAGCTATGTTCCTTCTAATTTTAACATGCATAGATATCTATAGATTTATAGAAATCTATAAAACTTATATTCCTATATGTGTTAAAAGATCTTAATATGCTAGGTACCCAATAACTAGCCTAAATGGGTAAGACATGATTACAGTTTCCCAATTATCTATTTAAATTATTTCTAATCAAAATTCCTAAGAGATTCATTGTTCCAAGAATATCAAGAAAGCAAATATAGAGCTCTTGAATGAACCTCTGTTTTGAAACAGATGTTATCTAAAGAGCAAAAAATCAAGCTCCCTAAGAACTATTGGGTCAGATTAGTTCAAATATATTTACCTAGGAAGAAATCAAATTTATAACTTATAGTCTCCCATTGGAAATGTGTGTAAAGGAGCCTATATTTATAAACCTTAGGAGGCTTTTTCAATTTCCCTCCACGTCTTCAAGATTCTGATTCTCCCTTGTCCCTCTCCTATGGCAATGAGAAATCACTGCTTCAGGAAGCTACTCTTATCGAAGGAAATGTGTTAGATCACTCAGATGTGTTGAGGAAAGAATAAAGGTAGAGAAACACTGTGGTATATGCATAAAGTCTTTTCCATGTTCAATGTGTCATAGTCAAAAGTAAAAAGAAAATGTGATTGAAGTGACTGTAGTAAGGCATAGATGGCATTTCCATAAATTCTCCCACAAAAAAATACTAATAATGTGTATAGAGTGTTTTTAAAAATTATTTTGACATTTAATCCAGTTGTCCTTCAATTTTCAGGACTTTAAAGGACAATCTTGAAAATATATGGTTAGTTTGAATGAAGTTATTGTCCCAAACAGGCAATGATAAAAGTGATCTATCAATCTGTTTTCCTTTCCAAGGGCTTGTTCAGAAATGTCTTACTAGCAAGAGCTTGATTATCTGATAAGATTAAGCTCTTTTACAAGACAGCCCTCTTATGCTACTAAAACCATAAGGTTCATAGCGTATAAAAGAAAGATATTACCAATGAAGAGGCGAGGCATCAATGCCACTTTAAATCTGTTTATTGTAACACTATAGGATTTTATTGTAAGTAATAAGGATTTTATTCTTTGTAATGAAGTGTAATAACAAACTGTATAAATAAAAAGGATGAAAAATTTATAAAAGTCCTATAAATAAGCCATAAACTCACTCAAATCTTTGCTATCAGGAACATGCTTCTAAATTTGCAAAACTTATCATTCAGTTGAATTTGGTTCAGCAAAAATGTATTCTGCCCAACTAGATACAGAGCATTGGATTAACTACAACCAGGGATACCAGGACCATAGAATCTTGTAGGTGGAGTTATCAAAGATCAAGATTCTACTCAGCAAAGTCAACAGGATCAAGCTGAGTGCTAAGCGGGAAGAGGTCACAAAGAAGAAAATGGTATTTAAATGAAGTCTTGAAGTTTGGGGAAGACTATAACAGGCAGAGATCAGGATGTACCATACAGAGGTGGTAAAGCATGAGATGTGCCCATGGAATGGCAATAATACCAAGACCTTATAGAGGTAAAACTATACATTTACACACATTACCTCACTAAGTCCTGACGATGTCCATTAACATAAACAAGGTAAATATTTCGGCCTCATTCATAGGCAAAGAATCACATAGAAATAGTTTCTACACGTGCCATGACAGGAAAAATCCTGCAAGCCCTGAAATCTGGAGAGGTTTATCACAGTTACCTTAGTGACTGAGTCCACTAGAGACGGGAAAAGTGGCTATGACCCAACTGCTCTAAAATTGCAAGAATTTGTTGTAAAGTTAGTCAGTCAGCACTCACTTCGTTCCACAGCCCACATCGACCACATTTTTTGGCCCATTACAAAAGAGAAAACAGGCACAGGAGAATAACGAGGGCTATGAAAGGATGAAAGGAAATTGGTAGAAGATCAAAGGAACAATGGATTCTAAACTGGTAGCAAGCGCTCTTTTGAAACGGCTGTCCCTCGAGTACAAGCTGAGCATTTCAGCAGATGAACCAGAATGAATAAGATGTAGAGGGCATATGAGAAGGACAGAAGGACTCGGGGGAGGAGATAAATAAGAAGTTCATTATGGGGGCGGAGGGGAGAGTGGAGAATAAAAAAAAGGATCGGATAAGAAGCAGTGTTCACAGAAAGTATGTTCAGAGTTACAGATCTTGGAAATGGAATAATTTCAAGTAAGGATAGAGAGTGTAATCACAACGATAGGTAGCTCAAATGGCTGAGAGTGAATAGAGACAAATGCAGCTAGGTTTTAGGAGGTGGAAACAATGAGAGAACGGGGTGGTCAAGGATCATCCACATGGGTACTGTCTCCAAATACAATAGCAAGAGAAAACCACTGAGGAAGATTCCCCAAATCCTTAAGTTATTGAAGAAGAGGAGAGTAAAATAGTGGAGATCAAGGAGTATGCTGAGCTTGCCTCTTGGTTCCAAGACTTTTAGGGAATGGATGGAAAAGCAGCCTGCACTGGAAAGGAATCCCAGGGATGTTGTCACATTTTGGGTGATAGAAGAAAGAGGAGGAAGGAATGTTTGAGAAGTTCAAGTCTGAGAATTAGTTTGTTCCCAACAGAATGAGACATGCATGCAGCAGGGTAGAGGCGACTAACTGATAAATAGCAGGTGGGGTGGAGGGTCCCTGAGGGCCTACAGGGCAGAGCTAGTAAGGGGCAAGAAAACGAGAGGATGTGGTAGTAAAACAGAGAGGCTGTCATCCAAGGGCGAAAATGCTCACGGTTCAGTAACGATACAGGGAGTGGTGAGTAGACTGAAAGTAGTTGATGAAGAAGCTTTTAGTACCCTCAACCATATGGGTCAAGTTGGTACCTTTTTTAAATCTGAAAAAGTACGGAATTTCAATAAGAAAGAAGGACCACAATTCCCAAATTGGAAATTCTTACTTAATGAGCAAATTGTGTGGTTCCATTACAAAAAATGCAATTAAGGTAAACTTGGCATATAAAGTGAAGAGATTTTGTAAATTTGGATCATTACCACCTTTAAAAGAAAACTAGAGCTCAAAAGTTACTACGGGCTAGTATAAAACAATGTTTTCTTTCCTAATTCAGAAACCTTAATACACTTTACAAATAGTATTTTAAAAATCATATTGTCAAATTGCCAAGGCTTAGAGATGAAATATTTTGACTAAATTGAACATATATTTAATATAAACCTAAAATATTTCTAAAAATTATTAAAGTAACAATTATATGAATAAATACAAGTAAATTCCATCTAGACCTTATTTCAGCATATAGAATGTTCTTCCTTGAGAAGGAAAGAAAGTAATTTAAGAATGAATACATTTTCAGACTGAGATACTGCAAATTACTCTTAATACACTGCAAATGGTTTCAGGTAATAATCATGTTTCTAGAGTAAGTAATCAAGAAAAAGAGAAATGTATTATCTGGCTTTAGTTTGGAATCTTCCAAGTATATGCACATATTCAAAGGATCTATCCTACTAAAAGTTTCAGAAATAATTTTCATTGACATATAATAAATGATAATCACTTTTAAAGTGATTTTTAAAAATATTTCCTTGCATTCAAAATTTACTTGCCAACTTGAGCTTTATTGTTGCCTCAAGATAAGACTGAACAAAATTGAATTCTCTATTTAAAACTCAGAAACATGTATCTACTCATTTGTCTTGATCACAACATAACCACATATTTATTTTGATATTTAATGTATTCTGCTTTTTCCATTGATAAGTAAATGGCAAGCAATAGGATATATTGGAGCATTTGAGGAAGTCATTTGGTGTAAAACTAATTCGGCCCGAGCTTGTTTTTCCAAAAGGGCCTGTGGCCTTTGAACATGCATTGTATATGTTTTAAGCAATTAATATGTCCCAAAGACAAGAGCAAATGCCCTTAAGATAAGGATGCAACTTCCCCCACATTGGCATTTCCTTAAGGATAAGCATTACTCCCTAGGCTAGGATCTGATTCCTGCACTCCTCCTGGGACTACCCAACTTGAGACAACAGACCCGCTGCCTGCCACGCCCAGTGAGACAGCAGACCTGCTACCTGCTGTGTCCATCAATTGCTGTGCCGATAGAGTAATCTGACAGGGCAATCTTGTGACTATTGTAAAAGGGACATTGCACTCATATGTGATACATGCTCTTTGACGGTGTATAACCGCTCTGTACAGCCCACTTCTTTGGTGCCCTTCCTTCCCCAAGGGCTATATGGTCCTCAAATTTGGCTCATAATAAACTCACCCCAATTTTGACTTATAGATTGATTATGGATTATTTGCATCAACACCATCAATCACCAGATATTTTTAGTGATTTTCTATATGATAGTATTCCTCTATGTAAATCAGAATTCAGTTATTTAGTTTTTGAGATACATATTTTCCATATTTAGAGACATTTTCCTCCTTTTATTTTCTCTCAAATGAGCTGTTTGATTCTTGAAAAGAAAAAAGCAATACGGTATGTTACTCACTTTTATACCTCCACATAGGATGTTATTGGTTTCCCTTGTTCCTTAATTATATCTGTGCCTTTTCTTGAAGACTTTTTCCTCGTTTAGATATTTAGAAATGGGAATCAGCCAATGTCAAAGTGATCACTCTGTGATGCATTCCATTACATTGAAAAGAGTGATAGAAATGAAATAGTATAATCCAAAGAGAGGTAGTATTAGCATCAAAAGTATTCACGTCCAATTCTATTGTAAACATTATAAGAAAAAGAGTAAAACAGGAAAAATATCTTGTGTTGTTTCCTTGCTAGTTCACTCATGATTTGGTAACACACGGCACAGTAAATATTCTGATTCATAGAAATCTTGGAAAACAGTCTAGATGGGGGCAAAAACTACCACCCTCAAGCCAAATCTATCCACTACCTACTTTTGTAAATGAAGTTTTATTGAAACTCATCTGTGTCTATTCATTTATGTATTGGCTACTTTGGTGGTACAAAGGTGGGGTTGAGTAGTTGCTACAGAAACCGTATGTCCTACAAAGTTGAAAATATTTACTACCTGGCCCTTTAACAGAAAGAGTTGGCCAACCCCAGGTTTAGGTTCCAAGGGGTCCTCCGTTAATTTGTCCTTCCTTCACTCTTTGTGTCCTATACTTCCTTCTACACCCTATGTTAGCATATAGAAAACATAAGTTTCTGGTGTGTCTTGAAAGAAATCTGACAGTATGTCAGGCAACTATCAAGCTTCAGGACACATTTGTGGCCAAAGCCAGGTCTCCATGCTATCGTTTCCTGCCATCTAGCAGACCTTGGAATCTCAGCCAATGTTTCTTTCCTCTTTAAAATTATCCTCACCCACTCTCATCCTTTGAAATTATCCCTCTCCCAAGAATTCGAAAAACTCTGCTCTGCTCATCCTTTTCTTGCATCTCCCAGAGGGCAAGTATAAACATCCTTTCACTACGAGGGGTTTCCCAAGCCACTTTCTTGTGCTCTGTAGCTCCAGCAACAAAATGAGGCCATACAGACTCCTTACTCCACAATCTTTTCCCAGACCTTAAAGCCAATCAAGGCAGAATTATTGGTGAGCCATTGTCGCAAGTGAGTAAATCACCTCCTAAACTGGGTTACACCACATTCTGGGTAGCACAGGCATTTCCAGTGTTAAAAAAAAACAAAAACAAACTGACAAACAAACCAAAAAAAAAAAAAAAAAATACTGTTCTCTCACTAGAAAAATAACTTGCAGACCTTCTAGAAAAACAGGAAACTGTGACCACTTATTTTTCTCCTAATCTTGTGGTATTGAAATAGATACATTCTGATTCCCCAGCATTCCAGGAGGTGCAGACTTGTCTGGCAGGGCCAATCACCTCAAAAGCAGGAATCCTGTGGCGACAGGAGACAGAGACTAGACTACACAGAATATCACTCAGTGCGGAGTGATATGTGTGGGGATACTGGCTTTTGGAAAGCGTTGAGCTTGGAGAGAATGTAAAGGTATTAAGACCTGCAAGATGGAAGAGAGCTACAAGTCCTGCCATCTAACACTCTAAAATTGGGGAAAAAAAAACCCAAAAAACAAAAAAAAACAACCAGCATTTCTTGTGGAATCCAGCAAAGAGCATGAGTCTTTAGGTCTGAGTCTGATGAGAACTGGGTCCTAAAGGTCCTTGCAGATTTAGGAGGGGGCAGGGGGCAGACAACAGGAGGAAGTAATACATTGTAAATCTAAGAAAAGGACTTTGAGCTGCCCTAGGCCCTCAAATGGAAATATGAGTAAATGTATCAAAATGTCCCAGAGCAGAGAGGGGTCCCCCATTGGAATCTGATCATCAATTTTAATTTCTTAAATTGAAAGGAACTGGGAAATATTGTTGTTGGACAGCCTGCATGGGTTCAGGTTCTATTACACAGGCAGAAAGATGGATAGCTTTCAGTTCCTCAGTATGGTTACTTCCAACTGGGCATAATAATCTTCCTCAAATGATTTTCCTTCAAAGTTGACTGGTCTTAGAATTGGCTGATTAACCAGATCGACTGTGCAAGCATTTGTCCTAGTGTTCTTGTGGCTCCAAACCATTGGGTAAAGAAATAGAGATTCAAGGGCCTCAGCAGGATTATCTTAATTATTGATTAACTTAATGCACTGACCCAAATTGCCATTTTGTTCATTTCTTCATAAAATCTAGTATTTCCCTCTAGTTTTTGTTGACGTCAATTGACCCTTGTCAAATAAGATTTGGTCCATGCTGCGTCTTATACCTAATTCTGTGAATTTCTCTCTATCTAATTTCACTTTGATTATTCCTAGTGTTTTATTGTTTTAATAGATTCTTTTTCAAGGACTTTCCATGAAAGGTTATTTTTATTTGATATTCCATCATTTTTTCAGTAACTGTGTATGGGTGATTTTGTATACATTTTTTGGAAATAATTTTTTCAGTGGCACCTATTTACATTTGTTCATTGCATAGTATTTTCATAACCTCATTGAAATGGTCATCTGACAATATGGACATTTTTGCCATTATTACAGTTTTTAATCCCAGATTCTCACTAATTGTCATGAATAAGATGAATATTCCCTCAGGAATCTTTTCAAAAGTCTTCTTTTCACATGACTCTACCTAAGACAGAACATTGCTTTTCTTTACAAATTGTATCTAAGTTCAAGGTAACCAGGTATACTCATATAATCCAAAATTCTAAACCAAATATCCATCTTAATATAATCTCACAATAGATAATTACCTGTAATACCTACATATCAGAGATATTCTCTTGTTTTTATTTCAACTACAGTGCATTGCATTTCTACTTTTAAATTAATGTTGAACATAATATTCACATGAATAATGATGATTTTAATGAAGAAAGTTGAAAAGAAGAGGACTGTTTAGTGGAGTCAGGAGAGTATAATGGAAAAACCTCACATCTTTGGAAATCAGAAAATCCTGGGTTCAAATGCCTGTTTGTGTGAATTTGGGTAACTTAGCTTTAAGTTTTAGTTTCTTAGATTGGGGATAATTTTCCTACAGGGTTGTTGTGAGGATTAAATGAGGTAATATATGTGTAATGGGGCCTATGAAGCATTAAGTGGCTGCCAGAACTATGCCTTCCTTCTGAGGCTAGAAGTCCCAAGATATTCTTTCTGCATAAAGTTGTTACTTTGATCCATGAGTATCCAATGAAATTATCACTACTTTCTAGAACAAAATTAACTGGGCAAGAGATTGGTGACCAAACTACAGACAAATATAAGTAAGCTTATCTCTGAGATGGGTTCCATAGAACAATGAACAGTAGGAATAATCCATATGATATAAACATATATGGACTCAAGACTCACTTTCAGGAAGTAAGAATGTTCAATGCAAAATGCTTACCAAGCTCCAGCTGTATGCTGAAAGCAGCTGAGCAACTGTTTAAGATATATATGACCTATTTCACATCCCAGGCTTAGAAATTCCGAAATAAAATTGGGATTCAAGGTAAACGAAACCAGGATGACCTAAAATATGCCAAACTTCATTAGTTCTATATACTTATCAACAACCTCAACAGTCATTGCTATTATTGTCACAGAAATCAATAGAGCTTACAAAAGTGTATGTCACCTTGTAAACATAGATGCGTCCTCTCCAGGCAATCTAATCTATTCCCAGGGATTCAATTGTCAGCTGTATGGTGATGACTCTCAAAGTCCCCTTATTTGTGACTTTGTTTTAAAGCACACTGTTCTCTATCAGTTTACTGAGAAAAACACTAATCACACTTGACATGTCACATTTAAATGTTACTTTATATATATTTACTGGAACATAATGATGTCACACATTTATTAATTACAAATATGGACTCATTGAAAGAGTGTGCCAGGGACAAAAAAAGATGTTGAACACATGTTTGTTGATGGTGATCTACAATGCAGCTGCATTATTTTGGTCTTTCCAGAGGACCCTGTATTGGAAAGATCTATGTTCCATTCAGGAGTTCCTCACAAACAATTATTTAGAAGTGCAATAATGGAGCTATTCACAGAATGCATTATCCTTTGTAATTTTAAATCTTTCAAATAAAACTCATCTAAAGGATTAAAGCAATTAAATTAATGGCCAGTGTCACTTCAGAACAAATTGTTCTGGTCAATTATGTCATTCTGTGAAAAACTAAAACATTTCAGTTGGCTAAGATCAAAACAACAACAAATGATGCCTTTCCTTGAACTAACCAAATCCTAATCAACCTCTAAGGCTCGTTTCATGTCCCCCTTCTTCCATGATACTGTCCTAATCGCTTACTTCAATCCATGAGGACCACTAACTTATTAGAATTACAATAAGCTTTATTGCCTAGACAACAAATTTGGCACTTATTCAAAGATTACCCAGTTAAACCTTCATCTGATGGATAAATGGAGACATAGACAGACTTTGTGATCAAACCAAGGTCTTACAGTTGTTTGGTGGCAAAATCAGGATGACTAGAGTTTCGGGGGTTTCACGTCAAGTTTTTTTCCACTATACTCTTTGTTCTCTGCTCACTGCTTTCTATTTTATTTCCTTTTATGTACGTTTTTGGCTCTCACAATGAAAACATAAAACAGTAAACAGATAAACAATAAAACAGATTTTTGAGAGAAGAAGGATAGAGTGTAGAGATGAGCTGGGAAGGAGATATAGAGGAAAGTAGCAGGCACTTGCTAGCTTCTTTACCTATATCATTTATTCTACTCATTACAGTATCCCTGTAAGTATCTCTCCCTATTTTACAGGTGAGGATCTGAGGCTCAGAGAGATTATATTGGTTGCCCAAGGCTACTTGGATGGCAAGTCGGACAGTTTGACCACTTTGGGAAAATGATTAGTATTATACTGTATGTACTATAAGGACATCACTATGCTAAGCTTTTCTTTACTCTCCCAGATGTTAAGAATGTGTCCCCATTTATTTACAACACCCTCTCGTTCCTAAGAAATGTCCTATGAAATTACAAGTTCTTAAAGGCATAATAACAGAGAAACAGAGTGGGAAATTTTTAATCACAATATTTACTGTATGGCAACAAAGAATATAAAAAGGATCTTTGAAATAAATGGAAATGGAGTAATCCTTTTTGTCCTAATTGGCACCATTTTTGGCAGTTGTGAAGTACATTAAATGCTCACCACATTATGCTTCTATTATGTAGCTAGACCATTATCAATAAAAGGAAAAAGAACATATTTACTAAGATTTCCATTAAGTAAATAGGCCCCATGAAAGAACGCTAAGGGATATTTTTGCTAACGCCTTTCCCTTTGTGAGAATGGAAAACTGAAGATTTTTTGAGTATGGAAACAAGGCAGCAATGTTGTCTGTTGTTGCTTAGTAGCATCAAGTGACAGGAGTTTTATGTCTCTCCTTCAGTCCTTGGTAAGTTTAGGACATTTCTTTGCCAACATTGGCTGCGATAAGGACACTGTGAGTGTTTTGTTTTTATTTTGTGTACAAAATACAATATATACTTCCACATGGGTAGTTAAATCTGAAAGTGTTTTAATAATAACATACAATGTATTACACAATTACAAAGTAGATCAAAAACTCTACTTTAAAACTATGAGATAGTCACTTCTAATCTTAATTCAGAAGAAATTTACGATATAATTTTAAATCATCTAGGACTTTTTTACTTTAAATCATTACTGATTTTCACCAAAAATAAATAAATAAATAAACTCCTAATTATAAAAGACCAAGAAAAACCACAAGATCTGAAATCTGGTG
Source organism: Diceros bicornis minor (assembly GCF_020826845.1). Taxonomy (NCBI): domain Eukaryota; kingdom Metazoa; phylum Chordata; class Mammalia; order Perissodactyla; family Rhinocerotidae; genus Diceros; species Diceros bicornis. The sequence continues at coordinate 32,748,390 of NC_080762.1, forward strand.
ATTTAGTTCTAGGAAAAGATTATACGTGATGGACCGAGAAAAATCTGAAAATTTGCAGAAGATACCAATTCCCCAAATTACATATTCTTTATCCAGACTAGTACTTGCTCCCACATAAAAATCTTGCTCCAGTAAGAGCAAGAGTAACATAAATCATAGGATCTAAATATGGAAGAAACCTAATTATTCACCACACCCCCACTCTATTCAAGCTTTGCCACAGAACATTTTTCTCACAAGGCAAATGCTAAATGTCTCAGCACACAGCCTTGCAGCTGAAAAAAAAAAAAGGAACAATGTCACTAAGAGTTCAGTACAGAAAAATAACCATCACCATCTCAATCAAGCTTTCTGTTTTGTGTAATATTCTGAGATACTCAAAAAACATACTGTAGGAATAAAATATACATGAACCTTCAAAAACACAGTTTGAAAAAAATAACTCATTGCCTGTTTATCTTATAAAAACTAATAATGGCAAAATGTAGTTATATAAATATTTAAGCATATACATAAATACATCTTATTCAAAAGTTTTAATCCTGAAAAATTCTGGATAGAATGTATTAACCAAATCTTATCTTCTTAAATTCACTAAGCAAGATCATACTCTTACAGAAACTTAAGTTGAATTTTGAAAAGGATAAATAATAGATACTAACTTTAAAAAAATTATATGCACATTTCAATATTTCCATATGAAATAAAAAAGGAAAGAATGAAGACAGAGAGACAAATTAGGAGGTTACTTCAATCATCCATGTGAAAAAATATTGACTATCTAGCCATGCATGAAAGGGTAAGCCAGATCCAGGAATCATTGAGAATGAAGAGTCTCCAAGGCTTGGAAAATGTTTAGCCATGAGAGGTAGGGAGAGGAAAAAGTCAAAGACAGCCAAGATTCTGAGTCTAAGTAACTGGAGAATGTTAGTGGCATTAATAGGAATAAGAACATGGATCTGGTGAGAAGAAAATGAGTGCTGTTTTGGTACATGACTCTTGGGGTGCCAAAGGAAATTGTCATGGCATGAAAAGAGGACAGAACTAGAGATGGAGACTCAGAAATCACGTATAAAAGACATAGCTTGAGCCATCGGTATAGAGAAAATGCAAAAGGGAGAGTGTAGAGATTCCTAGAGGTGCCACCAACAAACTGGGAGAGAAATGGTTTCCAGAATGCAAGGAGAAAACTGGAGGAGTGACTACTCTGGGGGAGAGGAGGCAGGGCCATAGCTACATCTGGCTTCAAAATGTCTGTTTTAAACCCTCTTCTGCTGCAAAAAGAAAAATCACTAAAAATCACTTGCGTGTCTTCATAATATAGTTAATTGGGGGGAATTGTCTAATTCTTGGCACAGTTCAAGCAGGGTAGGTAGAGATTGAGGCCTGTGGGGAATGATCCCTGCTCTGAGCAGCAGAAAGTGCCAGCACCATACAAAGGTAAGCTTTATCCTTTGGCTCACAACAGCTACTGGGGAATTAAGTGCAAGACATTGCTGCTGCTGCTGAGTCACGCTATATTCAAAAAGAAGAAGAAGAGAAGAGTACACCCATGGTTCTGGATGAACCAAAATCTCAAAAATCTGATGTAGAAACTGTTACCTAGTGAAAAAAAGATGGCACCAATAAAAAAGAAAAAAACAATTTTAACTCTAAGAGCTGGGACTATATGATCTATTATTTTCTTCGAAAATGCAGGCTCAGTTTGAGAAACCTGAATTTCTACAGACAGAATTTTCTTTTCTCCTCAAACTCCTCCTCAGGAGCAAAACCTGCTTTGCCAAGTACTCAGGGTTCTCACGGGGTAGCTGCTGGGAAATAAGCATAAAACAAGAATAAAATATTCTTTATTTCCTGTGGTGTTTGTTTTCCCTTCAGGGATCATGGCGACCAGTTGGGGAGAGAGGTGCTCCATTTGCGATGGTGCCTTCACTGACGTGTCTGACAGACCCTTGAGAAAAAAGGGCAGCCCTCTATGAGGGATCACATATGTGACAGATAAACACAGAAAGGTAAGGAAAATCCCCCTCACCTGTAAAGGGCTTTTCCTCATTCTAGAAAGTGGTAGGAAAAGAGAACATTTTAAACCTCCATCTTCAGAAGGTGATATTCAAACCATTAAATTAAACTCAACAGAGCTATAAAATTTTACCCAATATTCACAAACTTCTCAGAGGGAAAAATGTATAAATTACTTGTCCTTTTCTTGCTTCTTCCAATAAAAAAATGATTCAAATTAGCGAGAAAAGTCTACATGTCAGCTCTTCTGTTCACTGAATCCAACACCTACAACGTACTTTGAAGTTTGAACTAGATGTCTGCTGATATTCAAAATCCCTTCCAGCTCTGAGATTCTACTATTTTGAGTTTGCCTGAGCAGAGGGAAACCTTTCTGAGAATCCATTTCCAGGGAGGTGACCAGGGCCACGTCTCCCCTTAGGCTTGATTACAGGAAATCTTCCCTCACAAATGATCCCAGGACATGTATTACCATTGCACCATCTCTTCCTCACCTCCAGTTGGAGCTTCTGCTGAAGACCTCTAGAATTCTGCTGCCACCGGCCCACCTCATCACAGGAATAAGCAGCAAGCATGGAAGCCCACTTTTGCACTATATGCCTGTCGATGTCTAAAAAGCCCCATGGCCAGATGTTACTCTGTATTTAAGAGTGATCTATAAAGCATGTATATATATATCAATGGGCTACAACAAAATTTGGGGCCACTGTGTTGTGTAATTGGTCATGCACTGTTTATTCTAGCATAGTAAAGAGGTACTTCCAATCTCTAGTCATTATTTTAAGGTCTATTCTTGGCCTACAAGACTATAAAGTGTTCGTAAGCTACTCTTGAGAGTAATTTGCATAGGCAACAGTTGATCATTAATTGGGTGACTGCAAATGTAGGCAAATAGGGAATAAATAAATGTAGAGCTTTCTCTTTTAATCACACTGCTCACCTCTAGATTCAGAGTAAAAAAGAAGTTCTCATCCCTGTGGACCACCAGCTCTGTTGTGGAATTCTAAACACAAAGCTACATATCTTGCTCTTCAGCATACAGAAAACAAAGTTAAAACAATGAGAAAAAACAATTAAGTACCTGAGGTAGATGCCTTTCAATGAAGAAAAAATTGAATTCAATTTTTAGATGCATCAGATAATATAGAAAGAAGGAATAAAAAGTCCATTTCTATTCTCAGACATAATAAACATTTATTGCACCTTTACCAAATGCGAGGCACTAGGCTAAGCCCATTATATATGTTCTCTCTTTTAATCCTCATAACCATTCTACAAAGTAGTTATCATTATTATCCTCGTTTTATAGACGAGGAAATTGAGGCTTAAAGAGGTTAAGCAATTTGCTCAAGGCCACACAGCTAGAACAGCAGTGAGCCAGGTCAGTCTTGGTTCTTCGAGTCTTTTCAAACCTTGAGGAAGTTATTTTATTCAGTCCTGCCAGAGGGCACACTGGAAAGAAATGGAGGCAACTTGGACTTCTCAAGCATTTTCTAGATGCCAAGCACTTTACTGGACACTTCATACACCTTTTTCATATGATCCTCACAACGGCCCTCAAAGTAGTTATTATTCCCTCCAATTTACAGAAAAGGTCATTTGGGACTGTGCTGGTCCCAAAGCCCTCCACAGCCTCTGCCTTAGGTTACCTCATTCTGCCTTGAAAGACCCACAGCTCTCAAATCAGTGTCTGTGCCTCAAATGCTCACCCTTCGAGGCCCCTTGGGCCTGACCACATTACGTCATCCAGATTTTCTCTTCTCCTCCTCTTCCTCTTTAAAATCATGGCGTCGGGAAAGGGGTGGATTTTCCTTCCTCTGTTTCACATCGTCTTTTTCTCTGGCTCTATAAAGGCTTAATAGTGGAGAAGCTTCTCCCCTCCCACTCAGTTGCCCTTTGTTGATTTGTCAACGGGGAAGAAAAAGATATTTAGAAGATCTCTTCTCAAGAAAATAGCCCAGTTGTATGATTACTATTGTGCTCTTTAATCCTATTCTTGAGTGACAGAAACTGAATATTATCATGATCTTTTCTTAACAAATTCTAATCATCACCCAAAGCAGATGGATGCCATGATAGACTAGGATGAATTTGTTCCCAAAAAGGCAAAAGAGAAGTGCACATTTATTTTTAAATATCATCCTCAATGCATAGGTACCAATCTCCTCCCGCAGACTACTAGAATATGGGACTGAATCTTACTTATCTTTGTATTCCTACTCTATGTTAGGTGTTCAATAAAATTTTACTGAGTGGATTGTTGTCGAGTGTTATCTGGGCAGGAAATATCACTTAATCCAATGTTTGCAACTGATATCCCACATTAGTACAAATTAGTTTATCAGAATAACTCCTTCAAGAGAGGTCCAAGGGAATAGCACATAGACTGAAATATAAACTCCATGAGAATAAGGACCTTGTCTTCCTAGTAAGCACCTAGGACAGAGCTAGGGATAGAGCAGGATTCCAGGAAATATTAGTTCAGTGAATGACTCAAGAAGCAACTCTTCCTAGGAAAAACAGAAGAGAAAAATCTAAAATATGATAAAATATTGGAAGTGGGGCCTGATTAGATTATGGGTAAGGATCCCCAGAAGGATGCCCTGGGGAAGTGGCAGAAGTATGAGGGTATGAGGTCGCCGGGGAGGAGCAGGACAGGATCTAATGAGAAGAGCAACAATTACATAGTCACAGAACTCTTAATTGTGCATATGAGTATTAATTTCTTTAACAATTGCTGAAAATGGATTATTAGCTTCTTATATGTGGAAAGTAGAAAAGAATAGAGATTCTGCTTTCTAATAAGGAATTATTTCTTGTTGGAAACATAACATATGGAGCATTTACATGATTCCTACTACCAATTGTCCACATCTGAAGAAAACCTGCATTGGAACTACACTGAACAGGCAGTACTGTCATGTGGAGGAAGCCTTCTGCCCCTTACCCTATTTCAGTGTTGGAAATTTCTCCTCTTTACAAAGAATAATGTTACATTATTAAATCAACATTTATAAGGTATCCACGCAGGGCCAAGTAACAAAGTGATAACGTGTATTCTTATTTTTCAAATGGCCAAATTGATATTAAAGACAAGCTCTGCTCTGGTAAATAATAATACACGTCAAGTTTATTTAGGTCCCACACTCCCCTTCACACATACAGAAACACACCAGGTACACACTAAGGTAAAACCCTCCTTTCCTTAAGGAAGTCTGTTATCTTTTTCTCCCTTCTTATAGGCCTTTTTATGGCTCCTGACCAAGAACTTTTCCAGGTTGCCACTGAGAGGAAAGATGTTAATTATCTACTTAGCACTTTCTTTTTGGGCTCTCAGTACTAACCGCTCTTCATTTCTCTGCCAAGATAATTTTTGGTCTGTTATCAGAGCTCTGAGGCCCTTATGCCATCATTCTGACTCACAGCTGTGAACTGCCTTGCTCAAAATACAAGGGAGGAAGGACAGTGCATACACACTTAGGGTGTGCACTGCATCTCTCTTTGGTTAAATATTAATGAAACATTTAGGAGTGACAAGTATCATTTTCCCTGGTCCTATGCAAATTCCCTCATTCATCTGCAATATGCTTCTCCTCTTAACATGCTACTTGCAAAATCGAGGTTCTTGTTGCACTTGAATTAGGAATAACAGGTAAATAGCTACTTTTGAAGCATTTTGACTGAAAAAGATCTGGTCCTGTTCACATGTGCCACTCCTCCTAGACGCTTTTGGGGACACTGAGATCACCAAGACTGTTACTGTCCCCAAGAGAACTTACAGTGAAATGGCAATGCAAAAACATTTAGTATTTCTGACTTGGGCTGAGGTACAAATATAAACATTTTTAAGTTTTGATGAATAAGAAGTCATTTGATTTTTCATAAGGCTTTATCTTGGAATTCCAATGTAGCAAATTCTAATAAGAAACCTTAGAGTTTGAGAGGAGAAAGAATCATAAAATAAGTTTATAAGAATGACAATGTACTGCAGTGAAAGAGCCCAGGACTAGGAACTGGGGGACATGGGTGGGAGTCTAATGGCTACCCCCCATCTGCAGACTAATGCTGTGAGTGACTTATTCCGACAATCATGTTTCTTATGGGAGAAAATGACAGTATTGGATGTAATGATTTTTAAGTTACCCTCTGCTTTTAAACTGTGTGATTTTATAGATTCTCATTACATTTGCTTTTTTAAAAACTAACACATAGATTTTCATTCATGCTTGATTCTTTATATAAGTAGAGGTTTTCAAATTGCTTAATAATGTTAACAATTTCCTTACAGAACTACAAGAAGCCCTTTTGACTTCAATACAGTCTTTTCTTGTATCTTATCAAAGTCGCCATGGGCCTTTTAAAAAAATCAAATAAGAAATAATATAAAGTGATACTCTTACCCTACTAGGATTTTAAAAATTATTTTCCAAACATTAAAATTTTTTTAATGACAAAAGCTTTAAGCTTTTTCTTTTGTGTTGACAACTGACTGATAAAATGCATTCTCATTTTTGTTCTTCTCATTTAATGTTGTAAAAATAGCTACCATCAGGGCTGTCCCTGTGGCTTAGCAGTTAAGTGTGCGCGCTCCACTACTGGCGGCCCGGGTTCGGAACCCTGGGCGCACACCGATGCACTACTTCTCCGGCCATGCTAAGGCCGCGTCCCACACACAGCAACTAGAAGGATGTGCAGCTATGACATACAACTATCTACTGGGGCTTTTGGGGGAAAAATAAATAAATAAAATTAAAAAATAGCTACCATCAGTGAGATGCATTTCCCTCACTTCAATGGGGAGGGCAACATAAAAAGCTGTCTGTTAACAAATCAAAGCTGTACTAAAGAATTCTTAGGGTGTAACTAGTCAACAGAGTTGACAACAAGGTAATCACCAGGTGCAAGAGAACTCTGGGTTTTTTGTTTTATTTTTAATGTCAGTGATTCATATTCAGAAATTATCATTATGTGTTGGTCTGGTTCACATGAAAGAAAATCACTGACATTTTTGTTTATTGATGATGAAACATGGATTGAGTGTTAATTCCAAAAGAAGTATTAATTCCTAATGAGCCAATTAAAGAAAAATCTCATAGCAGGATGTATTGAGCATAAGATGGCTCCAGAACCACTTCCTGAGTAGATAACTCTGAGGGTTCAAGATTGGAAAAGTATTTAAGACTCATTCTTAAAAAAAAGGTTACATTTTGTCTCTGCGATCCATTAGATTATCCTAGAAATTGTACAACAGCTTAGAGACCACCAATATTTTTAGTTGTGAATTGTTGGCATTCATCAAATGAATGAATAAATAAATGATAGACAAATTGCCTGACTGACAGACTAAAGACAGAATAACCCACTTATAGACTGATCAATTCATTTAAATGAATCATTTAATTTTACAAAACACTTCAGATTTTCATTTCCTCATAGAATTCACAAATACAAAATACTACCATAATTCAAACATGGTAATTTGCAATCAGTGTGCCAAAGGACCAGTGAGCACAGGTACATTCCTTGCCAGGATTAAAAAAAGTATTGAATAGTACTGGTTGAAAGTTATTCACTCAGTAAAGTACTGACCGGCTGCCCACTAGGATAAGAACACCAGGGTATGGACGCAGAGATGAAAAGCTTACAGTCTCTGTCTTCAAGCAGGTTTTCTAGCTACTTAGATAATCATACATAACTATATGTGTTCATGTATAAAAGAACCACAAAAAAGGCAGACAAATGTGTACCTTCCAAAATAGAGTTATTTAGAAGTGCTGTGGGATTTCAGAAAGGTAGAGCAATGAGAATGAAGGTGGCATTTTATCTAGGTCTTCTTGAATGTCTTGGAATTTCAACAAAAGCTCAATGAGCAAGAGGAGGGGAGTCAAGAGATCAGCCCCAGGCCAGGACTGACATTCAGTTTGTTTGGCTATGGAAGTTGTTGACATATTGAGATATTTCCATACCAGGTGGTAACTGGCCTCTGCCCCAACCTTCCCCAGAGCCCTCCTGCCATCCCAGCTGCATAGGACCCTCTCACAGGGCCTTCTGCAAGCTAGCAACCAAAATTTTAATTCGTGGCACAGCAGGGCTCCCTGAGACCCTGTTCCAGCCTGCGGTCTGTGACTGTGCTTTACAAGATGTTAAATATATTATATATCATCCTTACACTGGGTCTTTTAGGAAAAAATAGCATGTAGCTTGGATTGTCTAGCATGCAGGGGTCTACTGGAAAGGGTTCTTGAAATCAGATTATGTGGAACTTTAAACGCCAGGCCAAGGAATTTGGATTTCATTTAGAGAGCAGTATTATGGGGTTGGACGGAGAGAGAGAAGTGGGAGGGAATTAGTAGAAGTAAAACTATGTTTTAGGAAAATCATTCTGGCAGTAGTGCATAGGGTCGATTACAGAGGGAGAGACAGGCATCCAATAGGACAGGGGCTACAATCTCTGAGCACTTAACATCTAATAGATACTGTAGTCCTCACCACAACCTTGTTTGGTAAGCACTATTATATCGCCCATTTTACAGACCAGAGACAAGGAGAGCCATTAAGGGTCTTGCCCAAAGTCACATAGCTAATACACAGCAGAGCTGGGGTTTTACCCCAGGAGATTTAGCTCCAGAGCCCAACTCCTCAAGCACAGCACTGTACTGCCTCTCAACAAACAAAATGGAAGACAGTGAAGACTTGAGTTAGGAATCAGAGTACTTAGAGAACAGCCTTAATGATCCCAATATGGCATGTACATAAAGAAAGAAAGAGAATTCAAAGATGCCTTCAAGCTTTCAAGTCTAGTAGAATGAAAGGTCCATCAAAAAGAAAAAGGGGAAATTCAAGTGGAAAAACAAGTTTGGGAATAATAGATGATGATCTCAGTGCCAATGACACTTGCCAATCAGTGTGCCCTACCAGGCCTGGAGAGGAACATTGATGCTCAGAAGACAGGATTGAACTTTCTTCTGGAATAACCTACAAGGAGAGTTAGAAGAAGCCAGGAGAGTGCTGGTCAGGCAGAGAGCAGAAATGACAGCTCTGGGAGACACTTAGATTTAAAGGTCTAGAGGAGGAATAAACAAAGCCATTATAGATTTGAATTTGCCTGTGATACACAGGATTGATTAGAAGAAAAGGTAACTAAAAATATACACGTTCTGCTGTCCTTAAAATTTTTATCATATACTTTATGCTAATAAATGCTTTAAATTTATCATACGAAGTAAAAAAAATGTAGGACAAAACTGTATGTAGTCATGGTAAAAATTAGGGGAAAAAAGCATTTTGGAAAAAAATGGAACAAAATATGTGGAAATACTATCAGTGATTGTGTAAAGTATTGCTCTTCTGAGTAATTTATTTTACTATCTCAATTTTCTATGTTTTATGCAATATGATTATATAAATTATACAATAAGATACATTTATTAAAACATAACTGTTTTATCATACAACCCAGCACTGGTCAATATTAATATAACTAATTGTTCTACAGTATTGATTGCATCTAATGTCTCTACTAATTTTTATGCTTGACCAGTAAAAATTTGGATATAGTAAGATTCATAGCACTTGCTATTAAAGTATTCAAAATACTTTATTGCAAGCTGAATCTCCCATTTCTTTCAAGAAAATTGTAACGACCCCTATATACATATATTTTCCATAGGAGAAACCAAGCTCTCATGAGTAATCTGCTTAATCTTTATTCTGGCTCTAGACATTTTCCACTCCCACAGTTACCCTGCATTCCAAATTTCGGGAAATTTCCTGTGGGAAGGAACCCAGACTGTCCAAGCAGTCAAAGCTTTTAATGAGTACTGCATTAAAGATAAATAGCTTGGTGCTGTCCCAGTTTGTAAGACACCCAATTTCCGTACAAATGTCAAGGATAGTTCTACCCATGGATTTGTGATCTGCTCTACAAAAATGGGGATAATGCGCTATGTAAGCCAGGATTTCTTCCACTCAATTTGGAGCCAGCTCATCTCTGTTCCTAAAAGGGCCGACCTCAGTTAAATGTCAAAATAGAGATAAGGTGTCTGTGCTTTCCTACCTCCTGGTCTCTTCAGGCTTCAAAACTCATCTGCTTCCATGTTCCATTTTACCTGCTCTCAGTTTCTCCCAATGTCCTAGGCCTAAAAAAGACCTCTCCTTTCTCCTCTATCCTCTGTCAAAATCAGAGAATAGCAATCAGATTAAACTAATTTGTACTAAGCTTTGAATGACAGGGAGTTCTTGCAGGCATATTTTCATTTTTCCAATTTTTTTTTTTTTTTTTTTTTTGGTGAGGAAGATTCACCCTTAGCTAACATCTGCTGCCAATTTTCCTCTTTTTTTGCTTGAGGAAGATTAGCCCTGAGCTAACAACTGCACCAGTCTTCCTCTATTTTGTATGTGGGTTGCCGCCACAGCATGGCTGAAAAGCGGTGTAGGTCCGCGCCTGGGATCCGAACCTGCAAACCCGGGCCACTGAAGCAGAGCGTGCCAAACTTAACCACTATGCCACGGGGCCAGCCCCTCATTTTTCCAATTTTTATCTGTTTCTACTTTTTCATTTACGCATGTAATGACACATATACATAACTTTACATAGATGCATATGTATGCTCATGTAGCTTCTTCCTTTTTTCCCCATTTTACTTTTTAGTTTGATTTCTCCCTTTGGTCTTCCCATATATATCCACATTTCCCACATATATCCATGCCTTTTCTCCTCCAAGCATCTATATTAACAATCAATGGTTTTTCTCTGTATTCATATAATCTCATATAGAGCTATACTTACCAACGCATGAGCACACATACATGCACTCATACAGTACACTCACACAGACATAACATATGCATGTAAATTTACACAGGGATATTTGTCAGTTTTACAAGAAAAGGAGGAAAATATTTTACATATATGTATTTTTTTTTACTTATTGCTTTTGTCATTCAACAATATCTTTTGGAAAACCCTGTATCCACTATAGTCCCAATTTGTTCTTTTTAATAGTGATATAATATTAGATGGCATGAATATATCATAATTTATTCAATGATTCACTTAATGGAAATTTACTATATTTCTTTTTTTTTTTTTTTTGCCACAAGAAACACTGAAATAAACAGCCATTTACTTATGCCTTTATACATAGTGTTTTTATTTCTATGGGATAGAATCTTACCAGTAAATTGCTTGTGTGTGTATATTTAATTTTAATAGATACTGCCAGATTACTTTCCAGAAAAGCTGTAATGCTTCGCATTTCCACCAGCAATGTATGAAAGTACGCTTTCCCCCACATCCTAGCCATGATAAATGCTACAGCTCTATTGTGTTTCTGCCAGGCTGATGAGTGTGAAGTGACATATCACTTATTTTCAATTTGCCTTTCACTGACTGTTAGTAAACTTGAACATCTTTTCATATGCATATTGGCCAACTGCCCTGAAAATTTAAGAAGTTCACTTTTTTTCTTTTTTAGGGATACCCTACTAGGGCTTTTTAAAGTATACCTAAGAGCAAGCTTATCTGGCCCACCCATGGGAAAATAAAATGGGATTTTCTCTAGATATTCAAAACCAAATCAATGTGGAAAAGATACTCAGCTGCGCTCTATATAAAGTCATTGAGGAATTTCCTAGTTCCAACCTGAAGTATCTAAGAGTGTTCAGTTTGGCCAAAAGCTTGTCTTGTGGGGTTGTAGATTGATAGAGAAAGAGAGTAAGGCATGAAGATTGAAGTTCACTGGTGGAGTCAGCTGAATAGTCAGCATTGCCTTCAGATTTGTTATATTTAGCATGTGCCACAGTGCACAGTCCATCTGCTCTCTGCTCTCACATCCCACGTGGTAATAAATTATAACTGAGAGATCACTGATGGATAGTGGCCACATGAAGGTTCATACGAATTCCCATAAGAGCCATAAGAAAAAAATGCAGTCTAATTCAAGGAAAATACACAAAAGACTCCATACAGAGTTCTAAGAGATGTCCACATATATAGTCACATAATTGGTTTTCCTGGTCATGTTCCAATGTTGAATAATTCAGGGAGAATATACGTATGACATTTAAATCACATCGTTTGATTTTCAATAGTAAGAAAATATTTGTGAGCAGTAGATTGAATTTATATTCAAAAGCATTTTTATTTTATTTTTTTCTTTTTTCTCAGCATAGAGGTGGAGTAAATATGAAAGCCTGAAATTATTTCCTTCAAAGACTACACTTGACGAAATTTTAAACTTGAAGTGTTTCTCTAAAAAAGACTAAAAAAAGAAAGGAGGACTTCATCAGGTAGGTCATAAAACCACTAAACGTTGTGAAATCAGAGCCATAATGATGCTACAAATTAACTTCCCCGGGGAGGGGATTCTGGCCGCAGCCTTTGTTAAGTGCTATAACGTGTAGTGAGTAAAATGAATTATTCATATAATACTTTAACATACTCTGGGAATTTCTCACGAACTGCAGGAGAAAAATATGATTTGTCTTTCAGGTGATGAGAAGAATCATAATCATGATTTCAAGCAAATAATACAACCCAAGAGCAGCTTGCATTGATTTCATAACCTTTAGAATTTCCCCCCTATAGCAAAAGCAGATGAAATATAATTTAATCAATTGGGTAAAAGCCTGTGCTGATTATGTGAGCGCTCTTCTGAATTCTCAGAAGTGGGACTTCCATTCCTGATGCATGATATGCATTCAGCTTGCCTTTGCTAAGTACACATTTGCTGCTATTTGTGTATGTGAATTATTTCTCCTATAACAAGGCTGGAATTACATTTGGGAATTTAATTCAAATTAACTATTAATAATAGAAGTAATCTTTTTAATGTCATAAAAAGTGCCATTGGTACTTAAAACATAAACCATCACAAAGCATCCTCCCCCTCCTAGCATACCTTCAGGTTTTAATCCCATCATTAAATTTGCTGTCAAATTATTTTCTAAGTTGTAACCAATGGAAGGAAAGGAATTCAAGTGCGAGTCAATGCTCATTTACTTGAGATTGCTTTAAAATCTTGTTTTTTTAAAAAAGAGAACATACAGCAGATGTTTATACTCTTTTCTTTCAGAACTTGGTGGCACAAATGACCCAGGGATGATTTCAAAAAAAGCACATATTTATTCAAGCTGCATTACTTGTACTTAAGTGTCATTTATAAAAAGTTGGCTAGTAAAGAATTAAGAAAATATGAACCCAGGATGATTCTAACTTCAAAATATTACTCAGCAAAGTAATGTCCTTTCAGGACTCATGCCTTGGTAAATGGAAGAGTACTAGGAATGTCTCCTTTTAGGATGACAAAAGTTTAATGAACATATATTACGGAGCACACCTCTCAGACTGGGGGGACTCAGACAATGGGAAGGTCCCACTCACTGCTCTTCACACCCACTGACCCCTGCCTCGTCCTCTTCCCTCTGTGTGACTATACCCTAGACCATCGTCTAGGCTGCTAAAGGCAGAGCCATCCTCTATATCATGCTGCACAACTTACTGAAGAGAGAAGGAAAAGTTCTGGAATGAAGCCTTTTCTGAGACCTTGCCATCCACTCACAAAATGAAGCTCCCCAGAGCAAGAGGTAACAGAAGATCAGTAGCTGGATGAATCAGCTGGCTGGAAGCTGACCGTGTCCTACATCGAACATTGCTAGGTGTCCCATGCTGAAAAGTGGACTTACGGCACTCCTCCCACCCCCAGCAGTACCTCAAAAAACCACAGAACCACCCCTAGAGGCAGAGTGAGGGAAGGCGCAGAGAAGGGGCCCAAGATGTCTGTGATGGTGCTACGCCCTGAGCACTGGCCATACCTCTGTGCCCACACCCTCAGCCCTGGAGGTGTGTTTGCCTCCGTGGTCTTGCCCAACCATGTGATGGGAAGATAACCCTTTTTCCACTCTAATTTTGCCTTTGAAGACTCCAGTCTTTTAGCCAAGATCTAGAAACTCTAATAAAAATATAAATACCACTAAGAAGAATAACTCAATATTTGTGTTTCTCAAAATTTCGTCCTTTCCAGTAAAGTATAAACTCTCTGAGGGCAGGAACCTTGGCCATTTCTGTTCATGCTGTAAACCCAGTGGCTAACACAGTGTCCGGCACCGAGTAGCTGCTCCATAAATATATTAGGTTAACCAGTGGTTCTCAAACTTTAATGGGTATCAGAATCACCTGGAGGTCTTGTTAAACCAGGAATTGCTAAGCCCCACTCTGTTTCTGATGCAGTAGATCTGGGGTGGGATCTGAGAATCTCCATTTCTAACAAGTTCCCAGATGCTGCTGCTGCTGGTCCAGAGATCACATTTTGAGAAACACTGCATTAAGCCACATGAAATTACCATTTTTGGGGTGCCAAATTAGCCAAATATTAGCAACTTCATATGATTCAACTTAATATATTTATTAGTTAATATGTATGAATGAATGGATGAATATAATGTAGGCATTTATATTCTTTCTTAGCTCACTCCTATCCAGAAGCCAGCATAAGTGTGTATGGCAGACTAGAGAGCATGGGCTCTAGAGCCAGACAGACCTGCATTTAAGTTCTCATTCTAGGTGTGGAGCACCAAATAAATCACTTATCTTCTTGGAGCCTCAGTTTTCTCCTCTCTAAAGTGGGAGTGATGGACCTGCTGTGAGGATTGAATGAGATAACACAGGAAAAACTCCTGCATTGTATCTGGTACGTGGCAGATAGTCAATAAAGAGTAACCATCATCATTATTATTAATTTTACCAGTATCACTATCATCTTAATATCAGGCCACACTCTAGAAATTAGAATAACTCATGTTCTTCTATGTAGTGTCTCTATGTAAGAAGGAAACCGGGACTGGGAAAGGCTGCTTGAGGGTTATTTCAGAAGAGCAATGTTTCTTCCAGCTGAAGAAGGTATTCTTGTTAGAGCATGCAACACCTGATCTAGTTCCAACAGTGTGCTTGGAGAATCCCACATCCCAATCAAACAGTAGCAAAATTCAACTAAATTCAATTAAAAATTTTTGAAATGAAAGATTCAGAAGACTTAGCGTCAGAAGTCTAAACCAGTATCAAACTCCTCAACACTTGGAACATTTGGAAGAAGTTATTTAGCCTTTCTCAGCCTATTTCCTCATCTGTGAAAGGAGATTAACAGCACCTACATCTTAGGCTTGTTATAGGGATTAAATAAATACTGCATGTGCAATGCATATAAAATGCAAAGTACTATACAAGTATTTATTTATGTAATATATAGTGAAACAGTCCCAGTTTTAACCGCACTATTTCACTATCCCTATAAATTCACCCATACGTGTCACACCTCTGTGTTGATTTAGACTTTATAAAATGTGGTCATTGTAGCTACACAGTCTCTATCTCCGGACTTCAGCCATCCTTCCGTGTTACCAAATGGCCCAAATACCTCTACCCCACAGCCTCTTTGCACAGCCTGCATGAGATTTTAACAAAGCCACTAGCTACACGAAGAGGGAAAGAGATGTACTGAGAACAGGATGATTATGGGTAGAAGAAAATGGAAGTGGGTCCTGGAAAAGTGGAAAGGTGATGGGAAAATATCCTACATCCAAATGGAGAATAGATCATGTGATAGAAAAAAATAAGAGAAGTGAGCAAAACCAGCTTGCTGCCTAGGTTGAGGAAGAGGAGAAAAGACATCATAGCTGTCCACCACAGGCAAGGAATGAGGCAGAGAAGGGTAAGAAAGAGGGAAAACAACGTGTAGTTTGTATAAGAGGCTTTCTTCTTTTCTGTCTTGGGCACAGCTAGTTGAGACTTATCCCTGCTCTTAAAGGCTAGGAAAGTCATGTAGACATGACCATATTAAAAATAGCACACTCAATAAGTTCCAGTAAAGATTTTAAATCCCCTTGACATGTCAGGGTGACCAGTTACTGGGACTCTCAAATAAATGAGAGAAAATGGAAAATAACCTGGGTTTGGGGGCTCATTTTCTTTTAGATTTCATAAACATCATTTTGCAGATGTTGTTTAGAGTAGTTATTTCTCTCAATTGATGTTGAGAACGTCGACATTTCTATTATGAGAATTTAAGGAAAGAGGAACAAACAGAGTAATTGATAAAAAGGGATTAGCAGAGGGAACAAAAGAGTCTCCTTTCCCATCTTCCCTCACCTGCCCAATTATGACCCTCACAGAAAACCCGACCACCCCATCACACCACCCCGGAAAAACCAACTGGACAGCTGTCTTCTCGGCCAATCAATAGGAAGAAAGGAAATAAAGAAATAAGAAACAAGCATTTACAAAGCTTAGAATCCTATACTGCTGTAGAGTAGTATTTTGATTCACAGAAACTTGAATCCAGGATTTTACAGACATCAGTGGAAAAACTATCTTCACCCTGCCCCTCCATATGTAATCTGGTACCAGTCCATAAAAGGTCTGTTAAACTCTGCACAGACTACTTTACCAAAATAGCCCCTTTTATCTGCTGCCAGAGAGCAAGAAAAGAACTCTCACATGTCTGCACAGATTCTAGGATTGTGTTAGGATGGATAATAGAAAGACAAATACTTGCTAAAATACTGTTACTCCCAGACTCTCTATAGCAATACCAAACCAAGCAGCAGAGAAAAGCCTTAACACGCTATGCAATTCAGCTGCAACTCATCACTGCCGCTCTAATTACAGGTGCCTGCCTTCCTCCTCTCAGATCTGTGGATCTGTGGATAAAAGCTTAGGGCTGAATGTGTATGTCAGCTGCACAGAAGCCGAAGCTAGCAGTCAATAAACACATGGAACTCTACATTTGACAGACAGCGCTTGTAGAATATACAGCTAACCTACTGTTCAACAGCTCTTTCACACTCGAATTTTCAGAATAACAAAGAGGGAAGGAAGATTTTTGGATGCTTCCTAGGTGCAAGGACTTTACTTGATGTAAATCCCACAAGAATCATATGAATGTTATTATCCTTATTTTTTAAATAAGAAAAGTGAGACTCAAAGGTTGAAATTGCCTTAGGTTACACACATTGTAAGTGGTGAAGTTGGCCCTGGAATCCCAACCTTTGTGACCATATTGTCCATGCCTTTTCTAGAGCAGTCCGGAATCAGGTTCCTGGCAATAGCAGGTTATTAGCAACAGGTTGTGGTTCTCAAAACTTGTAAACGCCTCTCAAAGGCTGACACATGGTAATATTCAAAGGAGAATTCTGCACACCCATCCTTTTAAGGGGAGGTGGAGTGACTACGATTGAAGACTCCGCTGTGGCTTTATCCCTGTGCAGGCAAATTAGAAAATATCGAACTTAAAGGCAACCTAAAAGGTTAAGAAGAACAGATCAGAGTGAAACTAGAGGAGGGATGTTTAGGAGGGCACACAGTGGCAAGATACAGAATCTCTAGATTCTCTGTCTTATTAAAATGGGACTGAAACATTTGTGCTTAGGTTATGTAGACTCTATTAGAGGGTGGGGATGGTGTCCCCCAGCCACATGCAAATGCACCTTCTTACACATATGTAAGTCACCCTCAGGCATTTTTGCCGTCCAACACTGAAACCACTTCCTTCTCTCTGAGAAGGTCAATAGCTACCTCCTTCCAGTGATGTAGGCTCCTCTTTAATATAGAACCCAGGAAAATCACCTCCAACTTCCCACTCTATACATCACAGCATCAGTCTGTCTCAAAGGCTCCAGTCACACATTTTTTTATACCATTTTACTAGGGAATTGTGAAACTGTAACATGTCCAGTTTTTAAAAATATGATCCCAAATAAATCTCTTTAAGAGAACGCCTTTTAAAGAAAAAACTGAGTAAACTAATCTAGCAACAAATCCTGAGGAATTACCCATTTCAAAATGTTAATTGTTATGTGGAAGTGGCTTTTGAAGTTCAATTTAATTTCCTGAAAGTCCCAAACAACTCTATTTCCCTACAGAAAATAATTAAGCATCAGTGATGATAACGTGATTAGCAAGTAAAACACTTGGAATTTGCTTGGTAAATCAGAAAGCAAAGAAAGTACTGCTGTGAAACTGGGGCTGCTCCTCCCCTGCCTCCACCTCATCAGCAGCACTGAAGAGCCACGATCATCCATGGAAGCAGGCAGGGAGGACCAGGCCTACAGTTGTCGAGAAATACTATGATATTTGTATGTCACCTGTCTAAAGGTCTATTGAGTCCTGGTTGATCATCTGGCCCCTCATATTCCTAAAGGGAACCCCACTGGCCTGAAAGACCTCATAGAACTTCTGTGGGGTCCAACCACCCTTGTGAGAATAGCATAAGATCTGGAAGCATCTGATCTAAATGAGCCTGAACCAATTAACGGTAATCAAGTACTTTGTGTGGCAAAATTAATTAAGTGATTGATTGATGGATTATGTTAACAGTTATCAGGTACTTATATGCCAGGCACTTCATTGAGCAGTATATGTGTGTTATGTCTTTTAATCCCAAGACTAACTTTATAAGGTGGCTAATATTATCATTCCCATTTTACAGGTAAAGAAACTAAAACTTAGGAAGATTCAGCAGCATGTTCCAATCAGATTGCTCAAAAGCAGCAGAGCCAGGTTCAAACTCAGGTATGTCTGGATCCAAAACCCAAGCTCATGATCCGACAGTAGAGGGATTGTTTAATAAATGACAGACATCTATATAATGAAGAGTTGACACTCTTAAAAACTGTTACAGAAAAATACCTGATGACAGAAAAATGTTCACAACTAAGCATTAAGTGAAAAAAAATTAACAAAACATGTACAATAAGATTCAAGGATAAATCTCAAAATGTCACTTATGGTGAGGTAATGGGTGATATTTATTTCCTTTATAATTTTCTATATATTTTCCATTTTCTACAATAAATATGTATTACTTTTATAATCAAAATATTTTTGTTTTGTTTGAATTTTAAAAAGCTACTAAAAAGAAACAAAATGATAGCAGTTTTGCCTGAATGGCATAATTATGAGAGGTTTTATTTTCCCTTTACACTCCTATATATTTTCCAAATGTGCTACAAAGTATTACTTTATGACTACAAAAAAAGTTAAAAACTAACGAGCTCGTTTCTAAAATGTTTAATTGGATGCCTGGGGCAAAGACTACCAGTGATCCTTCAATATTCATTCTCCACGTCTTCTATGGGAACAAACCCTGAGATTTTCAGCTAGGCACAACATTTCCTCTAATAGGGGTTCAATTCCCAGCCTTGTGCGTGCCCAGGTGTAGCCATGTAATGAAGTTCCCACCAGTTGGATGTGAGATAAACGGTGTGTGCAACAGCCAAGAGGAGTCCATCCTGCTGTTGGGAAGGTGCATGAGATGACTAGAGCTCCATTTTAGACCATGATAAATGTCACACCAGATGCCAGATATAGATGTCAGAATAGAGAGCTGGAAGCAGCACGGACCCCAGAAGGCAGCAAATCCACCATACCATCCCTGAACTGCCCAAATCTAGACTTGTATGTGAGAGAGAAGTGAACAACTATCCTGTTTTGTTTTGTTTTTCCAGAGGTGGAGGAATGTTTCTGTGATATGTCACTGAATCCACATCCTAAGTAATACAGTACTCAAACACTTAAAATAATTTAGACTAGTTCTTTCTCTCTCTCTCTTTCCATATATACGTGTGTGTGTGTGTGTGTGTGTATACAGAAGAAATACATTAATGGCATCACTATGATTTGAGACAAAGGGCCCAGCTGAAGACTTCTGGTGCTGGGGGCAGTGGACAGAAGAAACACAAACAACACAGCCATTCTAATCTGATATCAGGAATGGAATTTCTGAGTAAAGGCCTCAGTGGGTCACAAGTCTTAGAGAAAGATGCAAGCAATAGGCTTTAGAAACCCTTCCTTGTAGATGCAGCCAGATGCCTCTCTTCATGTCGGAATAATTATTTACATATACTGTATGCACTTGTCACATTCTTTTGTACTTTTCTTTTATGTGGCTACCTATATCTGTAGAATATGAGATCCTTAATGCAGAGACCAGTTCTTTTTACTTTCAAATTCTTAGTGTCCTAGAGCCCAGTACCATGTCTGGCATATGGTAAGCCATTAACATTTGTTAAATGAATGATCAAAAGAACAAATGAATGCACAAATAATGAATTGGATTATTGGTTGCTTGTACAAACACAGACATAAATATTACAGATATGTATATATTACAAATATGTACTATATTACAAGGTATATAGACAGTATAAACTTTAAATATTAGAGAAAAATTATCTCCATATATATACATTTTGGTAAATTATATCAAACTAAATATGAATTTCTTAGAGTAAAAGTCAGTAAGGTGATTCGTCAATTGTAAGAAGGTACTGAAATAAAAAATTGAAACAGAACCTGTAGTATGAATTGAAAAATATACATCTTGCTGCCTATAAGAAAAAACCAGAGTATCATTAGGATACTCCATATAATGTATTTCTTAAAATAATCAACCATATTTTCGGGAAATTTTCATATTTACTGAATCTTTAATTATATCTTGCTTTATTGTATTATGTCAATAATTGAAGAACTGGGCCAGATACCAATGCTTAATAAATATTGGGTGAATTATGGCAATTTAAATCAAAAACGACATCAAAATTGGAACAGTTGACAGGAAGCTTTCAGCATCCTCCTTACAACCAGAGTATAAAGCATTACTTTATAATCAGGTAAACACATTTAGCTTTCTCTCTCTTTCCTGAAGAATAACACCAGAAGAGAGAGGGAGACAGATTACATATACTAAATAGTGCTTTTTCTTATTAATATATAGTGATTTTTTTATATTCAAGTTTAGTGGCCTTATAATATACACAGTACAGGAGAGCTATAAACAAATATGAGGGTTAAAATTCTCTCCACAGTTCACTTGCAGAATATGGCACTTTGAAATCTTAACTAAGATTCTATCCTTTATATTAAAAATGCTGATGTAGTCTGGCTACCTGCTAGGAAATAAAAGATGTAAGAAATTCAAAGAACTTTGAGAAATTCACTTCCATTACTATTTACTTGTGGTTATCAAGTTTATTAAAGTCAGAGACTCCTACCTAAAGTCAATAAATGAGTATCCTTGAATAAATGTGAATTTATTAATTTTTATTCTCTACTGTGAACCTTTTTTCATATCCTATATATATATATAAATTTACCCTATGCAAACGGAAAGGTTATATGCATAGTAATTCCAGAACTATAATTAGATGAATTTATATGAATAAAATCTACTGTGAAATTCATGCTATAGAAAACGATCTTTCATGCCTTCCAGAGAACTGCACACCATCAGCTGTATTTTTTGAAATTACATATTTACGTTCTCAATTATTAAATCCCCTCTGAACTATTTTAATTAAAAGAATTGGCAATATTTAAACACATATTTGTAAACGTAGTTGAGTCCAAATAAGAAAACTTCTGAGGAAAAGTAAAATTAACTCAATGAGTTTCTACAATTATTTATCTTAAAATTACCATTAGCATGTATTTACAATGATTTTAATACATTAGAATCTCTAACCAATTTATAATTGTGCTACTTTTAAATTGTACCATCAATAAGGTGTTTCCTATACATAATTCTGTATAAAGTCTCCCAGATTCAAAGTTAAATTATAGGAATACACTTAATAAACTGATATTTTGCCTGGTAGGCAATATGGAAAACAGTTACCAATAATTTGGACAGATAAAGATATTATCAGTTTGTTTGTTGTTATTTTTGTGTGTGAGGAAGATTAGCCCTGAGCTAACATCTACTGCCAATCCTCCTCTTTTTGCGGAGGAAGATCGGCCCTGAGCCAATATCCATGCCCATCTTCCTCCACCCTACAGGTGGGACGCCTGCCACAGCATAGCTTGACAAGCAGTGCACAGGTCCGCATCCAGTATTCGAACCTGTGAACCCCGGGCCGCCAAAGCACAGCGCACGAACTTAACCACTACGCCACCAGGTGGGCCTCAATATTATCAGTTTTAATAAAAAAGCAGTATATATAAGTATTGACAATGTCCACCTGAAACAAATATCTAAGAGCATTCTGGTTTCATTCCACAGGTAGTGTCCAGATTTTAACTCTTGGCACCATAATCTAACATTGATCCAGAGAGTGTAATCAAAGCAATGGGCTTGGGGGTAGGGGTGGGCATGGTATTGTCCAAGAGGTTTCTAATGAACACCACCCTGGCTGGACTCTGTTTTCAGCCTGGATTCTGGGCTATTTACATGTATTCACAGCAACCAAGTTGGGGTCTTCTTAACTAGAGCAGATGTCTGCTGGAAATTTTTTCTGATAGATGTTGGGAAAACAAAATTTTAAAATGATCTACTAAGGGCTTCTTTAGTAGGAAGTTGAAAGGGAAAGGTCCCACAACTATACATCAGCCTAGACATTATTTGTAAAACAACACCTGTTTAAGATCCTTTGGGCTACAAGATTGGTTATGTGAGTATGAATATTCTAAATGCTTAGGTTTTAAAGAATCAGTCAGCCCTTCAGTGATATGCTGAGAGCCCAACACTGTGTGTGTTCTGTGAGGAATGATAAAATATCCAAGCCACAATCCTTATCTACAAAATTTACTCATTGTGTTATGTAGCCTACTCATGATTATCAACTGCCAATCCAGAAAGCTGATGAACCTGATCATTATAAACAGAGGAACTGTAAATGCTAAGGTCAAAAAATTCCTTAGGATTATCTAGCTCAGTGGTTGATTCTCAACCTGCCTGCGAGTTTTGTTTCATTTAAGTACATTATTTAAGAGTTTTCTAAACAAGAAAAGGTACCACGACTATGCAGTTGTGAAACTATGCAGTTGTGAAAAATTTTAAACCACAGAATCTCCAAGTTTGGGAACCAGGAATTTAAATTATTTAAAGCTCCTTCCATTCTGATGTGAAACTAGGTTTGGGCACCACTGATTTGATCAAATTTTCTTGCCAATGCTTGAATTTATTCTTCAGAATCCCTATCTAAAACAGACCTTTTGGAAGAAGCAAAACTTGATCTAGATTTTAAAGGATAGTTGATGTACGGAACAGTGAAAGGAAGAGAAATGCATGTTAGAGAACAACCCGGGGATGAGTGATTGGAACATCACCCCCAATCTCCAACAAGGCTTCCTGAGGGATCAACCCAGAATTCTTACGGGAAGATGACTGAATGGAATACTGCTCTGTCCTTCACCCGCTGGAAGCAGGAACTCGACTTCACATATTCCAACATCAGTTCTGCCACTGTGCAGAACTGCTTCCAGGAAACATGAAAACCACGCTTAAGACAGGAGAGTATTTTTCAGCCTGTATTTAGTCCATTCCTTCTTTGGATTATCATAAAAATCTTTAGACTGCCTCTCCTTTAACCCACTCAACACCAGGAAATTTTCCTAATAAACTTCCAATTCTGAAGTTTTGAAAACTTTCTCAAAATTTTCCTAATATAGAAGTGTATTATAAGTTGCGTACACTTTTCAAATGGTCTCCGGGATTCTCTAATGTGGCAGCACTAGTGGTGGGGGGAGGCATCTTCATCTCTCTCTACCCACCCCTATGCTGATCCTCCCAACAATGGGTTAGATCTTGAAAAAAAGAGCCAAAGGTAATTTAGAGGGGCCTTAGGGAAGAAAGGTGGTTAATGGTGTATGGCTGGCACCAGTTGTGCCTTAAACAGTATGCCCCAGAAAGACGGGCTAGGACAGCTCCTTGATGAAGATGCCAATGTAACCATAGCAAGTCCCATTATCTATCTCAAACAATTGTAGCAAATCTGAATGTCTGTGCACCTTTCCTGAATCAACACAAATGGATCAAATATAGTCACTTGTGTGTCTATAAAACTTGAAAAATAGCTAAAAGTTCATCATAGGCAGATAGATGAAGAATGAAGATGAAGAGTGAAATCAGGTACAGATCTTCAGAAAATGTTTGGGAAAATAAACTAGAAAAACTATACAGTTGTAAAAAAGTGAAAAATCTTAAGACACAGGACTTAGCATGATTTCTTTGCTTATTATTTTTGCTTTTAGTTGTGACTTGTTTCCTACTTATATTCTGGATATTTGATAATGCCAATTAAATTCCTGATGTTTAAAGAAGAAAAAGAAACTATGGACTTGCTCTTCAATAAAACTACCAACTCTGAAGGAAGTTTGTTCTACTGGTCAATAAATCCTTTTCAAGATATTTATAATAGCTTCAGGGCATTACAAGGAAGACTATTTAAGAATAATTCAGAAAAGACAGACATCTTAAATGTTTATGCAGTTTAAGAAGTTGAATGACATACATGAGTGATAAATTTTACTTTGTTCCACACATACACAATAAATAACTACAGTTTCAATCCCAAAAGTCCTTTTCTGCCACTAAGGCCAGAGTTCTACACATTTTCCTATTAATTTCAACATTATCCTTGGAAGTTAAACAGATAGCAAGTAATACCCATTCTACAGAAATGGAAGTCAAGGCCCAGTGAGATTTAATTATTTTTCCTAATTTATAGCTACTAGAAGACAAAGTCAAGAGTAAAATTCATGACTGAAACAACTAAATTCAGAGTCTTGGGTCCTGAGTTCACATAGAATTATTATATAAACATATTTGTTGTTAGTGCCATCGAGCTGATTCTGACTCCTAACGACCCTGTGTACAGCAGAGCAGAACCCTGCCTGGTCTTTTTGCGCCATCCTCTCACCTTCTGGCGCTATATCAGACAACGCTCTGCTGCTATTCATAAGATTTTCAAGGCCAATTTTTTCAGAAGTAGGTGGCCAGATCTTTCTTCCTAGCCTATCTTAGTCTGGAAGCTCCACTGAAACCTGTCCACCATGGGTGACCCTGCTCATATATGAAACACTGGTGGCATAGCTTTCAGCATCACAGCAACACGCAGCCACCATCAGGATGACAACCGACAGACGAGTAGTGTGGTTTCCTGACTGGAAAATGAACCCAGGCTGTGGCAAATCTTAACCACTAGACGACCAGGGCTGGCTATATATGTATGTATATACATATAATGTTTAAGGTAATGGAGATCTCTTGGAATTAGACATAAAACATTGAGAATGCCTTGGAGGCAATTTGTTGCATCCCTCAAAGATGCTAATGGTACTTTTAAATTGTCCTCCAATGCATTTTCCTTTAGATTAACTGGAAACTTGTCCTTGCTTAATCATTTGATCTGGCCATATATTAAAAAGATATTCCTTTATTTCATTTCAGAATTTCACTTAAGAAGTACCTGTGATCCCAAACCAAGAACTTCTTAAAGGCTTCAATGATTAAGGACAAAGATAGGCCCTTTGCCTCCATTTCAGTAAGAGAGAGAAAGGAGATCCACTTATTCTTCATAAAATGCAAGCCGCAGACTGAGAAGCCACTTGACTGCTGGTTGCAGACCAAGTCAAACCCATCCTTTCACCTTCAATGGCTTTCCTGGGGCTACAGACAGGACTCTAAACCCCATAACCTAAATATTAAAGCTCTGAAAAAGCAAGGCCTTATCTGTCCTCCAACAGGGCTGGTCCATTCCCCATCCCAAAGCTCACCTTCTTAATTTCTGCCTAAATTCCTTTTCCTGTGCTGAGTCTTCCACTAATGATACATTTCTCCTTCTCTTCCCTATCACGCAATTTTTTTTATAGGAGAGAGTCCCATCTCTCCTATAAAAATGCAAGCCTACGGGCTGGCCCCATGGCTTAGCGGTTAAGTGTGCGCTCCGCTACTGGCGGTCTGGGTTTGCATCCCAGGCGCGCACCAACGCACCACTTCTCCGGCCATGCTGAGGCCGTGTCCCACATACAGCAACTAGAAGGATGTGCAACTATGACATACAACTATCTACTGGGGCTTTGGGGAAGAAAAAAAGGTGGAGGATTGGCAATAAATGTTAGCTCAGAGCTGGTCTTCCTCAGCAAAACGAGGAGGATTAGCACAGATGTTAGCTCAGGGCTGATCTCCCTCACAAAAAAAAAAAAAAAAAAAAAAAAATGCAAGCCTACAATAATCTCCTTTAAACAACTATAGTAGGGCCAGTCCCGGTGGCCTAGAGATTAAGTTCAGCATGCTCTGCTTCAGTGGCCCAGCTTTGGTTCATGGGTGCAGATCTACACCACTAGTCTGTCAGTGGCCATGCTCTGGCTGTGAGTCACGTACAAAATAGAGGAAGACTGGCAACAGATGTTAGCTCAGCGTGAATCTTCCTCAGCAAAAAAAAAAAAAAAAAAAAACAACTATTGTATATACTTTCTGCACCATTCAATTGGTACTTTAATATGTATATCCTTTTTCCCTTTAGTTAGATTACAAACTCCTTGAGGTCAGAAGCTGGGTCTTATAATTCTATTGGCCTGACACATAATATGTACTCAGTTACTATTTGTTGAATGAACGGATGTGGTCAAAGCTTTGGACACAGGGGAAAGAAGATCTTGGCAGGCATGGGAGAGGGGGACAGAGAAAGCGAAAGAAGGAGAAAAAGAGAGAAAAGGATAATCTATGAGATAATATTCTATGCAAGAAAAGATGGAGGAAACAAAAGTAGGTAAATGTCTAGGGAAGCTACCAGAACCAGTGGCTCTTCCTATAATTGATGCAAAGCACAGAGAGCTAGAGCCTACACTGGAAAAACAGTATAGTTCACTGAAAAACATCACCGAACTGGCAGTCAGGATATTCATGTTTTGGTCTAAAATCTGACACTAACTAGCCGTGACCAGAACAAGTTATTTAACTGCCTTTGGCAATTCATCTCTAAACTTAGGATACTAGACTCGATGATGTCTAAAGCCCCTTGGCTCAGATATTATAGGATTGTATAGCTTTCCTTCATCTTGAGAGAGTTTTCATTTCACTTCTTCTGGGCAAGGAGGGGCCTAAATGCACTAAAAGCTATGATAAACTGAATACAGAAGCCTCCGTTGGTAAAAAGAAGCTCAGGATTAAAAAGACAACATAAAATCGCCCAAATGCCTATGACTCTACTGAAGCAGAACATTTCTTTAATATTTGCTTTGCTTATTTGATCATTTTAGTTGAGCAATATTCTCATTAGGATAGGTCAAGGACTCAGAGTGAGACTGAGCTGCAGACAGAAATGGGAATTAGCAGCAACAGCTTCCAAGTACTTGCCTCAGTTCAATGATGGGAAAGTAGCTTAAAAGGGTGTAAAAAGCATTTAAAGATCCTTTTGATTGGGAGGAGATATGTCAATGTAAGAATATCATTGACATCGTATTTAAAATAATCACATGTGCTGGAAGATTTGGACTAATACAAGCAAAAAGGTCAATTTACAAAGCACTGAGATGTCTGGTAGTAAATCTAGAAAAGACTGAGTATCAAATGGCACTTGACTTCTCCTCTCAGCCTCCCCTACACATCAGTGCTAATCGCTCAGCTCTCCCTAGGCACCTGGTATTCTCTTTTGTATCTGCACATCTCTGTCACAGACAGAATCGACTGATCTAATAAACTCATCCAAACTTTACGGTCTAGGGACTATGTGCTCTCCCTTCCAGAATATACTTGTCTTAAAACAAGACCATGGAAGAGGGCAAATGCTTAACCAAGTAGAAAGACTGATTGAATTACATGTATCACTGGTGAAAATATCTGAGAGCCACAACCTCCCCAGACTCTTTCAGATACACAGCCCTGCTGTCTAGTGACTTAGCTCTCTACTAAATCCAGAGAAGAATGTTTAGTTTTTAGTTAAAGAAATAAAGGGTTTAATCAACCAATAGGCAAATGCTGCTGTAAATGGAGAGGAACCTCAAAGCCCAAATATAATAATAAAATGAAAAATAAAAAATCCTGCAGAAAGATTTTGAGGGTCATCTCTAACTCCCACTTACATTAGTTTTATCAGATTAGTTTTATCAGATTAGCTAATTGTCACTTTGAAAATATAACAATATAAAATCTTTGGCCCTAAAGGTGTGAAGCAAGAGACAAACAAGACTTACTTGTTTGGGGATCAATGATGCATGAGAAAAGCACGTGTTCCTTAGAGAACCTGCGGAATGTGGGGTGGGCTGGAGGGTGCAAACTGGTGCCCTTTGGGCCACGTCCCACCTGCTTTTGGTCAGCTGACTGCTTTTGGTTTTGGTCAGCTTAGAATTTTTTATACAATTTTAAAAATTATGACCAATTAAAGTTTGGGAGATTTTTATATGAAAATATGTTTCAGGGTTTTCTGAAAGAAATAATCCAAGAAACTGACGACTCTGAGTAGACAATTCCACAAGGCAAGAAGCAGTTGGAGGGAACAATCTCATAAGAGACAGAGGCTTGACTTTCACCTTAGGCTGGCTGTCATTTAGTGTTCCCAATCTATAGTAAGGAACTGCTCTTTTTCCGGGGACAGAAGGAGCCTGAATGCACTAAAGTATGATAACCCGAATGCAGAAGTTTCAGTAAGAAAAAGGAGCACAAGATTAAAAAGACAACATAAAACAGATCAAATACCAATTACTTTATTGAAACTGTAGAAGGAGAATATTTCTTTATTATCTCTGCAGCTTGTCTACTATAAACAAGCTTTGTTTATAACAAAAAATTACCAATAATGAAACTTTAAAAGAAAAGTCAAATTTGTTTTTTTCAGTTACAGAAAAGAAAGGATTCATCAACACTAACCCTCAACACCCTGTATACTCTCAAAGAATTTTAAATGTCTTTTGTTTTTGAAATAAGAGGGATATATAATTCCATTTATTAAGTCAGCTCTTAAAAATATTTCCTCACTGAAACTTGGTCCTAAACCTAGGTCCACAGTATATGATGAGGGTCTAAAGAAAGCTTATTTAACCTACATTAAATCTGGATAATGCATTAATGAGTCTTTTAAAGGGATCATTTTAATTCCCCAATCTTCAACCATAAAGACTATATAGTGCTAATCTGCCTTGCCCTTTCGATTAAACTTGTTAAGGACGTTCTATTTAGTCAGCACCCAGAATGGGCCATTAAAATTCTTGTTTGGTAAAAGTTGTGTTCAGTGCTCTGTTGTTTTAAATTCCATTAAATCCAAACGGTCTTTATCGCTCCATGACCACTGTGACTTCAATCAGCCAATTTAATTACCTTACAAAATTGTCAGCAGAAGCAGCAAAGAAAAACAGGAAGCCCTATGACGTTATCAGATTGAAATCTTCCTCTTCAGTGTTTAATCTGGACCCGTCCATAATGATGATGTGTGCCTACTTCCTTCCCTTTCCGAGGCTTTTGACCTCACCTTTCTTGCTAAGATTTAGGGTTTCAGATTCATTTGAAGCACTTCTTGTACCTTGATAACCAGACTAAAAATTGAAAGCCCATAGAAGATAAAGCTTCACCTACCAAATGCAAAACAATCAACAATTCCATTTCAATACATCAGACCATCCTACTGAGGAAAACCTGGGATCTCCCGCAAACCCCAGGTATTATGGATGGGGTAGATTAACGATTTAAGTATAGCACAGTTGAAAGACAGTGAACTGCTTTCTACTCTGATCTGTAAAAATGGACATTGACAATTTCCAGCGAATAAATGTAATTGGAGGTGGGATAACACAGTAAAATTCTAAGAAAAGAAGGAGAAAATGAATTCATCGCACTTGAATTTCTACCACAAAGAGCAAAGCATTTTCTTTATCAGAAATTTTGATAATTAAAAGAAAATCAAAGATTATGTCATCGTTATCATAGACAACACTTTATTTAATGGTGAATAGACTTGAAAAGGCTCTGATAATCAATGATACGTCCTCATTTGGCCTATGGTATGTTCCTCCTTTGTGTGGGAGCAATTCACATTAACTTTCCTGTGCTGAGTAAATGTTGAAACAGTGTCATTTGAGAATTCAGGGAATGAACACACTGCAATGATCACTTGAATTAAACTAAAAAGCAAAAGGTGTCTGTCTAAAGAAATGTCTACTGACATATAAACCCGTGTTCACTTCTGAAAGACAACCTCACGAAGCCAGAAAATGTGTTGAGTTCCATGTGTCTGAGTGGAGAAGGGGTGCTATTTCTAGAGGACGAAAAGATCATTTTTCAAAGTCATTTTCTGAAATGAGTGTGCCTCTGTTGATGGATCACATCAGAGTTATTCTTTGAAGCTTTAAGAATAAGTGAGAACTTATGTGAAAAACAGATTTTTTTTTTTTTTCTTTTAGCGTGGCCGTTGTGTTGACGATTCTTGGAAAGATTTCCCTCCCCTGCTTTCCAGAGCTCAGCTGAGCCGGTGTTGGGGCTTTATCTGTTTCAGACAGTAGCCCCTATTACTCTCCCATCCCCGCCTCCCAAGAGCCAGTTTTCCTGCTTCCAGATGTAAAACCACTCCTCCTTCCCGCCTACCTCACCTCCCAAAGGAAGAAAAATCTCTTTCAAAGAACTTGTAGAGAGTGGCAGCTTCTAAGCTCAGTCAATTCACTCACACTCCTCGATGTTGTAGTACATGTGCTACTAATTATTATATCTGGGAGCACATGGGAGGGCCACCAAATAGGGGGATTTCCATAGGAACCCTTTCTGTTCCCTCTCCTGTCGTGGGTTTTATTATCTGGGCTGTCCCTGAGCTGGTTGCCTTCACTGTCAGCACGTGCGCAGGGACGTGGCTACGTGCTGTGCCACGGCCCCGTGCCCAGCGCGCACTGCCAACCAGGTCCAAGCACGTCTGGGGAGAAGACTTCGCCTTTTAAGAAAGCCGTTCCACTGGCATGCTTAAGAGAAAAGCTAGATCGAAACATGTGAAGGGAAGAAGTGGCCTGCCACGTGCTCGGCTCCTGGGAAAGGACTATCTCGGAGAAGCCGCCCAGGAGTTTGGGAGAAATTCTGGGTTGAGTCTTCGCTCCTGGCGTTCTAAATGATAGTTCACACAAGGAATTTGAAAAACACGACCTCGAAGATCAGAAACAAGTGGTGGCTTAAGGAATGATTCCTTAAAGAAGGTGCCTTAGCCCCCAAACTCCGGGCGGAGTGCCAGCACTGCGCGGCACCCTGTCCAGAGCCGGGTTCCACTCCTCCCCACGCTTTCCCAGGAGCAGAGGTCGAGCAGACCCGAAAGAGAAGGGCGGCGAAAGTAACAAAAGAAATGTTCAAGTCCCGCCAGGCCACAGTTCAGCTGGGTGGCTGTGGAATTGGGGGCCACGCCCCCGCGGACGGAAGGATCCCGCCTTCGCCCCCTCCAGCCGCTAGCAGGGCCGGGACGCAGCTGCGGGGAAACAAAGGTGCCTCATTTACATAGTGCAGAACGCGCGGCGCCCCGAAGCGGGAGCGCTGGAGGGAGGCCTGGCTTGGGGCGTCGCAGGCTCGGAGCCTGGAAAAGCCGGCCCGAGAACGTCCGGCCTGACCTGGAGCGGGGGAACTGACTCTAACTGTCCAAGATCTACCTTGTCCCCTGACAATGTGCCCGCTGGGTGGTCGCCCTGGAGAAGCCAAGCTGTGCCGAGCCAGGAGGAAAGGCGGGGAAACGGCGACGACCCACGGCGAGGCGCCCACCCGCCTGTTTGCGAGGATCTGACCCTTGGCTGACCCTCAGGTTGCTCCCCCCACTGCCCCAGGCTGCCTTAAACATGCCCTTGAGTCGACGCTCGGAAGATCTGCTCTTGGAGATGTTTGCTAAGAGGCCGCGGAGGAGCAGGCCCGGGGGTGCAGCCTGGCGGGAAGCAGCCGGGTGGGACGGGTGGGGGAGATTGGGGGGGACTCCCGGGCAGAGGCGCTCCTGGGCGCGACTGCAGAAAGTTTTCTCGGGCACTAAAGAGAGGAGTCACTGTGCCAAAGTGTTAGACTTGCTTTGCGAGAGCGCATTTGTCCGCTCGTGTGTGTGCATGTGTGTGAGAGAGACTGCGCACCCAGAAGACGGGCGGGGTGGCGAGGGACTCCGCAAGGGTCAGCACCCTGAGCGGGGCTGCTCCCCGATCCACAGATGGTGGTAGGAGGACGCAGGCTGAAGTCACACAGTCCTAATGGGAGCCGGGGGAAAGGAAAGCACGGAGCCCGTGAGGGTGGTTTTCCCCTACCTACCGGACAGGGGGCTGCGGCGGCCGCAGGGCCGGGCTCCGCGGTTGCCATAGCACCGCGGTGGCAGCGCCGGGCGGCTGGCAGCTGCTGGGTACGCCGGGGTTGGTGGAGGAGGTGGGGGAAGGGACTGGATGCTACCTCATCAGCAGAGGCGGCGGGTCTCACCCGCACCCTGCGGGCCCCTGCCCAGGGGCAGCTGCTCTACTAGCAGCTCCAACCCCTTCCTTTCCAAGGCA
Source organism: Diceros bicornis minor (assembly GCF_020826845.1). NCBI lineage: Eukaryota > Metazoa > Chordata > Mammalia > Perissodactyla > Rhinocerotidae > Diceros > Diceros bicornis. The sequence continues at coordinate 32,780,656 of NC_080762.1, forward strand.
CAGGGCCAGGGATGAGTCTCTGGTTCGCCTTTTCAGCCAAAGTTGAAAATAACCTTTCTCAAGAGTGGCTTATATGGGCTCAACCAACCATCCATTCCACTCAAAACATGTTTTCCCCGGAAGAAAATAAAACTCCCACTATTGCCTCAAACTAGCCCCAGTAGGGAAATGTTCCCATGATTACAATGTACACAGTCCTTCCCCACAACTCAGGTCAAAAATCAGAGAAAATGGGTCTACACGTGGAAGATGTGTGAAGTTAATGGAGAAAATAACAGGTTATCTAGTAACTGTGCTGTTAGTTTAGGGTATCAAGACTGATGGGAAGCTCTTTGCCTAATCCCCTATTTCTTAAGGACATTCTTAGTAAGCATTGGTCGAGGAAAATGTATTTTTGCGTGTGTGTCAGCTCTTTTGGAAAGCTGCTACACACTCTGCTACAGTCGCCAAGATTTTTAATATGAAGATATGAAATGATCAGCGAATGTAACAATCTAATGATTCAGCAAATATTGTGCTGCCGGACCAGAGCAGCAATAATTAAATCTTTAGAGTATAGTGGCAGTTTTCCAGCACCTAGTCTTCCTTTTTTTCCACCCAGTTCGCAAACACACTAAGACACGCTCATTCACAAACACACTTCAGAAGATATCTCAGTATTCCAAATAAGTAGGTTGTACTACTCAAAATATTGGGCAAAACTACCATACTGTAGCACTTACCGTGCCTGAAGCAGAACAGCTGAGCACACACACATTTCCAGTGATATAGGGACCTGTTTAATCTCATCCACAGAAACAAGCATTCCTGTGGACGCTTGTTGCTAAGAGCAACGTGCTTAAGTACTATCTAAAGGCACGAAGAAAACAGGAAAACTACTACAGTAGCAATCCAGTTACAACCCATTGTGTTTTTCTGTCTTTACCAGCCTTGTGGACTCCAGGTGTCAATGTGTTGGGTGGGGGGAGGGAAAGGTAGGGTTCCCTTTTTTAACACGTGAAAAGCATTCCTACTCTGGTTCCACAAAGCCTGAGAGAGATGAAAAATTTTATCATTATAGAAAAAGCACATGGGAAAAAGGAAAGCGAGAAGATGCTGTTGACATAATAGGAGATGCAGGTAATCACTCTTCGATTTAAATTTGACAGAGTGACTTAATGTATCTGCTTTTATCTCAAAGACACATACTTAGGATTATATGGTTTCTTGCATTCTTTGGTCTAAATCCACTTGAAATGTCAAAGGAGGCCCACAGTGGGAGCATTTACCCTGTTGGCTGTCTCCTCTCTTGCTCTTATCTACTTAACTGAACTTTCCCTGACTAGTTCTGCTCCTACTATAACTCTATTGGCCATCCAGAGCCCCTGAGCATTGCCCACGCTTCATTTCCTCCAAGCAAACCTTCTGACCAGTGTTTCCACTGGAGTCCCACGTTTAGATTTTCCTTCGACCTCTAAGGAAACCCTGATTCCTTAGGAAAGCAATAGATCTATAACTGCCACCTCGGCTCTTTTATCATGCCACAATGAAATAAAGAAGCAGACCTCCCATACACAACGACCCTCCACCCAATCACCACTGTTAATCATTTATTAGTCCAGAACGCGCAGTGAGAAAGCTGTGAGGAGAACTCACAAGTTAAAAACAAACAAAAACCATTTCTTATGACGCTATTTCACTTCGGCTAAGCAGCAGCCTCCCCTTGTTAAGCAGAGCATTCAACGTTACATCAATATTTTTAAAAGCTCCGCGTCTCCGTAGGGGCACCAGAGACTGGAAAAGCAGTGAAATTAACCGAAAAGGCTCTCTGATGAAATCAAAAGGGTTAGCGCCTTTCACTTGCGGACCTGTCCGTACCCCGGGTGGAAGCGGACAGACGCCAACTCGCAAACGAGTTAGCAGATATTATTAACTCATCAGCCCGGCAAGCTGAGAGGCGTGTAGCCCCGGCGCGCACATTGGTGAGCACCGTGCAGCCCGCCAAGCCGGGAAGGCTCCAGGGAGAGAGGCGGGCGCCGCTCCGGCCATACCCCCAGCGTCATCACCATCTCTGTGGCAGGCTACTGTGGGGAGGTATGCAGCGACCACTACCACACACTGGCACCCATTTCATCCTCCCACGGCTAAAAAATTTTAAAAATTAAAAAAAAAATGAAAAGCACAAGGGGGTTCTTTAAAACCCCGGGAGGCGACGGAGCAGTGAACAGGTTGGAATGCATCGAGCCCACCCGCCTGGCAGAGCCCACCCGCCTGGCAGAGCGAACCCGCCTGTTTACATCCGGCTGCCTTGGAGCCAGATACCAGGCAATGGAGAGAGATGGGGAATCTTACCAAATCTTAACACATGTGTGGTTCCTTGAGAATATCCAATCCACAGTAAGCAGAGCAGGAGTTTAATGGTGCGCCTGAAGACTGGATTACTTAGAATCGGGGAAATAATCTTCATGGTGTTTCTGTGTCCACACGCGCGGCACCCACTTCCCCGATCTAGCGTTAGGCTCCCGGTTCGGGTAGGAATGAGGATGCGTCGAGTGGTGGCCGCAGACACGATCACGGCATGGTCACAGAGATAGGAAGGAGTCTCCGCTTCCCAAACCCATTAGCAATCGCTGCATGTTCTTCACTCACTGCGCCAAGGAGCAACCTTCCACTGCAAGGGATGGTGGGACATCCATGTTAGTCGGGGAGCATCCGGGAGAAATCCAGTACGCACACCCACAATGTCCGGCCGCGCGAGCCTGGGGAAGCGGAGGAGGAGGAAAATCAATAGCAAATCCAGCCTTGGAAACGGCCGAGGTGTCAGTTGCAAGCCACAGTCCCAGCACAAAAGGCGCTTGGCTCGCAAAGGTTTTGCCAGGCCCTATTCTACTGCACTGCTGCACAGCTTCTGACGTGAAGCCAAGATTAAGTGAGAAAAATTGAGATAGCTGCTTGCCTCTTAAGGCTCTCTGCCAGTGAGCTTCCCAGTATCTATTATGCAACCGATCTGATCTCCTGCCGTGAGTTGCAAGAAAGAAGTCGGATTTATTTATGTGGAGACGAGTGCTTTTATTTTCAATAAGAGTCTGCTAAGAGAGTGACTGATGTATGCAAGAGGACTTCTTACAATCAACTGATGAATTTTAATAAATGGCATGCTAAGTCAAAGTCACTTTGCCTAGGAGTTGTAAAAAAGGAAGTGGTCTAAGACAGAGGAATTTACTGCAAATGTAACTTGTGTTTAGGTTGAAAGAGGGTCTTATTTATACTTTTAAAATTTGTCCAGGAATGAATATAGATTGGAGTGCAATTGGAGAAGTGGAGATAGTCTTTAAAAACTTGAGTGGGACATTCCTTGATACTACCCAGGAATAGAAATAGATTTCTTCTAGTGGTCTTTTAGGGGGGGAAATGTTGAGTTAAAATGAAGGAATCATATTTTCCCACCCATTTTTTTAGCTCATCTAAAAAGACAATGATGTTTAAATTGGTGCAGCAAACTCCAAAGGCTTCAATAATTTATGCCCAAATTTCTTCTCATTTTGGTTTTTTGATAATGTTCTTCTTTAAGAGGTAAAATATGGATCATAGCTTGAGCAATATTGAGTGTCACATTTTTTGTCTAAAAATGCCTTATTATTTTCTAGTGTTCTGGTCAGAATATGTCTTGGCTTTCACAAGTAGCAATTTAGTTAAGAAAAAAGGTACAGAAATATATTTTCTTTTAACATAAAAATATATTTTATTGTTGAAATAGGTAACATGCTGCTCTCCAGGCATATAGATAAAAATATCCAATCTTAATATTTTACATTAGTAAGTGAAACCAAGATGGATAGTAATAAATACACTAATATATATTAATATTTTTAATTTGTGCTTTCAAGAAGCACAAAAGGTAAACTGCTGGACCTCTATCTTAAAATTAATCTCTTTTGCATAAACTAACAGGGCATAGGTTAAACCTTATGAAAAATTATAAGAATATCTTGTTTGAAGAATATCTAATTTTTAATAAGGAGTGATATGAGTACTGTTTCCTCTAGATAGAAAAAACAATGTGATGTTTTTATCCCATCATAGTAATTTTTTTAATCTGTTTTTTCTTAAAATATTGTAAACGCTGATTTGAAAATAAACCTACATTTTTCAAAGGCATTAAGTGAGAATTGATTTTTTTTTAAGATGGAGGCATAACTGCAGTGTCAAAAATAAGTGTCATGAATGGCTAGTTCTGCAGTGTAGCAGGCAATTCAATCAAATAATCTGACTATCTGAGCACTTTAAAAGGAACACCTTGTGCTAAAACTAAGGGTGTCTAGCGACTCCTTCAGTCCATGTTCAAAATATCTCTTGCAAGACATATACAGCCCAACATGTGCTGTCTTGTACTTGCTGTCTCATTTATTCCATTCTATTTGTTCTTTTTCTTTTTGATCCTAGCAGAGATAATAATGACTGTCAGGGCAACAATAGATATTCTTCGTTTTTTCATCTGTTAATATAATTGATATCACTACCTGAAAATAGCATGTTCTGTTGTGACTAATCAAAATGCTGCAATATTGCAGTGTAGCTGGCATTTAATGGAATCTGAGAAAACAAAATGTACTATAACTCCTTGTTCATTTATTCTGTTAACATAATGTCATTTGACATTACAGTTTTAACTTCTCTACTTAAAACTAGCATTCTAAACTATTTAGTTTTTGTGGGATTATTTATTGGATGTGTAGTTAGAAAAGTGAAAGATCAAGCTTCCAGATTCATGAAGTTCTTACACAGTAAATTAAACAGTAAAAAGTCTATCATAAATTTTTTGTACTATTAGTTGGTCCCCAAAGAACCAATTTTGCACACATGCTAAATTAGGCATTTACATCCATCAACTAATCTGAAAGGCTTCAACACGACAGACAGCAACTCCACCTGTCCAATTGAACTTCTGCAAGACAGGAGAAGACCTTTCTTCAGGACCGCGGACAGCGCTCCAGGCATCCATCTATTCTGGAGTAGTACATTGAAAGTAGTACATCGAATGGGTAATGTGCCATTTGAAGTGACAATGTGCATATTTCTACTACACAGAGTCTGGGAATTTAAATTATTGAATTATTCACATGGCCAAGAGGACTATTTTGTCAACTGTATTGTGTGTATATTTCAGTGTGACTTATGGGGATTGTGTGGCATACCCAGGATGTGCTAATAGTCATCCTTTTCCAGGGCATACTACTACAAAAGCCATTTACATTAACTTTTGAGTTCCCTCCTGAGTGCTAAACTACCTGTTTCTCAGTACAAAAAACTGCCTGAAAGACCACCAAGAATTCAGAACACTGAATAACATGCTGTCAATATTCAGTGGCTAAAGACATTTCTAAAATGTACAACTAGTTTTTGCTTTCACATTCTCCACCTCCAGATTTCCATCTATTACAAGGGTAATCAGATTAATTCTCATTCTTTCTCATTACACATCACTCACTCCCAAGGCAAAAACCACCACAACAAAACACCTAAAAATACTTCCCCAATACTAGAACAGAACGATTTGGTGGTGTAAAGCAATTTTGAAGTTATTACAAGTTTTTCACCAATACTGATACCATACATCATAGTTCTGTGGCTATATGAAGGATTGATAAAGTCATTATATAGTATTCACTGACCAGATTTAACTCTCTTTTAAAAATTGTGTCAGTTTTGTAATTTGCTCCTTTCTCAAAGAAAAAAAAACCACTATTCGGTGTCAGACGATCATATGTATTTAATAATAGTGAGATTTACACACCTTATTCCATGGTTTCATTTGCTTTTTTTTTTTCTCATTTAACCATATGGCAACCTTCATTTCTAGGAGCCAAAGCTCTGTAGGTTCCAAGGTCAAAGCAGAGATGACAAACTGCAAATACACACATATATGCACACACAGAGAGGAGTTGTGTCTAAACGTAAGCCTCAAAGAAAAAGAAAAACCCCACAGAAGGCTGACATGAAGAGATATCAACCTATGATAAATTAGCAAAGAATAAAATACATATCATGCTCATGCAAAGCTTGTTCCAACAACGACAACAAAAAGCTATTAGCTTCATCTTCACTATAGTTTTATATTTATTGACACTAATGACCTCTTATTCTTGGGCACTATTACTTGCGAAGCAATTTTAGTTTTCTATTCTCCCAGTGAAAATGAATCTTATTCTAGTTAGCTGCCACCTGCTGGGCCATGTACAAATGTGTAATAATCCTTACAGCACAATGTTTAAAAAGAGAATGCCTATACTTTTTGCAAGAAACAGCAAATACATAACCTAGGAATTTCAAAGGTATTTCAAATGTTCTTCCATGCCATATCTGTATTTAAATTTTTCCCATGGAATTCTTTCTAAGGATTCCATTTGACTTGTGACCAAAGTCCTGCTGTTATGTGATATTTGAGAAACCTCATCTTATAGTAACACCTGACCTATTCTTCCATGCATGTGGCCTGTTGTATTGCAGCTAGACTAAAATAAACAGCCTGTTCATCCATGGCATTAGAGGTGCCGGAGAATAAAGTCAGACCTGATGTCAGTTAAAACCACAGTGTTGCACACTTGCACTCCACTCTTCCTAACTATGATTGCAATGCTATGTAATCTCTTGTGATTCCGAACACATTATCAGCTGTTCCACCAACATTCTGCTGCATTGATGATTAATGACATTTAGAGTTTTAATTAATTTTTAGATGCCGAAAAGAAGTGTATCTTAATTAAGAAATTGAATTAAAATAGATTTACACGTCCTGGAACCTTTTTTTTTTTTTTTAATTTCATCCTGTGCAATCGTCAATGGGTTTAAATAGAAGACAAACAGGTAAGACCTCTAGATATCACTTATTTTTCTATCACCTTCCTTCTGTGTGTTTCATTTTGTTTGTTTAATAAGTTCCTAAGGCCACTGGAAGCTGCCTTGGTAGTTACAGGAATGGTTTCTATAAAACTTATAAGGTAATGAACTTGGACAAATCGAGATTTAAATATTACTCCCTATCTTGCAGCAACTAAACTACAGACTAATTAAGATTCAAATAAATCAATCTCTTGTGAAATGAAAATAATCATTAATCCATAAGGCAATTTCTGATGACAGAATACTTACAGTGTGAAGATGAAGAAATGACAGAAGGTAATCTCTGTGTTACCAAAAGGATAGTAGTAGCAAGTTTTCTAATATCCCCTATTCCCCAAATTGGAAATCATTATCTCAGGAGCCTCAGCTGGGTCGTGTTGTTTAGTAAAGAACTCCTTGAAGGTAAAAATATCAGGAGATGAGAGTCATTAAAAGTTCTTGACGTTTATGATCCACACTGGTGACACTACTCCCCTTACCCTAGTGGGACGCCCTCCTAGTTTTTTCAGACACTATCAATACTGGCACCAGTTAAAATGAATGTCTGTACTTCTTCAACACAGAACTAAGGAGCAGGGTTAATGGAAGATTGGGAGGATGGAAGGAAGGCTGGGGAGTTCGTCACAGCCGCAGGCAGACACACAGCTTCTTGCCATCTGACTCTCTCCGCCTCGCGTGAGTCCCAGTAGCTGAGGCCACTTCCTGACACGTCCACTTATTAAATTATTTTATGTGGAGAACGCGAGCGCCTGCAGCCAACCCAGCCACTGGCATTGACGGGAATTGGCTGAGGCGAGCGGGACAAAGCCACTCGCAGCAAATGGTCCAGCAGGTGCCCCGAGCGCACCCGGCTCCGCCGCGCTGCTGTTCGCCTTCTTCCTCTCCAGGCGGAAAATGCCCCTCGCCCACCCCGGTCCCTCTCCTCCTCGTGGGAACACACACCTCGGAGGCAGCCGGGAGCGGAGCCGACCCAGGGGGCAGTCCTTACCTTTCGCTGGGGGTGAGGTGGGCGGGGAGGGGGGGTGGTCCTCCGGGAGGAGCAGCCGGAGGAGGTCGGGCGGGAAGTGCCCGGGTCCCGGACAGAGCAGCGCAGCCGCAGGCGCTGAGCGCGAGTGACGGCGGCGCGGAGACAGAGACCGTGGAGCAGCGGCGGTGGCGGTGGCGGCGGCGGCGGAGACGGACACGCCTCCTGGCGGGGGGTTCCTCGCCTCTTGCTTTAAAGGCGCCGCGCTCCTTTCCCCTCGGCCCCTGCAAGTTCCGGGCCGCCGCGGCCACGAGGGCGCAGCTCCTGCACCCGGAGCGCAGGAGCGAAAGTGCGAGGATTCTGGGCGCCCTCAGACTTGGACGTTATGTACCTTGCAGCCGGGACTTCATCCTCTGTGCACACCTCTGCCTGCCGTGGGATGGGGGGACCGGGAACGAGATGCTTGGCTGGGTTGTGATGCAAATCGCCAAGGAATTTGCCTGGCCCTGGGTGGTGAAAACACGTCTGAGGAGCCCGAGCACGTTTGTTCTGGGTGGTGGCTTTTATACCTCTCCGAAACCATAGCAACGAAACTTGTCTGCTGCTAGGATTTGGGGAACAGCTGGTAGTCTCCAAAGTGACCCTCTTAGAACACCTACTGCCATTTCCCTCTGAGGTCCGCGGGAAAGATCTTGACCTGCGCCTCACCCCCACCTCCACCCACTGTGCACACTACCAATGCGCTTCCCCTGCGCTGACCGTACCCTCTTAGACGCCTGGAGTCACAGCGCCGCTTTCCCTGACTTCCTTGCTAAAAACAGAGAGGGACCTCTCCCGAGTGTCGGGAGGTCGGCGGGCAATCCCTGCGCTTGTTTGGCGCCTTAATGGCAGAAGCCTCCTTTGCTCCCAGGTCCCTGAACGCTCAACGCAAACAAATCGCAGAAAGAAGTTGGGTTTGAGATCTGCTGGGCGCCGAACCGGAGGTCGCAGATTCAAAGGTTGGAAAAAGGAGCCTGGGAAGCAGTCCCGGCCTGGCGGCCGCCTGTCTAGACGACTTTTTAATAGGCCCGAGGTGGGGAGAGGCACGTAAGTCCCTGAGTCTTCCCGCAGCTCGGCTTCCAGGGAGGGGCCGCCGGCCGCGAGCACACCGGGCTCTCCCTGCTTCTCAGCAGAAACGATTAGCTTCTACAAACAATCCCCGATTTCCGCTCCTCTGGGTCAGAAAAGTCAACATCTATTCAATACCGTTGCTATTTTATCCTCGGCCTTACAATATTAACTAGAGCAGAGACTTTGCAAGTTGCCCCCAGAGGAAGTTGGCGAGCAGCGATTCGCAAGGAGGTTTAAGTGAGGCTGAGCGGGAACAGGCCAGGCGCGTGGGCAGGGACACAATTTTCAAAGGGGCTGTATAAAGAAGGGGCCAGGTGAGATCTGGTGGCTCTGCTGAGTCCTGGAGCGGCCCTGATCCGCGGTGGCACTCTGATCTCTAATTCCGAAAGCCCAGAAGTAGAAAGACTCTGTGTCCCCAGGGAGCAGTTGTCTTGGCTAGAGAGATAACGTTTGTCCTTTTGTTGCTTCCATCCCTGCGGCCCTCGTAGAGTTAAGTCCTCGCCCGAGCCTGGTGAAGCTTTTCACCTTCCACACCCTGGGGCTAGCGCTTGATTGAGCCCAGACCTAAAACACGCGAAACTCAGTCCTGCCAAACTCTACCCGGCTCTCAAGCAGAACCACCAGTCTCTACTGTCTCGGTCACCACTCCCTGCTCTCCGTGCCCGGAACATACCTATTGCGCCCTCCCCAGTGTTGGAGACTCGGGACTTACAGAGGTTAAGAAGAGATGAGTTAGTGGCCACGAAGAGTCCGTTAGTCGTTTCAAGATCCCGGGGGTGGCGAGAGGCTCCCGTAACTAAGTCAACAGCGGCCTTGTTGTACGGAGTAAAGAAATAGTCAATGACTACATTGTGCATCGTGGAGCAGGCAGCACAGACGCGTGACCGGCTCTGGGCGCCTGGGCTCCAGCTGCTGTGACCTGCAGCCTAATGGGTTCTCGAGGCACAGCCGAGTTTGGGCCAGGCCAGGAGAAAATGCCCCATTCAGTCCCATTCCTCCACAGGAGTAATGAGGACAACTTGTCTACTGGCCGAAGATACTCTCCTTGTCATCATACACCCGGCCTCCCTACTTCCAGGGAGGGAGGAGCAAAACGCTGGACACAGAGTAGATTCCAGTGCAAATCCCTGGATGAAGGCATCAGCTTTGTTTTGTGGTGGCTCTGAGAGTATAGAAAAGGGAGTGTGTCCCTTTTGCCTTTAGGTGTTCAGCATAGGGTTTGGCATGCAGTAGGTGCAGCATGCAAGAATGAGAGGATCACTGGGACCAACCTTCCACCTTCCGCACTATTGTCTCCAGGACCACATTTTATCTGGGGAAGGAGAGGCTCAAACAGCTTCCTCTAAGGGCTATGTGTTCTTAGCACCCAGTCATGAATTTCTTTTCTAGAACAAACAGGACACACTTATAAAGAGAGAAATAACAAGCATTAGCAAGGGCATGAGGGGAGGGGGAGAGAGCTGGGAGAAGAGTGGAACAAATCAAAATTATGCAAGTTGTGACAAATTCATTTCCTCAGTAACAAAATGTTATCTGGATTCTAATGAGAAAAGCAGACTAACAAGGAAGTATTAGACTATACCCACTCATTTAACCCTTCAAAATAAAGTTCTCCAACACTATAAAGAGATCTTTTCCATAATTTATTTCAGGATTTATGAGGTTAAACTTTAAGGAATCTGACCCTAAGTCTCTTTTGGGACAGCAGTGAAGCTTATTCCTCTCCATTCTCAGTCATCCTTAAGACTTAATCTTCCATCTTTGAGAAGGTCTAGAGTCCCTCAGCTACAATCTTATGCAGGAACCACCTCTCTATCGTCCCTTTCTTACCTCTCAAAGTGCTCTTAGAACATTAACAGGTCTGGAATTCTGACTTCTGAAGACCCAGCAAGACCAATCTGAATTCCCAAGCTTACTGCCAGGTTTTTTTTTGTTTCTTTGTTTTGGCCTGTTTTGTTTGAATTCAATGTAGAATTGGAAGGTGTTATTTTGGATCATCTAGGCCAATGCCTTCATTTTACAAGTGATATAAACCAAAGTGAGAGAGGAGGAGTGACTTGCTCAGGATGTGGCAGAACTGAGACAGCCTTCTAGCTGTGCAGAGCAGCATCAGGCTGTCTCCTGTCACCCTCTGTCAAAACTTAGAATCATATGAAGTTAGAACTAAAAGAGACTTCAAGGACTTCTACTCCATTTCAGCATCCCAGACCTTTCTCTCATCTGGAAAAAAAAATGTACACGTGCACATGGCCTCAAAATTTTGCATGCAACAATACGAGATGCACATATGCCCTGAAGCCCATTGTGGGCTGGCAAGGAGTCCCTAGACTTCAAGCTAAGGACTACCAATCTAGTCCAACAACCTTTTACAGATGATGAAATCTAGACCCCCAAAAAACTTACACAGAGTCACAGACTGGGTTAAGGACAATTCCAGAACTGGAGACCAGATATCCTGATTCCCATCTATCCCCATTCCCTCAAGTCTTTTTAGCTATAATTGAACATAAATTACACTGAGGTGTTAATAACTCATAATGACTTAATGGATTTTTCTCTCAGAATAATTAATATCTGCCCTTGAAGGATGGAATCTATTACTCATTTCTGAAAGCTCTCAATATATTTATTAAGTACATGCTATCTGTCAGGCACTGCTCTAGTACTAGCACAAAAGCAGCAAACAAACTAAACAAAACCCCTGCCCTCACCGAGCTTCCAGTTAAGTGGCAGAAAGATAGAAATAAACACATATATAAGATGTCAGATTGTGAGCAGTGTTACAGAGAAAAATAGAGTAGAGTGAGCAGAATAGGGCATGTTAGGAGGACAGGGGTGGGGAAAGCTGTGATTTTTATGTAGGGTGGTCAGGGAAGGTCTCCCTGATTAGTTGACATTTGAGTAGAAATCTGAAGGAAGTGAAGGAGAGATCCATGTGCATATTTGGAGGAAGAAAGTTTCAGGCAGGGGGAAACAACAAGTGTAAAGGTGCTGAGGTTGGAACAAGTGTAAAGCCCTTAAGGAGGGGCAAAGAAACCAATTTCCAAAGAAGAGACAGGAGATCGGTAGAAAATCCAGTCACGGAGGAGCAGAGGGTCATGTTCTATAGAGTTCGGGATTTTTCTCTGAAGGCAACACAGAAGCCATGGGGAAGTTTTGACCAGAGGCGAGAACACAAATGTAAAAGGACAACTCTGGCTACTCTATTAAGATAGACTAGGCTTCATAAAGGCCAGGGTGGAAGCAAGACAACCAGTTAGGAGGCTGCTGTATTGATCTGGATAAGACCAGACTGTGGACAGCACCAGGATAGTGGCATGGAGATAGTAAAAGTGGTCAGATTCTAGACATATTTTTAAGTAAAGCTGAGAGAATTTGATGATGGATCAAATGAGGAATGACTCCAAGGGTCTGGGCCTGAGTAACTGGGGAATAGAGTTGTTATTTATTGAGATAAGGAAGACTACAGGAGGAGCAGGTTCAGAGGATATTGGATGAATAATAAGTGAGGATTTGGACATATTAGGTTTCTGACATGCAGTAGACATCTAGATAGAGATGCTGCATAGGCAGTTGTATGTGATAGGTATGGAGTTCAGAGGAGAAGTGTACATTGGCAGTCATCAGCTCATATAGTTATGAGATAAATGAGATCATCTAGGGGGTAAATGTAGACAGAGGAGTGAGGAGTTCTAAAGATTGAGCACTGAGACATTCCAAAGTATACGCATTGAGGAGATGAGAAAGAAATAGCAAAGGAGATAGAGAAGTAGCTCACTAAGGTAGAAGGAGAACCAAGAGTTCCCCAAAAGCCTAGTGAACAAAGTATTCCCCAAAATGAGTGATTGTTCAGCTGTGCTAAATGCTACTGATAGGTCAGATGAGTGAGCACTAAGAATTGGCCATTCGATTAAATGATGTGGCAACCTTGAGGAGACCAGTTTTGGAGAATGGTAGGAATTAAAGCATGCTGAAATAAGTTCAAGAGAGAATAGGATGAGAGGAATTGAAGATGGAGAATAAAACCATTTTATTTTCAAGGAATTTTGCTCTTAAGTGGAGAGGAGAACAGGGCAGTAGTATCTGGGGGATAAGGTGATGTCAAAGGATTTTACTTTTAAACATAAGATAACACAGCATGTTAGTATTCTGATGGGAGGGTCAGTGGGATAAAGTGACATTGAAGAAGAGATGAACGGATGTCCTTAACTAATCAAGAGAGGATGGGGTCTAGTATACAAGCAGAGGGGTTAGCCTTGAATAGAAGAGTCCATTAATTCAAGTAATAGGAGGAAGGAGGAATATATAGTACAGATGTGAATTGGTTTGTAAGTGTGGTGTTGAGAGTCTACTTTTCCACGTGAGCAACAAAGCCCCATGCTGGGCTGCCTTGCCTCATAGACGCCTTCCTTACCATTCTCTGGCTCCCACCATCCTAACTCCCATACACATGCCTGCTTTCTTGGTCCCACAGAATAGGTATCGAATTTTTCAGAAAGGGAAAGGGAAGGAAGGAGAAGAATAAGAACTGAAAGAAGGTGTGAAGTCCTCTTGTTATTCTTTGCATTTTCTTCATGAAATAAGAATGAAAAACATAAGCTGAGGATCTTGAGTGACGGACAAAGTATTAGATGTTTAAGGAGACTAGAGAAAGTGAGAAATTTTTATTTAGGAGCGATGAAGAGTGAAAGGATAATGAAATGTAGTTGGATACTTGGCCAATGCGCAGGGCCACCTGAAGTTAATGGTCAAGAATTTAGCCAGTGAGCATGGTTGTATGCTTTTCTTTAGCCAAGTTTAGTGCATAAGTGCAAGTTTGAAGTAAGTGAAAAGCTGCATTTAATCAGGGTTGAGTGTGAGGAAGGTACTTTGCCAGGTAAGTGTGAGGAAGAGATAGGGGGACAATGGAGTGAAATGTAGATGCAAGGTCGTGCTTATATTGATGGACCCTAGAATCCTAGCTGGTTAAAGAGTCAAGTGACAACAAGAAGCAACCAGGGATGGGAAAAGCTGATAGAATCAGTAGGGTCACTCTTTGGTAGAAGTTTTGATACAGTTGGGGTAGTGAAGAGAGTGAGTGAGTTGGAAAGGTAGAAGGTGATAGTTTCAGAGTTAGTGACACTTGAATTTGGGATTATAGAAGGGATATAGCTTTTAATAATGATAAAGTCTAGGACCTCATTGCTGAAGACAGCCACTAGCCACATGTGGCTATTTAGATTTAAATTAATTAAAATTAAAATCCAGTTCCTTAGTCACACTAGCCACTTTTCCAATGGTTCACAGCCACATGTGGCTGGTGGCTACCATATCGGGCAGTGCAGATATAGAACATTTCTAACATCACAGGAAGTTCTGTAGGACAGTGCTGGAGGGAGTGACTCTGGAGTGGGCGACTGAGGTAGGTAAAGAACAAGATAGCTGGAGGAGTGAAAGTCAAGGGAGAGAGGCCAGGGTATTAGAAGTATCACTGATGTGGATACTGAAATCATCAATAATGATTACAGGAGTAGTTCTGGTGAGAGTGACAGTGAGTAGCCAGTATCTTCAAGGAATGGGCTGGGAGTGACAAAGGGATAGAAGGAAGGGTTAAAAAATGGTATAGTCTGATGGCATAAACTTTGAAGTTCCAGGGTTTTTGGAAGGAAGGGTGGAAGCAGCAGGAACACCTACTTGAGGCCCAGTGGCAGCAGCGGTGAGGAAGAGACCGTCACATGAGCGGTCTGCAGTTCTCTGAAGGAAAAATTCAAAGATACTGGTGGCAGACTAAGTGTTCCAAGGGAGAAAGTGGAAAGGTTTTGGATTTGGGGGTGTACATAGCAATCTGGAGATAAGAAGTAATGTGGGATGACCTGGAAGCTCCAGGCTTCTTGTAAGGACTGATATAAATAGAGATAAAAGGCAAAATTGGGGTTAAGCCTAATGGTCTCCAAGGCATATTGTGGTGCCGAGGTTGTGTTATTTGTGGGGTGGGTAGGTGGTATTGTTCTGGGATCCTCTTTTGATTTTTGCCTATGAATACACAGGTCAGGGAAGGTCATTGTTGCTAGACCTCACAACCCTTGAGGCTTTTGCCTATTTTTCCTAGAGGAGATGTCCTTCCATCCCCTGGGGAGGGCAGGGTTGCAGGGAGAGATCTGAGCACCTCCTCCACTGTACTGTCACCATCTCACCAGCCACACAGGACATGCTATTGATCCCCTTTATGTTGGATAACACCATATCCAGACTCTGAGTACTCCAGATCACCTGAAATTACTTAATCATTTGCTTTTGTATTCAGTCCATTGCTTCATATGTATACCTTTTTCCACCTAGCATCTTCCATCCTTATTGCTTCCCAACTTTCTCAGTGTCAATATTTGCTCACGTAGTCACTTCACTTTTGTCTGGATTCCTGAAATCATACCAAGACCTAAGTACTCTTCAAGTACTCTACTTTGACGACTTACAAATCTGTAAGTATTCCAAAGATTCTCATTCACCCTTCCTACCAGTATAAATTATAGATTCCTGAGGTTACTTTGTGCTGTCTCCCCTCATCCACCTCACTACTGCTGCTCCTTCTCTCCCCAATCTCTAAGCCTCCAAGTCCCACTGCAACTCCTAGCTAATTCATTTATTCTTTTAGCAAGTATTTATTGAGTGCCCACTGTGTTTCAGGGAAATGAAGACAAAACAATGAGGAAAAAAATATAGACAATACACCTTGTAAGATATTTCTAAAGACACATGGTAACTTCTGTTAGGAAGACTATGCTGTTGCTCCTGCTATTTTGTAGAAAGCACTGGCATAAAAGCAGGAGTGTGTGGGCAGTATCTACACAAGTGGCGCCTATTAGAGAAGCACTGTACCAGAAAATACTTCTTACTGGGTTCCCCATCCCATCCCCAACAAAGGAGGAAATAAGCCATGCAAAGGCAAAGAAGATCATTAGGAATATGGAAAAGTGGAGAGGAATTCCCACTCTGAGAAAGAGAAGAAGGTGTCTATGGACAGAAGTACTTGTTGCCCCAAAGCATGGGACCTAATTTGCCAGACTATGAGGGAATTGCCAAATACACAACCTCAGATCCATATGCCACCTACTCTTGATCTCTACTCCTTCTTGGAAGCTTAATGCAAAGTTTCAGGGGAAGAAAACTATTATTTATATAAGTCCTACTCTATTAAAGGAACACTTTCACATAAAATACCAAATTTAATTCTTTGAACAGTCTTATCAAATTCATAACTCCTATTTTAAGGATGATAAAGCTAAAACAGAGAGAGGTCGTGTAACTTATCTGGATACGCAGCTAGCAAAGGCAAAACTAGGATTCAAACCTTTGTTGTTTATTGTTCTTGCAGGTACATCAGAGGAGGCAGGTAGAATAAAGCAGTGTCTGCCCCAGCTCTGTGTCTCTTGTCCCAAAGGGTTTCAGATATTGTTTCTAAGCTGTGAGGGAAAAAGCCCTACAGATGAGGCTGGCAATATGGAGGGCCTGAGAATGTGGAGCAACTAGGATTGAGCAGATTTGCTCCCTCAGCAAACCCCTGAGGAAAGGCTTTGTCTGGAGCCAGAAATCAGAAGCAGCGGCCTCTCGGAGGGGATGCCAGCTTAAAAGCAAACAGAAGGCTCTTCCTCTCAGCCTTTATCGGAGTCCAAAGAAAACCCCAGAACTTGACCTGATCCCTTAAGAGTGTTCTCAACAGAACCTAAAGGATATCCTTCGCCAAGTGCTCAATTCTTGCAATAAGTGAGAACTAAAGACAAAAACACTTAAACTAGTAATAACTCTTCATCCATAATGATAATATCTTCCTAGTTATTCATTCTGTGGGAGAATCTATACCTTCCAGCTATGTATAACTTTCTGAATATATAACTGTCCAGTGCCTCCCAAAATGAGAGCTGGAGATGATTTCTAAGAACACTGTGTTCTTGGGTTATTCCAATGATAGGGTAGAGTTCACTTCTATATACACATATACACAGTATTCAAGCAAACTTTGTAAACTCATTCAGAATGTCGAAGAGGGCTTTATATTTATTTTTCATTCAGCTCTGAAACATTCTGATTGATTCAGTTCATCATGAAAGAAGTGGTTGGATGCGAAATTGAGACTGTTTCCTTAATGGACCCTGCCTGGAGAGGCCATCCGGGCTGTAGAAAGTTGTGAGTGAGGACCTTTAGGAACTGACCAGGGTGCCAATAGATTTTCTGCCTCTGCTTTAATGTAGGTATTCTAATTAGCAAAGTTTTTGAATCTCTTATTGCAGGTGGGCCCAGCTTCAAGGGCTAACATTCATTAAGGATATGGACACTGCCAATCACCTACCTTTCACATTCCTTCCTACAAAGGATCACACGAGATGCTTGTTTGGGCATGCACTGTTGGAAAGCATACAACAGAAGGACTAGAATTCAGTTACAGTTTTTAATTCTGTAAATTACTAGATGAGGCAATAAGTTTCAGATGAAAAGGAAATGAACAGACAAGAGGCTAGAATCAAAATGCAGGCCCATATTCTATATACTGATGCAAAGTGTGAGAGTTGGAAAATAAACTTTTATTTTGCAATCTGTTGTCCCAACAAACTTTTAATATGTAACTGTTTCAGTCTGCTTCCAGATCAGTGTCCCTTTGTAAATACATTATATTTGAGTATGAAAAGATGAACAATAGCAATGCATCACTTAACTGCATCAATATTTTATGTAGCTGATCATGTAAAAATCAGAGGCAGATTTAGCCTTCTCTGTGGACTGTAGGGACTAAGGATCTGTTGACCACATTTCCACTTCACAAACAGAACTATCCAACCAAGACTTGTTTACAAACTGGAAATGTGGTCAAACACACTGTCCCTGATATTTTGTTTGCTATTCGAGGCTGACAAATTGATAATTTCAGAGTTATTTCTACAAAACTAAATGCATATGTAATTAGGAAAATAGAAGAAAAGAATCTATGATATGGAAATGAATGATACCTGATAATTAGAAATTGCTATTTTGGTTGATGAAACAGAAGAAATGCAGCAATTTCTATATTATTTTCCAATATTTACTCATATTAAAGCAAGAGATTGCTTTTGTATTTATGTGCACTTCATTATATTTATAACACTGCAATAAAGGAGTTAGAAATAAAGATCCAATGGTCAGAAGCCAGAATTATGGAAATTGGTCTTAGCCATAAGGGGATGAACCCAAGATTTGTAAATCTTTTTTACTTATTTCTCCTCATTCTATACTTAGCCACTAAAGAGAGTCAAGGAGTATATTCTCCTCACTTTATAAATGAAGAGCAAAATGTTCAGAACAATTTTATGTCATAGCGAAAACAACACTGGACCAAGAGTTCCACCAACTGAACTTCGATTTAAATATAATGTCTTTGGTAATTCAGTTAACACCTATATGCTTCTGTTTTTTTTTAATTCATAAAATCTGGAGCAGGAATTTATTTTGAAATCTATGAACACCTTGCCACTGAAAAAAAGGCGATAGTTTCTTGGCAGAACCGGGATCCTGTTACAGCCATTTGTGGAACAGGAATAGTCCTCAGGCCTCCAGACTTGGACCATTATCCAGATGACGAAACGCATCTAAAAGCAAAAGCTGAGCTGCAGAAGATGTATAGTTCTCTGCTTTAATCTTTCATTCAAAGTCATCAGAAATATGCAAAATTTACAATCTAGCTTGAAAATATCTCTTCCTCCAAAAAAAGAGATAAATTTTATTCACTTAGCAAAAACCACTAAAAATACTAATTTGATCATTTTATACCTAAAGTTAATGTATAAAGGAAGCAATACCATAAAAATTTTTATAAATATCACCCTGATTAAACTCACTCTATATTTGGACCCAAGTAGGTAAATATTTCCAGAGAAAATTATACAACGGGATATACGGGGTTGAATAGTGTCCCTCCAAAGTTCATGTCTACCTAGAATCTGTGAATGTGAGCTTATTTGGAAAGAGAGTCTTTGTAGGTGTAGTCAAGTTAAGATGAGGTCATACTGGATTAGAGTGGGCCCTACATCCAATATAACTGGTGTCTTAGAAGTAGAGGGAAATTTGACACAGACACAGAGGGAGGAATGCCATGTGACGATGGAGGCAGAGATAGGAGTGATACATCTACAAACCAAGGAGCACCAAGGATTGCCAGCAATCATCATAAGCTAAGAGAGAGGCATGGGAAAGTTTCTCCCTCAGAGCCCCAAGAAGGAACCAACCTTGCCAACACCTTCATTTTTGACTTCTGGCCTCCAGAACTATGAGAGAATAAATATCTGTTGTTTTAAGCCACCCACATTGTGGTACTTTGTTATGGCAGACCTAGAAAACTAACACGTGGACAGTCTGACCAAACTTAAGTTAATATTAACAACAATACATTTCAATTTAACTCTTAACACAGACTTGCAAATTTGCTTTCCCACTCTTGTATAAAATTATTTCACATCTCCTTTCTTCTCCAAATTCTCCTCTCAGCTTATAAAATGCTTCATTCCTACTCAGGACAAAAGAAACCATCAGATAGGAATTTTTCCATTGCTCACCAGCAAGGGCACTCCCATGTTGTTACCTGTTCCCTTATCAAAACACATCCTTGATCTTCCAAAAGATGGCACGATCCCACTTTTTCTTTCAAAGATCATCTTATTATTTGTGCCCCGGATTTCGTACTCTCTCACATCCTTAAGCATCCTTAAGCATCTCCTTCTCCTGGAGAAAATAAAGAAAAGAAATAACTTTCCGTTCCATGTCTTTCTTCAGCTACAGTCGCATTTCTTTGCTCATCTTCAAAGCAAAAGTTCTTGAGTAATCTGACCTGGTTTCTGTTTCCCTACATCACCTTCTTGACGCACCCCACTTCGGCATCTTGGGCATCTAGCCCCTCCATTCCAATAGAATTGCTCTTGCCAAAACCACCAGCCTGCTCCATGTTGCTCAGTCCCGTGTTCCTGTTTCTCTCTTTATCTTCTTGATTTCTCAAGAACATTTCACGCTTGTAGACCAACATCACTTTCTTGAAATGCTTTTATTATGTTGATTAAAAATGCTTTTATTGTCATTTTTTTGTTATTATTATAATACATGTTGTACCGTGTTTTTCTTTTTCTTTTCAGTGTTCTTTATCGGATCTTTCTTATCTTGCTGATGTCTAAATGTTGGAGTGATCCAGTTTTAGATCTTCTCTTACTTCCATGTGAATTAACCCAGTGCCATGGCTTTTAAACACCATCTATACACTAAAGACCTAAAATATTTTATCTTCAATTCTTACTTCTCTCATAAGCTCTAGACTTTTATACTTAAGTCCATTTGAACCTCTAATAGAATCATGTCCCAAACAGAACTCCAGATCCTCCTGAAACCTTTTAGTTTCAGTCTACCGCATATCATAAACAGCAGCAGCATCTTCTCCATTGTTCAAATCAAAATCCTGAGTCACTCACGATTCTCCTTTTTTCTCTCACCATAATCCCCATGGTGATTTCATCACCTAGTCCCTGTTAGTTCTCCCTCCAAAATATATCCAAAATTTGCCCTTCTCTTCATGTTCATTGCCATGACCTTGACCCAAGCCACTATCATCTCTATGGCAGTAGATACCCCACTGCCATAACGTTAAATTGTACACTTGCTTTCTGCTCTCGTTCCCCGCAATCCATTCTCCACACATCACCAAAGCTATCTTATACAGCATCCCCCTGCTTGAAACTCTCTGATACCTGCTCCATTCAATGAATTTTTATAATACTCAACTCTTTATTGTGGTCCTACAAAGCCTACTTGTTCCTCAACTTAATTTCCTACCAAGTTCACCCTCTGTCACTATGGCTCAGCCATACTGGTTTTTTTTTTCCTTTTCCCTGAACACACTATGCTCCTTTAGGCTTCATGGCCTTTGTGCTCATTTGCTCACTATGCCACACTTCCTGTTCCCTCTGCCTGGAATTTTCTTGCCCTAGATCTTCATGTAGTTGAATTATTCTCATCTTTCAGGTCTTAGTTCAGTTGTTACCTTCTCCAAGATGGCTTCCCTAGCCATCCAAGCCCACCTGCTACACTCTATCATGTTATCCTCTTTCCTTTTCTTCTTAGCACTTATCACTATTTGCACTTATCACTATTTTCTTCTTAGCACTTATCACTCTTTACTTCACTGTATTATAAGTCCCTTAAGAGTGTGGACCATGATTTCTTTATTTATCACTCTATCCCCAGGGCCTGGTATAGACTAGGTAGACAACAAATAGTTATTATGAAGTCTTATTATCCCACAAGTACTATGCAAAATGCAACTAATTTAGTCACAAATATATTATAATTGCTAACATGGTAAAACCTCACATTATATGATATTTATCTCATACTTTTCATATCAGATATTTGATATGAATTATATCTATTCATAATTACTAGTTAAAATATAAAAATTATTTCTCCAAGCCTATATACTTCAAACCTGTTGTTGTTTTTTTCAGAGATAGAATTTCATAATTAGATACAAGGAATAAAATGATCAGTGCAGATGCAATTCTCGGATTTCAATTTTCAGTGCAAATTTCAATTTTCAATTTTGCTGGTCATTGTTTGCTGGACAACAATTCCAGAAGACAGCAATTCCATCTGATTGTGCTCCAAAAGACCAGGGCTTTTAGTGCCCATACCAGCAGTGCATTGGGCCCTTTACTGTCACCAAGACAACGTCATTGGAGACATTCCTCATATTCTAACTATTTCTCTTCTTTCTCAAGATTACTCGTTTATGACTTTTTAACACTCTATCAGGTGATCCATATTCAACTTTCTCCTATAAAATTTGCCAGGAGGGTAGAAAAGGGAAAACTTATGTGTTATTTTTTCTAGGTCCTTAAACCCCTTTGAGGATTGAATAAAGAATGGATCTTTATTGAATAAATATTACACATAGACACTCTGCTAGGTGTTGTGCATATTTTATCTCATTAAACTCTCCTAAAACAATCTTTCAAGAAAGGTATGGAGACTGACTCTGAGGGATCTTCAGATGCTCAGTCAACTCAGTGATTGTTGAGCATAGCTCTGCTTACTTCCAAAGTTCATACTCTTTTCACTCTACTCCCTAGGAATGAATGTGATAACAAAGAAATACCATTTTTTTAAAAAAATGTATTAGGTCAAATAGGAGGCCTTCTCTTGGCCACGTATATACTTTGATAATATGCTTGGTTTCACAATAATACCATCAAGGAATCTTCAAAATAGTATTCCCTTATTTTTCATAAAAGTCGTTTTATTCCAGAAGGACAACTCTAAAACGTTTTGAAGGTAAACTAATTTTCAGGGTTTTATCTCAGCATATTGTTGAAATATCTCATTTATATGTCAGTTTTCTTATACTTTCTCACACAGAAAACAAAAAACAGTTTTTGATTTTTTTTTCCTGGTTGAAATACATTTTAAACAGAAAAGAATCCTAACTTCCAACTCCATTGACCCTATGTAAACTCCTTAAGTTCAAAACTGATTTTAAGTTTGGCAGTTTCTATTGCTTGCAGTATAAAGGTGAGGGAAATCTAAGATTAGACCTTGGAGTGTAGAAAGATGTAACTGACAGACAACAGGAGATGTGTGCCCCAGCTCACTTTGATTGCAAAATGAAGGCTACCAACCTTGCATAAAGATATTTTTGAGGATTGTGGAATATTGCTGGAAAAAAATCCAAGTCTATGGTGAAAGTACTCATATATTATTTATATTAATTAATTTATATACATCCTGTACACTCCTTAATGCAGAATTGAAACATATGATCTGAAAATAATTGACATCAGAAACTTTCTGGAAAATTTTAAAGTTCTGTTTACAGAAAATGTATAATGTTTTCTAATAAAAATACGAAAATATTTAATACTATGGGTACTTGTTACAAGTACATAATAATTTCTACATTTACTTCTTAACCTCCTCTATCTCCCTTAAGAGTACACAGACATACAGTGATTTTTCTCTTCGTCAGAGAAAGTGCTACAATTTCTAAAGCTGCCCATTGAGTGCTTCTGAGCCATAGCCAAGAGCTATTTCAAAATGAGGACAGATTTCTTTTCTCCCAGGGGACAGACACCATGATGCTTCTTCAGCCCTGTATTCTAAGCCTTTTCTCCCTCAGATCTTGCCCAATATCAGGCATAAAAAGACACTTCTTCCACTATTAAAATGCTGACAGCAATCAAGGTGGAAGTAAGTCCATTTTTTATTCATTTCATGTTAAATTAAATCATCTGTAGTTCTGTAATGATGAATTTAGCCATTCACTTACAGAGAAACAAAAGAGATTTCAACCACTCTATTGGAAAAGAAACAACTACCAAAGTGTTCTCAGATATGGGTCAAGAACGGGTCATTGCGAATGCAGTTGAACATAATTATGACATACATTCATAATTCCTGGCATTGTCTCCATTCTCATCAAAGAGCATGCAAACAGAGTGCTTTAGATACCATTGGTTACAACCATTTCATCTGCCTGAGACTTCACTGTGTTGTTTCACGCCTGGCTTCCCCCTCCATCTTATTTGCATCTGCTAGAGTAAAACAACAGCGCGTTTTGTTCTTGTTTCAGAGTTTTCCCAATATAGTGCCTTTTTCCTATTTTCATAGGGCTTGAACGACGTGCAGATGAATTCTCACAACATCCCTTCAGACTTCCCACATGGATTCAAACACAGTATGCAATTATGTCATTTGTATCAGTACAGAGAAACCAAGAAAGGTTAACGTTCCAATGCTTTTAACGGAGATCTGTCCGCATCATACCATTTCAGTTTTCTGTGAGGAAAAAAAATGCAGTTATAGATGGTGATAAGAACTGAACCAAATAAGTCTGGATCATTTAGTGATATTGAGTCAAGCCTTGGCTGTCAGATTCTCCCTAATTTGCTACAATATGAGCACTCATGAAGGTACCAACATTCTTCTCCCCTATTTGGATTGTCTACCTATTTAACCTCCAGGGTGGGAGGGGAAGGTGTAGAAGGGAAAGTAATACATTTTGTATGCAAATTATTTGCTTTATAAAGAATAAGTGCTAATTGATAAGTTTCAAGAATCCCTAATATCAATCCCATTTTGAAATGAAAACAAGAAAAAAATATTTTAATAGTTCACCTCAACTACTATTTTAGTGTTTTTGTTTGTTAGTTTTGGTACATGTGTGTGTGTGAATTTTTTACTGGATTCATGCAGCCATTGCAGAATTCTCTCATCAGAATCAAGATTCCACTTTGCTGCTTGGAACAGGCCTATATTTAGCTAGGTGCAAGTGCATAAACATTTCTATAGCATTACTCTGTTCCCTGCCTATCAACTGCCATACCAGGGTTCCAGCAAGGATAAGACTTCACACAACGGAAGGCCAAGCAAACCTGTGGGCTGAGCAGAAGCCAGGGACTTACACAAAGGACAGTTGCCAGTGAGATACCAAGTTATGCAGCATGAAGGAACATGGATCTAAGATGAGAGATGAATGGGTAAAAAGAAGGATGGCAGACAGAATTCCTGTTCCATAAGCTGAGGATCAAGATCTAAGCAGCAGAGATGGAGACAGACACTTAGAGAGAGAGCATGTGGTGCCAAATCTAGGCACAGAGAGAATTGAGGTCAAAGGTAAGAATCCAGACAACTAAAGATGGTACCATCTTCAGCACACAAAAAGAAATGAGCTATCTAACCACAAAAAGCCATGGAGGAATCTTAAAGACCTATTAGTAAGTGAAAGAAGCCAATCTGAAAAGGCTACATATTTTATGATTCCAACTAGATGACATTCTGGAGAGGGCAAAACTATGGAGACAGTAAAAAGATCAGTGGTTGCCAGGGGTTAGGAGGGAGGGATGAATAGGCAGAGCACAGAGGATTTTTAGGGCAGGGAAACTATTCTGTATGATATTAAAATGGTAGATACATGTCATTATACATTTGTCAAAACGCATAGAATGTACAACACCAAGAGTGAGCTCTAATGCAAACTATGAACTTTGGGTGATAATGATGAGTCACTGTAAGTTCATCAGTTGTACCAAATATACCACTCTGGTGCGGAATGCTGATAGTGGGGGAGTCTGTGCATGTTTGTGTGTGTGTGGGGGGAGGGGTCAGGGGGTATACGGGAACCCTGTGCTTTCTGCTCCATTTTGTTGTGAACCTAAAACTGCTCTAAAAAATAAAATCTATTCCAAAAAAAAAAAAAAAAAACATGGTAGGTCAGAGCAGAACCAGCAGCAAGACTGCTTCAGCACTGCCCCAGAACATCAGACAAAAAGAATCCAAGCATGCCTTGCTGTCCAAGGCCGGGCCCAACCTTAGGGATAAATAAACAATATTAAACCTAGAGTTGGATGATGCTGTGGACTGAATTGTGTCCTCTCAAAATTCATATTTTGAAGCCTTTACTCCCAGTGTAATGGTATTTGGAGATGGGACCTTTAGGAGATAAGTAGGTTTAGATGAGGTCATGAGAGTGGGGCCCTCACGATGAGATTAGTGTCTTTATAAGACGAAACACCAGAGCTCGATCTCTCTCTCATTCTCTCTTTGACACATGAAGACACAGTGAGAAGGTGGCCATCTGAAAGCCAGGAAGAGAGCTCTCATCAGAAATCGACCTTGCTAGCACCCTGATCTCAGATTCCAGCCTCCAGAACAGTGAGAAAATAAATTTCTATTTCAGCCACTCTTTCTACGGTATTTTGTTATGCCAGCCTGAGCAGACTAAGATAGGTGATATATGCCTGGTCCTGCTTCTCCTGAACCAACCTCCCTAAAGACCAACCTAAAATTTGGACGGGTAGATGTTGACTCTACTCTTCAATCCTTGCAAAATTCTGGGCCTTTCTATCTTTGCTCCTGTAGCCAGATGCATTTAAATCTTTCACTAGGTGCAGAAGAAATTGCCGAAGGCAAGAGAAAGTATTTAGATATCTACAATGCAATTTGTTTTGTGAATGAGTACTATGTTACTCTGGATAAATACCTATTCTTCGGTATAAAAGACATGAAAAATCTTTAAGAATATAAAAGTAACTAAGGTGGTAAAGTACCCACAAGTCCCCTTGGTTCTTCTGTAAGTGCAAATGCAAAGGAAAATAGAGGAAATATGGATAAATATGTTCTAAAAAAAAAACCCAGTCATTTTATTTGTTTTTAAAACCCAGTCATTAAAATCATTTCAAAGGAGAGTTGCCTTCTGGCTTTTGTGTTCTTGGATTTCTTGAATAATTCCACGTTCATCATAGCCATTCCCCGCTTATTGTGTGTCTTATTTCCAGAGTAACACAGCCTCATTGTTTCAATCTATATTCAAAAGTTACCTTAGTGTTTTGTTTTGTTTTATTTTTGCTCTTCCCTCAAGGGACAGTGATTAGGATCTGGTGACATGCCCCAGGTAATGACACATTGAGGCTTTGTGAAGGCTCAATGACAAAGGTTTCCCTGCCCTTCTTGACGCTGGTGAGGAACCGGGGATCGGGGCGTGGGATCAAGCTCCTGCCTCTCTGAAGCAATCCATATGTACAAAGTAATGCAGTCACTCCCCGTGCTTTTGCTAGTCGCAGTAAGAAAATAAAACTCCAAAAATTCTTTTTTAATATGATGCCTAAGATGGCAATAACAATCATAGAAGCCAAAAATGTACTCAATTTCAATTACAGGAAATCTCAACATTTCCATAGGTATTAAAAGAAGGAAATCTGAGGACCCCCTAGCAGAGAAGGAGGGGTGGGAGAAATAACACTCAGGGGCAAAGGCAGAAGTTAGGAATCATATTGACCCCTAGGTGACCTTTTCTGTGGATATGATGTTACTAAAGTGCCATCCACAGCAGTTTGGCTGCCACAGCTCCTCCCAGCCCTACATCTGCTCGCCCGCAGGGCGCTTGGTCTCCAGAGGCACTCTGCCCTCCCAAGATATCCTGTTCTGGAGGGGACTATTCCTCCCCAGTCCTGCAATTCATTAAAATGACTTCTTGTAAGAGCGCCATGTATGGAGGGCCTACTAAATGCTAGATCCATTCTCTCATTTAATACTTAGAGCAAACTTCATTTCTCTGTATTTTCTTTACAGGACACAGTGATTCAGAGTTGGTAACTAACTTGGCTAAGGTCACAAAGTCAGCAAGGATGAGAGATGGAATTTGAACCCATACTACTCAAACCATAGCTCATTTAGCCAGAAGTGTGTGGTGCTGTGTTGGGGTTATAACTAGTAAGCAATTTGACACATTATTTTATACTAAAATAAGAATGCATGGCTATTATATATAACACAATGCCAATTTTATAAGGATTTTAAGATAAGACCTGGGACTTCAAAGAAATTTCTAGATGTGTTAGGCCACTATGGGCTATGTCCCACCTCCTCCTTCAGTTTCATCCTCCTGTTATTAGATGTTATTGGATTAAAAAGTGGAGAATATGCTCCTTCCATGCAAATACTTTCACAGCAGTCAGGATTTCACCTTTTATAAATGAATTTTCTGAAGACAAATGGAAGAAAGCATGCCAAACAAAAATGCGAAAGTTTGGACACAGAAGAATAAATAGTATCTAGAATTCTTTGTGTTTTGGTTGACATAAACTCCATAAACTTCATTCTTGTCTCACTGGGAATTAGATAAGACTACCAGGACAGCCATTCTGATGTGGATTTGAGTTGCCACTATGCTTAGGTTTGGAGGCATTCTAAGGTTCTGCCTACAACCTCCTTCTTCACCCGGTTTCAGGGAAGCATGCCACATGGCCCTAGCTCTGCTCCACAGCCATCCTGACCTTAGGAAACATCTCTCTATCTGGCTCCAAATATCCCTCCTGCAAGCCATTTCACAGTAACTCAACAGATGACTTTGCCATCTGAGAGCCAGCGACATGTGCTTGCAGATTCCTCCCCCGTGGTGCTTCCTTGTTGCAGCAGTCCTGGCACATGACTCATCCCTTTCCACGTTCTTCATTCCTTGGAACCATAACTACTCCCCCTACTACTATTTTAAGATGGGTTTACCTTCTAATCTAGATGAGTACAAGAAGCTAGTCTCCTGAGACTTCAAGTGGCCTCAATATCTGCTGACATCATCCAAGCAGAATTGCTATTTCATGACAATCCAGACCAGGCTGAGGCTATCACTACCTGGCAGGACTGATTTCCCAAGATAGGAAAATTTAGCAATCTTATGAGAAATCCTAGGGTTTTTACCCTAGGTTTCTGTGATCCAAACCGAAGTAAAAGCCTATTATGTACAGTAGACATAGAGTTTTAAAAATGGAGACAAGATCTTGGAACACATGTCTGAGCCACATGTCTCCAGAGGCACAAACTCCATTATCTCCTTTTCTCTTCTGTCCACTGTGCTCCCATCAAAATGTCCAGTCACTGAAACAGATCCTAAGGCAGTCTACAGGAAGTGGTGAATGAACAGTGAGCCTAAACCTCCCTGCCAAAATGAGAACTTATTGACTTAAATGAATCTCCCGTCAGTGAAGTGGGTGGGAGAGTTCCCAGGGCAGGCAGGCAGCTGCTGTTCTGTTTCCAACACCACCTTACAAACTAGGAAAGCTGGCAGCAAAATGGTTGGAATCACATGGCCTAATGCCATTCACCTGCTGTCTTTTTACCTTTGAAAACAGCTTCATTCCCCTCAGTAAAACAGTGAAAACAGTCTTTCAGTAACAAAGAATATATTTTAAAACGTATGGTGGAAATTATCCAAATATAGAGGTTTACAATCCTTTTTTTTCCTATTTTTGCTTTGTAGCAAATTTTATAATGAAAAACTGGAAAGAAATAACTCTTCACTGTCCCCATCCCTTTCCAAATGAATTTGCAAATCTTCTGGTCTGCCCTTCCGTCAAAAAATTACTAGTTTTGCAAGCCTGCAAGATATGACCCAAATTCACCCCATTCTGCCTCCAATCACAAAGGCATAATACCCTTTCATTTTTTAACCAAACATGACTTTGGTGTAGAAGTTCTTTATTTTGATACAAATCTCATTCTGCAAGAAAACATGAATAGTCGATATTTCCTCATGTATCATGCTGTTCATCTACAATAACCAATTTATTCAAAGAGATTTATTACCTTACCCCAGCCCACTGCTTAGCACTGACAAAGCTGATAAGAAATTCACTATATTTATGAAACTATAACCCTTTTGGTTAGGTAAAAAGGAAATACACATAAAGATGTGCCAAGAGTGTTTTCTTACGTAACTGAAGATGGGATCACAGGGTGTTGAAACTAACCAAGCCTCACTTAAGGAGCCATCTGCTGGCAAACCTGGCTGAGGGTCCCCTGGGCTCCTGCTTAAGAGCACTTGTATTAAGCAGAAATTGTATGTACAAAAATGCCAACTCCTTCATATCTTTGACAAGTATGTGTCAGTGTTAAGTTCCCATTAAATGCAAATTTGATCTTTTATAAAACCATGCTTAAAGCTAATATCACAGAGCATCAATTAGACTTGTGCATGCTTTTAGGAGGCTGAATAATTGCTTTCATTTAGAAGCTACCTGGTGATATGTATAAGACAGAAATTTCATCAAGTTTAATCAGAACACAAGTCAAACTCCATTCCCAAAATGTAAATAAAGCCATCCAAATAAAGTTCCAAATAAATAAAGTTCCAAAAGGAACTTGGTTCCTTTTTGTCTCTGAAGAATTCTGGACCTCGAAATCAGTAGTAACTGATTTATTCTGCAGGAATGTGATCTTTACAAGGCATGAGAAATGAGACATTTTGGAAAAGGGAGGATTGTACATCCTTTAAACTATATGTTCAAACCTTAAAATTTTAATCATAACATATTCTTATGTATTTCAATTACTCAAAGAACATACATTATTTAATTAGATTTTAATCTTCTCCTCCACTCTGCAAGGTATATAAAACAAGCATTTTCACTGAACAAAGGAAAAACACCTAAAGCTTAGAGAAGTTAAATGACTTTTTCAAAGTCACTTATCTTGTAAGTGGAAGACACAACATTGGAATCTTCAGACTCCACAAAAAGTGTTCTTTTTGTCAATAAAGGCTTTTGAAAATATACTTAGTTCACTGCTTTATAAAATAGAAGTTTCTCAAAATATTTAGAAATTTTCTTGATGAATCAAAATTTTTTATGAACAACTGACAAACTGAACTATGCAGTAATATGTTGCTATTTTCTGCTCTTTGGAGTATGAAAGATTGCTTTCCCCAATACTGTATAATTCCAGAATGCTGTGCTGTTCTAATCGGTGAGCTTTAGTTTTAAACTGACACTAAGAATCCCTAGAGTGTTACTGAGTCATGCAGAATTTAACTTGCCCTCACACTAAATGTCCTCCAAATACTAAAGTGTTTTAATGAATGTTTCTCTCCCTCTCCCATTGTTATCTGAGGACACTCTCACCATTGTTCAGGTGTCAGCAAGTTGTCCCATCACCATTTTTAATCCCCCAAATTACTTCCAATATCATCTTTTTCTGCTGTTTCTATTTGTCTCTGTCCTCTTTAGTCTTGCTAAGATTTAAGTTGTTACATTTAACATCCAGTGAGAGTGTTTCTTTCTTCAGTTTGATGAAACTAAATGGTGACATTGCATTTCCTATTACTTTTTTATCTTTACATCTATGGTTCTTTTCAGCAATTTTTTTCACTGTTCACACTTAGAACATACATATTTTTTTTGCTTTTTAGATTTAAATTCATGGTTGCTTAAAACTGATTACAAATAAGGGGGGATGTTGCTGTTCTAAATGGAACAAATTATTTGGAACATATAATACTTAAATTGTCACTGAATTGACAAAATGAAAGAAAGTGATGGCTTTCAGTGTGGTAGAGGAAGTAACTCAAAGGATATTTTGGATCCCTTTGGTTCCTGACATGGAGAATAGGGACTATCTATAGCGGAATAACGGGATCATGGATTGTTATGGAGTAAACAGCTTTAGTGACCATCTGAATTAGGCCTGAAGTTCTCAACCTCTTTTTCTAAATCCACGTAGAAGATGATCCTCACAAGCATGAAATACTTCTCAAATTTATTCCTGGCAAATAAGCTACAAATCTATCCTTTGTTCTTGAACTCAAAATTAGCATATAGTAATGAAAATTGGTGTGAATGATATTATTCTAGGGATAGCCACCCTAAAATAATATATAAATCCTTGGCAAATTTGGCACTTTATCTACCATTAGAAACAAATTAATCTCACAACACATTACATTAACATTTATATAGCAAAGCGTCAGAGATGAGAGACCAAGTCTTTACGCAGAAATCAGGTTCCAGAGAGGTAGAGCGACTTATCTAAGAGCACACAGTAGGTGGTGGTAGTGCCGAGGTTGGAGACCACATCTTTAAGTCTACTGATGTTCAGAGCATGTTGTGCTGTCTCACAACTAAAATGTAAGACCATGACGTATAAAAACACTGCAGAAAGCCAACACAATGATTTTCAAACTGCACTATAATATTGGAGCAGAATATTATATTTCTTAATAATGTAAGCTGTAATAATTATCAAAAAGTATTAATAGTGATAAGTTAACAGCCAATGAGAAATTTCTGGCACGTAAAAATTACCTAAAGGACAAAACAAGAAATCCACGAAAGACTTTTAAAGTAGAACTAGTTAGCACATTTGCTGTCACAAACATCCTATTTCTATGCCATATTAGTAAAAATAGGTTCCAAAGCAATAGCACCATAATAACCAATAAATATGTATGTGATGCAAGATGTAATTTTGATACTGAACAAAGTCATTTCCAGTTAGCTTGTATCTACATGCTCCAAGTAGCAGGTGAAAAAGTAAACCTGTCTTCATGCAATTATTTTGTGTATCTGGCATAATTCCTTTTTAACTGGATTGGCTGATAGAGTTGGAGTCAAGTGGAGCCCTTGCCCTTTAGGCACTTATAGTCTAAAGCAGACATCATCACTGGTACTGACAGTCACTCATGAACTAAAGAATGTACCTCAGTTACGTTGTTAGGAAAGTTAGTATGAATTTTATCACAAAGCTTTGTAAAATCAATCCAAAGAGAAAATGTGAAAATATACTACAGATTTGTCTTAGTCAGAGCAGGATGCTATAACAAAATACTATACACTGAGTGGCTTAAACAACAGACATTTATTTCTCTCAGTTCTGGAAGCCTACATGGTCAGGTTCTGGTGATAGCCCTCTTCTTGGCTTTCAGACTGGTGCCTTCTTGCTGGATCCTCACAAGACGGAGAGAAAGAGAAAGCTCCCTCTGGGTCTCTTCTTATAAGGGCACTGATCCCATCATGAGCACTCCCCACTCTCATGACCTCATCTAAACCTAATCATCTCCCAAAGGCCTCATATCCTAATAATATCATATTGGGGGATTAGAGCTTCAACCTACGAATTTTGAGGGGACATAAACATTCAGTCCATAAAAATATGCAAGTGTTAGGTTTTGTGATTTAATGGCAGAAGTAGATTTTATCAGTCTAATTGGTATATTTGTAGTATGTTTTAAAAAACATATATATTCAAAAACACTACTTATGATTCAGTAGAATATTCTTGGTTTTCCTTACACATGATTTTAATTCCGTTAGGCTAACTGCAGACAAACTGCTTGTCAGATACATGAAATATCTCATCCATTTCACACACGGTTCACTTATCTGCAGTGATAAAACTGTATTCCACATGTTCTTTAGGGGCGAAAAAAATCACATCCTATTCTTCACTTGATCCTGAACCACCTCCTCTATGCTCTGTCAAAGCCTCTTACCCTTTATGGATGATGATGCAGATTATATATATATTACATCATAAAACAAGATGCACTTGACTTGAAACCATTCTGGCATCAAAGCAATGTTTAATGCTACCCACTTATCTGCTCTTTTGACATAGGATAGACAAATCCTCTACATAAGCCCAGCCCCCTTTTAAAGTACAGCAAACCAATGAGCTACTGGAAAACAACCAGGATAGATCAACGAAACTGATGTTGTCAATAAGGAACTTGTGGTTTGTCTTGAAGATCTTGGAAGAAAAAAACCCACCAAATTGAGAGATAGTCACAGACTGTAACGGTTGTTTGAATTGTACATTCACCTTGTAAAGAATAAAACAATCTTTAGACATGCAAATAAACATTTTCTCCAAAAGTAAAAGGCAAATCTAGTAAAGAGAGTTGAAGAGGAATGGTTAAAGAATTTTTGGAAAACAGATTCATTTTTAGCAAGCTTTTTCTCTTAATGCACATTAGGGAATTCAGAATGTACTTAGTATAAATAGATTTAAATGTAGAATGATTTCGAGTCCCAAATGTGCAGCTAAAATATTTAATGCTTCACAGACTATATATGTCATGTACTTTGAACTTACAGGACAACCATCAGCAAACAATTATTAGCCATCTGTCTGGGGGGGAAAAAAGAAAAACATCTAGACTATTCAATTTGTTAAAGATATGAATTTATTTTACGAAGAGTTGAGGCTAATTGAGGATGTTAAATAAGTGATAAGAAGAATATGAGTCTCAATTAAACCATTTTGTTCCAAAGTTCAGTAGAATAGTTTTTTTGTTTGTTTGTTTGTTTGTTTGTTTTGCTGAAGAAGATTCTCCTTGAGCTAACATCAGTTGCCAGTCTTCCTCTACTTTGTTTGTGGGTCACTGCCACAGCATGGCCACTGATGAGTCATGTAGGTCCACGCCCAGGAACTGAACCTGGGCCGCCAAAATAGAGCATACCAAACTTAACCACTAGGCCAAGGGGCCAGCCCAAGAATAGATTTTATTTAAATATTAGCTTAATACTCTATTAAATTGTGTTAATCTGATTATGAAAAGGAAATAAAAAACTATCTCTGCATAGAAACGTGAGAAATTTAATTATAGTTACATGAAGTAATTTAAAGAATATTCACAAAAATGGACATGTTAGAAAATAAGCCTCTATTTTAAATACTTTTGAATTCCAAATTCCAAACTTAATATAAATCTCAATATATTAATGAAATTTGAGGAATAGCAGATCTGAATTATACAGTATTTTAAAGGCATGAATTTTATAATTATTTTCAAATATACACAACAAAACTAAAATGTCAATTAACCTCATATAGATAGTTCATACAGATTCTATTTTTAATCATCAGATTCATTTCCTATACATTATACTTAAGTTCACAAATTGTTCAGTAACGTGTATTTCAAAAATATTTAAGAAACTTTAATTTCAAAGTTCAAACATCACTCAATTCCAGGTTTATTAATCTATCTCTTTATGGGAGGATATTTCCAAGCAAAACAGGACAAACCTCACCCCTGCCAAAGTGTCTAAATCTAAAATTAATTTAGATTCTAGGAATTGATATTGATGTGGTTTTGCTTTCAAGAGTATAAACTCCAAGAGGGTATTTTTGTCTGTTTTGCTCACTGATACCTCTCCAGCACGTAAAATAACACTGAGCACATGATGTCCTCAAGTCTTTGTTGAATGTTGAATGGATGTATTGTATTCCCAGTTCTACTCCTAGAAAGAGTCTGTTATTCCTTTCTCTGGTAGAGTTAGGCTCGCAGGAGAGAGGCTCTACAATTTGACTTTTCCAGACTTGTCTCCATCTCAAAGTTAGTATTTTCTCAAATAATTATGTGCTGTTATTTTTAGAAATAAGATTATATTGTACAATGTTGCTTTTAATCATGTTGAATTGCAGGATCTTTTAGAATGTGTAAAGTCACTTGGGTATACTTAATGAAAAAAGCTCCTTGCTAAGCTTTCTCCGCAAGGAAGTTAACTGGCTAAGTGCAAATGTTCCAATTTATTCAGTGTAACCAGGAGACTGATGTGAACTGGAAATTTTAAAATGTTCCAAGGATTAGCATTTCAAAAAGACACATTACTAAATCCTTTTCTTAAAACTCCTCACACTCAATTTACTCTGAGAACATTTCTCAAACATTAGCAGAAATAAAATGTTTCAAAAGATAAACTAAGGAAAATCACGTAGATTAGAAAAAGTTGCTCTTCTTAGCATAGCCACTGACAGAAGTTAATAAGTATAACACTGCATGCAGTTCACCTCTTTCAAGGCAATATATTTCGGAACTCATATAAGAGAGATCAGATTAAGCGTTTTGCTATCTATTATCCAGAAATAATCCATCACTTTTTATTTTACAGAAACTATGTTTAGAGATGGTATATACATTCTTCAGCTGGACTTGTAGTCCTGGATCTGTCAGATGAAGCAAAGACCTAAAATATGTTTGGGTGTAAAGGGATGTCTTTACACTTCCTTTTAATCTTTTTAAAACTCTATTTTTACTTATGTTTTAAAAAAATACATGTTTGTTGTTAAAAAAAATGCAAACATAAACAAAATGTGTGAGTTAGAAATTGAAAATACCCAAACTCAAAAATTAATGACTATGAACAGGAATGAACATACTTTCTATTTTCTTACTCTGAATATACTAAAGTATGTGTGTTGTGTATTTAGATAGATAGCTACGCATGTATATTTTTACAGAAATGTAATCATACCAAATGTAGTGTTCTATGTTGTGTCCTTTTTTTGTCTAACAACATATCTTGTAAGCCTTCCCATAGCATATCTTGTAATCCTTCAGTATAAGTAGATAAATCTCATTTTGTAAAATAGCAGCATAATATTTTATGACTATATTATAAAATATTTATCTAATACCAGACTGATAGACGTAAGTTTTGGGTTTTTTTCCCTCTTACAAGCAAACATGGTGCCAATAGACTTGTTTGACATAGGGTTGCCACAAACCTTCAGTTTGTAAAAACACAATATCTGCAAAATGCAATAAAGTAAAGTACAATAAAACAGGGAATGCCTATATACAACATAAATATTTCCAAAGACGGGAAAGTAGCCTCAAACTACTTAGCACTATCCCAACTTGAGTTTAGATTTTTACACTAAAATGGTAGAGATAGATAGATAGACAGACAGACAGACAGACATTTATGCTATATATACCATGCCACTAGTACGCCTGCACTGGTTTGTACAAATGAATATCAGTTCTGCACTTACGTTTTCTTTTATTTCTTTTATGGTTTAAATTTTTACATTTAAGTTTTTCATCCACATGAAATTTATTTAGTATAAGGAGTAAGATAGGGAATATAACCCAACCCCTCCAAGGCTAAATAATTATTATTCTATTATTACCTATTAAATAAACCATTTTACTCCAGTGACATGAAATGCAATCTTTGTTTTGTATGAACTGTACAGATATTTCAGTGTAAGAGTGTTCCGGGAAACAAAGCAGCTACTGCAAAGGCTCTAGTGGAGAATGCCTGGAGTGTTCAGGGAACAGCAAAGAAGCCAGTGTGGCTGGAGAGAAGTGAGCTAGAGCAAGAGGACCTCATCTCCTGGGCAGTGGGAGAACCCACATCATACAGGGCCTCCTAAACTGCTTTGCATCTGAAGGTATTTTACTAATTTCCTTTGTTTGGTCATTTGTTTGTTGGTAGCTAGGGATGGGTACAGAGTTTTTAAAGTTGCACAGTTTATCTCTTCATTATTTGCTCATTAAAGTTGTCTTTCCTTTTTAGATCAATATTGATCATTTATTTTTTCAAAAACACCTATTTTATCTAGAATTTTTCCCAAATTTATTAATATGAACAGGCACAAATAAATCCCTTAATATTTAAAGTATATTTTTCCCCTCAATTCATAGGTAATGCTTTTTCTTATTCTTATTTATACTTCTTTTTCCCTTTTTTCTTTGTTAAGCTATTTAGTAGTTTACTTTTTTTCAACAGGATTTTTGCATCAAACCAGCTTTTGGATTTATCTACGTCATTGTTTTCCTTTTTTCTAATTCATTAATTTCTACTTTTATTTTAACAATTATTTTTCTCTGTATTCTTTGAGTTTTTCTTTTCCTAATTTCTTACGTTTGATATTTAAGTGATTCATTTTTATTCTTTAATGTTTAATAAGTTAAATGTTTACTTCCTGGAATTTTCCTCTGGGTAAATTCCTAGCCATGTCTTATATGTTTTGATTTATAATGTGGATCTTTATTTTCTAGAAATTCTATAATTTGTTTTGATCTTTTATTTTACCTAAGAATTGAATTGTGTAGGAGGAGAGAGGTTTGATTGTATGTTTATGTGTGTGTTTTTCTACTGGCTTCAGTTTTTTTGGTTTCTATTTTTGCTATAACTTCCTGCTTTATTTCTTTTTGTCAAAAATGTGGTTTTTACTCCTATTATTTCTTAAAGTCTTTAGGTTTTACATTTGTGATCAATATGAGATTCTTTAAAATATTTTAATAGGTACATTTACACTTAATAGTAAACCTGAATTTAGCATTTGGAATCTATTCAAAATATTTTTTCACTCTTTCTCTGAACTGATAAAAATCATAGGATAAACTAAAATCACAACTTATCATTCACAGAATAAATTGAAATCATTACTTGGCATTGACACATTGATCCTATCAATGCAATCAAACCCATTCAACCAATCCAACTGAGCCCCAACAATGTGTCAGGCTCTGTGCTAAATACATGAGATAGAATCATAAGTGAACCCTAACCCCTTCTCTCTCACTGGACATGATTTAGTGAGTAAGAAAATAGTGGGAAATTACAAAAAAAAACAGAGGGTCACACATATAAGGTCTGGTGAGAACATAATAGGGAGAAATGAATTCTGAGAGGAGGATCAATGAAGGCAATAGAGAATCCTTGCCTTTATCTAACAGGGTCTCCAACATGTGTTGCTCAACATGTTAGCCCATGACCGAGATCAAAAAAGACAAGGATTGTCATAATATACAAATGGAGTCTCAAAATACCATGAAGTCTGTGCTATAGATGTCATGGTTTGTATCATAAACCCAAAGTTGGCAATATTTCATTACACATCTTCCAATACAGATTTTCTGGAAAGACTTACTGAACTATTTCTCAGATAATAGCAACCCCCTACCCTGCTTCAACTCACACAATTGAAAAAGATATGTCTTAAGGGAATTTATATTTGAAAGCATGAATCTCTGAGGCCATACTAGAAGCTAGTGAGAAAAAGATGGTTCAAAAGGGAAAATAAGTTTTTATAAAACAAAATGGGACATTTCTCTTATTATTAAAACATGCCATGGAACTCTAGGGATTGTGGTGCTCAGGTGCAGAATAATGAGGCTTGATTTGGCAATGGAAAATTCTGTGAAGAGTCCAATAATATGTTATGCTTCATTAATATAAAATTTTTACATTTATACTGTGATTTTTACCCTTTATTATCCCAAAATGCTTTATTAACTGAAGCTACTATGAAGAAAATCTTGCCACCACCTTGGGAAAAGTTCCTAGTGATATGTTTTTAAATTGAAATATCAGAAACAAATTTGTTTAAGGAAGGGAGAACAAAATGATACCTAAATGGAAGTTTCAGAACTATCTAAAGCTAGCAAATCTTGGCATCATCACATTTTAAGTTTATTTATTTTATTTATTTCATTTATTTGCACTGAGAGTAAGGAAAGAGGACTGGCCTGAGGTGATGGTTTAGCAGTGCATCTGGGTGTTCTCCCTTCTGCCTGGCAAAATCCTTGAGTGACAGTCTCTGGAAAACCAGATGTAGAACTACTACCCAACACTTTATACAATCTTCACGGAACAGAGAGGTGAGCAGCTCTTTAGTCTGCCCAATCTCCTGCCCCTGAGAAGTATGATTGAATTCTCACCAGCCCCCTTCTCTTCTCCCTAAGGTTTCTCTGATGCTCCTAAAGGAAGAAATGTGGAGACAGAACAGGGATGACAGCAGAGTCTTTTCCTTTTCCCTTGGCACACTAGTAAAGGGGAGATCTCTCACTCAGACAGAAACACACGTTCCATGAACTGAAGTTGGTGTTCCCTCTTCTAGTTCTGAGCAGCCAGAGTCAGGGAGTCACACTAGTGTTCTCGGTTTGGGGTTCACTGAAGAATGCATGGGCTATTTCCAAAGGAGCCTTCCCCAGGATAGAAGCAGCAGCCTCCTCCCTAACAGGTTGTCAGGGAAGCTGCTGGCCAACAGTCAGTGATTGCAGGCAAGTGTTGTCAGAAGAAGCGGATTGAGTCTCTCTGCCCTGACAATGTAACTGTGACCATGTCACGGTTCTATTTTGATCACATCTGTAGGCTTCTATCTTGAAGCAGGGTAACATATAAAATGCTTTTTAAACAAAGCAAATGTAAATTTTTATTCATCAAAAAAGCAGGAGATCAGACTTGATCGCTAAAGGCACATTACTGCCACAGAACTCTAATTCTTCCAGACCTTGGGTGAGCTCTCTCTAATATGTGGTCTCCAATACCCACATCCTCAGAACCTAAAAGTATTTTCTAGGTTGACTTTTTTTTTCTTCCAATAGTGTAGGAGCATGGACTCTCAAGCTTATGAGTTGGGTGATCCTGGGCAAATTACCTAATCACTCTTTGCCTACACATCCCCATCCGTAAAATGGGGAAAATAATCATACTTGTTTCATAGGTTTACAAGGAAAGTGCTTAGAATTATACTTCAAACCTAGAACGTACTTTATATAAACTGTTATTAGCATCAGTCGAATTATTCAAGGTATAATCAGATACAAAATTTTGAAAATACAAAACAACAAACTTTAAAAAAAGATTAAAAACCAAACAAACAACCAAATCAGCACTTTACAAATTTGCATATTTAAAAGCAAGATGCTTAGCATTTTATCATACCCATTTCCCTTAATATTCTAATGGAAGCATTTTCTCCTGTCATTAATATTTTCAACAATGGTTTTATTACAGTCTCTCATATGAGAATATACTGTGACGTATTTAAATTCCCCTGTTTAAGAAACAGGCTGTTTCCAATCTTTATTCTTTGCAAAATCCTAGGATAAATATCCTTGTGTGCAAGCATTGGACTAAATAATTGATTGTTATTTCCTCAGGATATGTTCCACGAATGGCCTCTCTTGGTCAGTAGGAATTAACATCCTACTCTCTATATGTAGGGCTCTCTATATGTGACTCCCAATTGCTTTCCCAAAGGGTTATCCTAATCTGCACTTCTACCGGTGGAATATGAGGATCCTTGTCAAACTGCACCTTATTCACCATTGAATGTTACCTTAAAATGATCTTTGCCAATTTGATAGGTAAAAACATATGTTAATTTGAATATCTTTGCTTACAGTGAGATCAAATTTTGTTTTCTCTTAGTTAATAAATTTTATATTTCTTCTGTGAATTGTCTGTTCACTTCTTTTGACCATCTTTTTTATTACAGTATTTGTTTTATTATGGTATTGTTTTATTATATAACCCTTTGTCATATTTTGACAAATTTTTCCTCACCACTTCTGCTCATCTCTTACTTTTGTCTCCAGTGATATTTTATTCATTCAACAGGTATTTACTGAGCACCAACTATATGCTGGTCACTGCTCCAGGCTCTGGGGAAACAAGACAGTGCTCTCTGCAAACCAAGAAGACAAAGAAGTCTTTGATCTCATAGAACCTACAGTCTAGTCAGGGAGACGGATATAAACTAAGAAAACAAACAAGTAAATAATACAATAAATAATGTAATAAAATTGATATGCAGATGGTATTGATCATTTTCAACCTTCCAGAATACCACAATATATGCGTCATTCATTATTCTAAAGTTTAGGAAGTGCTTCTCAAAGTACTGAAACTAGAGGGTTTTTCTTGAGAGGTTACAGGATAATAAAAGCCTCTCTTTTCTTCTCAAAAGAGCCTTCTCATCTCTAGCTACACATTAGAAGTACAAGCTTTTTAAATGTCTGTGCCTGCCCGCCCCTCCTACCCCATGAATTGGTCTTGGGTGAGGGCTAGGCATAGATATTTTTTTAAAGCTTGTCAGGTGATTCTCATGTGAATCCAGTGTTGAGAATAAAATTACTTACTACTGCCTTCCTGCTCTCTCTACTTGAATACAAAGAGACAAAGACCTGGCTTTTTTGTGTGTGTGTGTGTGTGTGAGGAAGATCAGCCCTGTGCTAACATCTGCCAATCCTCCTCTTTTTTTGCTGAGGAAGACTGGCCCTGGGCTAACATCCGTGCCCATCTTCCTCCACTTTATATGGGACGCCGCCACAGCACGGCTTGCCAAATGGTGCATCGGCGCGTGCCTGGGATCCGAACTGGCGAACCCCAGGCCACCACAGCGGAGCATGCGCACTTAACTGCTTGTGCCACGGGGCCAGCCCAAGATCTGGCTTTTATGTTAAAACTAAAGACACTAATCTAGGTCACCTTGGGATGGTGATGAGAGACACAACTCTCTTCATTACTGGATAAAACCTAGATGACTGGAAATCAGACCTCCAATTGTCTGCTAACAGTTAAAGGGAAGGATTTTGGGATTATGAATAATACCATAACTGAAGATAAAACTAAGAGAGACACACTGGGCAGTGTGAAGGAAAACGGAATAGCAATGAAAGGTGTATATACACCACGGAAGATTGTATTAGTCAGGATAGGACTATATGACAGCATTCATGATAACCAGAAATCCTGATTCTTAGTGGTTTAAAACTACGTAAGTATATTTCCTGCTCAAGGTAAATATCCTACAAAAGTTGGCAAGGAGCTGTACTTCACAGTCAAACTCAGAATTTTGGGCTAACACATGAATTTAAATGCAAAGAAATAAAAGAAAATGAAAATCAAAGTACCATATCTTTCTAAGTTAGGCTCATGCCAATAAAATTACTGCTTTTTGCTCTACATTCTCAAAAAGAATGGTAGCTGGTAGCTACTCTGGTACCTGAGTTGAAGTGCCTTATGAACATTTATTATTACTAATGGTCAGATTATACCTAGTTCAAGGCAAAATTAGGCTTATAATTCTCCATCCAAAGCTGAATTCATCAACATAGAGGAAGAAAATAAATATGAATTAATGAGTTTATATATTTTAATACACTGTGCCCCTGCCCTCCAGGGATATGGTTTAAGAATTTGACCACTCAGATTAGCAACTTCTCCTCACATCTGGATGGGTATAAGGGCAGCTGGTGGATGGAGTTAAGAAAGAAAGTAGAGACACAAAGCTGTTTACTGCTGCTACATGGTTCTTGACCATTGTGAATAATGAAGTGGCATGGAGTGTATTCGAGTTTTCTAAACTGCTTTAGTGTAGTGTAGCGTGTGGAGAAGAATCACAAGACCCCATAAAGTCAAGAAGCAAAAGGTGTCACTCCTCCAAAAGAAACCATCAGGAAATACTGACAGAAGTATTTTTTAATATCATCATCTGATACATGTTGACTCAGGTAAAAGTTGTTGTATGGGGCATCAGCTCAGTTGATTGAATGCCATGTTCCTAAAAAATCAGTCAACAGGGAGATACAAAGAAACCTCTTTCCCAAATCCATATGTAACCATCTACCTCTTGGAAATAAGAGAGGATGATATGAAAGAAGTTAGATGGATCCGTTCAAATGCTTCCCCACTGTCAGGAAAGGAAGTCAGAGTACCAGCCTCTTTTAATCTTAAAAACAACACTCCAGGAATAAAATACTAGTCCTTCCCCAACTTCCACTATGTTCTTGAAATACTCTGCTGTGAGAAAATTCACTATTGAGCAATTTAAGACTATGTAGAAATGGGTTTTGGGAATTGATGATATGAGGGGACATATGAAAGCCCTATAAATATTTTTACATTAACCAAAATAAAAGGAAAATGTAGTAGATTAAATAGAATAGCAAGGAGATGTTATATATCTTGAAATAAATAATAATTAATACTTTACAATTAAATTCCATTTTCTTTTCCTTCCTTGCTGGAGCTGATTCAGGATCTTCTGCTCCCCTTGCTTTAGTGAGATACTTATAAATTGTTTTCCTATTGTTTAGTTTATAAATATACTGAAAAGGAGTCTGGTCCGTTATAAAAAGTTCAAAGTCTTTCTGCTCTTATGACCTAAATTGTTGAGTTCTGCTTCCAGAAATCCAAGAAAACCAAAATAATTTGTGTACTTGACATGAAGAGAGGAAGGGGGAAAAAGCAACAAAACAAAAATTATGGGTAATCTTGTAACTTTTTCAGTGTATTACAGAGGAGATCTTATCAAGGCCTAACCCTACCCCTAACATGCCAAGACCAAGAGACAGAGTTATTCAGAATTAGCTTCACCTGTGAACCTTACCAAGCCCATATAAATTAGGACACAGCAAAAGACTTTGTCCTGGCTCTATGGAAACATCGGACACTTTTTAACTGCTTTCTACCTAACAGAGAAGGTTTAGGATTATTTGCTTGATCTTCCTATATCTCTCTGAAGGCAACATTGCAAAATTCTCTACCATGCATTGCTCACCACCATTGTTTTATCTATCTTTACGCTAGAGAGCCGAAAAAAAATGCCCTACTCCTCAATGTGATGGTATTTGAAGAGGGGAGGGGGCATTGGGGAGTAATTAGGTTGTGAGGGTGGAGCCCTCATGTTGGGATTAGTGCCCCTATAAGAAAAGGCATGAGAGTCACTCTCTCTCTCTCTCTCTCTCTCTCTCCACTTGCCATGTGAGGACATAGAAAAAAGATGGCCATCTACAAGCCAGGAAGAAAGACTTCACCAGGAACTTAATTGGTCAGCACCTTGATCTTGGACTTCCCAGCCTCCAGAACCATGAGAAATAAATTTCTGTTTTTTAAACCACTCAGTCAATGGTATTTTATTACAATAGCCTAAGTAGACCGAGACACTGCCCCAGAATGATAATTTATCTTTCATAGTTTAATGTAATGTGGACAATTCTAGTATGTTTCTAAGAGTTACTATTTTTTCTTCTTATTCAGGACCTGGGACACTATATGGTTATATAGAGGAGAAGCAACAGGACGATCCTCCACCCATGATTTCTCCCTTGCACTTTTCCCAGGCTTATTTTCTCTGCCAAGTCTCATCCCCCCTCCCAACTTTCCACCACAAAATTGCTTCAAAATCCATATCTACTAAAACTGAAATTCTCCATGTTGAGGAAGCACTATTTGAACAAAATTTTCAAGGGAAATAAACTTGTATGAGGACAGACTAAATTAAGAAACTACAACTCAAAAATCTGTTATGGTATTTTTTCTATTATGCATATGGCACTGTACATTAATAAGGTAAAATTTAATTTAACAGAATTTTCCTCAAATGGAAGCATTTGTTCTTTCCCTAGCTTTAAACAGACTTCAAAATTATGACTGCTTCCTTTTCAGTGTTATGTTTGAGACGATGAGGATGTGAAAATGATCTCACATTTTGATTTTAGAAGAAAAATTATTATAGAAAGCCCTGTAGCCTGCTTGTCTAAGGCTTTCTCAGACACAGTTTGGTGAGCATAAACATGTTAGAGACATGATCTCCTTTGGGGCTGGACCTCATTACCAACCCTAGGGAGAAATGGACTATTTTAGGATATTTCTATGTGGTTCTGATCTATGCTGCTACGCTAACTTTGGTGCCTTAGTTCTCTCTCTTCAAAGGGAAATCTGAGCCTCAAAGGACTTCAGTGTTGTTCTCATGTTTCAGGAGTTCTTGGGACAATAATATCCAAGCTGGGCCTATAGTGGCATTCCTAGGCAAGCTTAGAGATGGTCTGAAGCACAAGTTGGAAGCTCACAAAATTAACATGTATTTAT
The DNA here is from genome assembly GCF_020826845.1 of Diceros bicornis minor. NCBI lineage: Eukaryota > Metazoa > Chordata > Mammalia > Perissodactyla > Rhinocerotidae > Diceros > Diceros bicornis. Next base: position 32,825,311 of record NC_080762.1, read on the forward strand.
TAAAGACCTATTGTGTTTCCCCCACAATGTTTTTTCTCTTTTCTATTTATAGGTTAATGCTCAGTTTACCAATTCATAGCTTCATTTTTCTTCAAAGGTAAATATTTAAGTGAAATGAATTGGGTATTCTTCTTCTTCTAGTAAAATAAAGCAGCATAATTGGAACCTCTCATCCCCTTGCAAGAATCTCAGAGCTTATAAATCAGCATTACTGCTAATCATTTCAAACTTTAAGGGCTACCATTATGTTTGCATCTGTATGTTTCTTTATGTTTGTTTTCCGTGTGTTTAAAGTGCTAATGACATTCATTGCTTTTGAGATTTATCAGATTAACACCTCTGTAACAGTTTATGGTATTACATTTTACAAGATTCACTTAATATAATTTTAATTATCACTGAAAAATGGCTTCTAGTCATAAAAGCACTTTAAAAATTACAAGCTAAACCCCCCTAAATTAAAAGTTAGAGCTGTGCTGTTAATAACAATTTTAAAAAATGAGAGCATCGCATGGCACAATAGCTCAAAATTGAAATATTCATATTTTAAATAACAAAAATACATTTAGAAACATAAAACTGCCAAAGAAAACGGGTTCTTTGTGATAATATTTTACAGCATTGTAGAAAATTACTGGTGTGACAATTATAGGTTATTAGCAATGTGTGTTATTTCAAGAAACAAGATTTAGTTTGGAATCTTGGCATTCTATCACCATATGGTGTCTCCAAAATATTATAATGTGATGGTGAAAACAGTGCAATAACCCATTCAATGTTAAGCACCATGAAGATTGTACTTGCATAAAAGATAGACCTAATTTTGAATTATCTGCAAATAGAAACAATAAAAGTTTTAAATAATGACTAAGGAACCAATATTGCCAAGGATCTCCAAAAATTTTGTGCAATTTTTAACTTCTAGAAACTTCATTTCAGAGGGTATGATAAACAAAAGTATCAACTCTTTATTCCAATCAAAACCACTACATAAATTAGGACATTTATTATTTCACACAACTATTTCTTCCTCCCTAAACATATAGGATTCCTACCTCTTTAATTTTGCTTAAACTACTTCTCCTACCTCTTACTAGGATGTTTTCTACATTTCTAAATAATCTCCTACTACCCACCTCAATTTGTATTAGGTCTTATATTACTTTCAAGACATTGTTCAAGTCTGAGAGTTATAAAAATATCCAAGATTATACATAATTCTTGTCTAGGGTCAGACAAGTAATGGGTCCTGAAAGGTTGGACAACAATGGCAGGGATTGAGAACATTAGTAACTTAAAGCATGAGATCATGGTCCAAAGGCAGATATGAATTTGGAGATTAGTTAAGCAGGGGGAAAATAGATATGACCAAAGCATGACTAGCCAACATTTCTATACCTTATCGGGCATCCATTCAAGCCAGGGTGGTGGGCAACAGCAAAAAGAACAGGGAGACAAGTGGCTAGCATTTGGAAATCTGGCAACAGATATTGGAAAATCAGCTGAGAAGTTGGTTCAAGGACAAGGAATTCATTCTCTTGGGCGGTCTGAGGTAGAGGTGGGGCAGCAGGTAGGGACTCATCCCCAGAAGCCCAGTGGAATCTCTATTGCAGGAAACTTAAGGTGTAAGGCAAGAATTTACTCTCAGATTCACAAAACAGGAACTCAGATAATGGGTGAGGTACTGAGGTCAGAGTGGAGGCAAACACCCTAAGAACCAAATTGGCCAAAGGCCTTGGGCAGAAGTCATCCTACTCTGGGAGTCAGGAACCTCAGCCATCAACAGGAGAAAAGTGGCCCTCAACCCATTGAAAAGCTGACTCCCCCATGAAAAAATAAGGACGTAAAACACAGAAATTTCCATGCAGTTTCAGGAGATTCTTGGCATTTATGAAGTCCATCTGTGGATTCTTTGGTGGTACATGGATCACTTTCAAAAACAACTGAGTCTCAAGATATGGAATTGAAGCCTGAAAGACCAGGGCCCTACTTCTCTATGGAGCTTTCCACCCAGTCCAGCTTTGACTTCTGAACTCTTGTAAATAGTTACTATTTCTCTCACTTATTTGACATTTAGAATATGCTACCAGTGTGTGGTTTTAAAAATATATTTATGTTTATGATCTTCCTCTCCTCTGAGGTCTGGGACAATACTTTAAATCTCTTTGTCCTTTAATTCCCAGGATCCTGGCATACCGGGTATTGATAAAGGTTTGCAGATGATGGTGAGTTTGTAAGACAGGATGGGAAGAGCTGGCAAAGACATTGACTTTGAAAAACCAACAATTTTGAGGGAAAGGGTTACATTTATTCATCTTGAAAACCGGATATTGCTCCAATGAACTTCCAAATATCAGATAAACAGCTGTTCAGATTAACCAGATAAACTTTAAATCTTTGCCAGGGGACTTTCACACTCCTCAATATTATGAGCAAGGGAGGGAGGGCGGGAGGGGGAGAGAGAGAGAATGCAGTATGATTAACTTAAAATTATTTAAATGAGTAGAATTTTTATAATCATCTTTCGAATACTTATAGAAAAAGTGATTAAGGACATTGAAAAGAGAAAATTTTAAGAGGCTTTAAAAGTGTATGATTAAGATGAAATGAATGGAAAGAAGAAAAGGGAAATAAGGCTCAAAACCAGGAAAGATTTTTGGTAGCAGAGCCATTATCCTGAAGTATTTAGAAGCAGATAGCAGGATTAAAGACACTGAATAGAAAAAACTTCTCATCGCCCTAGAGAACAGACTAGATTTCTGAGTTAATCTTTTCCCACCCGACTAGTGAGATGCTTGTGAACTAATTGGTACTATCGTGGTTCTAAAAAATCTTACTCTCATTTTGCTTATAAAAATGTCTGTGTTTATGAAAGGATTGGTGGTTTTCTATCTTGGGATCGTATCTTCTTTTGTGCCAGTGGACGCACACACACACACACATTCATTCAACAAGCAGACACACACACACACACACACACACACACACAGAGCAGGAAAAGGAGAAATCTACATTACATGTAGCTTTGAGGTATAAACTTAGAGATAGCTTATTTGCCACTTCTAAAGTACTGTCATGACTTACTTATGAGACCTATTAACACAAAATGGAAAGACAGAGTTAACCAGTCCCATAGTTGACTTGTTTCACCAGCTGGCCTCAGGGATTGAAGTGTGTGTGCCCGGAGTACTGCTCATGGATGTGGAAGCTCTACCCAACTCAATTCCCCAGTGGGGGAGGAGCAGAGGTCTGGTGATGGTAAGTCACTAAGAGCAAAGGGGAGCAGGACACACACTTCTAAAATGCACTGAAGTGTTACATAGCCACATACTCTAGGCTGCCAACAGCAGTCAAGGTAAATCTTGGAATGTAAATTCATAGGCTGTTATGCTGGAAGGAACCTTGGAGCTTTCCCAGAACACCCCAACTTGCAGTCCTTAGATGAGAAATTGAGGCCCAGTGAAGCAAAGTTATTTGCCTGGGATCATATGCCTGGTTAGCAATAATAGGTCGACCAGCACTTCAGACTTTTGGAGCCAAGGCTTTGAGTGACACTCAGTGGTAGAGGCAGTTTGCTAGCCAATGCCTGCAAAAGATTGTCATTTAGAAACCAAGGGTAAGTCTTTATGCATGAATAATGGAAAAATGTATTGGCTGCCAATAGTTTTTTAAAAACTCTTTTCAATTATATAGATACCCATTCCTGTTAGTAGTGACATCTTCAAAGAAGAGAGAGAGGCAGCATTACGCAACCACACGTAAACTGGATAAGCACTGTCATCTTCACTCAGATCTCTCACTTAGCAACAGTAGCCCTAACAGTTGAATTCAGTAGCTTTGCTCTACTTAGGGGAAGCTCCTGCAAATGCAGTGTCCTTCCTAGCTTAAAAAGCCATTTGTACCCATTTCATTCCATTAGTTTCCTAAGCACGCATACATTCATTCACCTTCTCATTCAATAAGTATTTGTGTATGCCTACTATGTTTCAGACACCATTCTAGGTTATAGGAGTAAGAACAGTGACAAAAAAGAAAAGTCCTTTTTATTGTTGGACTTAAATTCTAGTGGATACAATAAAATAGTGTGGACAAAATATCACAAGACTTTCACAAAACTGCACATTTATGGTTTAAACTACATCTTACAAAGGGAAAGAGAGGTTCACCTAAATAATTTTCTACTGTGTTTTTCAGCTTTCCCATTTTATAACTGTCAGAGTAATTGCTGGGTATTAGAAGTGTAATCATAACAGAATTTAAACATCTCCTATATTATAAACACCCATTCAAAGAGCAAAACCACAATATCCAACTAGGCTGCTTTTTCTCTTTTTTCCACTGGGAAGTCTCATTTATATTTTCTATAGATAATTGCCACTCCTGCCCCTCACCTCAAAGTAATAAATTAGTCCAGGGAAAAGTTTTAAAAATCTTATCCAGTTATCTAGGAGCCAGCCAGTCCGAGCCAAACTCAAAGTGACCTACGTTCCCCTTCTATCCTTCCCTCTTCCCTCCTGCTCTTCCTCCCAGCACTGGCATGATACCCAAGGTTCCATAAATGCGGCACTTGCTGTGATGGAGACAAGAAGTCACTTTCCCCTGATCCCTTCCCTGGAGCCCAACAGATAGAAAATGTATCAACTCTGTTTTATGAAGCTTGTCAATACAGATCCATACCCTAAATGTAGCTCAGATCATGTAAATTTGAAAAGAAATGGGAAAATAAAATATTATAACCTCAAATACTCCTCTTCTTTTCATTTTGATTTAAGTGCTCTGGTGTGCAAAAATTTAACAGAAGAAACTAAAATAAAACCTTGAGATATAATCAGTAAATAGTTTGCATTTATTAGCTTCGTTCTTCTAAAATACAATTACTAGCATTTTCTATCTTCTCTAATTCCACTCTCCTAAACTTGATTTCCTGAGGAATATTAACATTGAATCACTGTGAAGTGGCATATTATTCATAGGAAATGTAGTTGCCAACTAAACAATGTATCAAAATGCAAGTTTGATTTTTTTTAAATTTCATGTTTTTATTTATTGCTCCTGAGAAATGCTTGTGTGCCTCTGAAACCCTAGGAAAGTATAGGGGCCTGTGCTTTTCTTAATCAACAAATATTTGTGTGATAAATAGAATGCCTTTGGCCAAGAACTCGCATGTCGACTTGCATCCCGATGAAAATTTAAACAGCTGATTAAACTCCTCAAACACAGGATTTATAATGGATGCCACTATCATTTTGCAAAGTAATTTAATGCATATTTAGTGCAATTATTATGTGCTCTCTTTTCATAAGGAGACCCAGCTGTGATTCTGCAAGCGCAAGAAAGAGAGCAATTGGTATAAGGGCAGCAGTTTACTGAGATTTGTGTGAACAAGGTCTTCTGAGTCTCGCTTGGCTAGAGATACATAATTGTAGCTTTGAAAAAACCTCATGATGTTGCTACTATGCATTGTATGCATTTTGAGTAAAGCAGATAAACAAATGTAATATTCAACACTCAAGGACTGAAAAAATCTATTTGGAAGTTCCTATCACTAATTAGATAAACACATTTGGATGAGCACACTCCTATGGTATATCCATTATTAGACTACGGAGGACCAAGTGAGCTCAAGACTCCAAGAGGTTAGCAGAGTGATGCCTTATAATGCACACACACACACACACACACCCAGGACAAATGAAGACTAACGTCAAGCTTTTACACTATGTGAATGGGCCTTAAACACTAAGGCCTATCTTAATGAAGCCACACAAAAATTCCTCTGCCAACTTCCACAGATTTTATTTTCTTCAGAAATTGTCCCTGGACTCTCTCAAATTGAATACTCATTTTTAAAAATTATTATTGTTATGAACTCTCACTTCATGTTCTTCTAAGGTAGTAGAATCTTCTTTGAGGAGAGCCTATCAAATCATTTTTTGCAAAGAAACCATAAAAAACATGATGCTTCACAGATAGAGAAAAGGAAGACAGAGAGAAGCCATGGAAATGATGGGAAATATTTTCAGATGTGTGTTAAAATGAACCTAACAAATGTAGTCCCATAATTTATTTCTGAGTTTTCTGTAGTCAGCATCACTAACATATTCTCATTTTATATCCTTTTATGAGGAGAAAAAAAAAAGGCTTATTCAGTGTATCATATTTTGCATGTTTTCTTTCTGTTGCTTTTCATAACAATGTTATCAAATCCTTCCAGTGCATTTTGACATTATTGACTCACAGTCCTCGGCCTGTATTGTGCACGCCTGAAGCAGCCTTGTTCTGTAAGCAACTGAAATCTGTTATCAGCACCATTTCCCCTCCCAAGAAGCATAATAAATACCTTGGTCTTCTGAACCTCACTTAAATTGACATGTTTAGACTACTAACTAAAAATATGTCTCTCTAAATGAAATCCAGGATTAGCTATAGAAATTGAAAATAATTGGGAAAAACTGGTCTAGAAAATAATATTCTTTAACAGAAAATAATATTATTCAAGAAACATGAGTATTTTGGGAGTGTAATAGAGGCATCATGTGCTATCTTTATCATTCCTTTCAATCTCATCCTCTCTGGAGGAAAGACATAGCTTGAGGGAGGAGACTTCCTCCACCTTTTTTAAATAGAAGAATAAGCAATAAAGAGCACCAAGGTATATATATATTTTAAGTTGGGTTTGCGTTAGTATAAGAGAATGCACTAGGTCCCTGGGAGCCTCCACAAGAGTTAGTTTAGTTGTGTGGATTCCTATGAATCAATCCTCTCAATCTAGTGGTGAAAACCAAAAGGTAACCGGAGGGAGCCAAGAAGAAGATACTGGTCCAGAGCTTCGTTTATCATGACGTCTCTTAACTAAAACCTCAGGGGAGCTCCAATTTTAATCTTTTGGAGTCTGTATTTAAAAACCACTGTTGACTTACTCTGCAAATGTTGATGTACTTGTTTATGATTTTCAGCAGGGGCTGGAAGGGAAAACTAGCCCTCAGAGTAGCTTAGCTCTGATGGAAAGGAGAGGGGCAGCAGTGAAGAGCAGAGGAGGGACAGACTTAAATGCCTTTCCTTCCAGAGAAATCAGTAAATAGAGGCAGAATTTGGATAGCTTTGCTCAAAGTCCATCAACTTCAGAGATCTGTTCTCCTCAGTGAGAGGGAAAGAGAGATCTGAAAGCCTCTTAAAAGCACTGGTGAAAGAAATTGAAGTTTTTTGTTTTTGTGTGTGTGTGTGTTTTTTTTGTGAGGAGGAGTAGTCCTGAGCTAACATCCGATGCCAGTCCTCCCCTTTTTTCTTGAGGAAGAGTGGCCCTGAGCTAACATCCGTGCCCATCTTCCTTTACTTTATATGGAACGCCGCCACAGCATGGCTTAACAAGCGGTGCATCAGTGCGCGCCCGGGATCCGAAGCTGTGAACCCCGGGACACCGAAGCAGAGTGCGAGCACTTAACTGCTTGCACCACCCTGCCGGCCCCTGAAGTTGTTTTTTTTGAACTCCCTCTGAATTATGTTTTCACAGAATAATTTAATATGTGCTTTTAAAATGTGTATATTACAGAAGTGTCAGAAACATTCATATTCAAAACCAAAAATAACATTAAATTCTTTGGGAGTCAATATTTGCAATCTTGCAAAATTTGCAATAATTACAAGCTTCATCGCTCCATTTCACCAGCCAACTTCAACCCACAGTTTAACAAGCATCTCTTGAAGCTCTACTAAACATCTAGTCTTGAGCTATAATGTAGGGGAAGTATTTAAAAAAATCCTGTGACCTGTGAGATGGCATCCGCCCTAGAGAAACCTACAGTTTGGTTAAACTACAGTCTGCATCCAGAGTTTCTCTACTGATTGAAAGAAGGTTTGTCCCTTCCTCTGAGTGGACCAGAAATAGAGCTTAGTCAAAGGGATTTTGTAAGAAGAGTACCATTCAGTGGCAGGCTGGATCAGTTCAATTGACTTTTTTAGTTTTGAATATATGTTAATAAAAAAGGATTTTATGGTTATTGAGAACTAGAGTGACAGATTGTTCTGTGCTCTCTTGAGCTACAGACTCAGCCAGTGAGTTTTCTACAGCCTATCTTAAACTGAGTGAGTTCTACAGCCTACCTTGTTTCTCTGCTGTTATCCCTGTTCCTGCCTTTTATTCCATTTTCTGGCAAACAATTTTGACTGAATAAGGCTGTTAAAGGGTGTGTAAGTAATATTGCTGGAACTGCTGCATAGACACCACGGAGAATGATCAAACGAGAATTTATGATGCAAGTTTTAGAGCAGCTTGAGGAATCTTCAAGAGAACTGTTAAAGAAACAAGTAGTGAAGATCAACAGGCATTTAGGAAGTGGAGGAAGTCTGACATTGCTAAGGGCATCATATAATTATCACAACTGGGGAGGACTCACCAACAAACGCACTCACAGTGGCTGGAAGAATGTCTGGTCAGAGGCGCATACTGACGTCAGGGACTTGAAGAGAAGAGTGATTACTAATGTGAGCTTTCAGGAGCAAGACTCAGCAGAGCTACTAAAGTAACCCTACAGAGAAATGATCTAATTTGAGTTCCCACTTCCAGGAACGCATCCTCAACACTACAGAGCCTGCCCGTATTCTTTTTTTAGGAGAACAGAGCAAGCTTTCCGGCTAAGTATGCCCAGCAGTAAGAGTTTTGAGCATGCATCCTCATTACGTAGACCTACTTCTTCATAACACACTACTCAAGTATTTGGCACATTATAGAGCAAATTTAAAAGGATGATATAAAGATTAAATAAGACATAATTTTAAAAATTCTTTTTTAATTAATAAGACAAAACTTTTTTGCTCCTTCTATAATAAATAAATGTGGTAGATGATGTTTTATTATTTTTAAAACATTTAGCTCAAATTTTATGAGTCAGCTATTTGAAGGTCTGGTTTTAACGCCAGTTTATCTGAATACATGGTTTTATTTGCTATCATAGTTGAAAAGATAGCTCAAAAATATACATAGTTTCAAACAGAAGTATATCATTAGCTATGCTTACTAAATCATGAAACTCATTTTTCAGTCCCATTTACCAATTAAAAAGATTTTTGCCAAAATTCGGATAGCAAATTTTCATTCCCTGATATTAATCAGTTATTCTTACAAATAAATTGGAAGGCGATGATTTTTCTGATTTTTTTAAACAAATGAGTTCAAAATTCACTGAGTAACTTTATTTGGAAGATTTTTAAAACAGGTTAGGAAATGCGATTCCCAGTTTTGTAAGTACATAGAGTTTTGTAAGTGCAAGAGTTTCTATAGGTGACATTATTTTCAGCAATAAAATTATGCAGCAATGAAAACATTTCCAAGTTCCATTTCTCAAGTGCTCTCTCTGTAGTGAGATTTTTTTTAAATAGCATTTGCTTTCTCACTTACTATTTAAATGTCACCTTTACCTTTGAGAGTGACAGAGTTGGTGGGGTTTTTTTTGGTTTCTTCTAGATAGCATAGTGTTGAAAGCCATTTCCTTCACAAAAATATTTAGCAAATTTAAAACATTTACCTTTTTATAAAACAAAAATGTCTAACTTTTAAATTTCAACAACTTTTTAAAATATTTTGATTTAAAGATAAATGGCAAACCTCTGTGTGGAACAGATTTTCAAAGTCATTCCACCTTTCATTACAAAGCATTTAAAAATTATAATATTTTCAGGTCTTGCTTTTACGAAAATAATCACCTTGGTGGCAATAAATGGTAAGTAAACTACACTTTTGTCACAAGACACTAAAATCAAGTGAGTGAGGGCAGCACTGCCAACACCTCCACACTGAGAAACTTTGATTTTTCCTTCAGGATATCTCAAGGGCTTGGTGTACTTGCTGAGGTGCCAATGGGTGAGAGAACCAATGTTAATCTATATCATGATTATTAGAAAAACTTAACTTTTCATATGAAACATAATATAAAGAAAAGCTCTAATTATTCTTTCTCTGCTCTAATGAATGCCCTTGCACACTCCAGGGAACTTTCCACTATGAAGACCACTGCAGTGTGTGGTAGCTCTTGTCTGGATTTTTCTACACAATCATGAGCAAGGGAACTGTAGAAGAGTAAGTGAAGATTTGGAATTTGAAGCCTGGTGGTACAAGTTCCAGAACCCACACCTTTAACCATCTCACACACAGTCTTTGCAGTGCAGGGTGGGAATGACTAGCCTTCCCAACTCACCCAGATGTGTGTATGATAAGAGACAAAAACAAAGAGACACACTTCCTGAGAACCTAGGAGTCAAAGAGGAAAGTGGACCACTTGTTTCCACCCATTGGCCACAGAGACCTTACCATTTGTATAAGGACCAATGAGTGCTCCCAACTTTGACCAGAATATCATGTGCTTCTTTCCTAGGTAGAAGGACTAAAAGGGGAGATGAAGGACCCAAGTAATTCCCACTACACTCTCCCAAATGGAAAGAATAAGGAGGCAAAACCTTCCCCAAAGGAGTGGGCCCCATGGCCTAGTGATTGAGTTCAGTGTGCTCTGCTTTGGTGGCCTGGGTTTGCAGGTTCTGATCCCAGGCACGGACCTACACCACTTGTCAGCCATGCCGTGGCAGCGACCCACATACAAAACAGAGGAAGATTGGCACAGATGTTAGCTCAGCGTGAATCTTCCTCAGCAAAAAAAAAACTTTCCCTGTGGGCTGAGTTCCCCCACCACCTCTCAGCAGTTAGGATAACTCATTCAGCCTCTTTGAGCCTTTGTGTCGTCCCTCCTCTGTAAAACAGAGATTAGAATTCCTGCTGCCAGGGTTAAATGAGTGTGTCTAATAAATACTATAAACGTGGGGATGGATCAGGTAGAAAGGAATGACAGAGTACCCTCACTGTCCTCAGTAGTTCTAGAAACTGAAAACATCCGTGCTCATGGCTAAGTGGTGGGTGAAGGGAAGAAGAGAATACTTTCTAATGAAGGCAATTTCAAAGAAACTGGTTTCCAATTCACAGCTTGGGTAGGCACAACTCTTCCACCCACAGCCAGCTGTGCACAGAGCAAACCTAGTCCTGGATTGGGTGCCACCTGGTCTGCCTAGAAAGTTGGAGAAACAGTTCTATTTCTGGCCATCTCAAAACTCCCCAAGCACTCCTCCACAACGTGCAATTTAATCAGTGCTTCCCCTGGACTGCCTGCCTTCTCTTTATTCGTATTACGTGGTATAAAGCCTTTGTAGACTCAAACAATTCTCATTAACACCCCTTTTTGTCTTCCCCAAAGAGTTAACCAAAACCTGATTCCCTTTCCTGAAGCTGTGGAAACCCCTTTCAGCAAAGAAAAAAAAAAGATACCCTTGTCTAAAAATGCTGTGTTTTTTGTTCTAAAACCCCTGAACTTCACTCTCATAGAATTGCTTATGAAAGCTTCTTTCAATCCAGTATTGGGCGTAAATGATAAATGAAACAAATAGCATTATTCATAACGAGATATTTCATGGGTCTCTAGCCTTTGCTAAAAGTCAGAACTCTGCCATGCTTCCCTTTATTAAAAGTCCCAAATAACTCAACTTAAGTCTGATGCTCTGTATGTTTTATATCTGAAAGTCATATATTATGTAATAGATCTGAAAATAAACTTTAGATACAATTATGAATCAATTTTCTTTCTTCTAAAGCTGCTACTTCAATTCTGCCTTCTCCTTACCAGTACACTTCTATAATGAGGAGTCCCTCTTATTCTATCATCATCCTGTAGCCTGCCTTTCTCTCTCCTCACTAGACTGGAGCTGATCTCTTGGAGTTCATCAGCTGAGACCTCATCTATCTTCAAGTCATGAAACATTTGACATTAACATCCTCTCCTAGAAATCTTCTCCTCCATTGATTTCCAACTTGTTTCTCAATTCCTTCTCACCTCTCCAATGGCTTGTACACAGTCACCTTTGCTGGCTCCTCTCTCTCAGCTCCCAGCCTTAGACAATCCACCCACAGGCCTCCCCTTGGCTTGTTCCCTTCTAATTCATTTTACAAAAGTGCTCCCCTTGTTCGGCCCTCTTCATCTCAAACTTAGAGTGTTACCTCATCCTTTTGTTTGCTTTCAGATTGTATTTTATTTTAACTCTTGAAACTTTTTCAGAGTTATCTACCCCAAATACAGAGTAGATCATATCATTCCCCTCATTAGAAAACTTTGTGTCTTCTAATTACTTTTACAATATGGTGTAAACTCCCTAGCAAGGATGGCTCTCCCAAGATCTGATTCCAGCCTCCTTTCCCAGTCATCCCTGTGAGAATTCTTCCTCAAGGGATGCCAGATGTCTTATTGTTCTCTGAGTGCAGAGCACAGTTTTCGTATCTCTGTATCTCTTTCGTATGTCTGGAATGTTCTACTTGAAGAAGGAATGGGATATCAATAAAACCCAGCACAAATAGCCCCACCTCTGAGAAGCTTGTCCGAAGTCCCAATGAGATTCCATCTCTCCTTCCTTTGGCCCTCCCCCAGCCCCCTCTCCACACATACAGAATGGAGCCTGTCCCTTCTGCTGGAATATTTAGGCAATTCTAGACTGCGTTAGTTGTCTACATACATGTTTAGCAAAGGAGATCTTAAGCTTCTTGAACTCTAATTCATAAAAGATACTCAATAAATATCTAATGAGAGAATTAAAGAATGATTAGAAATCTTGTATTGAATTGCTGTACTTGAGTGAAGAAGGGGAATAACTTTTTAAAAAATTATATAACATCCTGAAATAAAGGGCAGAAGATATTGTAACAAACACTAATGAACCATCTAGAAATAATAAATAAATAACAAATGTTGACATTTTTTCTTATTTGCCACACTTGTTTTTTAATTTAAGAAAGTGGTTCTGATAGAGCTGTAGTCCCCTTAGTATTCAGTCTACAGCTACATTTTCTTCTCTCTCTCAGTAGAGGCAATCTCTCTTGGAATTGTTCTCTATCTTACCGGTCTGAGTGTTTTATTTTTAATACTTTTTATATATTCAACAATTCATAAACAATGTTGGTATTGTTTTGTGCATTTAAAAAGTTTAAATAAATACTATCATTATGTAATTTGCTTTTTCCACTCAATTATACTTTTGAAATTTGTCCATATTGGTGCATATAAATAGAGTCCAATCACTTCAACTACTACATGTCATTTCATAAATATACCACAATTTATTTTCTTATTAATAGATATTAAAATTTCCCATGGTTTTTTGGTGGGCAAACAGTGCTGCAGTGAGCACACTTGTATCCATCACTTCTGCGCATATTCAAGTATTCCTCCAGAGTATGTGCTTAGAAGTAGAATCGACAGTTCACGAGTATTGTTGCTTCATTTGCATTTTCAACTTTAATAGATATTGCCAAGTTGATCCCCAAAATGGTGGTTGAGAATGGAAACATTTTAATGAAATTTTAACGTAATTGACAAAACAGAGACTTATTTATGTTATCATTGGTGTTCAGAGCTAACTAAAACATCAGGAAGTTGAGGAATACATAAATTTTAGGAATTGGCAACTCACTTATTGCCAGCCAATAATCAAGTAGGCCTAATTTATAAAGATACTAGTTAGTGTCAGCACTTTCTGTGATCATTTCTAGTATATAAATTTTACCATTCTTTAGCAGATATGAATCTTGATGAAAAGCTCAAGTAAGCAAAAACTGAAGCATTTATTTTTTTTGTATCAACTAATTTTGACTAATATCTCCATTTGTCTTTTGCTCCTTCCTCCCCCAGGGATATGCAAAGTTTCCAGGGACGTATATAGCACCAGGGTTTCACCGAATCCTCTCCAGTGCCTGCTCCCAGCTTGTCACTGAAAGCCCTTTGTCCCAGCAGGCATGGCCCATTCAGTTCTGGCATATTTGCCTCTCATTTGTCACATGTAGAGCCCAGGAATCTTTATTGAAGCAGTGAGTCCCTGTGCCTAGGGTCCAGCTGACTCAGAAACGCTATGCCGGCCTCTGAGGTCTTTGCCCCCTCTGTGGGCCACTCTTAGGGAGTGAGGATCACCCAATCTTGGTACTTTACTGCTTTTATCCTTTTCCCCAGTCTCTTAGAATCCAATCTCTCTCTTTCTCTCTTTCACTCACTCACTCACACACACACATAATCTTTTTGCCTCTCCTTTTATCTCCAAAGGCCTTCCTCTTTCTTCCTTTCCATTCCAAAATATTTGGGAAAACACCTATGGTTTATGAGAACAGAGGTCTTCTATCCTATGCTCCGTGGGATCGTATCAATTTGAAAGCAAAGTCTAAGGTATTTCAGGGACAACTGCCACTTTTTGTTGATTGACAGAAAAGGTAATTAGGGATACCAATTAGTCAAAGTGTTGCTTTAATTAAATGAAATAATTATTTTCTGCAGGACTTGGAAGGAACATGGATAACCACTGCTTAAAGTACTGAACAGTTTGGGGAGGACAGATTTGGAATTACTAGTTCCCATTTCTTCCCAAATTTTCTCAAATCTGTTGGGCACAGGGTGTTCGAGCACAGAGTGAGCACCAGTGCTGGAAAGTTACCAGCTGACACCAGTTGGCAATGTCCTATCAATTACAAAGAAATAAAAATCACTGGGGGCTTAGAGGTTACTATAGTTCTGTAAAGAACTGTTCCAAGATTACTAAACTGCTCAATCATCTAACTCCATTTTATAAATATACAGTTAGGAAAAGCCAAAAAAATTAGGAGAAACTCACTAGACAGTTGGATTCACAGCCCAGTTCACCTCCATCCTTCCACGTTTTCTTAGACGTCTGGGTGGACACTATGAACAGACTTTCAGGACCTGATATAGGATCTTGTGTGAGCCTTGCCTTCGCCTCTGCTGATCGTGTTCTGCAATTCCTTATTCACCCAGGTCCTGGCTTAGGGAGTTTATAGATTGAGCTATCCTAAAACAAAGAATAAGGAATAAAGGCCAAAAGCTTTTGTGAGCCCCTCTGATTGAAAGTGAAAGCCTATATCTTATTCACAAATTAGGACCTCTGCGTTAAAAGCAGTCATCACTAACAAGGATCATGCACGTGGCTGACCATAATCTACTCACAAATCTGCATCCTCGAGCCAAATTCTACATACCAAGTGGCAGTGGTGGGTGACCACACCAGCTGACTACACTTTCACTGTTTTATCTCACACTAAGTCCCAGCAACAAAGATGCAGAGGCACTTTCCAGATTCTTCGTTTGCAGGCCATTGAAAATATTCCACTACAAGGGGCTCAGTAGAATTTGGGGTAGAATATAGCCCTGAAGGAATTATGATCCAGAATTAGCCTCAGCTCTCTTGCCAGGGCAGTGCCTTAGTTAACCATAAACACATGGCACCAGACAAATCAATACCTCCTCCATTGGTGAGGAAGTCTGGAGGAAAACCCAATAGGTTGGTACTTAACTAAAGGAAGGTTTCATAGACTTTACACTGTAAGAGTTATTTCTCATCATATGGTCACTAATCAGAAGAGAAATTTAAAAGGCTTTTTGCAGCAGAACTACTTGAGTTTGCTGGAGTGAAGGAATCAAGGACTAGCCTTTTATTTTTCCCAAGATGACCACTCAAAAAGAGAGACATAACTAAATTCTGTTAAATATGACAGAGAAAAGTACCTGTGGACAGAAGAGACAATGAATTCGGTACATGACTTTTTTAGTACTTGATGAAAATAAAGCTCAATTGCCTTTAAATATACAATTTGAAGATGCGGAAAGGTGTCAACACAACAGGGATCAGTATTAAGTATTCCACTCAGTGTTCAGCTAAGACAAAGGAAAAGTTAAGACAGTCACCACTGCCACAGGCTGGAATAAGCAACACTCTGAGGCCAGAGTAAAGGTAGAAAGAGCTGCTAGAAGGGAAACCTACAGAACTGGAAAATTCCTGGAAAGTTGGTAGTAACCGACCTCTGCAAGCCAATCTCCCATCCATTGGCAAGAAATCCTAGGACTGTTTCTATGTACATAGGGAAGAAGTAGGGTCGGGATAGAATTTAAATTGTCCAAAGAAACAATCTACGCTCATGTGAAAATATGCATAGTAAGAGCAGGAAAGTTGGAAACCAGTAACCAAATAGATTGGAGAGTGAGGAGGGGAAGTTAAGCACTGAGGCACAGTGGAAGATAGGAAAGTGTTTGCACATGGACACAGGTCTTAACACCTGTGCAAAACCATCTAAACTAAAGGAATCACAAAGATGACCAGGAGACTAAGGAGAGCAGAAGAGTTAGGATATCTACTTCTGTAGAGAGGAAAAACTTTCACAAAAGGAATAAACTTGGAGGAATAAGCAAACAACAAGTACCAGACGAGAAAGATATTGGAAATTAAAAAGTAGCAACACTTCTTAATAATTTATGGGCAAAAAAAGAAATTGTAATGGAAATTAGACAATACTTGGAAAAGAGTGATAATACACTTACAGCATAGCAAAACTATGGTATGTAGGTTAAGTGTTCATTAAAGGGTTACTTATAGCCTTAACTGCTTAAAGAAGAAAGTGAGAGAATAAAAGTTATTGAGTTAAAAGTTATATTTATGAAGTTAGAAAAATAACAATAGACTAAATTCAAAGAACAAAAAAAGAATGAAATAAATATGATGCTACATATTATAAAATAGAAAGAATTAACAAATCTAAAATATGGCACTTTTTTGAAGTCTAAAGAAATTGGCAAATTTATGCCAAGATTACCAAGAAAAAACAATATTAACAATGATAAAAGAGTCATAACTATGGATAAAGCAAAAATTTTAAATATAAAAGAATACTATTGATGACTTTATGCTGATAAATGTGAAGTTGTAAACAAAATAAACAGCTTCCTAGAAAAATAACTTACTAAAAGTGAATCAAAATGAAAGAGAAACGTGAATGAAACCATCATTAAATCAGTCATTAAAAATCGTGGAGGGGCCAGCTGGTGGCATAGTGGTGAAGTTCGTGTGCTCTGTTTCGGCAGCCCAGGGTTCGCAGGTTCGGATCCCAGACACAGACCTATGCGCTGCTCATCAAGCCATACTGTGGCAGGCGTCCCACATATAAAGTAGAGGAAGGTGGGCATGAATGTTAGCCCAGGGCCAATCCTCCTCAGCAAAAAGAGGAGAATTGGCAATGGATGTTAGCTCAGGGCTAATCTTCCTCACCAGAAAAAAAAAAAATGGAAATTAATAAGCAGAAACCTCATTAAAATGGAGTCCAGAAGCCAAAAGGGAGAATTTTCATGCTGTACGTCAATAGAGATCCCAACAGGAAGAAGAAAGACTGCCTCTTCTTGACTGGCAAGAAGCTCAGCCAATGAGAAAGTGTCACAACTCAGCCAATGAAAAGCCGCTACACCTCAAACTCTCAGTCTCCTCCAGTGGACTTTTTGTTTACAATAGCCCTCCCAACTTCCTCTTCCCCTCCATAAAAGAGTTTCTCCTCCCCTTGCTGCGGGGGACTTGCAGTGGTTTGCCCTGTTCGCAGACTCCAAATTTCAATTCTTTGCTGATCCTGAATAAACCAATCTTTGCTGAAGAAATAACTGGCTGTCTATTTGTTTAAGGTCAATAAAATCTATCAACTTGTGCTTTGAGAGAAACAGGGACCAGATTTATCCTATCACCTGAAATAAATTGGGAAATAAAAAGAATTATGTGGGAATAAAATGAACAATTGTAACCCCAAATTAAGATAACCTAGATAAAATGGAAAAATTCCTAGAAAGACACAAACTACCAAAAACGACTCAGAAAGGAATACAAAATCTGAATAGACCTATGACAAAGAAAGTATTGAAGTTAGGACCAAGATGGTCTTAACATTTCCCTCAGCTTCACTAAACTTTATTACTATTATTTTTTTATTATATAAGTTTCACGTGTACAACATTATAATTTGACAACTGTATACACTACAAAGTGATCATCGCTAAAAGTTTAGTTATCATCCATCACCCTACAATTGACTCCCTTCAGCCCTTTCACCCACTCCTCAATACCCTTTCCCCTCTGGTAACCACGGATCTGTTCTCTGTATCTATGAGTTTGTTTGTGTTTTGTTTTGTTTGTTTGTTCGTTTTGTTTTAGATTCCACACATGAGTGAAATCACATGGTAGTTGTCTTTTTCCTTCTGATTTATTTCACTAAACTTTAGATAGGCTTCTTTTGTAGTAGATCCCTACCTCCCTTAGAGCATTTACTTTAGAAAACTTGCAATTGTAAATTCATTCTCTGCCCCTTTGAGATGTAAATCTTCTCCCAGCCTCTTACAAGTTTTACAACCCAGAAATGTCTTTCTTAAAGACTTGGGAACCGTCCCTTTGAAATCTAATTATCAAGAAAGAAAGTGCCCCTGCCTCCCAATTTCTGTGGGAAGATGGAAGCCTAACTTTGGGAGGAAGAGGGTGCTTTGTGCCAAGTTGTAAAACTACCTCTTATCTTGAAGATGAGAATATTTACTTTTTCTTTGGATAAGGTCAATTAGCAAGCACAGATGGTCTATGATCCCCAGTACCACCACAGCTCTTAAAAACACTCTAGCCCTTTGTCTGGGCAGAGCTGGGTATCCAGACTTGCTCTGTGCTCTCTCCCCTATTGCTGGCACCAGTATCAGAATAAAATCAACTTCTATCTGTTCTTCTTGTCCAGTGCATTTTTTTTCTTAAACAGAGAGTAATTTTAAAAAGTCCCACAAAGTAAAGTCCAGGACCAGATGGCTTCACTGATAAAATCTACCAATTGTTTAAATAAAAATTAATACCAATTCTTCAAAAACTCTATCAAAAAATAGAAGAAGAGAGAACACTTACTACCTTATTCTGTGAGGGCAGTTCCAGAGCCAGATTCCAAAACCAGACAAAGACATCACATGAAAAGAAAACTACATATCAATATCACTTATCAGTATAGACGTAAACTCCTCAACAAAATACTGGCAAACCAAATTCAGCATCACACAAAAAGATAATACACCACGCCCAAGAGGGATTTATCCCAGGAATACAAGGTTAGGTCAACATACGAAAATCACTCAACCTAGTACTCCATGTTACTAGAATAAAAAAGAAAAATGAATGATCATCTCAATGGACTCAGAAAAAGCATTTGACAAAATCCAACGTTCTTTGATCATAAAAGTACTCAACAGAATAAGAACAGAAGGGAACTTTCTCAACCCGATAAAGGTCATCTATGCAAAACCGATAGCTAAGTCAATGGTGAGAAATGGAAATCTTTCTCCCAAAGATTAGGAACAAGGTAAGGATGTCCACTCTTGCCACTTCTATTCAATTTCTATTCTATTCAAAGTTCTAGCCAAGGCAATTAAACAAGAAAAAAATTAAAGGCATCCATATTAGAAGGGAAAAAGTAAAACTACTTTTATTTACACATGACATGATATTACACATACAAAACACTAGAGTCCACAAAACACACTAAAGCAAATAAACAAGTTCAGCAAGTTTGTAAAATACAAGATCAACATACAAAACTAGTTGTATTTCTATACACTACCAACGAACAATTTGAAAATGACGTTAAGAAAACAATTCCATTTAAAATAGCATCAAAAAGAATAAAATATTTTGTAATAAATTTAACCAAAGAAGCACAAGCTTTGTACACTGAAAACTACAAAATGTAATTAAAAGAAATTACAGAAAATCTGAATAAATGGGAAATACTCTATGTTCTTGGATTGGAAGACATTATTGTTAAGAAGGCAAGATTCCCCAAATTAAATCTACAGATTCAATACAATCCTTATCAAAATTCCAAGTGTCATTTTTACAAAAATAGACAAGCTGATCCTAAAATTCTTTATGAAAATACAAGGGGCCTCAAATAGCCAAAAAAATATTGAAAAAGAAAAACAAAGTTGGAGAATTCACACTTCCCAATTTCAAAACGTACTACAAATGTACACTAAGCAAGAGAGTGTGGTGTTGGCGTAAGGATAGATATATAGACCAAAGGAATAGTATTGAAAATCCAAAAATAAACTCATATAATTATGGCCAGTTGATTTCTGACAAGGGTACCATGACCATTAAATAGGGAAAGAATAGTCTTTTCAACAAATGGTGCTGGGACAACTGGATATTACACAAGCAAAAGAATGAATTTGGACTCCCTATCTCACAGCATATACAAAAGTTAACTCAAAATATCATCTTTCCCTGAGTGGTATTGACCTAAAGAGTTCATTTCTTTTGTATTTTTTAAAGAAAATATTAAAAATCAACTATCTCAAAAAAAATTAACTCAAAGTTGATCAGAGATCTAAATATAAGAGCCCAAAGTATAAAACTCTTAGAAAATTTCAGTGTGAATTTTAGTAATCTTGGATTCTCAACATTTCCTATGCCTACCAAATCTTGATAGGTTTATTAACATTTCCAACTCTACTTCATTCAATGTATTCTAAACTTCAGAAACTATCCCTAACCCTACCTATACTTCTGGCCCTATTCTCCCAGGCACAGATTTATTTCTATTATTCCTTGCCTTCAGACTTTAACGTGATGGTTACTTTCTAATTGGTGCCAATAATTTGACCTCTTCCAATCACTAGCTTTCAGCAAATTCCACTCATGTCCCTCCTCCTGAGCCCTCAGGTCTCAAAGCTCCACAGCGAAATGCACATTCTAGTTCCACTCCAGAATATACTCTCTTCCAGCACTCAGCTGTATTTACACATGTCTGACCATAGCTGATTACGTATTACATAAAATAATATTGCAGGCTTGAGTTAAGACATACAAGTAGGACGTAAAATGAACCAAAAAGGGCTGGCCCGTGGCTTAGTGGTTAAGTGCGTGCGCTCCGCTACTGGTGGCCCCGGGTTCAGATCCTGGGCGCGCACCGCCGCACCGCTTCTCTGGCCATGCTGAGGCTGCATCCCACGTACAGCAACTAGAAGGATGTGCATCTATGACATACAGCTATCTACTGGGGCTTTGGTGGAAAAAATAAATCAATAAATAAAATTATAAAAAAAAAAATCAACCAAAAATGTACCCTTTAAATTTTTCAAACTAATGTTATTTAAGAGAAAATAAATATTTTATCTTTCAGGTGAATGATTTGCATATTATAAAAGTAAATAAAAATTTTATTAAACATTTCCTAAAATTACCAGCTAAACAATGGGGAGAAATGGAATATTGACATTTTATTACACTTTATCACTTATATATGAACTCTTTTTACCTGATTCATCATATTTCCTGCTTGCAGATGTGCAGTGTTTTCACCTTCTTCAATTTGTATTGCAGTTTGAATAACCTATATTGAATATTTAGCAACACAATAAAACATTCCTTGTTGATTGAGAAATTAGCTGTTAAAGGAAGAATTAGAATTCTCATTCAGAAGGATAGCCATATATGTTTAGAATGCAAAAATTTCTTTCATGAACCAGAGAGCCCAGGGAACTTGTTGTAGATTTGGTACCAATTTTAGAGATCTCTCCTAGGCTGATAAAATCTAAGAATGAGTTGAAATATCTTTTTTGGAGAACAATCCATGAATTACTCTATACAGTAATACATATATCTTTAGTTTCATCTTTGCCAGTAAGAACTTAGTCTTTGACAGTGAAAACACCTACTCTTTCATTTTTAACATGAAGAAAATTTTTGGTTTCTAGGATTTTTTTTTTTCTTTTTTTTGGTGAGGAAGATCAGCCCTGAGCTAACATACCTGCCAATCCTCCTCTTTTTTGCTGAGGAAGACTGGCTGTGGGCTAACATCTGTGCTTATCTTCCTCCACTTTATATGGGATGCTGCCGCAGCATGGCCTGACAAGTGGTACATTGGTGTGCATCCGGGATCTGAACCCGGGCCACCAGCAGCAGAGCGTGCGCACTTAACTGCTACACCATGGGGCTGGCCCCTTGGTTTCTAAGATTTAAACTGAGAGGCTAAGTGACTTACCAAGGTCACACAGTAGTTAAGGTATAGAAACAGGATTTAACATGAAGTCTTGTAGATTTGAACATCACATAACATCATACCATGAGGTTATAAAATATGCAAATTATTATTAATATTAATTTATACAATGAATCCAGTGATCTGAGAATCAGGCCTAGTAGAAAATAATAAGAACAAGCCCAAACATAACAGGCCACAGAGGGATGGTAGACAAGCTAAACAGAACTGTCTCTTGAGAAGACAAAAGACCAAAATTACATTCTGCTCATGCTGAAGCAATTTTAATATGTCACTGAGACTTCCAGCTCCAATTTCCTGATTCTAGTAATGAATATACAATCACTATCTTTTTTTTTTTTTTTTTTTTTGTGAGGAGATCAGCCCTGAGCTAACATCCGCCAATCCTCCTCTTTTTTTTTTTTGCTGAGGAAGACGGCCCTGGGCTAACATCGGTGCCCATCTTCCTCCACTTTATATGGGACGCCGCCACAGCATGGCTTACCAAGCAGCGCATCGGTGCGCGCCCGGGATCCGAACCAGCGAACCCCGGGCCGCCGCAGCGGAGCGCGCGCACCCAACCGCTTGCGCCATCGGGCCGGCCCCACGATCACTATCTTTTTACTCATGAATCTATTTCTCTATCTAAGAAAAAGTACATCAATTAATTGCCTGTTTAATAGATACTAGTAAGATTTTACCCACTAAAAAATTAATCCCAGTGGATTGTACTACCGTATAAATACATCATTCAGTAAATCCTATGTCTAAGTAAGAGAATATTCCATTCTGGACAAAAGCAAATGACATGAAACATTCAACAATTGTTACTCCATACGAAGGATTTTGCCCCTAACTACACTTTCAAGTCATTCACACACTGTTGCTGTTCTCAAACTTGGTTACACATAAGAATCACCTGGAAAGATTTTAAGAAAAGTATGTATGCAACTCCACTTTCAATAATGAGTAGATCAACCAGACAGAAGTAAAGACAAAGAGGATTTGAACAACAACAACAACAAACAACTAAACCTAACGACATTTACAGAACACTCTACCCGAACAACAGCAGAAGACATGTTCTTCTCAAGTTCCCATGGAACATTCTCTAGGATAGACCATATGTTAGGCCTTAAAACAAAGCTAAGCACATTTAAAAAGATTGAAGTCATACAAAATAGCTTTTCTGACCACAAATAGAATGAAGTTAGAAATCAATAACTGAAGGAAAACAGGAAAATTCACAAACATGTGGAATTAAACAACACACTCTTAACCAACGAAAAGGCTAAAGATGAGATCACAAAGAAAATTATAAAATACTTAAAGATAAATGAAAACACAACATACCAAAACTTATGGGATTCAGAAAAAGCAGTGCTCAGAGGGAATCTTTTTTTCTATCGTCCAATAAACATTTTCTTTTATTGAACAAATTTGATGTGTAACACTATGTAAGTTTAAGATGTACAGCATGTTATTTTGATACATTTATATATTGTAATATGATTGTGATATAGTGATATTTATCACATTACACATTATGATATAGTGATATTTATCACATTACATAACTATAGTACAATATTATTGTCTATATTCATTATACTATGCATTAGATCTCTATGGCTTGTTTACCACTCATTACAAGTTTGTACCCTTAAACATCATCATTCTTATCCACCCTCATCCTCTGGTAACCATCATTTTACTCTCTGTTTTTTACAGGTTTAACTTTTTTTAGATTCCGCATAAGTGATGTCATACAGTACTTGTCTTTCTCTGCCTGACTTATCTCACTTAGCATAATGTGCTCAAGGTCTGTCCTTGTCACAAATGGAAGGATATCTTCCTTTATTACGGCTGAGTAACATTCCTTTGTGTATATGTACCACATCTTTTTTATCCATTCATCCATAGATGGTATTTGGGTTGTTTCCATATCTTGGCTATTGTGAATAAAGCTGCAATAAACATGGGAGTGCATGTAATTCATTGAAATTCTGTTTTCATTTCCTTTGGGTATATACCCAGAAGCAGGGTTTCTGGATGGTATGGTAGATTTATTTTCAATTTTTTGAGGAGCCTGTATATTGTTTTCCATAGGAATTGGACCAACTTACATTCCCACCAACGATGTATAAGGTTTCTTTTTTACCACACCCTGGCCAGCACCTATTGTCTCATCTTCATGATGATAGTCATTCTAAGAGGTATGAGGTGATATCTCACTGTAGTTTTCATTTGCATTTCCCTGATGATTAGTGATGTTGAGCATCTTTTCATGTGTCTGTTATCCATTTTGATGTCCTCTTTGGAGAAATGTCTATTTAGTTCTTCTGCCCATTTTTAAATCAGATTGTTTGTTTTTTTTTTCTGTTATTGAGTTGACTGAGTTCAGAGGAAAATTTATAGCAGGATTTCCTTCTTTGTTATGGCTGAATAATATTCCATTAATACATATACCACATTTTGCTTATCCATTATTTGCTAATGGACACTTGAGTTGTTTGCACATTTTCACTATTGTGAACAATGCTGCTATGAATATAGGTGTACACATATCTGTTCAAGACCTTGATTTCAATTATTTTGGATATATATCTAAGAGTAGAATTGTTAAGCCATATGGTAGTTCTATATTTAACCTTTGAAAAACCACTGTTTTTGACAGTGGCTGCACAATTTTACATTCACTTTCACCAGCAATGCACGCGTTTTCACCACCAATTTCTCCATATGCTCAACAACACATTATTTTCTTTTTTTTAAATTATATCCATCCTAGTAGACGTAAAGTGGTATCTCACTGTGGTTTTGATTTGTATTTCCCTAGTAACTAATGATGTTGAGCATCTTTTCATGTGCTTATTGGCTATTTGTGTATCTTCTTTGGAGAATTATCTATATGAGTCCTTTGCCCATTTTTGAATTAAGTTGTTTGTTTTTTTGCTGTTAAGTTTTAGGAGTTGTTTATATATTCTGAATATCAATCCTTATCAGATATATAATCTACAAATATTTTCTCTCATTTAGTAACTTGTCTTTCACTTTCTTGATAGTATCCTTTGCTGGACAAAAATTCTTAATTTTGACAAAGTCCAATTTATTTATTTTTTGCCCACGCTTTTGGTGTCATATCCTTAAAGTCACTGCCAAATCCAATATCATGAAGATTTCCTCCAATGTTTCCTTATAAGAGTTTATAGTTTTAGCTCTTAAGTTCAGGTCATTTATTTAGTATGAGTTAATTTTTGTATATGGTCCAATTTTCCAAAATTTTCCAAATTTTGTATAAGGTTCCAATTTTTTCCTTTTGCTTGCATATATTTGGTTTTGCCAGCACTATTTGTTGAAAAGATTGATCTTTCCCCATTGAATGTTTTTGGCACCATTGTCAAAAATCAATTGAGCGTATATGTGAGGGTTTATTTCTGGGCTCTCTATTCAATTCCATTGGTCTATATGTCTGTCCTTATGCCATTACTATGCTCTCTTGATTACTGTGGATTTGTAGTTAAGTTTCAAAGTCAGGAAATGTGAGTCGTCCAACTTTATTCTTTTTTTTCATGATTTTTTAAATTCCATGCTTTCAGAGATTTGCTAATTATATCCAATGACATAAGATTTAAAATGATTGATGAGTATTCCTTATGAGAATTCAGATTTGGGGGCTGTGGTAGGCAGAATGGTACCCCAAAGATGTCCATATCCTGATCTCTGAAACTAGGAAAGTTACATTGTATACCGAAGAGATTTAGATGTAATTAAGGTTATAGACTTCAAATAGAGAGATTATCCTGGATTATCTAGGTGGGTGCAATCTGATCATATGAACCCTTAACAACAGAAAATTTTCTCTGGTTGAGGCAGAAGGGAGGCAGCAGCAGAAGCCAGAGGATTCCAAGTGTGAGAAGGAGTCGACATGCAGTTGCTGGCTTGAAGACAGAGGGGTGACAAGAGTGCAAGCAGCCTTAAGGAGGTAAGGGACATTCAGCAAGAAAATGAGCGCCTCGGTCCCACAGTTGCACAGATCTGAATTCTGCTAACAGCCTGAATGAGCCTCAAAGCAGATCCTCACCAAGAGCCTCCAGATAACAGCTCAGGCCACCAACACCTTGATTTCAGCTTTATGAGCCCCAGAGTGGAGGACCAAGCCGAACCCACTTGGTCATCTGACTGACAGAACTGTGAGATAATAAATTTGTGTTGTTTTTAAGCCACTAATTTTATGATAATTTGTTACAGGAGCAAATTATGATTTTGCCCAACTTGAAAACAGCTTTCGGTTTCATAAAAGAAATGTTAAGAGGGGCTGGCCCAGTGGCATAGTGGTTAAGTTCATGTGCTCTGCTTTGGTGGCCCGGAGCTTTGGAGGTTCAGATCCTGGGTGCGGACCTACACACCGCTTATCAAGCCATGCTGTGGCAGGCGTCACACATATAAAGTAGAGGAAGATGGGCATGGATGTTAGCCCAGGGCCAATCTTCCTCAGCAAAAAGAGGAGGCTTGGCAATAGATGTTAGCTCAGGGCTAATCTTCCTCACCAAAAAAAAAAAAAAAAAAGAAATTTTAAGAAACACTCACAGTTTACCCCTCACATAATGTAAAACTGAGCACTATCCAAGAAAATACCAGCAAAGAGAGCATTACATACACATTCCCAGACACTGCACTACCTTGCCATTCCACTCTCATTTATTCATTCATTCATTCAACAGAGATTTTGAAAAGGAAGAGCAAAAAGTCATGAAAGAGAAAAACGTGAAGAGAAAACAGCAGTATGACTGTGAGTGAAATAAGAAATAATCAGCCTTGATGAATTAAAGAAGAAAAGAACACGAGCATAGAAAAGGAACAATGAGAAAAGAAAAATTCATGGAAATAGAAAGACAAAATTACAAATCAGTAACCTTACAGGTGGTTTAATGAAAAGAGTGATAGAGGCTTGTGTTCTCGTTTCAGCTCTGCCTCTGGCTGGAATTAGAACTTTAAACAAGTTCATTAACTTCATTGGCCCTGAGTGAGCTGATAGAAATTTTCTAGGCCCTTCCAGATTTCAAACTAATAGAAAAAAAATGAGAGAGAGAGAGAAGATAGTGGAAGAGTGGCACTGAGAAAATGTTCTTATTTTCATGAAGCCCTCCCCTCTGACATCATTACTTTGGACTCTAAAGAACCTCAGAACTCCAAGTGGTCCCCTGACTTCCTGTGGGGGAGGGACGTGCTTTGAAAAGGCAATTGTAGAAAATCCAGAGAAAACTGGGCTGATATGAAAACAGAAGGTGACTGTTTAAGACAAAGTTCTTTTAAGGGACTGAAGTGACACATAAGAAAACTAACTACACAATCATGAATATGATCTTTTCTCAGCAAATGATAGCTCTCTGAAGACTTAAGAACTTGGCGGACTACTGAAAATTGAGTTTAAATAGAAAGTTGCACTAGTTTGTTCTTCTGTACTGACATCTCATTCAATTACACTTTTATTTTAACTGTTATTGAGAGAGTCTGATGCTAGCAAGTTGACAATTTAGTGGGTAATAAGGGGAATTCATTTTGGCCATTAACTACTCTCTAAAGTTTTCCGTCTGAATGTTGCATCTCATTGAACCTGAAACTAAGGTTGGTGAAAATTCCCATAGGAGTAAACTGCGGGATTCTCGGTGTTTCTCCTTTTCTGTGAAAATTTGATTAAGGTAACATTGGCAATGATAGGGAAACACAATGAAGTCATTTTTACCTAATTACTATCATTACAAGCTTTAAGTGAGAAAGATGAGTGATTAAGACTTGATGTTGAAAGCAAGGCTGCGTAAGTTGTTGTCTGAGGACCTGCCAACTCCAGGGGAGAGGGGTTCGTCTCAGGCTGGGGAGGGAGTTTTCTGCAACCATCTGAATGTAAAAGGGTGACATGGTTTTCACAGAATCCATTATGCTCAAGTAAACTTTGGTTGAATGAGATTGTAAATTGTATGCAGGCTATAAATTAAAATTTTCTGGCTTTCTTCATATAATTAGGATTTTTGAGAAAAACTGAAGAAGAGATTGCATAAGAAAAAGGACGCCTGGGTCAAGGAAACTGAATACAGGGACATGGAGTGGGTAAAGGGGAAGAAATTGAAGTTATTATATAGACTTTCCAATAATCCTGATTTCCCTGACTTGGTAATTTCCAAGGTATAGCTTTGATTTATACGTGAATTATGTCAACTAGGGTCAGAAGAGTCAGTTCACATGGGGATAAAATCTTTCAAATGCTCAGTCTCATAAAAAACAGGATGATCAAATAAGTAACAAATATCCTACGATTCATTACAAAATTGCCAAGAATACTTGCCTCAAGGCTACACCATAAAAAGACGCTTTAATTTTAGCATTAAGAGCTATTTTCTTGCAGTCAAGAAGACACAGCGAAACCGGTTCGAGCATCTGCCTCAACTCTCAGTGCTTCTAGTTCTCCTCAGCTTACTGAAACAGGAGAGAGAATCTCCCATGCTCCACTTTGCACAGCCTTTTACACAGGGCATTGTAGCCCTTGCCTTAGCCAATGCTAATGTACCAAAAACTGGATTTAGGAATTGTAGTGGAGGAATCAGCCTTTTTTTCCCTAGCTATATTGAGGTATAATTGACAAATAAAATTGTAAGATATTTAAAATTTACAATGTGATGATTTGATACACGTGTACACTGTGCGAGGATTCCCTCCATCAAGTTAATTAACACATCTATCACCTCACATATTTACCTTTTTTTTTTGAGTTCTGCTCTCTTAGAAAATTTCAATTATACTATACAGTATTATCAACTATAGTCACCATATTATACATTAGATTCTCAGATCTTATTCATCTTATAATTGAAAGTTTGTACCCCTTTACCAGCCTCTCCCTATTCCCTTGCCCCCCCAGCCCCTGGTAATCACATTTCTACTCTCTGTTTCCATGAGTTTGATTTTTTTTTTTTTCAGATTCCACATATACGTGATACCATGCAGTTTCTGTCTTTCTTTGTCTGACTTATTTTACACAGCATAATGCCCTCCAGGTTCATCCATGTTGTTGCAAATGACAAGATTTTCTTCTTTTTTAAGGCTGAATAATATTTCATTGTATATATGTATATACCACATTTTCTTTATCCATTCATCCATTGTTGGACACTCAGGTTGTTTCCACACCTTGGCTATTGTGAATAGTGCTGCAATGAACAGGAGAGGACAGCTGCCTCTGTGAGATCCTGGTTTCATTTCCTTTGGATATATACCCAGAGGTAGAATTGCTGGATCATATGGTGGTTCTATTTTTAATTTCTTGAGGAAACTCCATACTTTTTTCCATAGTGGTTGTAACAGTTTACATTCCCATGGTGTATAAGGGTTCTCTTTTCTCCACATCTTCAGCAGCATTTGTTATCTTTTGCTTTTTCAAAATAGACATCCTAACAGGTGTGAGGTGATAGCTCATTGTAGTTTTGGTTTCCATTTCCCTGATGATTAGCGATGTTGAGCACCTTTTCATGTACCTATTGGCAGTCTATATGCCTTCTTTAGAAAAATGTCTCTTTGGGTCCTTTGCCGGTTTTTTGATCGGGGTATTTGTTTTTTTGCTATGGATTGTATGAGTTCCTCGTATATTTTGGATATAAACCCCTTATCAGACATGTGGTTTGCAAATATTTTCTCCTGTTCTATAGGTTGCCTTTTCATTTTGTTGGTGGTTTCTTTTGCCGTGCAGAGGCTTTTTAGTTTGATGTAGTGTCACTTGATTTTTGCTTGTGTTGCTTTTGCTTTTTGTGTCAAATCCAAAAAATCATTGCCAAGACCAGTGTCAAGCTGCTTACGCCTTATGTTTTCTTCTGGGAGTTTCATGGTTTCAGGTCTTACCTTCAAGTCTTTAATCCATTTTGAGTTAATTTTTGTGTATGGTGTAAGATAGTGGTCCATTTTCATTCTTCTGCAGGGACCACTGCAGTTTTCTGTTCAGTTTCCCAACACTATTTCTTGAAAAGATTATTCTTTCCCCTTTGTATATTCTTAGCTCCTTTGTCAAAAATTAATCGAGCATACACACATGGGTTTATTTCTGGGATCTCTATTTTGTTCCATTGATCTATATGTCTATTTTTATGCCAATACCATGTTGTTTTGATTACCATAGCTTTATAATATAGTTTGAAATCAAGAAGTGTGATGCCTCCAGCTTTGTTCTTCTTTCTCAAGATTGCTTTGGCTATTTGGGGTCTTTTGTGGTTCCATACAAAATTTAGGATTTTTTCTATTGCTGTGAAAAATGCCATTGGTATTTTGATAGAGATTGCACTGAATATTACACATAAGTTTAATATTTCTTAGAGTCCTACATCTAATAATATTAGCATGCAAATCAGCAATAGTAAAACCCTGAATGTATATATCACTATAGTGTTTTACAAAAAATATTTATGTATAATATACTATTTCATCTTCACAACAAACTTGTGAGATGTTATAATGCCCAATTAACTAGTGGCCTATTAATGAGCCATCTCAATTACTGAGAGCATGATCAAGCATCTGGAGAGAAACAAAAAAAACATTTTAATCAACTCAAATCAAGGTCTGTAAAGGCCGTATAATAAAATTTATATGCTTTCCTATTAGGATAGCCTCTCAGTCTTACTCTGAGCCTATTTGTTCTTACTTTAGGCACAACTCTAAGAATATTAGGCACACCTGATTAGACAAAAACTAGAAGAGGTTTATGGAAAAGGAGCAACATACTGCTGTGATGGTCACATTAAGGATAGTAAGAAGTGGTTTCTGACATTTGAAACACTGACACATTATTTTTATTTTAAAGCAGACTTAGGAGCTCAAAATGTGATCATTTATTAGAGGCACAACTGTCTCTGAGTTATTTTATCAAGCATAATATATTAATTATAGTTATTCACATTTATTGACCAGTACTGTTCAAAGTACTTTATATTAGCACGTAATGCTCACCATAACACTATGACTTGGGAACTGTTAGTATCCCCATTTTATAGATAGGGACCTGAGACACAGAGAATTTAAGTAACTTGTCCAAGGTCTCACAGCTAAGCAAGAATGCCTATCCAGGCAGTCTAGCTCCAGAGTATATGTTTTTTGGTTTTATTTTTTTGCTGAGGAAGATTCACCCTAAGCTAACATCTGTTGCCAATCTTTCTCTATTTTGTATGTGGGTCACCGCCACAGCATAGCCACCAATGAGTGGTGTAGGTCTGCGCCCAGTATCTGAACCCCAGCCACTAAAGTGGAGCGTGCTGAATTTAACCACTAGGCCATGGGGCTGGCCTCCCAGAACATATGTTTTTAACTGCCCTATTCTAACTCATATGATGACCCTGCACAACTAAAGGACAAAACTGTTACATACAGTGTTCATGTTTTCAGAGAACAGGGAAATGGATAAGTTTTTTAAGAAACATTTTCTTTAAAAATATTTTCACATTTTTTAGTTTGCTTTTGAGTTCATATATTTGTTGTATGAAAAACAAACACTTTAAATAAATTGCATTCCTCGAGAATACTAGATTTGTTGTTGTTGTTGTTTTGCAGTAATTAAAAGTTCTGGATACCTACAGCCCAATTGTCTCTCTGGGGAGTTAAATACTTAGAAGAACCAAAATGAAAACTAGCCCTGACCACTTCATTAGAAGGAGAAAGGAAGAAAATAATGGACAGTTGAGACTAATTTGAATTGATGGTCTTCTATATGCTAAGGTTTCACACGTCAAGCCGCAGAGAGGAGAGTCTCCCCAGCCCACGAAGAAGCTGGAGGTGCACATGTTCTGCTGAGGGTGGAAATCCCAGGCCAGTCCTCCATGGAGCCTGGAGATGTGGCTGGACTTCGGAAGTCAATGGCTGTGTGTAGGTGACTATGCAGCCCAGTTGGCCTAGACAGGCCCATTATAGGCCAGTGAGGTCAGCATGGCCCCTGTTCACTCTCAAAATGTATTGATTTGGATTATAAATTTGGTGTAGCTAGAAAGATTGAATGTCAGGCTCCTAGTTCCCAGGCCAGCCAAGTATCTTCAGCAACAGCGGCAGGACAGTGGGCTTGGACCAGGAGTATTTCAGTAGCAACCCATGCAGACTCAAGACCAGGAGCCTTCCGTGTCTGTCAGGCCCCAGACCTCCAAACTGGGGAGCTCAGAAAATGTGGGCTTGTGTTTCAGTCCAGTAGAATGGGATCTGGGGAGTCATTTCAAATTAAAAAGTAATAATAACGTAATGTGAGATTTCCACACTCTACGCGTGTGAGCACGGCTGGCTTCATGGGCTTGTAACCTGTGCAGTTTCACAGGGACCCAGGCTCAGAAAGGCCTTGTGCTTGGTTTAATGCGCTGTTGTTGCCATATTGAAATTCTTAGTTTTTGAGCAAGAAACCCTGCACTTTTATTTTATACTAGGCTCTGCAAAATCATATAATTAGTCCTGTTTGTGAATATGCAGTGTTAAACTCACACCTACTGCGTAGTGTTTTCGATACTTTTTACATCTCCACTCCACCCGATTGGAAACTTAGAATAAGTAGTCAATAAGTCTTTGGGTTGAGTCAAAATTGAACACCGAATACAAATAAAATCTCACACCAAAGATAATTTTTCTTTTATTTCACAATTTAATAATCTCATTATCAAATTAAATCTTAGAGCACAAAACCTTCCAGGCAAAATGGGTTAAAATAATCCTCGTAGAAATGTATGTTTTAAAGCCAAGTAATAATTGAATCCCTGCAGACTAAACAATATCACTTAGCAGCCTGCACTATGTGAAAGACTAAAAGCTTTTAATTAGACTTTTACTCGATAGGGGAGGAAAAAATAATTTAAAAGACTCAGGGCTAAAGCTGAATTGTTAGTTTTAACTTTGAACACAATGAAGAAACAATTTGACTAAATTGGTTTAGCTGTGTATTCATTAGCCTTTAATAGAAATGCGAATGCAAACTGACTCCAGGTTATTGTACCTGGAGCCAGCTTTTTAATTAGTGATTGGCAAAATGTTTATCTAGTTTGTTGTTGGAATGCTGAACCATTTACACAACAGGACTGCTGTAAACCTTTATGTAATCTTAATTGGATCTTTCAGGAGAACGAGATTTCATGTACATAAAATCACAAACTATAGTAATAAAGTTAGCTAATTTATATCAATTATCAAACTTGGCACTTAAAAAGAAAAAGTTGTGCTATGTGACTCAATGAGGTGGAGAAATGGTTAACATCTATTTAAACTTAGTTAAAAGTGATTCTCAGTTGAACTTGGTCGAATCTTGGTTATCATTGGCTTTGAAGTTAGACCTGATTTCCTGGTGCTAAGTGAGTTACTAATTCTATAATATCAGGCACATTAATTAGCCTCTATGAGCTTCAGTTTCCTTTTCTTTAAAATGGGGATTATATAACAGGTCTTAAATCGCTATTGTGAGCATTGAAGATAATATATGAAAGCCCTGATCTGAGGCACTCAATATATGGTAGCTATCGTCAACATCATCATCATGAGGGTTCTTTATTTTTAATATACTTAAGTTAAATACTTTTCAATAGATAA
This sequence comes from Diceros bicornis minor, assembly GCF_020826845.1. Taxonomy (NCBI): domain Eukaryota; kingdom Metazoa; phylum Chordata; class Mammalia; order Perissodactyla; family Rhinocerotidae; genus Diceros; species Diceros bicornis. Next base: position 32,858,795 of record NC_080762.1, read on the forward strand.
AATTAATCACATGCTGCAAAATTCAAAATGTACAAAAGGGCATGGAGAGAAAAGTAGCCTCCCACTCACTATGAATAATGTGGCATTTTGTACATTGTTCAATAGGTTGCTATTATGTTATAATAATATTACATGATTATATAATATAATAGTAATTTATCCTAGAGATCGTTCTTTATTTATACACAAAGAACTTCTTCATCCTTTTTAATGGCTACATTATAGATACACTATAAGTAAAATAAATAGTGCCTTATTATTGGAAAATTAGCTATTTCCATCCTTTGCAGTTGTATATATCACTAAAGTAAATATCCTCATGCATAGATTATTTTGCATCTGTGTGAGTACAGCTTTAGGATGAATTTCTAGAAGCAATATTGGTGGTGAAAGCACAAATGTATCTTTTCATTTTGGTAGCTATTACAAATTGCCCTCCACAGAATTGTACCAATTTACATTTCCACCAATAGCTATGAGTGCTTGTTTCTCTGTGCCCTCACCAACAGTGTATCAACTTCTAAAAAATCTCTGCCAATCTTATACACGAACATTTTCTCCTTATGTTTCCAATTTGCTTTTCTTTTATTGTGTGAAATTTAGATCTTTCTATATATTTAGAAGTAATTTGTATTTCCCCTTCTATATACTATTTCTTCGTGGTCTTGTCTCACATATACCGGGTTATTGTCTTTTCTGAAATATATTTTTGGGAAAACTATATATACTCAGAAAATCCATCCTTTGTCAATTGTATTTGTTTTTCCCATTTTATCTTGTCATATTTCTTTTATTTTTATGTAAAGTTATACATTTTTATGTAAAGTTATCCATTCTTTTATAGCTTAAATGTTTTATGTTATCTCTAGAAAAACTCTCTCTTCAAGAAGTTTTTAAAAAATTTTCATGATTTCTTCTAGTATATTTTTGCTTTCACTTTTTGTATTTAAATCTTGGAATTTGTTTTAGTTACCCATTTAGCTGTTCCAGCTTTATTTGCTGAATAATTCATCTATTCACCATTGGAATACATTATGATTTTCATCATATGCTAAAAATCCTTTGTTAACAAATTGTGTCTTTTTCTGGACTCTATTTAGTCCTATTGATCTACTTGCCTATCCAAGCAAGTCTGCCAACTGTTTTAAATTCTGTAGTATTTATAGTGTTCCAATTTCTGTAACCTAACCAATTCACTATTACTCTTCTTTTTTTTCACATAAAGTTCAGAATCAGATTATTCAGTTCTAAAAAGATACTTGTTAGTATTTTTATTGAGATTGAATTAAGTTTTTAGATTGTTATATAAAATAATGCTTTTATAATATTATGTTTTCCCAATCAAGATAAAAAATGCCTTTTCTTTTTTCATTTATACTTTTGAGTATCTTCTTAGCACATTAGAACGCTCTTTGTATGTATCTTTTATATTTCTTATGTTTGTTACTAAATATTATACTTTTTTCTATTATTGAATTTTTTTCTCAATTATATTTTCAAATTGGTTTTTGTGTAACTACATAAAAAGAATATTGATTTAGGTTATTATTTTTATACAAAAACAATCCTTAGCAACATTACTGATTTTCTCACTGGTTAGAAATTATTTTAATTTGATTCTCTGGATTTTTCAGGTATGATATTATATCATTTGCTGAGAAAAATAATCATTTTACCTTTTGCTTTCCAGTTTTATATCTCTCATTTCTTTCTCTCTTCTAATTGTTGAGACTGATACCTCCAGACTATGTTAAATAATAGTGGTGATAGTGGACACTGCTACACTAATGGACACATTAATTTTTTCACTGGTTTGGGGATGGGATAAACATATTTTATCAAGTTAAGAAATCATCTATACAATCCTACTTTATTTAAAAAAAGTTAAATAGACACTGACTTTTGTCAAATGTATTTTTATCATCTTTACAAATAATCACATCATTTCATTCACTGAAATTATTTATTTAATGAATTTTATTGAATCGTTCTTTGTCACAATGTTTACAATAAAAATTTTGGTCAAGACCCTAAGGTAAGAGATAGCAAGTGCCAAAATGAGTGGTAAGACAGAACACTCAGAAGAATTTGCAGAAAGTTAGTGGCCTAGAACTAGCAAGAGTAGAAACACATTGACCTCTTCCTCATCATTGCCTACTTGTTTCTATCAGCAGTAAGCCCTTTCTGGAGCAGAGAGGAATACAAGAAGATCAGAGTATTGATTCTACTTAAGAGTGGGCGATATAATTGTAAATTAATGCAATATTTTATTATTTCAGTGTGACCAGAAAAGTCATGGCACTGCTCCATGGACAGAGATTAAAAAAACAGGCCCAGTAATCAAATTTCAGAGGACGGTAGCAGACAAGCTCTGTGGATAAACCTCCAATCACAACTCTTTCTTCCAGGCTGAGGAAGAGTTTGTAGCATTTAAAACTATCTTTATTTAATGATCCAATAGAATTTATATGTGATACATCTTATCCTGGTACATTTTGTCATGCTGTTCTTCAATAAATTTCTCTATTTCTACTATGGTAATTGGTTTGTTTAGAATTTCTATCTTTCTAAATTCATTTCCAATAATATATACTTATCAATTATATTCGTATTTTCCTCCATTTATATTTTCATATAGAGTCTCTTATTCATTATAGTCTCTTATGACTCTTTAATTCCCCACAAAGGCCTGGTTATTTCTCTATTCTTATTTATTGATTGGGTAACCTAATACGTTATTTCTTTTACTGCCTTCTTCTTAATGTTATTGATATTGTTGTATTTACGAAAATAGCTCTTGGGCTTATTTAATTACAACAATTTCTTGTTTTATGATTTTTGGTCTTCTTTTTTCTTTGTCAATTCCTTTCTTCTACTCTCATTTTCTACTACTTCTACTCTCATTGTTTTTATAACTTCTTGAGTTGGATGCTTAATTTATTTTTACTCTTACAGTTTTATAAGTAAATGTATTTTCTCTGAGTACTATTTTAGCTTGATACAATTGGTTCTGCTAGGTAGTGATATTATTTTCTAGATATTCTGAATTTTTAGCTGGGAGTTTCTTCAATCACAAGAGTTTTTTAAGTGAGTTTTTAATTTTTAGGTGACAGGATTTTTATTTTCTAGTTTTATTGTCCTCTGAGCAGAGAATGTTATCTTTACTCTTTCTACTTTTTAAAATTTATTTAGTTTTTGATGTGATAATACAGTCATTTTTAAATGTATTATGAATACTTTAAAAGAAGGTATATGCTCTGTTTCTTTGAATCGTTTGATATCTATTTGTATTTAATTAGCTATAACATTGTTATTTAGTTCTTCTATACATCTACTTATTTTTCATCCTTTAATTTATGATTTTCTGAGAAATAAATTAAAATCTTCTGCTACCGATGCCATTCTGTCTGTATCAGATGGTATTTTCTGTATTTTGAATCTGTATCACTTGGCACGTAGTTATTCCTGACTGTTAAATATTCATTGTAGATTATCATAATAAAGTTACCTTCCTTGTCTCATCAAATGCCTTTTGTTAGACATTAAATCTTATCTGATATTAAGACAATGAACTTACTTTTTTATTTGTTTGAAATTGTCTGGAATACTTTTATGCATACTTTTTATTTTCAACTTTTCTTAGTCATCTTATTTTAGTAGTGTTCTTGTATTCAGTAAAATAAAAAAATAAATAAAAGTGAAAATCAATGAAATCAAAAGCTATTTAAAAAAATAATAAAAATATCAACTCTAGACAGACTGAGAGACATTTAGAGAGAGACAGAGACAGAGGGAACAAAGTTACCTATATCAGGTATGGAAGAGGGTATATCACTATACCTTTCCTCTAGTGTTAGAGGTATTAAAAGAATAATAAATAAATATTAGGATGACATTTATGCCAATAGATTTGGCAACTTAATCAAATAGACAAACTACTTGAAAGATAAAAAATTATCAAAACTAATTCAAGAAAAAAGTAGAAAATCTGAGTAGCCATATAACCGTTAAAGTGCTTCAATTTATAGCTGCAACAAAGGCCCAAATGGCTTCAATAGTAAATTCTATCAATAATTAAAGGAAGAAATAACACAAAAGCTACATAAACTTTTTCAGGAAGTAAAAGATGTAGGAACACTCCAACTCATTTTATAAGGTTAGCATTGCCTTGATAACCAAAATGATACCCAGACATTATAAGAACTTCTTATGAGTATAGACACAAAAGACCTCAGCGAAATATTATCAAATCAAATCCAATAATATTTTAAAAGGATATTACACCACAACCAACTACATTTTTTTCCCCAGGAATGCAAGTTTGGTTCAAGATTTGAAAATCAATGTAATTCAACATAGTAACAGACAACAGAGGAAAAACTGCATGATTATCTCAATAGATGTGAAAAAAGCATTTAACAAAATTTAACATCCACTTATGAAATTCCCAGAAATAACTAGTAATAGAAAGTAGCTTCTTTGATCTAATAAATGATGTCTACAAAATGCCTACAGCTAACATCATCTTCAATAATTAAAGATTAAATAAATGCTTGTTCCCTAAGATTAGAAACACAAAGAGGATGTTTGCTCACACCACTTCTATTCCATATTGCAGTGGAGGTTGTAGCCTGTGCCATAAGGCAAAAAAGAAAAGAAACAAAAGGCATGGAGATAGGACGTGAAGAAGTAAAAGCTGTCCCCACTCTAAGACAACATGATCATGTACATTGAAAATTCTAAGCAATCTACAAAAAGCTACTAATTCATAAGCAAATTAGCAAGTTCACAAGATACAAGGAGACTATAAAAAATCAATTGTATCTTGGGGCCAGCCCCGGGGCTTAGCTGTTAAGTGTGAGAACTCCGCTACTGGTGACCTGGGTTCGGGTCCGGGCACGCACCAATGCACCGCTTGTCCAGCCATGCTGAGGCAGCCTCCCACATACAGCAAGTAGAAGGACGTGCAACTATGACATACAACTATCTGCTGGGGCTTTGGGGAGAAAAAGGGAAAAAAAGGAGGAGGATTGGCAATAGATGTTAGCTCAGGGCCAGTCTTCCTCAGCAAAAAAAAAAAAAAAAAAGAGGAGGATTGGCATGGATGTTAGCTCAGGGCTGATCTTCCTCCCCCCCCCAATTGTATTTTATATACTGACAATGAAAAATTAGAACTTGAAATTTCAATTATTACCACTTTAATTGTATTCTCACATAAAATAATTAGGGATAAATTTAATAAAATACACAGACTTGTACACCACGAACTGAAAAACATCACTAAGAGAAACTAACAATCTAAGTTGAGGGAAAGGTATGCCACATTCATGGATCAGAAGACATAATGTTGTTAAGACATAATTCCTACCCAAATTGGTCTATATAGTCAACATAATCCCAATCAAAATCTCAGAAACCTTCCTTGTAGAAACGACAACTTGATCCTAAAATTTACATTAAAAAGAAATTACCTGTAAAAGCCAAACAGAAGAGTATCCTGTTCAAAGTTAGCTCTGGTAACCAAGAAGGGGATAGACCAAAGAGTGGCAGGTCTATATACAAAGAGATGTTAATGGACTAAGTTCAAGGTTGAGGCCTTAAAAGTTCAAGGTTGAGGACTTAACTATAGAGTAATTAAAACACTGTGGTATTGGTATAAGAATAAATATATAGAATAATGGAGCAGAATACAGAAATAAATTTATTAATATAATACTAAATTATTTGAATGGATAGTTTTCAACTAATGGTACTGGAAAACTGGATATCCACGTGGAAAAATATGAACCTCAACCTTTACCTCACATGAAAATTAACTAAAATAGGTGTAAATGTAAAAACTAAGCTTTTTAAAATTCTAGAAGAAAAAGAGAAGAAAATCTTTGTGACCTTGGCATAGGCAAATATTTCTTAGATCACAAAAGAAAAATTGATGAATTGGACTTCATCAAAACTAAAACTTTTACTTTTCAACACACATTGTTAAGAAAACAAAAAGGCTAGCCAGAGACTAGTAGATTATAGTATATATATAAAGTCTGACTAAAGATTTGTATCCATAATACATATACAAATAACTCTTACCAACTTGTTAAATAATAGGAAATATATATATTGGTCTCTGCCCTGAGTTCCTGCTAATGTTTGTCCTTTGACCCCAGTTCCTGACACAGAGCTCTCAAATCCTTTGGAATTCCTTGGGTGATAGCAGCATCTTTTGTTCTAATGAGGTGACTCTTGGTAGGATTCTGCATGGGGGTTGGTCACTAGAAAGACCAAGCCATCACTGGAAGCTTGAAACTTTCAACTCCACACCCCATTCTCCGGAGAGCGGAGGGGCTAGAAATTGAGTTAATAATCAATCATGCCTAGGTGCTGCAGCCTCCATAAAAATCCCAAAAGTTTGGAGTTTGGAGAGCTTCCAAGTTGGTGAATACATCCACGTGCCAGAAGAGTGGCACACCCCAACTCCACAGGGACAGAAACTCCAGTGCTCTGGATCCATTCAAATCTTGCCCTATGTATCTCTTCATCTAGCTGTTCATTCGTATCCTATAAAACATCCTTAGTAATAAACAAGCAACAGTAAGCTAACTGTTTTCCTGGGTCCCGTGAGCCACTCTAGCAAATTACTGAACCCAAGGAGAGAGTCATAGGAACCTCTGATTGTTAGCCAAATCAGACAGAAGTTGTGGGTAACCTGGAGATCTACTACTTGTGATTGGCTTCTAAAGTGGGGGGGCAGTCTTGTGGGACTGAACTCGCAACCTGTTGGGTCTACACTAACCCTAATTTGTGTCAGAACTGAATTAAATTGTTAGAACAACCAGGTGATGTCAGAGAATTGATCAATGTGGGAAAAAATTCCACACATCTGGTGTCAGTGTTCTGAGTAGTTTCCTTTACAGGAAACAAGTGTTTTCTTTAATAAGAAAACAATCCAATAGAAGACAAATAAATGGTTAAGAAGCACAATAAAGATGCGCAATATCATTAATCATCAGGCAAATGCAAATTAAAGCTACAATGGCAATACAACAAATACCCACCAGGATGGCTAAAATTAAAAAGACTGACACTACCAAGTTTTGAGGAAGATGTGGATTAACTGGAACTCATATATTGCTACCGGGAATATAAAATGATACAGCCACTTCAGAAAAGAGTTTGCAGTTTCTCAAAAGTTAAACATACCATAAAACACAAAAATTCCATCCCTAGGTATTTATCCAAGAAAAATTGAAATACATGTCCATACAAAATCTTGTTCAAGGATATTTATACAGCTTTATTCATAATAGCCAAAATATGGGAATAAACTAAATATCTATCAACAGGTGAGTGGATAAGCATATTGTGGTTTACCCCTATAATGGATTAGTACTCAGCAAGAAAAAGAAACTAGCTACTCCTATGTGCAACAACATAATTGAATCCCAAAAAGCAATATGCTGAGCAAAAGAAGCCAGATATAACAGAATAACTATCACATGATTCCATTTATATGCAAATCTAAATCCAGGAAAATTTAATATATAGTGACAGAAATTAGGCCAGTGGTGGCCTGGGGCCTGGGCTGGGAGTGGGGATTGACAGGAAAAGAGCATAAGGGAACCTTCTGAGATGATAGAAATTTTTGATATCTTGATTGTGATGATGGTTACATTTATCAAAAATGCATGGGATGCTACACATTTTACAATGGATGTATTTCCAAATAAATTATAGTTCAGTGAAATTGATTTTTTTAAAAGTGAAAGCTGATCCTTTATATTGGAGATGGTGGTGATTCTGTATGTGAGTGATGTACTTTATATAAGGTACTTGGTTTACAGTGGGAGAATTAACAGAGCAGATTCTATGAGGAGATAGATTCTGAACTTTGAATTTGGATGTCTGAGTGCAGAGTACTCATCTGGTCCTGAATAAGGCTCATGACTTCCTCTCCTCACACATAATTGTGAAGTTGGGCGTAAGAGGTCCAAGCTTTTAACACGGGACACAGGAAGTTGTTCTGAGGCATCCTCCTTCCGGGATCTCTAAATGTTGCCTGATTTCTATATGGAGATCACAATGGTTAATTTTGTGTGTCAACTTGACTGGGCTCAGGGATACCCAGATAGCTGGTAAAACGTTATTTCTGGGTGTGTCCATGAAGATGTTTCTGGAAGAGATTAGCATTTGAATTGTAGACTGAGTAAAGAAGATGGCCCTCAACAATGCAGGTGGGCATTATCCAATTGTTTGAGGGTCTGAATAGAACAAAAAACGTGGAGGAAGTGTGAATTTGCTCTCTTGCCTGAGCTGGGACATCCATCTTCTCCCGCCTTCTGACAGTGGCGTTCCTTGTTCTCGGGCCTTGGGACTTGGACACAGATTTACACCATTGGCTCCCTTAGTTCTCAGGCCTTTGAGTTTGGACTAGAACTACATCACTGGCTTTCCTGGGCTTCCAGTTTGCAAAGGGCAGATAGTGGGACTTCTCAGCCTCCATAATCGTGTGAGCCAATCCTTCATAATAAATTTCCTTCTGAATATCTCTCTCTCTCTATATATATATATATACCTTACTGGTTCTGTTTCCTTGAAAAACACTGACTAATACAGAGCTATAGGAAAGAAACCCTCTGTTTAAATCTGTTTCAATTTAAAGGGCCCTATTTATTTCTATAGAAAAATGGAGCTGTACGTCGTACACTTTTATCCTTTGTATATGTTTGTCTGTTTCTCTGTCTAATTTCACTTTTTTATTATTTTGTCATTTTATCCTTTAGCAGGTCCTTTAATGTAATTTAATTTAGTTTTTGATAGCAAAGCCTATAGCTGGCAACATTGTTGAACTTAGTTTTCTATACTATATTGATAACTATGGTGCTGTGTCCAGATATGTAAGAAGACAATAAATCTCAGGGTTCTAAGCTTTCCCCATAATAAATGATCAATCACCCAGCTGAAAATAGAATGTCTTAGGTTATTTCGTTATAAATAGATATTAAGGTAAAATAAAGTTATTACTAGATTTCTACTTCTACAGCTCAGATAGCAAAGGCTTGGACTTCTTTTCCTCGTTGTCTTCCTCAACTCATTCCTTACATTTCATGTATAACTAAAGAAAGTATATTATTTCACGTAAGACAGATCTAGGTTCAAATCTTGACTTTGTCATTTACCCTGGCTTGAGTGAAACTCTCTGATTAATTTCTCAATTCAACTTTCTCCTTTGGGAGATGGGAATAATATTACCTTTCATGAAAGAGAAAGAAACCATGGAGACTGGGCATATCAGTAAGGTTTCATGGCGTTAGTAATATTTTATTATATATAAATTGTTCCTTGACTCACAGGTAGGTCATCAACAGATGGAAGAAGAATGTAGCATTTGAAGCAGACATTGTCTTCAGCAAAGGAACAGAGGTAAGAAATTACAGTGTGTACTTGACAGCTATTTCAGTTTGTATATGGAGTGGGAAATTATTAGGAGAGTTGTGGGAGAAAACATAGCCGTGAATGCCAAGATACAGAATTTAGAATTTATGTGATTACTAACGGGGATAAATAAAAGTTCTTGCCCAAAAGAGTGATTGATCAAAATTATACTTTAAGAAGAGTATTCTGGTGATAATGAAAAGAATAATTGGAGCTTGAGAAAACAATTACCAAAATCCAAGGAGGTGGTAATTAGGAGTTTACACAAAGTGAGACATTAAATCTGACACCATCAATTGTAAGATGCATCATTATCTTATGTACTATTATAAAAGAACATAAAGCACACCTAATTAAACTGTGACACAATCCTAATACACCACCGGTTGTAGGACACATACCAGTTTCAGAGATGTTAACATTTGAACAAATATGCATGTTAGAATTGATGAAATATACTATAATGGTTATAATGAAAGGGGAGAAGTGATTAAAAGTTTTGACAGAATCTGATAACTGAATTACTGAAAATAGAGTGGGAAAAGAAGGAATCAAACATGAAGTTGAGATTTTTAGTTTGATATCGTAATGCCAATATCAAATAATGGGAATGATTTCATTGTGGTACCATTGGAATTTCTGGAGTGTTGTCAATTAAAGAGTTGAAAATGTGGAATAGAACTTAAAAATATGGTTGTGATTTGAGAATGATACTTGAAAATCATCTACTTAGGCATAATCACTGAAGTCATGGGAATATGTGAGCTCACTAAGGAACAGAGGATATAGAAAGAAGAGAATAAGATTAGGGACAGAAAGCTACATATTTGGAGGAGGAAAAAAGAACAAAGAAAACAGAAAAAAAAAGAATTCGAATAAACACTCATTCTGGAATAAGAAACATATGTTATGGAGAAAGGAAGTTTCCAGAAGAATGGATTGATCATTAGTGTTAGTGTCTGTAGAGCAATGACAAAAACAAAAGCCAGTTACTGGAGAAAAAACTGGTTCTGTTTCAACCAAAGTTAATTAAGTGAAGTTAAGATTTTACATACTGAAAAAATGTTCTCAAAGAAACGCGCCTAATGGATTTTATGTTCTTTTCTTCTTTGAGAATTTTCCAGCATTTAAGAGGGACACATTTTGTTTTAAAAGTTAGTATATAGGTGTTTAGAATCTGCCTCAATTTTTTAAAAGCTAATGCATGCAATTTACCAGTGAGCTTAACCGAATCTGAATCATGGCTGTCATAATAACTTCTCTAGTTCCCCGTACTGCAGATGGTCATTAGAATTTTCAAAGAGAAAAAATAAACGTAGCATCCAGAAATATAAAAACAAAGAGCAAAAAATTTCTCCCAATGAATAAATAAATATTAATACGAATCATATTACAAGTGCTTTCTAACAGAGGATAATGGTATTCTTCTAGAGCCACTAAGCTCCACCTAGTCATACCTTCTCATTGGGAGCAGATTTTCACTGGGACGAGGCACTCTTCTTGTGCCCAGTTCCTCACTCATCCAAATAGCAACCTGCTAATGTCACATGAACAAAGATTGGGATTTTCTGGGTCCCCACATAGGCATGGATCTCTCTACTCATGCCTCTCATGCCAGTTTTTTTTCCAGCTTCTATTATGTTTTTCAGTAAGAATAACCCAGCATTCCAACTCATGTATTGCTGGACATTATGGCTTCTGAGGACATTGTAAAGTTAAACCTATTTCTAGGAAATGGAAAGGAGGTGAGGGAGAAGCAAATCACTTTATTCAACTACCTCCACCCTGAACATTTGTATACTGGCAAAATCATAGTAGAATGAGCATCAGGGGAAGCCTTAATGTAGAAGTAGGCTCACAAGTAGGGATGGAACTAACATTTGTTGAGCATTTTAACTATGAGCCAAATCTTCTGCTGGATGATCTAGAGATATTATTTGATTTTATTCTCAAAACTACACTGTGAGATGTGTATTATTGGTCCCATTTTACAGGTACTGACACTGGAGACTCAAGAGGTTGTTTGCCTACAGCTACTCTGTGACAAATCAGGATTCAAATTCAAGTCAGACTCCAAAATTCATGACCTTTCCCCAACACAGTGCTGTCTGCTTGAATACTGGGTGGAAGTGAGGACAGAGACCTAAAGCTACGTGGGGAGCATATTATTAGGCAGCTTTTATGGGCTGACTGTGTATGTGGGGGCTCAGTCTTCTTTTTTGCCATCAACTTAAAGAGACGTCATCTTCCCACCATGTGCTTCTCTGTGTTGGCGTTCACCTGTCGGCAGAACAGGGACACCAAGAGCAGCCAACCTGGGATTTAAACCCAGCCCACACTTTTAAACACTAGATAATATCAACACTGCTTCTATAAACTGGTAAAAGTAGTTTATTATTAGCCATTTCTATTTGCATGTCAATAATACCCTAAAACCTTTCAGGTTATATTTTTAATGAGATAAATGTGCCCCACCACACAATTTTTCTTGCTAGAAAGCCTCTACTTTTTCTATTCTAATATGCTATATGTTAACTTTTGATAAAGAGCTGTAGATATACAGCCAGTGTATCTCAAATGCCCCCCAAAATAAATTCTTGGGGAAGGTGGGCCCCTAATCGGTGAAGCAGGTATAACAATATCTACCTTCTAATATTGTTGTGAATATTAGAGATAATTTATTTATTCAAAAAATATTTGTTGAGTACCTGTTATGTGCCAAGAATAGTTCTGGTTATGTAAATCACCCTGCACTGTTCATGGCTGACGCCTGGTGTTGAATAAATAAGGACGAGGACTTCATCTCATGGAGAACAGAGGAAGCATCAGTGGATGCTTTGCCCTGATTCCTTTCCCTGTAGCTACATACCTGGATAACAGAGTGTTATACCAATGGGCCAAAGATGGCCCCGGTACATTGCCTTCTGTGTTGCTTACTTCTTCACAGCAGGCTAGGACTGTCAAGCCAAAGCCTGCCAAACTCAAATTCTTACACATGCAATGGCTTAAATATAGCCCACATAAGCATATTTTTGGCCATTTAGAACATGTCTGCTTTGCCCACCCCATCAAAATGCACCTGACATCTGCTAATAGATAAGACAAATTAAGCAGGCAAAAAACAAGAAACATTTGCAAGAAACTAGGCAGTTGCTGTTCAATGGGTATAAAGTTTCAATTATACACAATGAATAAGTTCTGGATATCTGCCATACGAACGACATGGAGCCTATAGTTAACCATATTGTATTGTCCACTTAAAAATTTGTTAAGAGGGTAGATCTCAAGTTAAATGTTTCTACCAAAAGAAAAGAAACTAGTCATAAGGAAAAAAATGCATATTTCTAAAAACTGAATGATACCCTCTCCTATACACACACAAACACAAAATCTCTCATAAAGGACCATAAGCAAAACTTAAGCTTAACACAAAAACAAATAAATTGAAAGACTTGGTACTTATTTTGCCACCTTATACTTATACAAAACTAACTCTACCTTATTAATATGCTAACTTTGGGCATTTAAGATACAGTAGCTGTGTTTCTACAATTCTTTGTCAAAAGTTAATGTATAGCATATTAGAATAGAAAAAATAGTGGCTTTCTAGCATGAAAAATTGTGTGGTGGGGCACATTTAACCTATTAAAAATATTGTTTGAAAAGGTTTTAGGGTATTATTTACATGCAAATAGAAATAGCTAATAAAAACTACTTTTATCTAGTTTATAGAGGCAGTGTTTTATATAGTATTTAAAAGCATAAACTGGGTTTAAATCTCAGATTGGACACTTAATAGCTGTGAACCCAGTCAAGTTACTTATCTTCTCTAGGCCTCAGTGTTTTGATCTGTAAAATAGAATAATATTTAGGATGACCCACATTAAATTGCTGATATTCAAAAGTTTTTGACCTATAAAGAGGGTAATTTCATGTGGTTTAATCTTATAACCAACTGTAATATGTATGCTGAAGGGATTATAGAGATAATATAAAGAGCATCTAGCATACTTCCTGGAATATATTCAACCCACAATAATGTTCCCTCATATTCCCCTCAATTCTCCATGGATGGTCCTGACCTTTAGGTATAATCTGCTCTCAATTTTCTGTGTTAGTGAAGATAGTCATGGGATGGAAAACCAAATATTGCAAGTAGTAATCACATACTGTAAGAGCTGAATTGAGCCTTAGGTATAAATTACTCCAGCCTACTAATTTTTAAGACGAGGAATCTGAACTTAGTCACTCATAGAGAACCCCTTCACATCCTAGGTTAGGATCACAATCTGTAAGCCTGCAATTTTTCTTATAGAGCCAGACCATCTGGATGTCACAGAGAAAAGCTCTCAACCCAAACTTTAAATGCCAAAACATCTAAGAGGGACTTTTTGTGATCATGTGAAAGTTCAAAATGTAATTTAACATCAGTGGCAATTTAGACTGACAGGAATATGCTAAACATTACAAACTGTAACCATTTTAGATGATTTAAGTCACCAAGAACACTTATGAAAACATTTAGAGGAAAAAAATCTCTAAAATAGATCTAAAACATTAAATTCGTTCTAATGAAACTATATAGATCTTAATACATTTTCCATGCTACTTCCTCAAAATTTCTTTCCCTTATGGCAACTGTTCATATATCCCTGGGGCCTCCTAGGTTTAGTTATTCTACGCAAACTTTAACATAATAATGCAATAGTCATAAAAATCTTTAAAAGGACAAGCCACTCTTTTTGATTTTAGGAATGTTGTTGTTTTATACATAGTTATAGTCTATATACATGCTATATCCAAAATAAGAATACCAGCTGCAGGAAACAGTAGAATGTCATGACCACTTCAGTTAAGAAGTATAGTCATTTGTTAGCTTAATTAAGACTCTAGGCTTTGATTCAGAAAAGTGTTGACCGAAGTTTGGCCTCAACTAGATTCCAAAATGATAAAAAGCAAACATATTAATATAGGGTCATTAATGGCTGACAGCTTTGAAAAATCTGGTAGAAAATCAAGAAATTATTTTCTGGGTATGAAATGAAAGCATACCATAATCCATTTTTCCTCTGCTTATACTCTGCCAGTGGTATTATTATATTGCCTATGGAATTCAAATTGCAAAGCAATCTTTTTTTGTTAATCTTGTACTGCACTAAATAGGCCAACAACTCAGAAATATAAAACTACAACTACAGCCCATTTTCAATAAAGAGGAACTCATTGGCTAGGTTTTTATTTGGAGTAGTAGCGTCGCTATTCATAGACCAGAGGAAAAGTAAAGTGGAACAGATTAAGAGTATAAAAAAAGAAAAAGAAAAAGATTGCCTCCGAGATGACTGCAGTTAACAAAGCCACCAGAGTCAGGATCATAGCACTAACTTGTCACTTGTTTTCTCAAAGGGTGTTCAAAGGTTGTTTCTAGCTTTTCAGTTAAGACCCTAAGCAGTCCTGGCTGTACTCATCTCTGTATCAGCTATGCTGTGCTCACTCTCTAGCATAGCTGGATATCAGTTCATTTTTTCCTAATGAAATTCACAAGAATAACGCAAAAACAATTGCATTGTGAATTTTGCCTCAGATACCCCAGTTATCCAAATGTAAAAGTGGCATATGGCACAAAAGCAAAGCTGCAGATGGCCCAACAGCAGCCGTGCACATCTGGCACGTGGCTGTTTGATTATGTATTTGCCAACTTGCCAGATGACTCTTTCTGGAGAGGAGCCCAATAAGAGAAATTCACTCATCCTCCTTCTTCTACAGGCTCAATGTTTTAGCCACGCTTCTCACCCTCATCCATATATCCCAAAACAATCACGGATTCTTCAAAAAACAGAAAAAAGAAAGAAAATTACTCTGGTTCAGTTTGATGGTAAATAGTACCCAGGTTTTTTGATTTTACAACCTCTGTAACCACTTCAGAGCTTTATCTTTGGGAGCTAGTTAGATAGCCTATAAAACAGAAGAACATTTGGTGTAATGATTATGAGGTGGTAAGAATACATTGATAGAAATTCAGGAATATCAATCTCCCTCCAAAAGCTTTGCAGCTAGATACTGGAATCAAGCTGTCAAGATATTTTAAATCTCACCCAATTTTACACCAGGGGTCCATTTGGAAAAGAATGTGAAGAGATCATTTTTGTTACAAAAATTATTTTATATGGTAGATTTATATGTTTTAGGGAAAGAGTGCATGCTCTCTTTAAGTATGAACTATCTGTGTAAGATGTCTGTGGTCGTCATTTTTGCTAATCTCCAACTATTACTAAAATGAATCTTTCCATTTCTAGACACACTGTGGGATTGATCTTTGTGACTATGTGACTTGCTTTGACTAATAAAATTGAGTGCAAGTGACATGTGTCACTTCCGTATGGAAGCTTTAGGAGCCAGAATGTGATTAACACATTCCTTCCCACTGATGAAGTGACCCTGGAAGCACATGTCTAGAAGAAGCCACCAACAACTTCGGTTTCCAATCAACTACAATGACCAGAGCTTTGCTGCCATCTCACTTTGGACATATAGCCTGAGTGAGAAACTTTGTTAAGCACTGAGATTTGGGAATTATTTTTTACTGTACCATTAACCTATCTTCACTAATACAAAAGCAAACACATATTTCATAAAAATAACCATATTAATTTCAAGTTTAATGAAAAGAATTGGAGTGATTTAGAAACTAGTTCTCAGGAAAACTTCTTTATATAGCGATATAAAAAAAATGACATGATTTTATTAAGTCTAGAGGCTTCTGGCTCTGACTTTATTATCCCCTTTCTTCTTGCTTAGCCACAGAGAAAAATGAAACCAGAGAAAGTGGAAGAACAGATAGAACCTTTATAGTCTAGTGTTATAACCAAGTATTTAATATCTTTCCATGATATTGTAAGATCTGAAGCTTAATAGAAGCCACCAGCAGAGATTCTAGAAACCAAGTTTCCTTCAAATTCCTAGCACAAAATAGAAAACATCAGAATTCCTAGTGATGATTACTACAAGGAAAAAAACGTTTGGGGAGTTGTCAGCATGTTTTTTGTTTTTGTTTTTGTTTTCTAATTCAACCTTGATTTCTCTTGGTCTTAACAGTATCTGATCAAAGTTAGAGATTACAGTATAGGCTTGGCTTCCAAATGAATGACTGGCTGGGGACCAGGGTTTTAACTCACAGAGTTTTGTCTGAACATGACTACCTGAATCTTTATTCAGTGCCTCCCACTCGACATGTCCAAAGGGAAACCAAGCTCCTTCCTAAAACCTCTTTCTCCTACTAAATTTCCCAGCCACAATAATGGAACCACCATACCCTCAAGTTTCCTGAACCAAAGATCTGTGATCTACTGTAGGGTTCTCTATATTTTTTACTTTGTCAGGTTTTGTTGATTCTGTTCTAAGTCCCCTTCTATCATCACCATTTCTGTTGCTTTAGGTCAAGATTTTATTATATTTCACAAGACTATAGCTGTAGTCAGTTAACTTCTTGTGTTCAAACCTGCTTTTCTCCAGTCCACCCCTTCTTGGTTCCCAGAGTTAACTTTGATCATGTCACTCCTCTGCTTAGCTCTCACTTTTTCAGTCTTTTAAAATGTTTGCCTCTTATAGCCATATATCTTAATGTTATAACAAGTTCCCAGAAGCAATACTCTCTTTATTGGTTTTCTTAATATTTTCCTCCATAGGCATACATCTTAACATTATAGCAAGTTCCCATTGTTACCTATTATAATAATGATTTTCAAACTTTGGGGGTAGTGGAAAAAGTTGGGTAAGTGTAGTTTGTAAAGGACCCATAGATGATTCTGATACCTCTAACTCTAGTTGAAAATAACTAAACCATATAAAAAGTCTACGTGCATTCCCATAGCCTAGAAGATCCTTCGTTATCTGACTTCACTGTCTCTATTCCTCATCTGCCCTCTCCTTAACCTCCACACCTCCACCATGCCAACACACATAGATATGTATATACACACACACATTTCCAACTCTACCAAACAACTTGCATTTACCTAACCATACCATGATTTATCATGTCTTCCTATATTTGCATATGCTTTTTACTCTATCTAAAGTATTATTCCACTTTTCCACTTAATATCCTCTTATTCATCATTCAAATTTCAAAATGTCACCACTTCTATATATTATTGTCCAAAATTATCTTGTTTGTTGATATATTTCTTGTTTAGCTTAATATTCACTTCTAGAATAGAAGTCTCTCAAGGGCAGAGAGTCAGTAAAGATCTGTTGTATAAATATATGCATGAATGAACAAAATAATTCTAGCAGAACTACAGTAAGACTGATGTTGAACTTGGGACTACTGAGAGAGGGTCCCTTATCAGATGACCTCCACGTCTTGTCGTAGGATTGATCCCAAAGTTTGGTGTGGGACTGAATTAGAATAATTCAAGTTAGAATAATAATTATCAATAAATATTAATTCCCATATATAAGACATTTATGTGGGCCAGGCACTGTGTCAAGCATTGTACATGTATTAACTTCTTTTTTACACCTATTTTACAGGTAAAGAAACTGATGGTTCCAATGGCTAAACTTGTTGAAGGACTTTGGGTAAGCAAAGGGCACAGAGACGGGATCCAGAGATGTTTTCCTGAAAGCAAAAGCCCAATGCTGAGCCCTCACTATGCATATCAGCCCCTTTTGGTCCTTTTCTTTTCCAGCAACTATTCCACCGAGGTGTATATGGAATTACCTCATACTTTTCTTTTTGCTTCCCTTTCACCCTTCTTTTCCCTCATGCCACAGAGGACTTGAAATCTAGAATAAAGCTTATTTCAACTCTCCCTTTCCATTCTGGGTCATTATGACCTTGATGACCCATGAGGGTTTCAGAGATTTCTCCTTGTGGGTCCCTAAGTCCTTGGAACATGGACATTTCCTTTGCTGTCTTCCTATGTTGGTTATTTCTTGGCAATCATCATGCTTTCCTTCCCCATTACTCATCGTCTACTCTCTGTCCGTGAATAATGCATTTCAGAGCACAGTCTACCTAAATTTATAATCTCTTTAGTACATAAAATTAGATGGTCCATATATAAATTGGAAATTCCCATTTGCTAGCCAGTGTGGATTTACTTTCTGTTTTGAGGACTTGAATATTCCCGTCAGAGTTAGAGCAGTTCAAGCAGAAAGAAACATTTCCCAAGTAGCCTCCAAGAACCTAATTTTCTGTCGTGGTTCCTATACCTGGTATAGGCACAGACATTCAAATTCCTAGAGTCTAGATGAGACAAGCATGATTGTGATTGCAGATTTGGGGCCCAAATAGTTTCTTCTTTTCAGCATGTCCACAAAAACAGAATATGAGCAAAGAAATGACTGGTGCATCAATTATCTAAGCAGAGATAAAGATTAGACTTCAAGTCAATAGCAGCTGTATTAAGGGCAACATTGTAAAACTGAGCTGGGAGGGGTCAAAACTAGGCTATGGTCCTAGGAATTATGAATCCTGGCCTTGGAAGAAGGGATCATGGGATAGGGTTTGTTTCAAGAGTTCACCTTCCAATGTAGAATTTCTTTATATTGCTAGCATATCTTAATTTATGCAATAAAATGTTAGTGATTGCCAGGTAATACAATTGAGATTCAACTCAATGTTAGTGGTCTGGTTTAGAAATTGGTCAATCAATTTGATAGAAGTTCAAATAAATACTGGTTCCAGTTTATGTATTCTTTCTTCTAACTCACAGCTCTAAATATGGCCTTGTCCATTTATTCCTGGTTCATTTTCACATTGTTCTTTTCTCTTATATTTTTACATATGACTGGTTAAATATAAGGTGGCATGAAAATCAAAGTTAAATAAATAACAATCAAAAGGCAAAGCAAAAATAGTCCACATTAATAAGGCTTTGTAAACAGGGGGCTTAGTACCAATTGAGACATGTATTTGAGAACTGCTTCTGCAACCAATACCTCTGGAGAAATACTTATGTTCTAATCAGATTTGATCTTAATAGGAAATGCCATACACGAAATACCCATGTGTAAGAAGGTCTAAGGTCATGGCTCTGGAATTAATCCCATACTAAATCTACACATCAAACTCTATGAACTTTAACTGAAGTTGGGAAAGACAATTTCAGAACCTGGCTGTAGGTGGATAATTTATGATGTAGTGTGAAATAAGGACTTTCTATACCTGAGCAACACAAAGGGCCAAATTTACTGTCGTCAATTACTTTTATACAACAGCAGGGTCGGCCTCTGCCCTCAATTACTCATGTGCAGAAACAGAATTGGTAGCAAGAAAATCAACAGATTCTGAGAGGTTGGAAGAAAACCTGGAAGTGGACTGAGCAGATAACACTGGTCTCTCCATCCTCTGCCCTGGGCACCAGGAAAGCTCTGCGATCTTAAGAAACTCACAATCAGACTTCCCAAAATTCTGATTCTAAAAGAATGCCTTCAGTTTCATTCTCCTTATGGTATGCAGGAGGGTACATGCTGGGGAGGAGCTGGAGCCTACTGGGAATATTTCACACATCTCTTTTTTCCTCCACAGATGACTGATGCAGCCCAGGAGTGCTGTCTGGATAACAGAGAAGCTCTTGAATGAAGAAATTCTATGCAGAAGGGGAAGGTTTCACCCACCAACTCAATTTAACTCTTCCCTATATACGGTACGTGTCAACTCTACCAAAGTGAATAAGACAAAAGATAGAGCCATGGACCTGCCAAAGCACAGTCTTTTTCTTCATCTCTATGGACCATTTTCTACCCACACCTTAGGAGTATGGGCCTGGACCAGGGGATATAGGCCACGTCTTCTAACCTCTGAGGCAGTTGTTTCCAACAGTGCTCCAATGTCTGCGGAGCCTCCTGCTCCTTAATTCAACCAGAGAATCTATGAATTTATTAGATTTATATAAATGGCATCCCAGATAAGATTTTATTAGGAAAAAAAGGGTTATGTGGTTAAAGATTTGAAAATCATTGCAGAAGTGGAAGCTCAAATTTTTCTTTATTCCTTACTTCCACACATGAACTCCTCTGGAAAAGATGGACAAAATGTAATTCTGAGGAGACAATAAGGCCAGATTGCGGGGAAGTGCAGCTTTTAGTAAGTGGAATTATACATTGAACATGAATGGAACCACTCTTTGGGGGACTTGTTTCTATTTTTCTCTGTAGAGCTCTCCCTATTCACTCCCATTTAAGATGGGGTTGAGGAGGTTGGGCTAAGAGTACCTTCTAATGAGGAAGCCTTATGCATCCATGGTGGGGTTAAAGGCAGGAGACGCTAGTGGGGCACTTCAACCTATATGAGATGAAGTTCCCCTCGTCTTCTTTCTCAACTTTTTCTTCCTGCTTTTAGAGTGGAAACTAAGGGCAAAATCATATGCATGTCTAGGGGAAAAGAGAAAGGCTTTTTCTGCCTTTAGTCTGGGCCATTATATAATGGAGATAAAAGTGTTCTTGGGGCTCACTTGTGGGTTAGTCCAGCTTCATTGGAGTAAAAGATAAGATAGGGATAGGAGTTCAATGCTCTAGCTAGTGATAATGTATATACACATTGCCTGGAGTATCTTCTGAGGATATATCTCATGGGTGGCAGCAGCTATGATAAGTTCAAGTTCATTTTGCAGTTTCACGACCCCAGGGATCTTTCTTTAGAAGAAACATGACTAACAGAGGGGACTAAGGGCCAGGGATCAGGGGTTTACAGAAGTGAGTTACACCATTTTGAAATGCCCACAGTGGGTAGAGACCTCTCCAAGAGACTAACTTGTCCCAAAGCAAACATGAATTTTCAGGAAAGATAGATATCTAAATACTTTTTCTTGCTTTCAGCAATTTCTTCTGCACCGGGTGAAAGATTTAAATTTATCTGGCTATGCAGCAAAGATAGAAAGGCCTGGGAGTTTGCAAGGATTGAAGAGTACAGTCAACATCTATCACATCCAGATTTTAGGTTAAGCATTAGGGACATTGGTTTAGGGGAAGCAAGACCTGGCAGATATTACCTGTCTTAGTCTGCTCAGGCTGACATAACTAAATACCATAGACTGGGTGTCTTAAACAACAGACATTTATTTTCTCACAGTTCCGGAGGCTGGAAGTCTGAGATCAGGGTGCCAGCATGGTTGGGTTCTGGTGAGAATTCTCATCCTGGCTTGTACACATCACCTTTTCATTGTGTCCTCACATGGCAGAGAGAGAGAGAGAGAGAGAATACAAAATACCAAATTTCTTATGATGAAGCAATAAGAAGGTGCCCTCAGGAATAGGACTAAACCTTTAAGAGGTGCAGCATGGTTTAGTGAAACAAACCTGGGTACTTGGAGCCGGACAGATTTGTCTTGAAACCCTACTCCAGCACTTGCTATCTCTGTGACAGGAGAACGCCAGAGAAGAGTAAGACTAATTCCTTCCTAACGGAATTGCTGTGAGGATTAATGCAATAATATACAAAACATCTAACACCATGGCTGATACTTAGTAACCACTCACAAATATTAATTCACTCTTTTGCCTTATAGCAGGAATGTTTTCAGCACAAATAATAGTAGCTTTGTCACTAAACACATTTAATTGTCTTTCAAAATTAATAAGAAGTCTGGAAGTATAAAGATCTAAGCTTGAAATAGTAGCTCAGCAATGCCCTCAAGGACTTTTTATATTCTTTCTCCACCCATCTTAGCATTGTTTTATCAAGTAAGAACTTTATCAATTGCCTCAAGAGAAGTGTGTTCATGCTCGTACCCAGATGGCTTGGTATACATATTTGTTACCTCATGGTCACCAGATGGCCAATGCAGCTCCAACCATCAAGCTTACATTCCATACAGAAAGGAAAAACTCCAGAAGTACCTGTTTATTTTATCAGGAAATCAAAGTTTCTCAGGAGCCTTCCAGTGAATTTCCTCTTAATGCTTCGTTGTCCAGGTCAACTAGTCCCCTTACCTGGAAGGGAGGCTGGAAAACAGAGTATGAGGCTTTCCACCTTCTATACTGGGTATGGTATAGGAGAAGGGAATTAGGAGTGGCTGTTGGGTTAGCCATCTGTGGTAGGCAGAATTCTAAGAAGGCTCCCCAGATTCTTAGCCTCTGGTGTACACACATCTTCTCTCAGTTATACAATCAAACTCTAATATAAGTACTGCTGCGAGAGAATTTTTGCAGATGTAATTAAAGATCCAAATCAGGTGACTTTAACAAAGGGAGATTGTCTGGGTGGTTTTGACCTAATCACATAGCCCTTTAAATATGAGTCTAGATGTCAGAGACAGAGAAGCCAAGGAGAGTTCAAGGCACCTTTGCTGGCTAGAAGATGGAGGAGGCCACATGGCAAGGAATGTGGCAACTTTTGGGAGCTTAGAGTGGCCCCCAGCTAAGAGCAAGCAAGGAAATGGGGACCTCAGGCAGCAACCTCAAGAAACTGAATTCTACCAACGATAAGAATGAGCTTGAAAGATGTTTTTCCCCCAAAGCCTCTGGGCAAGAACTCATTTCAGCTGTATCTTGATTTCAGCCTTGTGAGACCCTGAGCTGAAAATCCAGCCATGCTGTGCTGGGCTTCTGACCTGCAGAACTGTGAGCTAATAAATGGGTGTTGTCCCAAAGCCACTAAGTTTGTGGTAATTTGTTACACAGCAATAGAAAACTAATACACCATCCAACACTGTCTACCACACCCCCTGATTTTACTAATAAAATATTCTAATAAAAAGTATGTCATAGTTATAGAATCAAAGTAATTTAGAAAAATAGTGTGTGGTGGGGAGATGAGAAGTACTTTGAAGGAAAAAGATGATTTATTAAAATCAGCATAATGTAAAGAGGCAGAAGTAAGGAGCTGTGGTGAGTTTTGACTCAACTCTCTAGACTGGGATAATTTGAGCCTTAAATTTGAAAGTTATAGGAAAATTAGATATTTAGCAAGCAAGTCACATTTTTCTAATAATAAGGAAGTTTTAAAACTTAATCCAAAGGATGACAAAAATCAGCATTGTTTTGTAAAGCAGTGACGCCACCATTTGTCCAAAGAGAACCTTGTACATTTAACTAAGATATGAACTTGGCTATGTTATGACTCCACTGAAAAAGGCCTACCCCATGCCTGCATCTTGAGAGGCATTTTTGTGAATTAAATTTGCTTAGATTCTGAATAAAAAAGAGCTTTAATGAAGCTTGAATAACTACCCCCAAGTGATAACCTATTACCTGACAAATCTGCATTTAATCTAAATACATGTAACATCACTTCTCCAATATTATATTTACACAAACTAAAATATTGAGTGAAAAAGCAATTGAAAAGCCACCAAGATAAACATGCAGTGTCTATACCAAGGTCTGATAAGTTGATCACCACGGGAGGCTTTGACACTTGTTCAGAAACAGAGAATCACTACTACTTGATTCCATAGGGTCAACCTGCTCCACACCACCTGGGGCAGGTGAGAGCTTACCAAGCCTCCCCCTTCACTGGAAAAAGGAAAATAAACCAGACGTGTCCACGATACAAACCCTGGCATCTCGCAGATGACGTGATCATTTGTCAAAATGACACTGGGATACTTTGAGGAGAATGTGAAGCCTCAATATCATCCAGCACATTAGGATTCTGGAAGAGAAAAGTAAAAATCACCCTGTCACTTGGTGGAACTGAAGGCTAGAAAAATTAAACTTCCTCATGATTAATGTTAGTCCCTTCAGCTTCCACTCTGTCACCTACCGCTACGGAATCTGGGTTTACATCGTGGGCAGGAAGAATCGGTTAAAGCACGCATCAAGGCAAAAACAGAACCAGCTTTTAAAGAAAGATTGCTTTAACTCTTCAAAGAACCTCCCCTTTCACATACATCATGTCTCTTTCCGTGGCTGTCTCAGATCAGTGAGTATAATTAGGCTGAATCTCTGGTGGCAGGGCAGGTGGCAGCTGAATGGCTAGAAAATTACACACTTCGCTTCTATGCTGCCAGAAGCTCTCACTTTCCTGTTTCTGATTTTGTTCTTTGAAAAAAACACAAAGTTTTTCCAAAGAACAAATTTAAGTCAAGCTACCTTCAAAATCATGATAAAATAGCTAATATTGTAGGAAGATAGTCCACAAATATAAAGTCTTGTTGAATATGATCAGTAAATTAATAAAATGTAACGTTAATACCAACCAGAGAGGGTAAGGAAGAAAAGTAGTGATATCCATTATACAGGAATTATTTCAAGTTCATATAAAAATCTAATTGTACTTATTCCTTACATAAGTTGAGGGTAAGATCTTAATCCTTAAACCCTTAAGTAAGCATGCTTATTTTCATCTTGGAGACTTTTAAGAATTAGCTAAAATTATGAGTCCTCTCCACAAGAAAAATGTATGTGCACACATTTATGGTGTAGTACCAGAAACTATAAAGTTCTAGAAATATTGACTTCAAATCTTCCACAATTAGAATTCTATTCATTGTAAACGTATTTTAAAAATCAAAAAATATGAGAAAGATATATTAATATGAAAGAAATTGTTCTTCCTTCCTTCAAGAAGTGTACATCCCAAGATGGATAAACATTCAAATGTGACAAGTCCTTTCTCAGAAGTAGTACTTAGGGCTGGTGAAGGTGTGATATGAGATAAATTAAGAAAGAACTTCTTTTAAAGCAAGTTTTAATAAAAAGGGATTGACAGAGACCAGTCAATTATTTAAGAAAAGGGGTAGTGGGAGAAGAGATAGACAACACTTTAATAGATGAGGCAAGCAAATGGAGAGGATGGTTATTTGTATGCAGTCAAGGGAAAGGACAAAGGATATATAAAGATATACAGAAGGACATTGAAAGAGTGCTCTGACACCAGGAAAAGAATCTGTTGCAAAGAGCAACAGATGGACATGTGAAAACTATAAAGGATAAGGATCATTTTCAAGTTGTGTCAAAAAAAAAGCAGAGGAGTTAGAAGAAATGAAGTTGTTAGAAAAGAAAGTTCATTACTTGACTAAGGAAATTAAGAAAGAAACACAGGCATAAAATTCAAAAATAATTGACAAAACGTAGAAGTAGTAAAAAGAAATGAGTGTCAGAGGCCTGAAGGTTATGACGGATTAATAACTATTGTGATAATTTTTACAACTGAAGTCATTACATTATTTGACTTAGGGATGCAAGACTGTGGTCCAGACATGACCCAGGGCGTGAAGGCATTAGAGAATTTCTTTACTGGATGCTTCCAAGGATTTCCAAAAAATCTGCTTTGTATAGATGTTCCCTAATATCCATGAGATAACTGTAGATCTTTCAATTCATTCCTAGACAACAATCTTTGTACCACACCAAGGGAAGGATTCTTGTCCTCCCTGAACCCCTTAAGTTCTCTTCTTAGTCTACCGCTGTCTCTGGTTGGAGTCAGCTTCAGTATCTATGATCTCTTCCAAATCCATGTCTCCAGCTTTGTCTCTCTCCCGGGCTCTCGCCCTGTATTTGCAATTGCTTCCACTTGCCTACAGGAAGAAGTCAAGATTCCTCACCAGTGTAGGGAAGATCCTGTAGAATCACCTGTTGATCTCTCCAGCTTCATTGTCTTCACTTCTTGCTCTGCATCCCACTTACAGTCAAAATCAATTTCCCCAAACATATGAGCAGTCTGCTCCTTCAGCCTGACCAGGAATATCCTACCCACTTTTCACAAACCTCAAATATTGCTTCTCGGAAGCCCCTGCCCTCACAATGCACAGCTATCTGTCTGCCTTTCCCATGATACTATGAGTGCCTAGAGATAAATATGATGACATGCTCTTTTCTGCTTCTAGTACAGTGTCTGCTATGTCTTATTTTTAAAAAATATATTCGTAAACTACTACAAATGCTGTAGCTTCAGATTTCTGTTTCAACCTATAGTTTTCCTTAAGTACATCAAGTGTTTTCTCCAATGTACAGAGCATAACTACTCTTCCAGAAAAAATATGTTAGAGTATAATAGGAAAGGATATTTTGCCAGGTGCTTAAAAGTAGCTAGGAGAAAAATCATAAGCACACATATTGTTTTGCCGTATTATTTTCAGGGCTATATCTCCAAATATAATAATCTGGATATAACATGAGACGCATTTTAAAATACAAATTTATATGCAATTAAATGCACGATTATCAAAGTTATGAAAGAACATGGGGAAAATAGGATGGTTGAGATTTTCTCCCAATAATTAAAGTAAGAAAGCAAACACAGTGGATATAAAGACATACACTTTGGCCAGCAAGAATTGACCATAACCTAAGAAACATTATTGATATAACTGAGCAAAGAACATGTCATTTAAAGGAAAGATTGTGCAGCTATAAAAGCACAAAAAAAAGATTTTCAGAGGCAAACATCCAAAATGATAATGTAAACAATAACCAGGAGAGAAGATACCCTTTCAGGCAGGCATAGACATAGACCTGATCTGGCTGGAATATTTCTGCTGTATAGCTGGACCCAGTAAGCTATCAAAGATGGATGCTATTACACATTGAGCCCATTTAACCAATATCTCCTGTTCTGGTTACACCATCCCCAATCCCAGGTGGTTTGTCTATAGAGAGAAAGGGGCAGGTCAGACCAAGAGATATATCTGGTCTTTGTAACAGTTACATTTCTCATTTTAAATTAATAAACTCCATTTTTGTTTTATATACTGGTCTTTGGTGAGGTCTGTTTGTATGATTTAACATGCCAGTGTTTTATCACTTGGAATACAGATGAGATAGGATTTCTGACTTTACAAGGCTGAGTGCCAGATTCACCAGTCATCCCTAAGAAATACCCTTTATAATTACATGCTTTCTCCCAACACAAATTCCAATAAAAAGAGGGAAATATAGAGCAATTGGTAGCAGGCTTAAGAAAACAATCTCCCAGAAAATGATGGCAATTGAGATAAGCAAAAGCAAAAAACTTTAGACAAAGGTCAAAAGAGTCATTTAAAATAAAGAACAAAAATGGGAGGAAAAAACAATACCTCTGGATCTTCAAGTGTGATTTCAAGGAGGAAAAAGAAACAAAAGCAATGTTGAACTCCAGAAGGATAAGTAATGAGATCGTACACTTAGAATTGGTAATAAGGGTGTGATTTTAATGGACCAGAAACTAGACTGCTGAGAGTCAAGGAGAAAGCAAGAGAAAGAAAAGTAAAGGTAACAATATTAATCTTGTAACGCACAAGGAAAATTGACTCAGTAAGATTTACACCTACGTAAATCTGAGAACTTTGAGTTTTCCTCTCAGGGATACAGCAGACCATCTGGTCATGTGACTGCAGCTGTGACTATAAGCAGGAGATTTCAGAAAGGTAGTCGTCAAAAAAGAAGATGGTGATCAATGCCAATGATATAAAATAAGAACTAAAACAACTCTGAAATCCTTGCTTCTCATACCAAACCAGCCCCAAGAGGAAAAGATCAAAGTTCAGGTGACAATAGAAGGATGCTGCATCCAATGTAGATACGAAGATTAGGTTTCTGCTACTTTACTACAACAAAATCAAGACCATCATGGCCTCTTTCGTGCTCAAGTACAGATTTTGCCACCAATTTATGGGCAAATGAAGGGAAACTTTCAAGTCCAATTTTATAAAGTTAAGAAGCTTTTATTTTACCATAAATACTTGTGGATTCCTCTTGCATAGAGGAATAATGTTCACTCTTCCATTTTGAAATGGAAACTTGAAGCGTAAGAGGATCCGTAACACATACTTGGTGAAGATAATCAAAGCCACCGCCATTTATCAGGATTTATCTAGCCTTTAATGCTTAGAACGGTTTACATTATAATTTAAATATAGAACTGGGATAAGCCCAAGTAGTTATTTTTTCTCTGAAATGGTCTCCTAAAGCAAGTAGTTCAAGTTCAGTAATTTAAAACTTCTAAAGCTAAACTGAAAATTATGTACAGGGCTATTGAGAAGGTAATCCTTCATTGGCACAGGACCAGGCCACCAAATGGGTCTTTTCCATCTTTTATTTCTTCATGGAGAGTTAAAATTCTAAGACCTTTCAACTCTTCTGGGATTAGACAAACAAGAACAGTCAGCTTTCTAAAAGTTGATGAAACTCCCCTTAAAGCAAGGCTCTATGTTCTAACACTTTACAGCAGCCCTGCAAAGCTCAGGCTTTGGAACAAATTAGGTGATGTTGAGCAGAGTCAGTGTTTTTATTTAGTTCTGCAGGGGAGTGGAGTGAAAAGAAGGGAAGAGAATGAAATGCATAACAAATATAAATTATATCTATAAGAATTCTTGCAAATATTAATCAATAAATTACTCATCCAATATTAAAAACATATGTAGAAAAAATTGGGAACAACATTCCCAAGCATCATTTATCTACTTAACTACTCCTTCCTGAAGATCATAGATCACATTTTGACTTTGATGACTCTCTGTCTAGTAAAAATCACACACATGCACACACACTTAAACTGACACACCTCACAATACTGCAAAGAATTTCACAGACTTCATAGACACTTTGACTCAAGAACCGCTTTGTCCATCCTCCCTCCAAATCCCCTCCCGTGATTAAATTTTGCTATCTGCTCTCACTAGGTGTCAAACTTACAGGTAATGGACCATCAAAGACTTAACAAAACATACTGCAATTGCAGTTTGCAGAGGTCAAAACTCTGCCTAAGAATTTTGAAAATTCATGAAAAAATGTTTAATTTAGTGAAAACTAATGTTATGCCACAATGAGATTCCACTTCACACCTACTAGAATAGATAAAATTGAAAAGATTAACAATACAAAATGTTAGTAAGGATGTGGAGCAACTGGAACTCTCCTACATTGCTGGTAGGATTGTAAAATACTACAACTTTGGAAAACTGTTAGGCACTTTCTTATAAAGTTAAACATACACCTACACTATGACCCAGTAATTCCATGCCCTGGTATTTACTCAAGAGAAATGAAAACATATTTACACACAAAGATTTGTTTAAAAAATGTTCATAATACTTTTATTTTCAATAGCCATAAAGTAGAAAATAACCCAAATATTTACCATGATGAGAATGGGTAAACTAAATGTGCTATAGCCATAAAATGGAATATTACTCAGCAATAAAAAGAACAAACTATTAATACAACATGGATCTCTAAAAAATTACATTGGGTGAAAGAAGGCAGACACAAAAGAATGTATATCATGTAATTCTATTTATATGAAGAACAGAATAATGCATGGATAGAAAATCAGAACAGTGGTTATCTCTGAGGGAAGAGACTGAATGGAAAAGGATACCAAAGAAGTTTCTAGGGTGTTGGAAATGCTTTATATCTTGAGTGGGGTGTTGGTTAAATAAATGTATATATCTTTCAAAATTCACTAAACTATATGTTTAAGATCTGTGCATTTTGCTGTGTATAAATTATACATAAATTTAAAATCTTTTAAAAATCTAAGGATAGACGTCAAGTTTACCTCTGAAGCAAGAGAAACAATAGGGAAGAGGAAGAGCCCAGTGAAAATAAAGAGAAAGCTCTAGAAGGAGAGTAGCTAGGGACATTACTGCAAGGAGGTTCTCCAGACAAATATAACCATAAGTCATAGATTCCGCATGTGGAACTCCACCACACATCTCATCCAGCCACTGCCTCTTTAGTCTCAATACTTTCTAGCACTTGCCTCTCTGGAACTTAACCCCTGGCTTTTGGTTCTGCCCTATGATACTCAGATTATAACTAGTCTTTTCTCCACGCGATAGCATTTAAAACATTTACTGAGAGTCATCGTACCTCTCCACTTTAGTCTTCTCTTATCCAAGCTGAACAGGGCCAGTTCTTTACTTCAATTCATCAATATCCAACATGGAATCCAAGGCCCTCTTCCAGTCTGATCTCTCTCTTCTTAACATATGTCCATTTGTCAATGGGCTATACTTTTATTAATCAATCTAAATTTACATTAGCATTTTTGTAAGTTATGTCACTTTTTCAATTAAGC
Organism: Diceros bicornis minor; assembly: GCF_020826845.1. Classification (NCBI taxonomy): domain Eukaryota; kingdom Metazoa; phylum Chordata; class Mammalia; order Perissodactyla; family Rhinocerotidae; genus Diceros; species Diceros bicornis. The sequence goes on from NC_080762.1 coordinate 32,889,168, forward strand.
CATGTTTCTCCTACCCTAGACACATGCAGTGAATCAAATTCACAGAATGTTAAAGGTAGAAGGCATCTCAAGAATTGTCTAGTCCAAACTACTCCTTCTACACCTGAAGAAATTGAGGTTCAGAGATTGATCAACCCAAAGCTTTCAGCAAATTTATGAGAAGATCAGATCAATGCCCTGTTCTCGTTCCTCTATACTAGAACATCTACTGCTACCACATATGCAGCCTTAGGTGTCTGAAATCCAAAAGGATCTCAGAGATCTAAGGTTTGAGTTAAGAAATAAACTGGAACTTCACATTAAAAAAATATTAACAGGAACCAGGCAGATAGGAACCAAATTACTTAATAAATACTATCTGTTCTTCATCATCACCATCATCATCACCATAATAATGTACTGGGAGATCCAGCTTAGTTTCAAGGGCTAGGGACTCATTAGAGCCAAAGTATTTATTCTATTTCTGGCCGTATGCTAAACACTTTGATTCATAATTTTATCTAATTATGCAAATTGCTTTAATAGGTTAATACTACTTTATCATTATTTATTAGATAAATTAAAGAAAACTGAGGCCCAGAGACAGTTAATTAAAATTTTAAGAACCTAAGTTCTCAAAAAGATTGGGGGGGGCGTAAATATGTGAGGTGATGGATGTGTTAATTAACTCAAAGGGGGAAATAAAAACAATTTTAAGACCACAGAGTAAGTGGCAGAACAAGACTTTGTACCCTTCTGACCATATCCACTTAATTCCAAAGAATAAATCACAACTATACTCTTAACCACAAGAACACTGTATCCTTGTAATTTATTTTTTTAGTGTTCTTATTAGTATTAGCATTAAAATTAAACAGCTGACATACAATCTCTATATAGTTGTTATTAATAATATGTATCCAAACAGGATACAGAGATTGGCAACCCTCATAAATCATAAAGGGCTATGCGTTTGTCTCCTTCAAGTATACTATAAGCTCCTCAAAGGTGGAGATTATATCCCCAACATTCATCACAGTGCCTGTAACCTAAGGGGTCCAAAATTAGTGTTGTATCACATTAAATATGTAACTTTTTACTGTACATCTTGTTACCACAATAATTAAATACATCTGTTAACCATCAGCACTAACAAGTATTTATTGAGTTTGCTTTATATTGAACTGTGGTTTGATTTAGTGGGCATATACAAAAGATTGTACCTTTTAAAGAATTTCTTTCTGGAGTTTATGATTTATTTAAGGGACAAAGATACATGGGCAACAAACAGATATTATAGTTGGTGATTAACATAATTGAGGGCTAAAATGTGTGAGATAGACAGGAAATGCAATGGAAAAACAGAGAATGAAGAAATGAAGGCGAAGTCTGAGTCTTCTGGGGTAGATGGGGTGAACTTCACGGAAGAGCAGGACAATTGCTAAGGAGTACCTGGATTTGCAAAGAGGAGAAAACAAGGCTTATTATGTGGGCGGAATATAAATGATTAAAGGCAAAGAACTTGGAATAAGTGTAGTGAAAGAAGTGCTAGAAAATAAATGTGAAATAAATATGCAGAAACCACATGTAAGACAACCTGAAGGTGTGGCATTTGATGCTAGAAACCAATATACATGTTCTTGAACAAAGATCTGATAGAGTGGAAGGGTTTGCCTGTGTGGGGTAGATGAACAGAGCTGACTCAAAAGGCTCTGCAATAGGGAGAAAACATGACCATCACAAGGCTAAGACAGATCACAGCCAGCTGGCCTGGAATCTTGTTAGTTATGAAAACTCAGGTGGTTGTGAGTCCAGGTGGGAGGACTGGGCTGGGGAGAGTGGATCTTAGCCAAGAAAGGGTTGTCAGGTATGTGGAGATGATGGTTACAGAAGAGGGCTAACCCAAAGTCAGGCAACTCAACATTTTGGACAAAGAGGGAAACAGGACTGGTCGAAGCACTAAGATAAAGCCCTTTAACAAGACTCAGCAGTGAGATGGTGCTTTTTATGTTCCAACTAGCTCTTGCCTGGCATAAAATCTGAGCGTAGACATATCTAAATAAGTATGTCCTTGGAACTAGAATTCATCAATATAGAAGATTTCTGACTGAAGTGAGAGTCTGGGCTATTTTCTCGAGTTTCCAGTGGGACAGACTGTGGGAGAAGAGGAAGTAATCTTGAAGAGGAGGCTTACACCTCTGTTAGCATCATAATTCTCATTCTTATTGTCCCTTGTTCATGTCAAAGTTGCAAATACCCAGAGAGTGGGGATCCCAGGTCTTGAAAGTGTTGAAGAAATGTTAGTATGGAAAATATTTAGAAGGATGAATCACAGAGATTCAGTTGGTAGTCTTCTGTAAAACTCTAGCTCTCAGGTGATAAAGCCATGGACCAGAGTGGTTAAAGATAAAAAAGAATCACAGTAAGAGATCAACACAAAGAAAGAACTCAAACAAATTGGTATCTACCTAAGGCTAGGGAAAGAAGACAAGGGATGACGTAAAGATTATCTCCTTGATTTTAAACCTGAGAATATAAAAATGGTATGATTAGTGGAAGCTGCGTTTTATTTGGGACATGTTAATTTTGAGATGGTGGTAGAATACGAAATGGAAATAAAGTTTAGGAAGTTAACGATATAAGACTTGAGCTCAAGGCTATAGTCAAGGCGAAAGATGGATCTAGGAATAAGTATGATGTGAAACCTTGGGGATACAGGAAATACAGAGGTTAACTGGAGAGTGGAGATGAGATGGAAATGTCCACAAAGATATCATCAATTAAAGTGCCAGGTACCCTTCCATTCTCTGACAAGCTGCCCATTCAAGTGTGATCTCCTCAAGAGGAGAAACTACTGCGTCTTACTCATCTACGTATGCCAAGTGCCTAACACAGTGCCCAATCCATAGTAGATATTCAACAAGGTAGATTAAACTTAAATCAATAGAAATAATGGGATTTGGGGTTGTTGTATTCTGTTCCCTCTCACAAAGCTCCTTTTCAGGGTTCAATCCTCAGCATACAGAGCCCTCCTCTCTGGCTTCACCTGCCACTGCTCCCCAGTGCCCATGCTTTGCTACAGCTAAACATAATCATTTAAGTTCATACAAACATAGTGCTTTGTTTAGAAACTGCATGTTGTCTACATGCTGTTTCTGCTAACAGAAGTTCATTTCCCTGTCCCAACCATCCCTTTATCTAGATAACTCCTATTCATCCATCAATTTCATCTCAAATATGGAATCCTTTAGGAAGCCTTTCCTATTGCATCCCTATTCTGACTTAAAAGTAGTGTTATGTGGGAGCTGGCTCATACAGGTTGTGAGAGCTAATTGTGCGTATCTCTTCCCAACTCTGTGTTTAGTGGCATCACACTGATAGCCTGAAGTTATCTGTGGTAGAGGTATTTACAGCATGGGAATTGGCAACTGCTACAAAGCCAGGGGGAGGGGGAAGGTTGTTTTGTTTTCCTCCATAGAACTAATTGTTAAACATTTATTGGTACATACTGCTTAAAAATTCCTTTTCTGTATTTCCTTAACTCCCCAGAAATCATCTTATCATAAATATTTTCACAATGTCCTAAAAGTATTTGTTTACCCCTCTCCCTTTCTAAATCCTAAGTTTCTCATAGATTTGTATCCTTAGTTTCCAACACGTATACTAAGTACTCAATAAATGTTTATTAAATAAATGAATGAATGACAATATGATTGTTTCTCTTTTATTGATAACTTGACATTTCTTAGCCCTGAGTTATATCCTATTCTGATTAAGCCTACTATAGAGCCTTGGGAAGAAGAGACCAGTGACTTGGCCCATTGCTCTAGAAGTAAGAGTTACAATTATGAGAATAAATGAGTTATCAAAAAAAAAAAAGAGAGCATATATTGAGAAAAGCAAAAAATCTACTGAGTGAGCATTGAAAAACATCCATATCAGGAGGCATTGGTTCAGTGGAGGAAAGTTGAGTTGGAGAAAGTAGGAAGTAGGGAATAGAGGAGGCAGTAAAAAGTGTGTTCAGACATCGGAATAATGCATCCTGGTGGAAGAGAAAAGAATCATGAAGAAGGGGGTAGTCAGTTATCAAATGCTGCCAGGGTAATTGATAACACTTAAAGAGGAATAACCTACCCAAGTTTCAGTACCAACATTGAGGACATGTACAGGATCACATGATAACAAACTGGCTTTAAGATCACATACAGTGGCTTTCATTATTTTGTTAAATGGAAATGAAGGATTTACTATGAACATTTCCTGAGAAAAGATTTTATTCTTAAACAAGTAGCACAAATATTTGTGGGATTATAAAATAAGAATACACATGCACACATATTCACACACACATACACTGGGCAAATTTGCTTCGTTGGAAAAAAGATTTTATCTCTTCGTGATATTTTAGTGGCAGAAAGAAATTTTACACTGACATTTATTTAAAATAATATTACAAAATGTTAAAGTGATAAACAAATCATTTCACTGATACTTTCAAATGAAATTTTTTTCATTTTTAATTGTGGTAAAATACACATAACAAATTTACCATCTTTATCATTTTTAAGTGTACAGTTCAGTAGCGTTAAGCATGTTCACATTGTTGTGTAACTAATCTTCAGAACTTTTTGATCCTGCAAAGTTAAAACTCTATGCCTATTAAACAACAATTCTCCATTGGCCCCTTTCCCCAACCGCATTCTACTTTCTGTTTCTACGAGTTTGACTGCTCTAGATACCTCATGTAAGTGGAATCAGACAGTATTCGTCTTTTTGTGAATGCCATTTCACTTAGCATAATGTCCTCAAGATTCATCCATGTTGTAGCATGCGCCAGAATTTCCTTCCTTTTTAAGGCTGAATAATATTCCCTTGTGTGTATATACCGCATTTTGAGTACCTATTCATATGTTGATAGACACTTGGGTTGCTTCCACCATTTGGCTGTTGTTAATAATGCTGCTGTGAACACGGGTGTGCTCAAATGAAAATTTTAAATTATTTTTCTTAGTAGTTATAAATGATAATTACATTAGAACGTTCACAGAACTAGAAATCAATAAATCAAACATTATGCTCTTGGCAATAGACTAACTAAAGTTCCCATATAAAGTGAAAAACAGTTAATTTAACAGTCTTTACCAAGCTCAATATGAAAAACCGTGTACTTGCCAAATATATAATTAGAAGGAACTTTTAGAAAATGAAAATAATATGCTTTGGTTTTACACGCATTATATATGTAAAGCCTCTCAATTTTACTAAATTAGTTGAGTGATTAAAAGCTAAAAGCAGATATAAAGCCATCACTTTAAAATTATTCAATGTAATACAAGGAGATATTTCCTTATTGATCACTATAACTAACTTCTCTCAACATAATTGTCTTATATTAATAAGAAAATATTTTGAGATGCATTCCACAGGATTTTTGGACAATAGTATCTGAAGACCTTTTTTTAACTGTTCACATTGAATAAGAGAAATGATTTAAACATATGGCTAGTTCTGCAGCTATAACTTGACAGATGGTTAATACTAACTTTGAAAAACTGAAATGGAATTTCTTAGCATCTTAATATACCATGTGATCTTGTTTACCTGTTCAATGGCTGCTATATCTTTCTATAATGTAAATCGTTTAAATCATGGCTATAAGAGGCAAGATTATAGAAAATACTTGTTAAATATAAGAAAAGGAAGTGAAACAATCATAACAATTTACCACAAGAATGATAACACTGGTTAACTCATAAAGCCTTTAAATAAAATATGTTAAAGCACCAATATAATTACCTTATTACAAGTTCTGCTAAATCATGTCCTTCATGTCCTGCAAGTGTAACTCTTCCTCTAATGCAAGAAGCCTCTAACACTAGTATTAATTACTCTGGTTCTCCCAACCCCAGGTATGTGATAAAGTTTTATGCCCCTAAAAATAATGAAATATCTTAGAAGACAACACCGCCTCCTCAAGCCAAGCTCATGTGTTTACTAAAAAATTATCCAGCTGGATTGTGATATGGTCATGGAGAAGAAGTACTTTAAATCTTAGCTACCTATAGTCTGAATATTTAAATTTTTCTAGAGTCCTAAAGTGTCAATTATTTTTGATTGTTTATACATGGAACAGATACAAATTGCACAAAAATTAATTGCATTGTTTGGAGAAATAAATATATAATAGTTATAAAAAGGATTACTCACTGATATAAAGTAGCAAAGAAATTCAATTTGGTAGAGAAAAAAACATGAAGATGATTAAATGCATGCAGTTGATTGTTGCTATTTGCTGTGGTTGTGTTCTATAAAGTTCCTATGAACACTGAAGTATTGCCTTTAGGAGAAAAACAGGGCTAGGCTCCTGTGAGCCTCTGGTCACAAAATTTTCATCAACCAAAATGCCACTTGCACTATATATGCTCATTTGCCAATGTCCTTGTTAAACAAGCCAGTCTCATTATTATTGAAAACCCGTCCTTCCATGTAACTCTTTTCTCGTACAACACTTAGCAGGTATTTTTAAAATTCTTCTGCAGCATCCTGATCTGCAGAACCTGCCTCATCTTCAAGTTTAACACTTTTCCCACCACATCACCTTTTGAAATGTGTGAGCCGGCCAGCACTAGCCAAGCACGGTTTAACATTTTCTTGACCCTGAGTAACGTGACCATAAATTTCTTTGCCTTCCAGCATCACGACAATGCTATCCACCACACTTTAAAAATCAGGTGTCATCTCATGAATCCACAAATATAGCCAATTTTCCGCAGCTTCATCACACACCGTAGACGTTACTTTGGCACCTTCTGGAGCAGCCTCATGTACAGATTGGAGCATTTCCTCTTCCTTTTCTTGGCTATACACTATCGCTGATTCATTAATATTGAACCCATGCCTCAATAAAGCTTATCTAACACAGGTATTTTCTCCGTAAGGCACATCACAGTCTACTTGCACTAAACAGCACTTCAGCACATTTGGGGACCATTTCAAACAATGAAATCACCAAAACAAAGCGCAAAAATGCAAAAAAAAAAAGGCACGAGAAGGATACTTGTTTACAGTGAGAGCTGAAACAAGAAGGCAGAGCATCATCATATTCAGCCTCAGCTGGAACGTGTGAGTCAGGTGGGCCACTCAAATTTTTGGCAGCTCTGTGCATGTCTGTGAATGACTGCGAAAACACCAGAGTATTAATTTTGGGGTTACAAATAAATTTTAACAACTAGGTGAATTCACACATAACAAGGATCAACTGCATCTCATAAAGAAAAACTACAAGATTGCCTCTGGGAGAAGAGCTGACAGAATTGCGTTAGTGTGGCAGAAAGTTCCAGAGCAAAATAGAGCACTTAAAGAGCTAAGAACATCTAGACATAGTTCTAACACAATATTCACTTACTACAAGGATCTACCTTCTTTAACAATTTTTATTATTACCTATAAGTTAATTCAACATAAATTGGAAAATCAAAGTCAACCGCCAAGTCCTGATATATGGACAGCATAATGGCACAGAGCTGATGTTCATTCCAAGTTCAGTTCTCTTACAGTGTATTTACCTATGAACAGGGTGATATAACACTAGTACAGTTTGACAAAAGGCCTTGAAAATGAACAAACAAAAGTAGGAAACATAAGACTGCAGAAAAGGAAAAAATATGCATTTTCCATGTGTCAGAGCTGAGAATCTGAGAGGAATGGGAAAGGAGAGCCAACATTTGTCAAATCCCATATTATCTGTTAGGCCCTTCAATATTCCCATTTTACAGAGGAAGAAAATTGAGGACAGAGAATAGCATGCTCAAGAACAGAGTTCAAAGCCATGATTCAAACCTGTAGTTACAACACATAGGGAAGTTCTTTCCACACAAGAGCTTAAGACTGACATCAGTTTAAGGGACAATGTTTTAAGACAAATTAGCTTCTAATTGGGAGTACGTAGAAGTATCTAGGATTCCAATTATGAGTTGGGAAAGTGGACTTCTTATTCTCATTTGGCCCCAATCCTATTGCATCCATTCTCTACCTTTCCTTGTTGTGGGCCCTGAACTGTGGAAGCTGCATTACGAGGACCCTCTTGCCCTCTGGCTTCCAGTTGAGTTTAGCCAAGGGAGGTACCAGCAGGAGAGAAAAAGTCAAGATAGGCCCAGGTGGCCCTCACAAGGAAGAGGTAATAAGTCTGCTAACGTGCATTCGTAGTTAAAGAGACAGGCACAGTGAGCAGCCCCAAAGCCAGATATCCTCAGTTGAATGTGTAAATGGGGACAATGATACCTTATAACACTGTTTTGAGGGTTAAATGTTACAGTGCTTTAGGTAAAAGGGGCTGCAAATTCACCAAAACCAATGCATAGTCATTGTCTTAGTTTTACTTAAAAATTATGACAAAAATAAAAATCTCTATAATAGGAAAAGTTAAATGACTTACACAAGATCAACAAGAAATTACGGAATTGTAAGTGAGCTTAAAGCTGCTCCTTTCTACTTTCTTTTCACTATAGGAAGTTAGTAGAGTCTCATCAAAAATTACAGTTCAGTCAGTCTTGTGAAGTTTTCCAACCCCAGGTTCCACCAACCCCCAAGGTCACTTTCGTTTAGCTACAGTCCCCAGGCTAAGTGTGAGTCTGAGGAACTTGAACGCTGTGGCCTTTAATCTCTCTGACAGTAGGAGAAGCTATTCTTGTTCTTTTCTCTCCCCATGTCACTATAAACCAGAAATTCAAAGAAATAATTTTTAAAGTCTACAGGGGCTGATTTTCTTTAACAGCTGCATCATGGTAAAACTGATGTAAAATAAACTGCACATATTTAAAGTGTTCAATTTGATAGGTTTTGACATATATATAAACCCACGAAACTATTACCACAATCAAGATAATGAACATAAACACACAAAAGTTTCCTTGTACCCTTTTGTAATTCTTCCCTCCTACCCATCCCAGTCTCTCTCCCCACCAACTGTCTCCATGTAACCACTGATCTGTTTTGTGTCACTATAAATTAATTTGCATTTTCTAGAATTTTATATAAATGAAATTATCCAGTGTGATTTTTTTGGTCTGGCATTTTTTTTTTATTGAAGTAAAATTGGTATATAACATTATATAAGTTTCAGGTGTACAACATCAGAATTCAACATCTGTATACATTACAAAGTGATCACCAGTCTAATTAGCATCCATCACTGTGCAATTGACCCCCTTCACCCATTTCACTCACCTCCCAACCTCCTTCCCCTCTGGTAACCAACAATCTGTTCTCTGTATCTATGAGTTTGTTTTTGTTTTGTTTTGTTTGTTCATTTGAGTGTGTGGTTTTTTTTTTTAGACTCTGGTCTAGCATTTTTCATTAAGCACAATTTTTTGAGATTCATCCATATGGTTGTATATTTCAATAGTTCATTTCTTTGTATTGCTTAGTGTTATTTAGTTGTGTGGATATATCACAATTTTTATTCATTGACCTGTTGGTGGACACTTGTATTGTGTTCACTTTGGGGCTATGAGCATTTGTGTACAAGTTTTGTGTGGACATTTTTGGGAAACCACGTTCCATGAATATTTTCACTTCTCTGCCTGGTCAGGGCTTTCTGAATAAAGAGCACTGGCATTTGGGTTAAGAGATAATTGAGTAGCAACCCTAAAGATAGAGACAACCAGAGAGATATGCAGTCTTATCTCTCCCTAATGCCATCATTTATTTCCATTTCAAAGAGTGATGGACCTAGAGACCTTCTCTCCCCTCCCCAGAGAGGATTTGCTTACATCCTATACACTCCAGAGCAAAGCTTGCTCGCTCTCTCTCTCTGGAGGGGAAAAAGAGGTATATTTGTTAGCTGCTGTCTATAAAATCTGAGATTCATAATTTTGGAGGCCCTTTCCTGGGGTGAAATAGCTGTCCATACACAGGAACATTAGATTTTCATTGTGCCAGCCCATGGAGTATTGAGGCACAGAGAAATAGCACTATGATGCTCTGTGAGTAAAGAATCGATTTGTTCTCTGATCCAGCAAGTTTTCACATTCTGTCAAGATAAATAAATATAGATATAAAAACTTAACTGACATATGCTTTCATTTCTCTTGGATAAATACCTAGTAGTGGAATAGCTAGATCACATGGTAGGTGTATGTTAAATTTTTAAAGAAACTGCCCAACTGTTTTATAAAATGGATATACCATTTTATATTCTCACCAGCAGCGTATCGAGGTTCCCATTTCTTCTCATCGTTTCCAACATTCGGTATCGTCCATCTCTTTTTACTTTAATCATTCTAGTAGATGTATAGTATCATCTCATTGTGCTTTTAATTTGCATTTCCCAAGTGATTAATGATATGATCTATCTTTTCATGTGCTCATTTGCCATCTGTAAATCTTCTTTGGTGATGTGTCTGTTCAAATTTTTAGCCCTGTTCAAAATTTTTTATTGGGTGGTTTGTCTTCCTATTATTGAGTTGAAAGATTTCTGTACCTACTCTAAGATATAAGTCTTTTGTCAGATATGTGTTTTGCAAGTATTTTCTCATGAAAGGGCTTGTCTTTTCACTTTGATAACAATGTCTTTTGAAGAGTAAAAATTTTTAATTTTGAGTCCAATTTATTGACTTTTTTTTTCTTTTATAGTTCATGATTTTTGTGCCCTGTTTAAAAAATCTTTGCCAAACCCAAGATCACTATTTTCTACCATATTTTCTTCTAGAAGTTTTATAGAATTGTATTTAAATTTAGGTGAATGATCAATCATGAGTTAATTTTTATTTACAGTGTAACATATGGATCTAAGTTCTTTTTGTCTTTTTTTGGCAAATGGCTATTCAATTATTCCAGCACCATTTATTGAAAAGACCATCCTTTCTCCATTGCATCTTTGTTCATATAAGTTGTCCATACACATGCGGGTCTATTTCTCAACTCTCTATTCTCTTCCATTAATCTAGCTGTCTATCTTTATTCCAATGTCACACCATCTTGATAACTGTAGATTTATAATTAGTCTTGAAATTAGGTAATGTTAGCCCTTTAACTTTGATTTTATTTATCAAACTTGTTTTGCTTATTCTAGGTCCTTTGAAATTCCATATGAATTTCAGAATTAGCTTGTCATTTGGAAAAAAAAGGCTGCTGGTGTTTTAACTGGGACTGCATTGGATCTATGCACCAATTTGTGGAGAATTGACATCTTAACAACATTGAGTCTTCTGATCCATCAACACTATATTTCTACATATTTTTAGGTCTTTAATTTCTCTCAATAGTGCTTTTAGTTTTTAGTGTATAGGCCTACACAACTTTCATTAGATTTATTGCTAAGTATTTTGTATTTTGGTGCTATTATATTGTTTTCAAATTTTAATTTTGTTTGTTGCTAGTCTATAGAAACACAATTGATGTTTGCATATCAATCACATATCCTGTAACCTTGATAAACATATTCTTTTTTTTTTTTTTTTGACTAGTTACATTCTGGTAACTTTTTAGTTACTTTTTTGTAGATTCCATAGCTCACTGATACTCTTTTCATTTTTTTTCCATTCTTTTCTCGGTTTCATTTTGGATAGTTTCTGCTGTGAAATCTTCAAATTCATTCATCTCATCTTTTTCAATGTCTAATCTGTGTATTTTTATCTTAGTGTATTGATCACATACAGTGTATTTTTCATCTTAGACATTGTAGCTTTCATCTCTAGAAGTTCAATTTGGATCTTTTTTATATTTTCATGTTTCTACTTAAACTTTCGAAGATGAGTATACAGTTATAATTATTCAATGTCCTTGTCTGTTAATTCTAACATCTGTCATTTCTGAGTCACTTTCTATTATTCAATTTTTCTCCTCATTCTGGGGTGTATTTTTCTGCTTCTTTGCCTGTCTCATAATTTTTAATTGGATACTATACATTGTGAATTTTACTTTTTTGGGTGCAAGATATTTTTGTATTCATATAAATATTCTTGAGCTTTTTTGCTAGGATGCAGTTAAGTTGCTGAGTAACAGTTTGATTCTTTCAGGTCTTGGCTTCTTAAGATTTATAAGGCAGTGCCAGAGTCATATTTAGTTTGAAGCTAATTATTTGCCTTGACTGAGTCAAGACTCTTCTGGGTGCTCTGTTCACTTCTCTGTGAATTATGAGATTTTCTAGGCTGGCTTTTAGGTCTATTCCTAGTCCTGTGGTGAGAATTGGGTACTACTCCCTCTAATAATTTGGGTGGTTCTTTCCACAGCTTTAAGTACTTTTCTTGCCTGCATGTACTGATCAGTATACTGCTGAGTACTCAAGGAAGACTCTGAAAATCTCTGGAGTTATCTGTACAGACCTCCTATATCTGACACTCTCTCCTACAAACTCAAACCATTTTGTTCTCCCTCAATTAGGAGTCTGCCAGTTTCCACTTTTGTTTCCCTCTCCCTGAGCCCCAGCCCGGAAGTTCGTTTAAGAAAATAGCCTAGGATGACTGTAGGGCACACCTTGTTCATTTCCCATATCTCAGGGATCACTGTACTTCATTGCCTGATGTCTAGTATCTTGAAAATCATTGTTTCACATATTGTATCCAGTTTTCATTATTGTTATTGTTTTTCATAAGAAGGTAAATCTGGGCCCTGTCCTTTGTCACAAACCAGAAGTCCTCTGTGTTCTGTTTTGTTCTAGGAGAGTTATATTATCAGAAAGCCTCTTGTTTTTAATTTTATGAGAATTTTCAGCAGTTCTAGACTTACATTTTCATAGTTCCATATCCAGAAGAAAAGATCTCAATTCCTTCTCTAGTGACTGAAGTAAAGATCCACAGTTTGGTCCTGATTGAACGTGAGTGTCTTGGCATCAGTGACTATCCTGAAGCAATCACTATGGCTTAGGGGATGTTGTGTTCTGCTTGGGACAGCTTACGTCCCTGTCAACCCTGGGACCATGATGCACTCAACAGCACCACGCTATATGGGCTGAGGGTCAGGTAGAAATGCCTCCCCAGAAGATAATCAGGATGCCATTGCAAGAGGCAGATGGATGGCTAAATGGAGAAAAACAAAACAAAGCAAAAAATGGCATCTGTTATATGCTTATTACAAATATTATGAGAAGGTAGGTAAAGGAAATTTGCTTTAGTCACTCAAAAAGTTGTAGATCTTTCTGTTTTGTTTTGTTTTGCTTTTGAGTCATTTTGTTAACAGTTACAGCTTCATAATAATTCAACTGAGCTAAATTAATTATCTGGCTCAATATTGTAAATGCTCTCTGTTCAAGATCATAAATGAAATACTCTTTTATTAATAAAATATTCTCAGTGTAGATAACATAACTAAAAATAAGAAATGGCCTTTATCTTTGGTCTACACTGAATTTTTGCACCATTTTTTTTCAATTATTTAATTTCTCAAGATGTCTGTTTTCAATTCCATAAAATAAAGACTTTCATGATTTATTTTATATTAAAAACCAGGAATATGCAAACATATAGCCATTGTTATTAAGCATTTTGAAAATTTATCTTGTCCTAAATTAGTTTAAATAAGGTGACCTATCTCTTGTTGACCAATGGATTTCACACTGCCTCATGTGAGTAGAGCAAATGAGGTGAAAGTGCACTTTCCTCCCCACCCCCCATTTGTATTTCTAAATCACTTATAAGTAGGCACATGTATCCTAGGGCAGATAACAACATCATCATCAAAGTACATATTACTTATTTTTCAATGATCTTTTCCACATTGTCGAGAATTTCCTTAAAAGTAGGATCACTATTAAACTATAAGTAAAAACTATTATTCAATACATCTTTCATCTTTTTACCATGAATGAATAACAAATAATTAAGCAGCTTATATTAGAATCCTTCCCATCTTCCAACTTCAGCTCTTTAAAGTGACATGAAATTAATTTTAAAATTTTCAGAAGTATTGGACTAAGAGTTCGTCAGATCAAAATCTTGTGACACAAATAAAGGTGTAGCAGCCTAGCCTTCAGAACAATGCAATGCCTACCAGGAGGTGCTAGCCAGGAGTTACCACATTGGATGTATTTAATTTACACCTGGCCCACTTCTCACAAACCACCCCTAATTGCAGACAGGTATAATTATATAAAGTTTGAATGACTTTTTCTGCATGCATCAGTGCATCATTTCAGATTTGCTTAAGCTTTCCATTTGTCCTCTATTATTTTCCTAAAATGTGAGTTCTTTGAAGAAAATGATATAGTAGCTCATCAAGTTAAATTGAATAATCCTTTTCATCCTGAGGACTACATCAATGCAATCTACATGATTTTATTATTTATTTCTCATCTTAATTAGATAGTGGTGATTTGCCTCTACTTAAATTTTAAAACTACCTAAAACTCTTTTCAAAGTTATAAAATAGTTCTTAATTACAGGACTCTTTCTGACTAAATTTACAAAAACAATGAGTCAGAATGAAAGTTGGTGAAACAATTAGTAATTTTTATGATTTCTCTTAGATGGTGACATAATATGATTTTATTTTCAAGACATTTTTACAAACTTACCTTATTTACTTTATCTGACCACAGCTCAGTCAAGCTGAGTAACTGCTACTCAGGAACTAACACACAACCTTAAAAAGAGTATATTGATTTGTGACACAAACTCATCACTGAGCATGTTTTAAAATAACCAGCTATTAAAATAGTAATAGGTGATTATTTAATAAATCTACTTAAAATTAAAGATTAAGTATTCAGAGTTGACATAGGAGACCCCAAACTTCCTTCAATGGGTTAAATCTATATTTTGTTAAAAAGCAATCATAGATCTGACCAGGAATTTCAACTATGGCCAAGGTGAAAACACAGAGACTGGATTTACCCTGCTACTTGAAATAAGTGAAAAACAGATATCAGGCAATGAGGGACAGTGATGCCTAAGAGACAGGAAACAAATGAGGTAAGCCCTACTATTGCTCCAAACCACGGCCTTGAGCACATGTCCAGGTTGTGACCTAGGAAGGGGAACCTAGGCAGAGTCTAGAAGAGTCTGTAATTGAGGAGATGGAGCTGGGAGTCCATGGAGACCAAGACAGCTAGAGTCCTTAAGACAGTAAACCAGAGATGGGAGAGCTACTAAGAAAAAGAACCCCCGAGTTCTGGAGAGGGTTTCCCTCAAGTATTCAAAGTACAGGTGAGTGCATGCATGCTAAGAAAGTGCAAGTCTGGAGAAAGAATCATCTGAAAAGAATAAAGTATCTCAGAAAGGGCCAAAAATAATGACTACTCCCACAAGCCAGGTTGGAATACTTCATAATTCATGGGGTATTGGGTAGAGTTATTAGAAGAGTATTGCCTCATTAGAGCGAAATAATTAGTCCTAGAATAAACAGTGTTGTGGATTCACATAACAAATCTTAAAAGCAAGCCAAAAAAATAAAACTGTTCCCAAGTAACTTAGTTACATTCTTGAACAAAGCTCAAGAATATTTCTAGTAATACAAAAATATCCAGCATTAAACTAGGTAATATTCACAATGTCTGGCATGCAATAAAAAGTTACCAGATATGTGAAGAAGCATGAAAATAAGACCCATAATGAGAAGAAAATCAATCTATCAAAATCAACCCAGAACTGACATGGATGTTGGAATTAATAGACAAGAACATTAACACAGTTATTAAAACTCTATGGCATATGATAAGAAGCTACAGAAATATTTGGCATTTTCAATAAAGACATAGAAGATATAAAAAATATAGATTAGATTTTAGAGACAAAAACTACAAAATATGACATGAAAAAATGCACTGAAAGAGATTAACAACAGATTAAACTTCACAAAGAAAAATTTTGTCAACATGAATAAGTAGCAATATAAATTCTCCAAAATGAAAAAAAAAACAGATAAAAAGACTCAAAAATAAATGAAGAGAAAATTAGTGACCAGTGGTACAACTTCAAGTGACCTAATATGCGTGTACTTGGAGCGTTCAAAGGTAAAGAAAGAGGAGAAAGGGCAGAAAATTATTTGAGGAAATATTGGATGAAAGATTTCCAAAATTTATAAATTATCTAAACCCACACATCCAGAATATCAACAAACTCCAAGTACATAACAGATAAAGAAAACCATAGAAATTCATATCGTAATCAAACTGCTTTAAAAAGAGCACTGCTATGGAAATAAATTAGAAATCAGTAAGAGAAATATCTCTGGAAAGTCTCCCCAATTTTTTAAAGTAAATAATGCATCCTGGTAACCTATGGGTCAAGAAGAAATCTAAAGGAAAATTATAAATATTTTGGAGTAAAAATGAAAACATACAAAATTTCTGGGATGAAGCTAAAGCAGTACTTGGAAATTTATAGAACTAGGTGTCTATATTCAAATAGATAAAAAATTTCAAATAAATCCCAGTTCTAACTTATAAAACTAAGAATGAAGAGTAAACTAAACCCAAAGTAAGCAGAAAAAAGGATATGATAAAGATTTAAAGCGAAAAAAAAAAATCAATGAAATAGAAAATAGAAAAACAATAGAGAAAATCAATGAAACCAAGAACTGGTTCTTTGAGAAGATCAATACCATTAATCAGTCCCTAGACATAATGATAACAAAAAAAGGACATAAATTAACAATATTGCTAATAAGAGCTGTGTGTCACTACAGATTCTATGGATATTAAGGGATAATGAAGGAATAATACGAACAATTTTATGTCAATAAATCTGACAATTTCGATAAAATGGACCAATTCCTTCAAAGACACAAAATACCAAAACTCTGTAATAGGACCTGAATATCCCTATATCTAGTATAGAAATTGAATTTGTAGTTAAAAACCTTCCCAGAAAGAAAACTCCAATTTCAAGTGACTTCACTGGTGATTTTTTCTAGAAAACCAAAGGGTAGGAAGTATTTCCCAACTCATCCTATGAAACCAACGTTGATCTAAAAGCAAAACAAAACATTATAAGAAAGTACAACTGGAGACCAATACCCCTCTAGAACATAGATGCAAAATTATTAACAAAGTTTTAGCAAATAAAACCCAACAATACAGAAAAGGGAAAGTACATTTTGGCCAGTGGGATGTATCCCAAGAATGCAAAGTTTGTTTAACATTTGAAAATCAATCAATATAATCCATCATATGAGAAAACTAAAAAAGAAAAATCATATGATCATCATCTCTATTACCACAGAAAAATCATTTGACAAAATTCAACCACCATTTTATAAAAAAAAAATCCTTTGACAAACTAGGAATAGAAGGGAACTTCTTCAACGTTGATAAAGGACATCTACAAGTAATCCTACCAATAGCTTCATAGTTACTGATGAAAGACGAAATGCTTTCTCCCTAATATCGAAAACAAGACAAAGACATCTGCTCTCTCAAGAAAAAGAAAGAAATGGAATCCATATTTGAAAGGAAGAAGTAAAACAGTCTTTACTCACAGATGATATTATCATCCACATAAAAATTCCACAAAGACCACAAAAAATAAAAAAAGCTAATAAATGAGTTTATCAAGGTTGCAAGATGCAAGGTAAATATGAAAAAATGTATTTCTTTATACTAACAATGAACAATCAAAAATTGAAATTGGAAGAGATACAGGAAAAACACTGTTTCTTCCCTCAGAAAATGTATGAACTTCTTCCTGGAGCCTACATTTTACTCGAAATAATAAACATAACTATTTTTATAGTTCATAATAAAGGAGATGCATTTTGGAAAAAAATTTGAAATCGGAAAACAATACCATGGAATCAAAAATGTGAAATAATTATGGATGAATCTAACAAAAGATGTGCAAGCCCTATACACTGAAAACTAAAACACACTGCTATGAGAAATCAAAGACCAAAATAAAAGGGATAATATACTGTGTTAATGGATCATAAGACCCACTATTGCTAAAATGTCAGTTTTCTGAAAATTGGCATGTAGATTTGATGCCATCCTAATTAAAATCCTTGTACACTTTGTTTTAGAAACTGACAAGCTAATTTTAAAACCGCGTGGAAATCCAAAGGACTTATAATAAAAAATAAAACAACTCCAATAAAGAAAGACAAAGTTGGAGGACTAACACTATCTAATTCCAAGACTTACTTTAAAGATACAATAATCAAGACAGTTTGATTTGGTATAAAGATAGAGAAATAGATGAATAGCACAGAACAGAGTGCAGCAATAGACCCACACATACATGGAAAACTGATTTTGGGCAAACATTGGAAGACAAGTCATTGGAGAAAATATAATGATTTCAACAAAGGGCGCTAGAACAATTGGATATCCATATGCAAAAAATTGGATATCCAACTTTGATTCATATCTTGCACCATATACAGAAGTTAGCTTAAAATGGATCATAGGTTTAAATATAATACATTAAACTATAAATCTCTAGAATAAAACATAAGAGAAAGCTTTTGTGACCTTAGATTAGGCAAAGACTTCTTAGATGTAACATCAAAAGCATGATCCATAAAAGAAAAATTGATAAGTTGGACTTCCTCAAAATTAAAAATTTCTGCTCTGAGAGACACTGAAAGAGAATGTAAAAATAAATTGCAAAACAAGAGAAAATATTTAAAAATCATATATCTGATAAAGGATTTAGAGCTACAATATATAAAGACCTCTCAAAACTCAATAATAAAAAATCAAACAACTCAATTTTTAAAAGATGGGTTAAAAATCTGAACAGAGATTTTACCAAAGAAGATATACCAATGGCAAATAGGCATATGAAAATATGATCATCATTAATTAAGGAAATAAAAATTCAAATGATAATGAGTTTTTATTACCCTACATACCTACTAGAGTGACTAAAATTAAAAATACCACACCAGGGCTGGCACCGTGGCTTAGCGGTTAAGTGTGCACGCTCCGCTACTGGTGGCCCGAGTTCATATCCCAGGCGCACACCGACGCACTGCTTCTCTGGCCGTGCTGAGGCCACGTCCCACATACAGCAACTAGAGGGATGTGCAACTATGTCATACAACTATCTACTGGGGCTTTGGGGAAAAAAAGGAGGAGGATTGGCAATAGATGTTAGCTCAGAGCCGGTCTTCCTTAGCAAAAAGAGGAGGATTAGCATGGATGTTAGCTCAGGGCTGATCTTCCTCACACACACAAAAAAATGAAATCTAAAAATACCACACCAAGTGTGGTAAGTACAGTTAGTACATTACTGGTGAAAATGCAAAATAGTACAGCAATTTATTAAGTTTATTAAGATGTTAAAAATATACTTATTTTATAATCCAGCTATTCCACTAATAAGTATTTATGTAAGAGAACTAAAAGTACATGTTCATACAAAAGATTGCACATGCATGCTTATAGTAGCCTTTTTCTTTTTTGCAATAGTCCAAAACTGGTAACCACACAAGAGTCCATCAACAGGTAAACGGATAAACAAATCATGGTGTATCCATACAATGAAATGCTTACAGCAATAAAAAAGAATTAACAATTGGTACACATGACAATATGGACGAATTTCAAAATAATTATGCTGAGTAAAAGAAGCTAGAGAAAAAAAAGTATGCACTGTCCAATTCCTTTTAAATAAAAACTAGAAAATGAAAACTAATCTATAGTGTCAGAAAGCAGAATAGTAGTAGTCTGGGAATAGAGAGGGAGGGGCAGGATTACAAAGGAGCAAAAGGAAACTTTTGGGGATGATAGACATGTTTACTGGGTACATACTTATGTCAAAATATATCAAATTGTACAGTTTCAATGTGTGCATTTTATAGTATGTCAATTTTACATTAATAAACTTTTAAAATTAAACAAAACTGAGCAAACAAACAAATAAAAAAAGGCAAACAGAGACAGGAAATTACCAGGTCTAGGTAGCAAGTTGGATCTAGCTGGGCTGGAAACCAGATCTAGCCCAGCACTTTTTAGTTAAGTGTGTATATCAACTTAATCTTGGGCAAGTTGTTTTAGGTTGGATTTACTGTCAATAGAAACAAAAGAAGTCTTAACCGATGTAAAGTGTCTTCTTTATCTTATCCTCTGGGGTGAATTCTTGATCATTCAAAATTATACCAATTACATTAAAAATTGAGACTTAACTAATGAAACACCACTTGGTTTCCCAAAGCCTTGTTTTCAGATATGTTTTATTCCCAGCAACCAAAGGGATTAGATGACTGCATTTCCCCTGCACCCCATGAGCTAGCAGTATCTACTGGTGATAAATCATCACTGCTTTTGTCCTAGCTAGGTTTGATTAAGGTTGACAGGTTTAGCAAATGAAAATATAAATATTGCATGAGATGTATTTATACTAAAATATTATTTGTTGTTTATCTGAAATTTAAATTTAACTGGGCACTGTATTTTACCTGGCATCCCTAGGAGAGAAAAATGATTCCAGATTTATATCTTTGACAGTCTATATCCTGGAATCATTTTTGTTACCAAACAGAAATCATTTTAGGTATTTCAAGCACAATGAGATTGAATAAAGAGAATTCTATACTTACAAATATGCTGGAAGGGCAAAGAACAAAGGTCAGGGAAGTCTCCTTCTATATCTCAAGTGTACCACTAGATTTCAGGAAATCCAGTGGTCAGGTCAGAAACCGCAGGAAACCAGTTCCACTGGTCATGGCTACCTAATGGCAACTTACGTATTGGGAGATAATTTTTGTCAACCACATATCCAATAAGAAGTTAACATCCAAAATATACAAGGAACTTATACAACTCAGTAGCCAAAAAATAAATAACTCAATTAAAAAATGGGCAAAGGATCTGAATAGACATTTTCCCAAAGAAGATGTACAAATGGCCAATAGGTAGATGAAAAGATACTGGATATCACTAATCATCAGAGAAATGCAAATCAAAACCACAATGACACAATGAGCCATCACCTCACACCTGTTAGAATGTCTATTATCAAAAAGACAAGAGATAACAAATGCTGATGAAGATGTGGAGAAAGGGGAACCCTTGTACACTGTTGGTGGAAATGTAAACTGGTATAGCCATTATGGAAAACAGTATTGAAGTTCCTCAAAAAATTGAAAATAGAACTACCATATGATCAGCAATCCCACTTCTGGGTATACATCCGAAGGAAATAAAACCAAGATCTCGTACAGATATCTTTACTCCTGTGTTCATTGCAGCATTATTCACAATAGACAAAGTAGGGAAACCATCTAAGTGTCCATTGATTGATAAATAGATAAAGAAAATGTGGTATACATACACAATGGAATATCATTCAATTGCTAAAAAGAAGGAAATCCTGCCAAGTGCAACAACCTGGATGAACCTGGAGAGCATTATGCTAAGTGAAATAAGTCAAACAGAGAAAGAAAAACACTATATGATCTCACTTATGTGAAGAATCTAAAAAAAAAAAAGGTGAGCTCAAGCCAAGGGCTGGCAGGTGGGGGAAATGGGGAGAAGTTGGTGAAAGGGTGTAAACTTGCAGTTATAAAATGAGTGAGGACTGAGGATCTAATGGATAACATGGGGACTATACTTGATAATACTGTATTGTATGATTGAAATTTCCTACGAGAATAGAATGTTAATTGTTTTCACCAAAAAGAAGTAAATACGTGAGGTGATGGATGTGTTAATCAACTCAATGGGGGGAATCATTTCAGAATGTATACGTATATCAAATTATCAGATTGTACGCTTTAAATATATTACAATTTTATCTGCCACTTATACCTCAATAAAACTGGGGGGGGAGCACATACTGTGTGTCGATTTGTACGAATTTCAAAAACACGCAGAGCTGATCTAAGGTATTAGAAGTCGGAAGAGTGGTTACCTCTGGGGTTGGAGGGTGAGTACTGATTGACATGTGACAGGAAAGATTCTTCTTGGGTGCTGAAAATACTGTGTCTTCATCATGGTGTTGGTTCATAGATAGATACATATGTAAATATTCATCAAGCTGTAAACTTAATATTAGTGCTCTTTATAGAATACATGTTCTATCTTAATAAAAAGGTTTTTCAGAAGTCTTGTTTGCTGAAGCCCATTCATTTATTTACCACCACTGGAGGAAGAATAATATTCTCTACTTTCCTTATAACTTTCAAATTTCATCAAGTATGGAAACCAGAATTATACCAGCAAGAGATTCTGGGGAATTCAATTCCTAGGATTCTGGCGCCACAAAATGAAGGATAATATATAAAGGGGTAGGAATAAATGCTGAGTATCCCTTACAATGCTTTATCTTGTGGAAACTTAATGAAAAACAAAGAATAAAAAGTGTTCTAGAATATGGTACTACGGATGATATTTTTAAAATATGTTTCCTGGAATATCCTAGAATCCATAATCGAAATCCAAGAGATGTGAGCGCACGCACGTGTGTGTGTATGTGTGTGTGTGTGTATTTTAACCAGGACAGTAGTGTGAGGGAAGCATTATAACACATGATTAGCTAGGAACAAGTATATTAAAATTATGAGTTCCTATCAATTGTATGATTAAAATTTAAATTTTCTTAGCATGTAGGCAAAACAATTTTAATTAGACTAGAACAGAATAAAACACAAGCGTTGATTCTTTAACAAGATTTTTTATTGAAACGGTAGAAAATGTAACAAAATAAAAATAACACATTTCAATAACTTTCTCATCATAACTCATGATATAAAATATGTATACTATATTCATGCTTTTATTTTCCTTGTTTTATTTACTTTGCTTAGAAACTAAATCTTTGAAGGTACTATATCTAGTCTCAAGCTTATCAATCCAGTTTTATGACTTTTTAATTAGCACATTTTACTACAGAGAGAAATATTCTGCATGTTATAAAGGGTATTGCTATGAATTAGATACTTTTCACGTTTTTTTCATATTAAAAAATCTGCGATTATACATGCCAAAAAGCAATCGTTCAATGTTTCATCACACCAATATCACAATTACAAAACATATTTTATTACAGAGAATTGTAAGTGTTACAAGGCTTACAAAGTACAGTGAAAGTATTTTTTTAAAGATTTGTTGCCTACTCTGCTAATTTTCATTTTAACACATCCCTATTGCTACAATTTGTCACGTGTTCTCTCCCAACCTGTCATTGCCCAGACAGTATCATCTGACAAGCAAAGCCCATCTAACTCTTTCATTTGGAAACCTCCAATTGTGATGTTAACTTGGTGTAAATTTGGCATGGCCCCTTATGAGGAGGAACGTAGGACTACCCACATAATAAAGATACTTTGCTTCACTCCACCTGCTATTTTCTCTCTTCCCACCTCTACTGAGTGTGGGCACCCTAGGTTCATTTGAATGTCGTGCTCTCATGAATCTCCGCATGGTCCTGAAGAGAAAAACATAGTCTCTCTAATCTAAAGTATTCTCCCCACCTTCCTCAAATAGCGTATTTTGTAATTTCAAGTTCACCGGTCATTTCCTTTTGATTTACCGTATACCACCAAGCTGCATGTGGCATCCAATAAACTATTCATGAGAACATTTGCAGTAGAATTACTGGGGGGGAAAAAAGGCAACTTGAAAACTGCATTTACCAATGTCAATGTTCTCTCTCTTACTATTCTCTTTTTAAAAACTTTATTAGCAGCTTCTTTCAATCTCATAGTCATTTGACATTTTCCGTGTATTATTGAAGACTTCTGTCCGAGTTTGATGAGAACATTTTTAAACATCTTCTAGAATTCAGCACCACATCTCTCAGATCCACCATAATATCTGTAACTGTTCTATGTAAGCTTTTGTTTCTTCATCCTTCCTGGACTTCCACGTGTTATTTGGCATTCTTTCCCTAATTCTTTCTTCAGTGATCTCTGAACTCATTTTGTAAAACATTTTCATTTCTTCTCCTCTTCTTTGTTACATTCATCTAAATCTGACCACAGTTCTCTTAAAACATTCAACATACTGCTTGAATATGTTTTAGTATATGTAAGTTGTACCTACTTTCTTGTTTGTGTGGTTTTTTTGTGTTTTCTCAACCTCTCTTAACCATATTCTTTCTTCTGTTCTTTTCTTTTAACTATTTATGTTTTCATTTCCACTTTCACTTTTTTCTTTCTATGCTTACAAGCGGCCGCATGATACAGTGAGAAAGTATTAAAGAGGCAAGAAATCTGGGGTTAATATTGGCATATTGTCTCTATCTTTGACCATGGGCAAACCACTGCCCTTCTATGGGCCTCAATTTCCTCACCTGTAAATGAGAAAGCTGATTAGCATGATCTGTGAGTTTACTGCTAGTGCTAGAAATTCTGTAATTCTAAGAATCAGTAACTATATCTGTATCCATATGTCTATGTCTATCCCTATCTACCTATTTCCCTGTTGCATTCTATCTGTTTCTTGGACTGAAATAGAATCAAACATTTCTCTCCCAGTTTCCAGTTTCAAATTCTGCAATATTGTATTACTCATTTTGCTCATTCTTGCTTTAACTTGTACTTTATTTTTTACCTATTTCCTTCTTGGTTTTGGTCTAAACTCTAGAGAAATCAGATTGTAAAATTTGTAAATAGCCTGCTCTGTATGTCTCACCTCTGGCAACATTTTTTAAGCTACTCAGTTCATTAGCACATGTGTGCACGCACACACACACACACGTACATGCATGCATGCGCGCACACACACACACATTTTGCTGCTTCTGGAATCATACTGGTCTAAGTTCAAACCCTAGCTATATACTTCCCTCTCTAAGCTAATTTACTCAAATGTGAAAAGAAAGTAATATCCCTACCTTAGAGCTCTGTTATGAGGATTAAATAGGATAATGACGTATAGTGCTCTACCCAGTGCCAGTACATTGTAGGACTCAAGCTGTTTTCCTTCTCCTCCTTCTCATTATTCTAATATTTCAAATGTACCATGTAACTGAACTCTTTGAGGAAAGTCGACTTCCTTTGTCCTCCACACTGGGCACAGAACTGTGACTCCAGTGGAAGGTGGTGTCGTTCAAATCCCTGGATCTATTTTTAATAACACCTGGAAGAGTTCTTTATTTGAAGATTTTCTGGCAATGATAAAAGGATTTGTTGGCAATAACTAAATCTACTCTCCCTGAAGAAAACTACATAAAGTTTGTTCTATGGTGTGAATGTCAGTTCCAGTTCACCTCCTCTTCAGTGAGGAATATATCACACTTCAGTGGTATATCACTTAGCCAGTGTGCTCAAGGGGAAAATATTTGTTTTGGCCCTGCCTGGAACCTCTTCTGGATTCTCTCACAGGCAGATTCATCCTTCTTTGCCGAGATAGGAACTCTTTTGCCTTCTCACCATGAAATGGATGAATCTAACTATATCCTTACCCATATTCTTTGCCTTCTCTTCTGTTCTCTTTCCTTCTTCTGCCCTGCCAACCCTCCACTGTGCTCCAGATCCTGTTTCTATTCACCTTCTCTGAGATTTTTATTCTGCAGTCATCCCCCTCTCTCCTGCATCACTGATTGCTTCTTCTCTACCATGCCATTCCCACCTGCCATTGACATATTCTAGGATGCACTCTTTTTAAAATATGAACATTCTCGCTCAATCCTAAATCTTCCTGCAGTTAATATTCCATCTCTGATTTCCTTCACAGCAAAGCTTCTCAAAAATCTGCTCTCGTGGTCTTCAGTTCCTCACCTTCCATTCATTCTTCAATCACTCCAGCTTCCTTCACTTTTGAATCAAAACTGTTCTTTCTATGGCAATCCATAAACCACCGTATAGTCAGATCTATGCCCATTTCGCTGGTCTTCTCTGCCTTGGCCTCTCAGCAGCATTCACAGGGCGCTCAGGTTTTCTTACAATATTTTTCCCCTTCACTTCCATGATATCACACTATCTTGGTTTTCCTTTTCTTATGCCCTCATCTCCTTTGCTGGATCATCCTCCTCTCCAACTTCTAAATGTTGGAGAACCTTAGGGCTCAGTCCTGAGAGGTTTGTTCTTAATCTTTCTGTATTTAATCTCTCTATCTGTAATCTCTTCCAGCTTCAGGGACAGAATTGCTGCTTTTTTTTTTTTTTTTTTTTTTTTTTTTTGTGAGGAGATCAGCCCTGTGCTAACATCTGCCAATCCTCCTCTTTTTTTTGCTGAGGAAGACGGCCCTGGGCTAACATCTGTGCCCATCTTCCTCCACTTTATATGGGACGCCGCCACAGCATGGCTTGCCAAGCAGTGCGTCGGTGCGCGCCCGGGATCCGAACCAGCGAACCCCGGGCCGCCGCAGCGGAGCGCGCGCACCTAACCGCTTGCGCCACCGGGCCGGCCCCAGAATTGCTGCTTTTGAATTGACTTCCAAAATCTTACCTCTAGCATCAAGCTCTACTCTCACATATCCTGTATCTCTACATACGTATCCAACAGGCATCTCATACTTGACATGTTCTAAATCAATCTCTTAATACCCCCCTCAGTTCTTTCAATCTTCCGCATCTCATTAAATGGCACATCATCTTTCCTGTTATACAAACTAAACACATAGCCTTACTCTTGACTCCTCTCTTCTCCCTCCAAATTTAGTATAGTTAAGCCCTGCATGTTATTTCTACCTATGAAATTTATCTCAAAATATCCATTTTTCTCTACCTCAGATGTCACAATGCCCAGTTAAGCTATCATCATCCTTTCTTGTTACCTGGGTATAGAACTTGGAGCGAAGGGGGATTAAATCATAATGTTGATATATTTACATGGCAAGGAGTTTTGCATTCTTCAGTCCTAGCTTTTCAAGAAGGAATTTTAATGGATGGAAGAGATGTAAGATGTATTACACTTATTCCATTAGAAGAAGGACTGGAATGAGGAGGAAACAGAATTATAAATATAAAGAGCACACGGACCAAATAAATACGATACTCCCTTTTTGGAAGGTCCCTAAGGATTGATTAGGAGGAAAGCATAATGGTAATATTTTAAAAATCAAATTAGAAATAAACCCATTTTTTTAATATGTTAATCCAAAATGACTCCAAAATGCATCAGTTCTGCCTTTCTAATCTGAATATGTTAAATCTGCAGCTTTTTTTGAGGGATCAGAATCCTTGAGTTTTTAATATCCTATGACAATAAATGAGATTTAAAATACATTTTGATAGAAAATATCTCTTCGTGTGTGAAGTTAGAACTTAAAATAATTCTCATTTCTTCCTCTTGTATCCCCATATCCCCAGCTCTCACACAGCCCAAGAAATAGTCATTTGGGACCTTACTGTGTAATCCCCTCATGCTCTATAGTATAAATTACTGGCTCATAAACACACAATTTAATATGGACTCAGTTTTATTGTGGGATCTAGCAAATATCTCTTTCTATTTGTATTAACCTTCCAATTCTCCTATAGTCACCTCACTTTCGGGAGCAGGGAGCTTCAAATTTTTTTGTCCATTTGTTTTCCTTAGATCCTATAAGCCCTATGCCACCTTTCTGGAGCCTAGCATGGAACACATGATGCCATGTAACGATGGAAGAACTGCCATCCTCTAGGAATCCTCTGCTCATGTATGCAGATTATGGACCTCAGTGGTTGGCTTTCCCTGTTCTCTAGAGAAGACAGAGTCTCTGCTGGTCTTTTCAAATATTTTAAGAGAACTAAAATCTTACTTTGGTTTCTCCCATTGCCATCTTTATTTTCCTAGCTTCTACCAACCAATAATTTTTCTCCTGTCCTCCTCCTCCCAAGATGACTTTATTTTCCTCAGCTATTCCTTCAAATACCTCTACGCCAATCAGAATTGGAATGCTACCCTGCTCCATAGTATGTTCTCACCGCAATTTTGTCAAATACATTTGTGTTAGTTCACTCTCTCACATCCTTTGAATTCCTTCTTGCCCTGCTGTCATTCTGTCTGACTTTATTTTCCAATTATATTTCTCTCCTATATTTCCACTTCTATTATAGCTTCTATATTTTTACCTCTATCAAAGTCACAGTATCTTTTAGCCACACTTTCTCTGACCTCCACTTTTTTCACGATATTCTTTATTCTTGGCTTATTCAGAAGAATCACTTACATCATTTCAGAAGTCCTGGCTTCTTTTTTCCTCATTTATTCTCTAAAGTCTGATCCATTTTTTCCCACCCAATCTGAAGCTTACAGCAAATTCACTATTAACAAGGATTTTAATTATCTGAAACATGCCTCTTGTGTTCAGTCCAACTGAGTTTCTAATCAGTGTTCCCTGGTTGAACAACTCTTCTCAGCCCCCTGTGGCAAAACTTCACTGTGATTCTTCCTCTGGAGGCATCACCAGCAGCTTTCCCAGCCTCTTAGAAACTGAAAAACTTCTTATAAGCTTCTTCGTAAGCTTCTCCCTAAACCAGTCCTTATAAAAAAATAGCCAAGCCAACAGGCTGAGTTTGCTTTTCTTTTCCTTTCCCTCCTGTTGTTTCTCTTTTCCACACTAACTCAGCTTCTCACTATCACTCCTCCCTTTCAAAGTCCACGTTTGCTGGTAGCCTGGACACAGCACTGGGCTTGGCTGGAGCTGAGGAACACCACTGAGAGCTCATGGCAGGCGAACTCCACCTGGTGGGCTCCTGCTGTGGCTCTCCTCCTCCGCAAGGACCACAGTAGCCTGAGTACACACTTAACTGTTGCTTTCCCCTGACTCCTCCAACACCTGAACTACCTGAGTCTCTAGACTTAGATGAACCCCGGAAACATTGAACCTTGTTTTAGGAGTCCAGGATCCTTTACTCCTGATATTTTCTCTCAATTAAATGTGCTTTGCTTTTCTCAGTCTTTGTTCTTCCTTTGCCC
Organism: Diceros bicornis minor; assembly: GCF_020826845.1. Taxonomy (NCBI): domain Eukaryota; kingdom Metazoa; phylum Chordata; class Mammalia; order Perissodactyla; family Rhinocerotidae; genus Diceros; species Diceros bicornis. The sequence continues at coordinate 32,917,869 of NC_080762.1, forward strand.
CTCATCCTAGAGGTGGTCATGCTGCCTCCTCAGAAATACAAGCCCCTCATACAGGTATAAGAGAATCCACAAACTAAATTTAGTAGGAACTTATTTGGAGTATATTTACTCTAGTATTTATATTTACTTCTAACCTGGAAATTGCAGGGGTCTGGCAGGGTATCATGATCAAAGAAACATAGTCAAACAAACAAAAGTAAATAAAAATTATTTCAAAAATTATTTCTACATTCATCTCTTAAGAAAACCCAAAAGGCACAGTGAAACGTCTTTAAAATCCTTTCTAGCCATCACTGCCACTCTTGATATTCTCCACACAGATGGAGATCCTTACAAAAACTCAACCCACATGGCTCTGCTCTCTTCTTATATTTTCTCTCTTATGTTAATTGTTAAAAATCACTCCTTCTTTAGTTCATCAGTGTAGTTTGTCTACACACTACTTTCCAATTTCCCTTCCTGCATGCTCATACCATCATTTCATCCACCCCATGCCTTCCCCAGAAGCCCAAGTTCTCCATTTATGGAACACCTCACAGTACAGAGGAAAGAGGTGAAGTGAATCTCCTTGTCTCACAAGGATCAGCACATCACCCACACTGTATAACAAAGGAGAGTCTACTAACTGAGCCATCAATGAAGAATAGAATCCTCTCTCCTTTGAAGGGGGCACAGGGCTGAGAAAACATAAATACGGTGAATATGTTATTATATTTTCTTTTTAAAAAGTTCAAATCCTCATTACTTGACCATCTCCTGCACAAAAAGAGATGGGAGAGAAATTTTCTGATACTACTGCTACCTCCGTGATGCGTTTAATGTAACTTTTCTACATAAAGGTCTAGAATTAATCAATATCTAGGTCTAGTGTATACAAAACACTTCTGGAATTTGGTAGTGAAAAGAACACTATCCTAAGAGTTAGAAGACCTGGAATTAAACTCTGCACCATCACTGGCTGGATGACATTTAACAAGTCACTTGTTGTCTTAGCTTGGGTTCTCCAGAAGCAGACCCTAAGAGAAATATTTAAGCACAATTAGTTGACTTGGAAGGTGACTCCAAGAAACATGTGGAGTTGAGTGGGGAAGTGAGATAGAAAAAGGAAAGAAGTCAATAACAGATATATTATGAATCAAGTTACCACTGTGGGCAACTGAAGCTTAATCCTACTGGGACCTCTGGGAGACTGTATAGGAGACATCCCTTGACGTTATCCCACTCCAGGATGAGGGACATGGGGTATTTAGATAGCAATTCCTATCAGACATTGGTTGAGAGCTTTTTTTGTGGGGGGAGGAGGTGTTAATTCCAGCCCGCCTTTAGAATAGACAGAGAAGAATTTGTTGATCAGAGGAAACACTCAGTCAAAGAGCCACAAATCCTATCAGAGGGAAGATTTGGCAGGGTGCATGGAAATAGGAAATATCAAGGGGCTATGGGTAGAACCTTGTAGTGTCTTGCTACATTCCTCCCTTGCACCACTTGGATTCACTCATACCCCATATGAAGGTCACTCCATCCTGTCACTGATTCTCAATTTCTTTTGTGAAATTACATTAGGAGTGTTAGTGGAATAATCCACAGTCCTCACTGTTCAGTTAATCCTGAGATCATAATTGATATGCATTATCTCTGTCCTTTATTACCCATGCTTGCTTTCCCTTTACCCTGAACTAGTGCTTGAGCTTCTCTAGGTTGCCTGTCTGGTAGGGTGACCCAGACTCTAATCCCTGAGGGGTCTGAGCTCCTAGTTACGTTACCCTTGTCAGGTATGACTGCTGCAGTGCCCATTCAAAGTTATCAGGAGGCAACTCACGGAATCCCCTGGGCTCCAGACATGCTCTTTCCTACCCCCGTTAGGTAGCAGCAACTCTATCTCCTCTTGAGAATTAGGGTCAATTATCCTGCCAATATGGTAACTTCTTTGCCTGCTTGTCTACTATTACGAGAAGCACAAAATTACCAGATGATAGTGTTAGCTATGGTTTAATGGAGCACTTACTATGTCCCTTGGCAGAAGATTTACTTCACATTTCTAGGAACAAAGACCTCTAATCCAGCAGAGTTTAAGGGTGTGGGCACAGGAATCACAAATTCCCCAATCACTGATGTTAAAATGGGCTACTCGGGGCCGGCCTGGTGATGTAGCAGTTAAGTTCCCATGCTCAGCTTTGGGGCCCGGGGTTCACAGGTTTGGATTATGGGCTCCGACCCACACACTGCTCATCAAGCCATGCTGGGGTGGTGTCCCACATAGACACCCAGAAGGATGTACAACTATGACAAACAACTATCTGCTGGGGCTTTGGGGAGAAGAAAAGGAAAAAAGGAGGAAGATTGGCAAGAGATGTTAGCTCAGGGCCAGTCTTCCTCAAAAAAAAAAAAAAAAAGGATGGGCTACTCTTACTTCCAATCCTTGGTCCCTTTTCTATCTACTGGGGACACAGAGCCATATAATGGCATCAATTCAAAATATGTAACACCACTTGAAAGGAGAGCCTCACCTCCTCACAGCTTCATCCCCCAGCTGGCTTCGTAACCATGCCTTTAAGAACTAAATTACGGAGGATCTCATGAGGCCAGCAGCTTCTGGGTGATGCATGTGATGGGCACTAATGGGTGCCCAGGTCATGCATCTATTGTTGAACCTCCATCCCTGTAAGTGTTTCCCCTGATCCAAGCAATGCCGTGTGGAATTCCATTATGATAAAGCAGGCACTTTGTGGGCCTTCTGATCGCGATGCTGGAAAGGCAAAAAGTCACATTTACTGGCAGTTGGAAGCCAGCTTGCATGCACAGAAATGATAAATGCCAAAGGGATACGGGCGGGGCATTGACATTATCTGCTAACTTCCTGAATCTCAGTTTCTTCATATGTAAATTGGACCCAATAACAATATATCTCAAAGGATTTCTATGGGAACCTGCTTTGGAAGTATTACAGAAATGGAAACTATAAATGTTCAGTTTTTTGATAGAAGCTACAAAAGAAATAAATATCATCACTCCAACCTTCAGAAAATGAGAACCTATCTTGAGTTTTCTTTTCCATTCTATTTCATACTTAGCCACCTGTGGTTAATATGTGACTTTAAATCTGATATATAAAAATTAGACAACTAAAAAGAAGAGCTATCTTAACTTGTAAATGAAAAACAGAAAATTAATTTCTGAACAGATTGTTGCTATTAATAACACATACAAAAGAAACTAAAAATAATTAATTTTTTAAAATAAAATCTATAATTAAATACTTTGGCAGTTAATGGAGAGGAAGGTCATTTATTTGTCCATATTTGATTAACATTTTAATCTAACCTATTAAATCAAAGAATTCATTTATTTTAGAAAATACGATCACCGAATGATACCCTTGATTTCTAAAATTAATAAAAGTCACCCTTGAAGTAGATTTTAAAATATTATTTCAAAACTTTCTGAATTGCTTTAAATGTCTTAACAGTATTTTCTTCCTATGAGGATCAACGAAAATTATTTTATATTCAGTAAGCACATATCCATTTTTGTCAAAATCCAGTTTCTGTTAAGCTGCATTAATTTTTGTGGACTTTATAGAGAGAAAATGATGGGATAGCCTTAGGAATACAAGGCCACATTGTGAAACGCAAGAGCCAGTCTAGTAAAAAGAAAAGGTCTACTAGGAAAGAAAAGGCACTAGGCTGAGGCTATAAAGAAGAAGAAAGGGGGTTTAATGGCATGGAGAGAGCGTTTTTGTACCAGGAAGTCATTTTTATGAAAAAGAACAGATCCAACATAGTTGGTCCAAATAGTAATGTTCGTGGGTGAGATAATCTTGGGGAGGCAAAGAGAGTTCTCTTAGAAGGAAAGTGTCAAACGACTGCCAGGTTTGATTATCAATTACATCTTTCAAAATATCATTCTCAAACAGAGACAGTTTCCATTTTGATAAATTTTCTCTATTTATCTTTCCTTTTTCATTTGTTATTATGGTTAACTGTAATTACTTTAACTAAAAATATCTATCTTGTTATAAACAAATATCATAATAACTTTTATGATACCACTGTAAAACCTGTTGGCACATTCATGAGGCTATCCAATTATTCACCCATAACTAAGAAATATCTGGTATCTCTTCTCACCCAGTGCCAGCAACATAAGAGTGAATGCAAAATCTTAGCTGCATCTGAGAAGTCTAGTTAGAACTGCCTCAAACTGCAAAGCAATAAGAAAAATAATGGGCAAAGTCACCCTTGGTAAAAATACATGGTGAGATCCTTCACATCCCTTTACAAAGGGCAAACATGAAAAGGAAAAAACTCATTTGTGACAACAAATACCTGTCTCAAGGCTTAAGGCTAGACAAACCAGGCCTTCTGACTATATCAACATTCAAGATTAATGTTCTCTTTTGTTCACTTGGAGAACCCTAGACATGATCAAAGGTCCGCCTCTCAATCACATCCCCTCTTATGCTCTTCCGACAAACAAAACAATGTTTTCTTTCTCATCAGCCTTGCAGATAGTTATATTTCCATCTCCACACTCAGGAAAAACTTATATAATATTGTAAAGCAGATTGACTTTATGTATTTTACCACCTATAACATAAAAACTGGTTAAATTATGTATATGTATGTGTGTGTGTGTATATATGTATGTACACACACATACATGTATATATACATTTTACATATGCAATGTTTTATTCTTAACTTCTTGACTAGTTATGCTTTTCTTCTACCAGCATAGAAGTATTTCCATGTAGTATTTGAAACTGCTGTTCCAGAGGAAATAATATTTTTGGTAATACCTGGGGGAGAGGAGTTTATTTTTTCCATTACGATGCACAAATGCAGAGAGGTTTATTTTCTTTACACTTTTACACATGGATGATATTTTCAATATTATTTTTCATAGTACCTTAAAAGAAATGTTCATCTCAAGGTGTTTAGTGATAGGTGCAATCCTCCAAAACAGGGAGATATGCAAAAAGGAAAAAATGAAACGTTTAAGAAGAAAAAAATATATGATTGCCAGGATAGGGGTTATTTTTAATTAGAAGGTATAATTAGAATCAGGGTTCTAAACCCCTGGACTGACAGTTTACAGTAACATAATTTTCTATGAAATTTAAATACATAGACATTGGATTAAATTCTGTCAAAATGGAAAACCAGATCAAATATTTTGTCAAAAATGGATGTTCAATTCAATTTGAAATTTTTAAATTGACCACCAGTTATATTATAGCAATTGAAACCCTTTGGTTCTATTCAAAGGAGAATACAGAAGAATTAAAAGACATAGGTTCTAGATTTGTGGTATTTGGAGAACTATTATTTTGTGTATTTAATCTATTATGCTAGCCTGCTCACCATACCACAGTTCTAAAGATTAAATATGAACAGATACAAGGCAAAGTTCATTTTCTTTATTTGCTTCAAACACCTGGATTTTCAAGACAGCAAATTTTAATGCAAAGGAAATTCTGTGAACTAAAGATGCTACCTTTACGCAATCCTGCTATTAAACACCTACTACAATCATCTTATAAATTTACAACAATCTGTCTTAAAACATTTTAATTGATGTATACTTAACATGTTTAACAAAAAAAAATTGTGATTCCAATCTAAATTCAAATATATAAAACTGTCTAAGTAAACCTAATAAGCAAATGTATTTGAGTTTGACAGTATGATTGTGCTCTGAATGTTTTACATTCTTCTCAAATGCCTACATAAAAAAACTTGAAAAAGAATGAGGAAAAGGATGGGAAAGAAACTAATATTTATTGAATGCTTTCTCTGTGTGTCTCTGTTTTCAGTGCATTACATATATCATCTTAAATAGCAATTGTCTTCCCTTCTATACTCTAAATCAAGAGTTGGAAATTTTGGAGGAGAAAGGGCTAAGTAGTTAATATTTTAGCCTTTGCAGATCTCTCTCGCAACTACTAACTCTGTCACTGTAGTATAAAAGCAGCCATGGACATGTAACTGAACGACACGCTTATGTTCCAATAAAACTTTATTTAGTAAGACTGAAAATGGAGTTTCATATAAGTTTTAGGTGTCAAAAATATTATTCTTCTTGTGATTTTTTCCAACTATTTGAAAATGTAAAAATTGTTCTGAGCTTGTGAGTTGTACACAAACAGGTGTCAGACTAGATTTGACCCACAGGCTGGAGTTTGCTGACCTCTGCTCTAAATTTATGGCAATATGATCTATATTTTAACAAATTAAAGTAATAGTATTTTACCAAATTAAATTAAATTGATGGTTTAATGAAAGATCTTTTTTCTTTATTTTATTCATTTCTGATGCCTCTATGCATTACATTTGTTTATGTATTGATTTTTCAGTCCCCAAAACAATCCCATAAACTTAGACATTTATAAGTAAAATTAAGGTGATTTTTGCAATGTTAAAAATTAAAATTTCATTAATTTTAAAATAAATTTAAAGCTCCATATGTATTGCTTTACAATGAATTGTAAAGTATTTTTTTTAAACCATAAAATTTAAAACGATGGTCAGTATGGCAGTCAGAAAACTTTTATTTTATAGTATATGGAAACGTATGTTCATTTAGACAAATTGTGAAAACAAATATGAATTCAAAAACACTTGAGCTAATGAGAATTTCAGAATATATTTTTGAACAACTTCTCAGAGCTTCTATGACACCACACCTCTTGATTTTTTCCTTCTACATCCTTGATCACTTTCTCAGACTTCATCACTGTATAATTCTTCTCTGGCCACTAACATAGGTGTGCCCTGAAATGTGGTCCTGATAAGACTTCTGTTCTAATTTTTCTTAACAGATACATAATAATGTTTTTATCCTGAGACCAGACCACGTTTTTGGGCTACACACTTCTATAGTCAACTTGTTACTTGATATATCCAGTGGGATCTCTAATAGGTGTCTATGGCAGAAATGGGTAGCCATTGAGCATCTCTTTCCATACTGCTAAGTTGCTCCTGGAAAATGGTTACTTTTGCTGGGAAAGGACGACATTTTCCAGGCCCTTTCAATCCTGGTGAGACCCTATGACAAGTTCCTCCCTCCCCAAAGGAATGTGAAGAGAGGGATATAAGCCATTCTGCTCCAAGAATAATAAGAAGCAAGTGTGCATTCTCCATATTCTCTTTCCTTTTCCACCAGCTGGATTCAGGGCACTTTGAGATCGTGAAGTATGGGGAGACTCAAGGTAGAAATAGCCTGAATCCTTGAATCAGGGGATAGAGAAAAACCACCCACTTATCAGGAAACTAATCTTTTATGTTACTAAGCCACTGAAATTTGAGGTTTAGTCATTATGACAGCTAACATTAGTCTAACAAATCCAACATCTCAAATGTAACATGTCCAAAATACAATTCTATTCCCCCAGTATATTCCTCCCCACTCTTTGCCATCTCAATAAGTGTAGCACCAACCACTCAGTTTCTAAAGGCCAAAACCTCAGTGTCATCACCCCAACATCTATTTCTAACATGTAAATCAGATTATGACCATCCCTTGCCTAAAACCCTCCAATTGTTCATCAATGAACTGAGACAAAAATCCAAATTTCTTATTATAGGCCCTCCTGTATCTTAAACCTCATTTTTTTGCCACAGACCTTCTCAGTCCTTACACTCTAGCCATACTAGTTTCTTTCAGTTCCTCAAATGTACCAAATTCTTTCCCACCACAGGAAATCTGAGCATGTATTACCCTCATCCTGGATTATTCTTCCTGCCTTACTTGACCTGGTTCATTCAGACCTCTACTCAAATGTTACTTCTTTAGAATGACCTTTCCAATCTTGCTATATAACTTAGATCTTCCTTTTGTCTCTTCCCACATTATATTTTTCTTCATAGGATTTATTATATGTATAAGTATATAAATATTTTTCTCTCTATTGATTTGATGCTTATCTCAGCTACTAAGCAGAGTTTCTCACATGGGTAGCTGGTGACACAGGGGGTACACCTGAAGATCCATTATTAAAATTTTCATGTATGTTTTTAATCTCATCCTGTCATAATTTATTCTTGAATTAGTTTAATTTATGTACTTAGTATATTAGTAAAATAGTACTTGCATGCAATTTATAAATAAATATGCCTATGTCAATGGTGCATTCTCAAATATTTTTGTGTGTGTGTGAGGAAGATCAGCCCTGAGCTAACATCCATGCCAATCCTCCCCTTTTTGCTGAGGACCGGCCCTGAGCTGACATCTATTGCCAATCCTCCTCCTTTTATTTCCCTTTTCCTCCCCAAAGCCCCGGTAGATAGTTGCACATCATAGTTGCACATCCTTCTAGTTGCTGTATGTGGGGCGCCGCCTCAGCATGGCCAGACAAGTGGTACGTCAGTGCGCGCCCAGATCTGAACCCGGGCCACCAGTAGCTGAGCGCACGCACTCAACCACTAAACCACGGGGCCGGCCCCCTCAAATATTTTTGCTAATAAAGCTGCATAATCAAACAAGTTTTACAAACATTGCTCTAGACCATAAACTCCACGAGAAGGATTATGTCTGTCTCTGCACCCTTCACAGGGCCTTACACATGATTACCTCTCAATAAATACTTGTTTAATAGGTAAATGAATAATAAGCTTCTCCAATTCAGTCTTTAATACAGTTATGCACCACATAACAATATTTCAGTCAATGATGGACTGCATATACAATGGTGGTCTCATAAAATTAGTACCACATAGCCTAGGTGTGTAGCAGGCTATACCATTTAGATTTGTGTAAGTACACTCTATGATGTTTACACAACGACGAAATAGCCTAGCGATGCATTTCTCAGAATCAGTATCCCCATCGTTAAGCAATGCATGCCTGTAATTAGTTGGAATTATTATATGTATGCTAGAGTAACTGAAACTGTATTTGTAAAAAATTATTCTAGGCTTGCTTTAATAAACAGACAAAAATCAATTCATAAATAATAGTATTGATTTGCATACAAACAATGTTCTAAAGCCTTCTAAAATTATGTTGTCTCTTTCATAAAGGTTAAACACACCCCCACCATCTTCTTAAAGCTATTCATCTATTCAGTTAAAACTTTCTTCAAGATAGTACAAAGGGAAATGTCAGCCTTGGCAAATGGTCACCAATTCCAAATTAAGTAGAATCTGAATTAATGAGGTTTTATCATAGCTTCAAACCAACAAAAATCACTTTCTATATTCAAGGTCATTATTTCCACTTTTTAAATGATAAATTTAACTTTTAAGTAAATGTGTGCTCAATAGTGATTCTCCAAGCCCTATGGTACATTCATATCTTGAGAATCATACTGGGAAACATTAAAATAATTATTGCTATTAAACTTCATATCTTCAGTATAAGGGATACCATACTTTTACAATTTTTCAAATTTATGTAGTTGCTTTACCATTTCCTTTACTACAGCCTTCCTAGACATACTAAAAATATAAAAACTTTTCCGATTTTTAATGTAATCTTTTGTATATGATAGCTTTTTGTTTAAAGCAATTCCAATTATCTGCCCCAAATTCCATTTTGTTTCTTCCCTCTGCTTCTCTTTAAGCTGCGAGAACCCACCTTCCTCCCGCTAGCAAGCTCTCAGAACGAGGTGACAGAAAGTTTGGCAGGGGCTTGATGTCTGATCTCCTAGTCAGTTCCCTGCAATTAAGGCAGGAAGAGTAAGTTGAGACATCAAGTTCAATAGCTGGTGACAGACACTAATCTTCACGCACAATTGCTAGTAGGATTTCCTCTCATCTGCTTATTCATTTAATAGTCAATATTCACTAAACACCCTTATATGCCAAGTGTTACAGATCCATGGATGAACAAAACAGACTTAGACCTTGCCTTCACGGAGTTTGTTGTCCAGTAAGGGAGTTTTATACCAGGGAATAGATGCATGAGTATATCCTTGCAAATTGTGATAAATGCTAAAAGTCAAATTAACAGGTATTCCAATCACATTCTACCCACAAACTGGTGATTTAACAAACACAGTAACCATAATAAAGCAGTATTTTTTTAAAAAGTCCATTCTGATAAACTAACACACTGACAGAGAGAACAGTTTGGTGGTTACCAGGGGGAAGAGAGTTGGGGGGTGGGCACAAGGGGTGAAGGGGCACATTTATATGGTGACTGACAAATAATGATGTACAACTGGAATCTCACAATGTTATAAACTATTATGACATCAATTTAAAAAAAATCAATTCTGGATATTGGCAAATAGACGAGAACAGCTGAAACTTTCCTGGTTAGAATTCAAACACCACTGTGCTGATTCATTCTCAGTGCTGTATCCCTGTCACGTCTTGCTTTTCCCACCAGCCTTTATCTCAGTGTTCTTGAATCTTTCATGGTTACTCTGTATAAGAAAGTTATGAAGAACAAGCTGGGATGTGGGGTTAGAGGAAGTCAGTTAATTTTTTACTGTATATGTGAGATAATAAAGTGTTTACCATGGTAAACATTGAGGAACATTGGGATAAAGACAGGGAAAAACAAAAGGCAGTTAAAATGCTGACAATGCAATGGTCACTCTTAGGCACTAGCCAGAAAAAAATATACACATACAGCCTGATCGTATTTGGCTAAGGAATATATACTATATATATATGTATATATATATTACATATATCTAATATAACATATACATATGTTTATATAAGAATATAAGGAATATACATATATACATGTTTGGCTAAGGAATATATATAAACATACATATGTACATATGTATATATATATGTGTGTGTATATATACGTATATCACTGAGGAATATATATATATGTTCCTTAGCAAAACGCAATCAGGCCAGTTCTAACTGAAATGAATATATTTTCCCAAACACAGCCAGATTGTGATGACCAACAAACTCCAACACTCTCCTGATGTACACATATTCCAGGCCAATACAGCATTTTCAGTTGGATGTACCAATGTACTTAACATAATCTAAGGAATAGTTTCTCTTCAGTTTCTGCTGTGGAATACACTTTATTTTTTTTCTGAGTTTCCAGAGCAATTATAAATTTAAACCTACAAGACAAATGAGAGCACAGTTTAATTATTACCATTTGTTGGTTTGCAACCTTGGGAATTTCCTAGGTGAAATCTGAAACTGGCTTCCATACATGGAGGGCAAGGAGAGACCAAAAAAAAAGACCACCCTCCAGATTGGTCGGTGGCAGTTTTAATAAGTAAGGGAACTTACATTTGAGGCTTGTCTTGGGTGGTGACAAAATGAGTAGATCTCCATACCTGCCCACCACAATCTTAAAAGTTGATATAGAGGCCTTAACGGGGTTCAGTCACATATACCGTCCAGATGGTCTCAACAACACATTGTTCTCTCAAGGCTATGTCCTTGAAAACAGCTCCACTGTGGGAACAGTGGGCAGAACACACAGTCCAAGGGCAGGAGAGGGGGTGAGGAATCTCCTGGTGCTCCGGTCTAGCTCCTGGATCAACTGGCGGTCATGTCCTCTCGATGACCTCCTTTAACACCATCAGTTCAGGAAACGTCCTGTAGTAATTCACTGAGGAGGGGAAGGTCTGAAGGAGGACATTCTGCGTAGAACAACGGCATTAAGTACTGTACTTTCTTCTCCTTTCTTCTTGTTTATTTTGATTGTCTTTTCCTTTTTAACGGACATTCTTCTTGTTAAATTATTATTCTTTGGAGTTTCTTTTATCCAACACATAGAGAAGCAAAATATATCCCTATACAAAAATACAGATATACCAATAAATTATTTCTACATCCCAATTATCCCAAGGTAAAGCTGCTGGGTGATTCTGGGTGCATTTTTATTTTGATGATTATTTGCTGATCTAATTAACATTATAAGAATATGTTGTTTTCTCATATTTCTAGGAAGATTTTTTTTCTATAATTGAATTTTGTGATGGTTTAAACACATTTTTAACATATCTACAAATGTCTGAATTTTAGAATTTGAAAACTATTACATTTCTTCTTTCATGTATTGTCTAATCTGATCTTCTGTCCTTATTTATTTTTCTTCTTTTCATTTATTTTTTACTTATGTGGGAGGATAATTTTAACTGCTAAAGATTTTAACCCTTTATCATATGTTACATTCTCTATATTGTCATAGATTTTTCATACATTTAATGCACACATTTAAATGAAATACATTTAAGTTTCATGACATCTTGGGTTTCAGTATTGTTAGGAAGATATTCTCTACCTCTACAAGGTGAAATGGATATTTCTTTTCATTCTTTCTTTTCTATCATTTATTATTTTTTTCCAATGAACTTTAAGCAGGCCCCCAGAATAGCTAACTAGCAGCAAAGTCCTGAATGGATTGCTGCTATATGCAGAGTTGCTGAATCCACAGCAATGTTTAAATAAATAAATAAATAAAAGCAACTGTGATCAAATACCTCACTATTCCGCCAAGTCCAAGTGCACTGTGGTTCTGAGTTCCAACACGATCTTCTTTGGTCTCTTAAGAAAGGACTGTGGGCCGAGAATGAGACCAAGACTTGAAGTTGGCCCTTTCCTCTGAGAGACACTTCAGGCCGTGAGGTTGCCTGGGACAGCTCTCCCTCAGCCATCTTTACCTTATTCCACAGCCTTAATAGTGATGTTCTACAACTGACTGGGAGTGCTGCACTTTCTATCTGAAGCAAGTTTTTAATTCATTTCAAGAAAAATGGTATTTCTCCCTATCAGAAGAGGAAGGTACAGAACGAATGAACCTTGAGTAAAGGAGAGAGAGGAAAGACTAGGAAAGCTTGGAGTCTTCATCTTTCAATGCAGAGAGTTCTTAATTCTGTCTAAAATTGATAGAACAAGAAAAGTAAGTGAGGGGCCACCCCGGTGGCATGGTGTTAAGTTCGTGTGCTCCACTTTGGCTGCCCGAGGTTCACAGGTTCGGATCCTGGGTGCAGACCTACACACTGCTCGTCACGTCATGCTGTGGTGGCGTCCCACATACAAAATAGAGGAAGATTGGCATAGATGTTAGCTCAGCGAATTTCTGAGTCAATGTGGTATTGTGAATGAACAAAACAAAAAGAACTGCTTAATGTATGTAAAGAATTACATATATGATAAAGTAGACATCATGGATTAGTGTAGAATGGAATTGTTTTACAATAAATGCCGCTAGGCCAATTGCTTAGCTATTCATCAAACTTATCTTTTTGCACCACTCTTTATGAAAAAATAAAGAAATATTTTAAGATGGCTTACTAAGATATGAGTCATAGAACAAGATAAGGTAAATTTCAGATAGGAGAAATGAAGTAAAGTGGAAAACAAAGACAGAAAGAGGGAGAAGTTATTTTCTAAAGTGTACCTTAAAATACGATATATTTGCTGGACATAAGCCACAAACTTTAACCTTCTAGCATCAACTGAGAAGACAGAAAGTAGTAGCAATTATTTAATTCACATAGAATATGAGATAAAGACAAACTATTTGTTAGGATGAAGCATAGATACTTGTGAGTTAACTTGTGTGTTTCTTAAAGGAAATTGCCCCTCGGTTCTCTTGAAGAACAAGGTGTCAATGTAACAGACAATAACCCTTACAGTATGCACAGCAATGCATTTCATCAGGCTGTTTCCCACAATATCCTTCAACGTAAGATAATGGCATTGTGTTGAAGTGCAAGTCAATACAAACTCCACAGGAGAAGGGGAGCAATAAAATGCCGTCCACACAGGCAGCAACATATTGTACCAATTCATCCAGGGATAGAGTCTCTGAAGGAGAATGAATAGCGTATTTTTTAGGTCAATCCTTAAATACAGTTTCTTTCAACAAGAGCTTTGATAGATGTGGAGCAGCAGTGAGTTAATAATTCCTGAAACATACCATCAGTTTAGCCATGTTAAAAGTGGTAAACAGAACAATGAAATCCCTTGCAAGCATACGTAAACCTTGGTATAAGTCCACCTCATCTTTCTGAGGTAAGCAACGTGAGTAACTTTAAACAGCTTGGATAGACTAACTAGTCAGTTAATGGGTCTACACTCTTCCTATGGCTATAATTAAATACTTACGTAACGATATATTTAATGCATAATCTCCCGGCTAGACTGTAAACTCTGATGGCAGGAATCATAGCTGTCTCACTTGACACAGAACTGAAATATCATAGGCATTTACAACCTACCACTACCACCCCCATGTATCTTGTATGGAATATTGGCCTATAAATTCAGGTTTGTGATTTATAAACCAAAGAGTGGCACACATTTTGGACGGAGCATTTAGCAAATTAATAGTCTATAATTTGAGGGGATTAAAAGAGCTTCTGTTTTATGAAAGGAATACACTAAAACTTGGGATCTCACATAATTAAATTCTACACGTTGAGTTGATAAAGCTGAACGTGCAAGCAAGAGTCAAAGGCCAACGTTCAGAGAGATTCTTGACAATGCTAACCTCAGGAATTCCTTCCCAGTTGCTTCATTTCGCTTAAAACTTTAATCATATCCTACCTGGGTCCTGCAAAGTTTGAAGCAGAGGCCTTTGGTTTATAAACTGGAAAAAGTAAATTTCGCAGGTGATAATTTCCAAGAGGTATTGTACTCACTAAACAAATGAATCTCTAATTGATGGAAATGTAGGTAGCTGTGGAGCTCATATTCACAGCTTTCTTTCTTATGATACACTCTGCCTGTTGGTAGATGAAGGGGGTAGGAGGAGAAAAGCAAGAAACACATGGGCCCCCTTCCCTTCCCTCTTCGTCCTTGTTTTATTCATATCTGTTTTTCTAGCATGTAGGCCACTTTATAGCACGTCTTACATTGTGGGGCACTTGGATCCTACCTTGTACGTATTCTATATTTTTAAATGAATTTCACATATTTTTGGCTTATATGATAAGGTATTTTCTAAATAAACTAGCATGTTTTTTTCTAAATAAACTAGCAAAAAATAACTCTCTTTGAGATTCTAACATCTCCCATGCATGAGTTATGAACAGTTCAGAGAAAGTTATGGTAACATCATAGTGAATTCTATGATTAGAGTACTGCCTTTATGGAAATTTTCTTATTTGTGCTTTTGTTTTCGCTCTGGCAGTACATGTAAAAATAAATAACCTCATTCATACAGCAGTGAAACAGGCATATGAATGGAAGTCTTATTTTTTGCTAACAGTAATTTAGATAATACGCATAGTAAAACTAAACATTTTAAGCTAAAAATTCAAATAGTTTTAAAATCTATACTTGATCTTAGTATTAGGGGGAACAAAGTAAATTTCTATAATTACGGTTGAATTTAACAAATTTTGCATTTAATCCAGGAAACCAAACTCACTAATGTTTCATTTGCCTATACCTCATTAATCAAAACAAAGTTAATTTTTCTTGAAAATAGACAAAATAAAATTCATTATTGAAACATCCGTTTGTACAGTTACTTGAAATGAAAACAGTAGAGTCCTACACAAAATAAAACAAAGGGCAGGGTGGCATATATGTGTAATTTTCCAGAGGACTAAATCAACACTGCCCATCCCTGGGACATTGATGACTTGGTGGACCACCTCTCCAGAGAATTCCGAAGTAGGAGAAGGGAGATGTAGTGATGGGGCAGAATAGGTGGGGCAAAGGGAGAATCAATGGTCTAAGGCTTTCCGAGAGGAAGGCAGGGTCTCTGGGAGTTTGCCAGAGAGGAAGAGAATTGAGTCAACAGACATATGATTTGATCCACTGAGTCAACAAACATCTGAATGCTTACAATATGCCAGACAATGTTCTAGGCATTATTATGACATCCATTTCAAATAATTGAAATAATATCTTCAAAGACATAGACCACAATAGTCCTTGCCAAAATATTATATGATGGAAGCAGAGTAAGAAATATGCGTACCAAGAAATGCAGAGCAAATGGTAAGAGTTGACATGAGCAAATGAGCAGGACCAATATCTGTCATGTTCAACCACCATGACTAAAACGCATCATCAGTTGAGGGATGCCAAAGGACTCGTGGTTTCTTTGTTCTTATTTTCTATCTTGATGGAGAAATATGCTTTTCAATAACTTGTATATTAGAACATGACTTACACTTCACAATTTAAAGAGTCAGTTTATGACAGCAACAATTCTTTTCTCTGGTAGCGTACATGGAACACATGTGGTCTGCCCTGAACCCTGACACACGCACTACTGATGTTCTTCTTATTTGGACTTATTTACAATTTGGAGCAAGATTTGTAACAACAAAAACCCTAAATATAACAATGACTAAAATTTTATTTGCTTGACAAAATTGATGGTATTGTGCAAGATCTAAGATAAAAGCCTATCTTGGAACATATAATATTTCAAGGCTCCAGGACCGTATCTGCCCGGACAGCGTCAGCTACTCTCTTTTGAACCAACTCTATTTGAAAAACTGCTGTGGTGTCTTCTCTCCTTATCTGAGTTAAGCATCACACTTATCCTCCGGCCTTGTCCTGACTGAGAGTCACTAAAGACATGGTGTCCTCCTTCTGTCAGCTGCTTGCTGCTCATCGTTCACGAAAATAACGAGACTCAAATAAAACCTTAACATGCTCTACTCCCATTCATCTGAGGGGAAATTTCTCAGGAAAACACCAGGCACCATGTATAATTTTAAAAATGGTAACTCAGTTAAAAAAAAAACTAAATGATTATTACCACAAACATCCAAAAGATATATTCTAACATCTTAAACATAATAGAAGTTCAATAAATATTTGCTAAATCAGTGAACAAAGGAATGATGAAGAAAACCAATCTGTCTTTATACTCATTAAATTGTAGAGCTGAATTACACTCTTCTAATGATTCGATATTCCATTTACTAATACTACATAATATTTTCCACAACTTTGATATTACTGTTCTCTTTTCTAACCTATGAAATACTATATTCTGGAATTTAAATATGTATATATATTAATTACAAGTAGCTAATTTGTAGCTTGTGGTCTTTTCTCCTCAATAAAAGAGATTTTTTGACCCAGGAGATAACAAACCCAAACCACTTTAACTTATTCGGTCAATGATAACTGACCTAAAATGTCTTAAATTAGGTCATAGCACAGTAGACCATACTGGCTGAAACAAGTCATTAGGCTGTTTCAAGTTCTGACTTCTTTGGATTTTTCTAGATAATTACAAGAATATAATAAAAAAGAAAAAAGGAAGAAGAAAGAAACACTTTTTACGCCCTCATGCAGACATGACATTTAGACCTTCAGAGTTCATAATTTCCACAAAAGCCAAATGGCTATTACCAGTCACCCAGAGCTGTCATAGGTTATAAAGCAATTAAGACCTTTTTGAGAGTTCATAATGACTGTTTTTTCTTAAAATACTATGCCAAGCAACAAATGACATTCAGCTGCATTTAAGTCATTTTAATGGTTTGATTGGATCACATTTATCATTAGGACAAAAAACTCAGGGCACATTTTTCATAATCTCTCTGTACAAATTATTGCTGCATATGCATTACTTAACAGACTGTTCTCAATTCCTAGGTACAAGGGCATACAGGCAGCCTTAAAATTTTAGCTTTACCTCTATTACCTTGAATTGGTGCATTAACACTAGCCTGGATCCTCAGTATTTATGGGAACTCTTTCTGTTGCCACAGGGTCTTCGTGCCTACATATTTTTATGCATGAGAACATATATACAGCTATGACCAGAAGGAAGTATTTTTGAAAGGAATCCATAATCATAGCTAAATCTTTTAAATGATATGGAAGGCAAGTGTAAAGAGCAAATCCGTGTACTGGCTAGAGTGACAGGCACAGATAAAGTCAAGTTCTGGTTATCAAGAAAGGACAGAATGAAGCCTAGTGCTTAAGAAAAGTGAATGGAAATGTGCTGCCTGAAGGCTCTAAAGCAAACTCTGAGGTCTGGATGACAGCTTCCATTTTCACCTACTGCTTGCAAAAGATTGATGACAAGTGGTAGACGAAGAAAAAAAATAGCCCCAATCCTGTATATACACGGCATATTTCAGCAGTTTCCTTGGGAATATTAAAGTTATTTTTTTTACATCCTACACCCAGATATAGTTCCAAAGAGTAATCAATAATTTAGCCAAAATTATATTAACATATGGGAATTGAAAACATGGAATAATAAAAGCTAAAAATGCATTTTAAAAGAGAGGTCTGAAATTTAAACTAGTTTTTCACAAAATGCGATATATAACTGATCTGATACCTGCACTTAACTTCATGGGATGTAAAGTGATGTTTATTTTTACTAAACTTAGGTAACCACACTTTTTTTGGATGACATCCATGAGTCATTGCATATGTTGAAATCATTTCTCTTTGGTAACATAAATATACAGGTCAATAACCAGTCAAAAATTAAGCCATCTCCTATCATTTCTGAAATATGGTAGAGAAGATTGATTGATAGAGTCAGGAAGTTATGGTTTGCTGACTTTCTATTTATCAACTTCCCAGTGTATCTTCTCTTTCTTCAGTCATAGTGTCAATTATCATCATCATTGTCATCACCCCTAAAATCATAGAATGTTAATATTAGATGGCACATTAGAGATAAAGTTGCCAAGTTGCTTAATTTTAAAGAAATTAAGATCTAAAGAAGCTAAACAAAATGACAATCTGGCAAACGAGTGAAGATTCAGACATTGCCACATATAAGACAATACTTTGCTACTAATTTTGTGCTACTCTGAATGGCAGCTTCTGTTACACTGTATTTCACTGAAAATAATGCACGATTAAGTATAAGATACATCATTATTTTATAAACCATTTTAAAAACTGATAATTGACATTAAACTAGGATATTCCATCAATTGTATGCCACATCCTCATTTCAAAGATATTAATTATGAAAAAAATGGGAATCTGAGAATTGCTGAAATATACTATCACACTATACATGGAGAAAAGGATCACTTCCTGGTCCTGTCAAATTTATAATTAGATAATTTGTGATTATCTAATTCATAAACAACTTTAATTTTTTTTTTTTCTGAGGTAGATTCTCCCTAAATTAACATCTGTGGGCAATCTTCCTCTTTTTTTGCTTGAGGAAGATTAGCCCTGAGCTAACATCTGTGCCAGTCTTCCTCTATTTTGTATGTGGGTCACTGCCACAGCATGGCTGACAAGTGGTGCAGGTCTGTTCCCGGGATCCAAACCCATAAACCCAGGCCACCAAAGGGGAGTGCACTGAACTTAACCACTGCGCCAAGGGGCTGGCCCCAACAACTTTAATTTTCATAAGCAATTGAGATCCAGAAGAGCAAATGACTTGCCCTAAATCACATAGAGATCTGATGGAAATGTTGAACCTTAAACAAAAATTTGGATGGCAGTATCCATAACTTCAGTTTCTACTTCAAACAGTAGGTCACTATGTGACGAGGGTGAGTCACATAGCCCTCTCTCTGGATCACTGGATTAAGAAGAGCGGTCTACTGGAATAAGAAGACAGCATCAAGTGACCTATGCAATCCCTTCCAGACCTAACAGTCTCTAATTATTCTGCATGTATGCAATAGCATATTCTACACACAATAAATCATGTTTCTTATTAATCAGTTGCAATAAAAATGCAAAAATTTATTAACATCTTTTCTCCATTATACTGAATTCAGTAGAAAAGCTACAAAGTAAAAATTCAAAATGTTTATGAAGGATCTGATTCTCACACACGCCTACTACAATGAACAATTATTCATTATTTTATTATCTGCACTACAACTGTTTCCAGAAATAATTTGAAGGATCTTAAATAAATAGATAAATATCTTTAAGAAATCACTAAGAGGGGCCAGCCCGGTGGTGTAGTGGTTAAGTTTGCGCGCTCTGCTTCAGCGGCCTGGGTTGCACAGATTTGGATCCCAGGCACGGACCTACTGTTATGAGAGGTTCAGGGATCCGGTTGGAGACATAAAAGACACTCTCCACTCCAAACAAATGAACTGAAGGTATATTTTATTACATAGAGGATAGTAAAGGTGATAGTCTGCAAACAGATCCGAATAGGTCAAATATTAAGAGCGAAAAAACATCAGCTCAACTGGAAAGGGAAAGCATCCACATCGACTGAAGAGAAATGACACAAATCAACCGGAAAGAGAAACACCAGGTTGACCGAAAAGAGAACACATCAAATCAATTACTTCACATCAAATCAATTACTTCACATCAAATCAATTACTCACAACATCCACGCCCCACTGCCAGGAGAGTCCTGTCAATCGACGCGGTTGGGCAAGGATCACGCGTCCTGGGCAAGGCGTCCCTTCCACAGGTGGAACTCTCACTGGGTCTCAGTCTCCAGCAGTTTATATAAGCAGTTACAGAGTTTACAGAGCAAGCATCTAGTGTTCCCATGCACAAATGGTTATCAGTGGCGTACGTGCACTGAGCCCCTTGGCTAACGTCCCAGCCCAGTAATTGTGTACGTGCATTGTTCTCTTTGGTTATCGTCTTAGCCCGGCACAGATGGCCAGTCCATCCCATGCTACGATGCTCCAAGAGCCTTGAAATGTTACAACTTGTAACTCTCTCCGTGGGAGAAGGGCCAGTTCCCACCACGCAGAAAGCAGCTTTTATATTTCTTTTTGTGCTGGTGGCTGTAGGTCAATGGAGCGGCCAAACATGGCTGTACTCATGTCAAGACACCTACGCACCGCTCATCAAGTCATGCTGTGGTGGCGTCCCATATACAAAATAGAGAAAGATGGGCACAGATATTAGCTTAGTGACAGTCTTCCTCAGCAAAAAGAGGAAGATTGGCAATGGATGCTAGCTCACAGCCAATCTTCTTCACAAAAATAAATAAATAAATAAATAAAATAAAAAATAATTAACATAAATTAGAAGAATAAGAACTAGGGAATAAAGGTAGAAGATAATTTTATCATAAAACCTAGACCAAGAAGAACCAATAAAAAATTATTTCTGGAATTTGTCCAAATTATACACAACAAAAAAATACAGAAAATGATCTAAAGAGCATGTTCAAGATACATTACAGTACATATTCTTTAAAGGGGAAATTACAAAGGAGGACATTGATGCTTCTGGACAGAGTCTTGAGCCAAATTAATAAAGAGATTGCTAACTTTTATTGCATCATTGACCCTTTTAACATTTGATTAAAGCCTGCCCCAAATTTCCATAAGCAAATACACATAAAATGTTGCATGCAATTTCAGAGAGCTCTTGAACCTAGAATTAAGAACTCTTACCTTGATTTCTCATCCTTCTGTCTGTGTTACAGATTCACACCTACATTTAAACACCAAAACTTCTGGTTTTCCTTCCCCCAGCAATGAATTCTCCGGAACTCCCTTCACACCCAGGCAGGTCACATGCTATACTCAGATGCCATTGAGATATGCTTTTCAGCTTTGCTGAAGGATGTGGTTCCCGCTCTTGCAGTGTAGTCTTTAACCACTCTCCCATTTTTCGTCTTGCACTTCTATGTCTCAATGCTGAGAAGAATATGTAATTTTAATCCTTTTAATTTTAGAAGTATGTTTCATTTACCTCTATTTAAATAAATCTTGATTGCTACTTCAAAATTACTTTCCTTAAATTATAAGAGCAACACAATCTATGACAAAATATTCTATCTAGATGTATAGAAAGTATGAAATCATGTAGACAAGCCTTCCCCTATATGACCTGGCAGATTCTAGTAAGTGTGATGGATAACCAGTTAAGATTTTGAGTTTTGGAGTAAAAGAATATGGTATGCATTTTAAAAGATCACTCTGATTTCTATCTGGGGACTAGATGGTAAAACAGGAATATCAGTTAGGAGGCTGTTGTAGTTGTCCAGACTAAGGTGGTAGAAGCATATACGGTCAATGGTCAGATCTAGATATATTTTGCAGTTTGAGCTGGTGGAATGCAGGATTGGATACAGATTGCAAATAAAGAAGCAGAAACAAGGATGATTCCCAGGTTATTGTGCTGAAGATCTGGGAACGATAAAGCCAACTAATGAGATGTGAAAGACTGGGGAGAAGAATGATGTTTGAAGAAGAACATCAAGAGAGTCCTACTAGATGTCTTGAAGACACTGCAAATTCAACATGTTCCAAAACTAAGTGAAAGTGCTTCACAACGCTAGGTTACCTATGGATTTTTGGTAAATGGAATGAAGGAAGGAAGGAAGAAAGAAAGAAATAGGAAAGACTCAACTGTAGAGAAAGCAATTCTAAATTACTCTAGTTATCTATGGCCCAATTTCACTCCTTGTATTTATCAATTCTATCTTAAAACTTCCTAGAGCTCACTTGGGAAAAACTATTCATAGCTCTTATTTTCATTGTTGATTTTCTCTAATGTCTCCCCATCAATTTGAAACTCTCTGCTTTATATCTTCCATAATGTCCTCAATATTCCTGACCCATTGATGCTGCTCTTTCTTTTCTTACAGCACAATTATGACTTCATTCTTTTTTTGTCTATTTTATGTAACTTCAATAGAATTTTGGAGAAGAGGAGAGATGGAAATGGGTGTTCAGTATACCATCTCGAACTGAAAGTCTCCACAAATAATATTTTGAATTGATAGGAATTACTTGAACAGAGTTTTTAAATCTCTGAATTATTTAAAATAAGTATAATTTCTCAAATTTGTCATCATTTTAAAATAGTGTTTATTCTGGATGAATAACATAAAAGCAAAAGAAAACATGTATTTCCTCACTGTAGGAGTTTATAATAGATTTTTTTAAAGATAAAATTAAAACAAATATATATAAAGAAGTATGAAGGCAGTCTGATAATTATACAATAAGCCCAAGGACAATGCCACATTAAATTTTAAAACTGCATAAAAGCATACTTGTAATAACATGGATTTCAGTCTTAAAATTGTTGTTTTGCTTCTGTCTGTGAGAAGCATTGAGTCAAGAATGAATGTGTCAGAGTAACGTCAGCATCACTTGTCCCATCTTTTTGTCCCCCATTCTAACAATTAAATTTATCCATCCATGAACAAAAGTACCTCTGTTGGAGTTGTGGGATCCAGCACCATATGCCAAGGGAACCAGGAGGAGTTTCACTCGTCTATGCATTGGGTAATAGACAGACAGACCTCAGAATGGGCTGCAGAACCAGCAGGAGCTTGGAACCAGCCATAGCCCCTCTCAACCACAGCTGGAGAAAACCAAGAGAGTGCTGACTTGGACAGATACACACAAACAAGTGAGCTTTTATACAGTCCAGCCTTCCTGAGGAGCGATTCCAGCACTTCAATGGAGCAAAAAAAAAATATGAATTTGAAGGCATTGTAAATGGTAAGAGGAACTTTGCTACAGCAGCCCCTCTGCCAAGGTGGCACAGCCCAGGGCTGAACTAGCCAGTAGCAATCTCTCCCACAGGGAAAAAGGAGAGCAGGTAAATGAGTGCCCACCTACCCCACCTGTGGTACTTGAACCCTGCTCAAGAAACTCCTTTCTTTCCTGCAGCACCCAGAATATTGAGGCAGGACCTCCATGACTGGGAGGAGGGAGGAGATCAGGAAAGAGGCAAATAGGAACATAAAAAAGCATTAAAGGGACATGGTTCCTGCTGATTGCTTTCAGGACTCCAGCAAGAAGCCTGTCCATGAAGTGCTTGGAGAATCTCACAAGGATCCCCTCACCAGTCCCATGGGCATCCCCAATGTCCTGAATGCAAAACCTGCACTTCTCCCTACTCTGCAACTGGCTCCTGTGCACACTCCCAAGTGTGGCAGTGAGCGCAAAACTCCAGTAAACAGGGACTACACTAAGAAAGAGGCTAAGATCTGTGGGCAAGGGAGAAACTATAAACTCGACTTAAGGCACCACCTGCTGGAAAACAAGAGAGGTTTCCAGCAGCCAGCCTAGTGAGTTGTAAGGACCAGGGAAGACATACAAGCTCAAGAATTCTGCCACTAGAGAGAGCAGAATGGGTGGAGAGTAGAAGTGTGAAGCAGGTGTAGCCATAAAAGGTTGGAGAAAGTCCCAGATATAATGAGGACCAATGAAAAATATCTCATACCCAAAGACAACAAGTAAAGATTTGAGGAGGTAACTGCTATTTCAAATATGAAAATAGCAAAACTAAACAACAAGGAACGTGAAGAATCAAGGAAACATATCATCCGAAAAAGATAAAAATAATCCTAGAGTAATCAAACTCAAAGGAAGGGAATTTTGACATCAGGCTGATAAAGAGTTCAGAATAGCTCTTTTGAGGAAACTCAATGAGCTACAAGAAAACACATAAACACAATTCAATGAAATCAGGAAAACATTTATGAGCAAAATGAGAACTATAACAAAGAGACAGAAATCATAAAAAAAGAACCAAATGAAATTCTGGAGCTGAAGAATTCAATGAATAAAATAAAAAATGTGATAGAGAGCATCTATAGCAGAATAGACCAAACAGAAAATAAAATCAGTGAAGTAAAGGACAGGAAATTTGAAATAACTGAGTCAGAGGAGAACAAAGAAAAAAGAATGAAAAGAGCAAAGGAAACCTATGTGAAGTATAGGACACCACCTAACGTACAAATATGAGAATAACTGAAGTTCCAGAAAGAGGGAGGGAGAAGGGGGCAGAAAGTCTATTTAAAAATAATAGCTTAGAACTTCCCAAACCTGAGGAGAGACTTGGACATCCAAGTTCATAAGGCTAATAAATCACCCCAATATATCAATGCAAAATGACCTTCTCCAAGACACATTAAAATTAAGTGGTTAAAAATCAAAGACAAAGAGAGAATCCTAAAAGCAGCACAGGAAAAAAAGACTGTAATCTACAAAGGAACCCTCATTAGGCTATCAGTGGATTTCTCAGCAGAAACCCTACAGGCCAGGAAAGAGTGGGATAATGTATTCAAAGTAATAAAATAAAAAAATTGCCAGCCAAGAATACTCTATCCAGCAAAGTTATACTTCAGATAGGAAGGAGAAATAAAGACTTTCCCAGACAAACAAAACCTAAAGGAGTTTATCACCACTAGATCTGTCTTGCAAGAATTGCTGAAAGGAGCTTTTCAAGCAGAAATGAAAAAATAAACAACATGAAAACATACAAAAGTATACAACACACTGGTAAAGGTAAATATACAGATTCAGAAAACTCTAATTCTGTAATATGATAGTGTATTAACCATTAACTATAGCATAAAATTTAAAGGAAAAGAGTATTAAAGAGAACTATAGCTACTATAATTTGTTAATGAATACACGATATAAAAGGAGATAAATTGTGACATCAAAACATAAAAGGGGGAGAGTAAATGGGCAGAGCTTTTGTGTGTGATTTCAGCTAAGTGGCTATCAGTTTAAAATAGACTGTTTTATCTATAAGATGTTTTATGTAAGCTTCATGGTAACCACAAAGCAAAAACCTATAGTAGATTCACAAAAGATAAAGCGAGGGGAATCAGGTCATACCCCCAAGGAAAATCATTAATTCACAACGTTAGACAGAAATTGAAGAAAAAAGAAACAATGGTAACACAAAACAGCCAGAAAGCAATTAATAAGATGGTATTGGTAAGTCCCTACACATCAATAATTACTCTGAAAGTAAACAGATTGAATTCACCAATCAAAAGTCACAGAGTGGCTGGACAGATTAAAAAAACAAGATCGGACTAAATGCTGCTTACAAGGGACTCACTGCATCTTTAAGGACATACATAGGCTCAAAGTGAAGGGATGGAAAAAGATATTCTATGAAAGTGGAAACTAATTCTTTGAAAGTGAGGTTAGCTATACTCATACCAGACAAAATAGACTTTAAGCCAAAAATGCGAAGAAGAGACAAAGAAAGTCATATAACGATAAAGACATCAATTCAAGAATATATAACAATTGTAGATATATATGCACCCAACAATGGAGCACCTAAATATATTAAGCAAATACAAACAGATCTGAAGGAGGAAACAGACAGTAATACAAAAATAGTAGGGGATTTCAATACCCCACTTTCAGCAACAGATAGATCATCCAGACAGAAAATCAACAAGAAAACATTGTACTTGAGCCATGCATTAGACCAAATGGACTTAACAGACATATATAGAACATTCCATCCAAAAGCAGCAGAGTACAAATTCTTCTCAAGTGCACAAGGAACATTCTCAAGGATAGATCATATTATCTTCTACAAAACAAATCTCAACAAATTTAAGAAGATTCAAATCATGCCAAGTATCTTTTCCTACCACAATCGTATGAAACTAGATATTAACAAGAAGAGGAAAGCCGGAAATTTTACAAGCATGTGGAAACTAAACAGCACACTCCTGAATGACCAACAGGTCACAGAAGAAATTAAAAAGAAGACAAAAAATATCTTGACAAATGAAAATGGAAACAACACACCAAAACCTATGGGATGCTGCAAAGGCAGTTCTTAGACAGAAGTTTATATTGATAAATGCATATATAGAGAAAATAGAACAACCTCAAATAAAAAACCTAACTTTACACTTCAGGGAACGAGAAAAAGAAGAACAAACTAAGCCGAAATTTAGCAGAAGGAAGGAAATAACAAATATCAGAGCAAAAATAAACAAAATAGAGACCAGAAAAACAATAAAAAAAGATCAACAAAACTAAGACCTGTCTCTTCTTAAAGACAAACAAAATTGACGAAGCTCTAGCTAGACTAACTAAGAAAAAAGAGAGAAGACTCAAATAAATAAAATCAGAAATGAAAGCGACATTACAACTGATACCACAAAAATATATAGGATCATAAAAGACTATTATGAACAATTATACGCCAACAAATTGGAAAACCTGGAAGGAACTGATAAATTCATGCGATCTACCAAGACTGAATCAGAAAGAAACAGAAAATCTGAACAAACCAGTAACATGTAAGGAGATTGAATCCATAATCCAAAACGTCCCAACACAGAAAAGCTGGTTTCATGTGTGAATTCTATCAAATGCTAGAAGAAGAACTAATATCAATCAAGTTTCCTTCTCAAACTCTTCCAAAAATTGGAGAGGAGGGAACACACTGAAACTCATTTTACAAGACCAGCATTACCCTGATACCAAAGCCAGATAAAGCACTACAAGAAAAGAAAACTATAGACCAAAAGCCCTGATGAATATAGATGCACAAATTCTCAACGAAATGCTAGCAAACCAAATTCAACAACACATTAAAAGGATCAGACACTATGAACAAGGGGAATTTATCCCTGGGATGCAAGGATGGTTCAACATACGCAAATTAATGTGTGACACACCACATTAATAGAATGAAAGATAAAAATCATACAATCATCTCAATAGATGAAGAAAAAGCATTTGAAAAAATTCAACATTATTTTATAATAAAAACCCTCAACAAATGGGGTATAGAAGGAACATATCTCAATATAATAAAGGCCATCTACAACAAACTCACAGCTAATATACTCAATGGTAAAAGATTGAAAGATTTTCCTATAAAATCAGGAACAAGACAAGGGTGCCCACTCTCACCACTGTTATTCAACATAGTACTAGAAGTCTCAGCTAGAGGAATCAGGCAAGATAAAGAAATGAAAGTTACCGAAATCGAAAGGAAGAAATAAAATTGTAGTTATTTGCAGATGATATGATCTCATATATAGAATATCCTAAAGACTCATCCAAAAAACTATTATAATTACTAAATGAATTTGGTAAAGTTGCAATATATAAAATCAACATATAGAAATCAGTGGCACTGCTATACACTGACAATGAAACATCTGAAAATGAAATAAAGAAAACTATCCCATTCACAATCACATCAAAAGCAGTAAAGTACTTAAGAATAAATTTAACCAAGGAAGTGAAAGATCTGTATAATGAAAACTACAAGACTTTGATTAAAGAAATTGAAAAAGAAACAAATGAAGAAATTGAAGAAACAAATGGAAAGATAGCCCATGTCCATAAATCAAAAGAATTAATATTGTTAATATGTCCATACTACCCAAAGCCATCTATAGATTCAATGTAATCTCTATCAAAATTCCAATGGCATTTTTCTCAGAAATAGAAAAAACAATCCTAAAATTTGTACAGAACCACAAAAGACTCCGAATAGCCAAAGCAATCCTGAGAACGAAGCTGGTGGCATCACACGTCCTGATTTTAGACTATACAACAAAGCTATAGTAATTAAAACAGTATTAATATTGGTATAAAAACACACACATAGACAGAATTAAGAGCATAGAAATAAACCCCCGCATATAAGGTCAACTAAAATTTATAAGGGAGCCAAGAATATCCAATGGGGAAAGGATAGTCTTTCATCAAATGGTTTGGGAAAACTGGATAACTACAGGTAGAAAATTGAAATTGTATCCCTATCTTACACCACTCATAAAAATTAACTTGAAATAGATTAAAGACTTAAACATAAGGCCTAAGACAATAAAACTCCTAGAAAAAAACATAGGGAAGCACTTCCTTGACATTGGTATTGGCAATGATTTTTTTGGATAAGACACCAAAAGCACAAGTAACAAGAGCAAAAATTAACAGGTGAAACTATATCAAACTAAAAATCAACAAAATGAAACAATCTGCACAGCAAAGGAAACAATCAACAAAATGAAAAGGCAACCTACGAAATGGGAGAAAATATTTGTCAACATTTATTGAATAAAGGGTTAATATTCAAAACATATAAGAACTCATACAACTCAATCACAAAAAAACAAACAATCTAATTAAAAATGGGCAGAATAGGGGCTGGCCCGGTGGCGCAACTAGTAGATAAGTTCTGGAGATCTAATGCACAGCATAGTGATTATAATCAACAATACTCTATTACAAACTCCAATGCTAAGAGAATAGTTCTTATTTGTTCTCTCCACAAAAGAGAAATGATAATTATGTGATGTAATAGAGGTGATAGCTGATGCTACAGTGATAATCATATTGCAATATATAAATGTATCGAACCAACAATTTATATACCTTAAACTTATAGAATGTTATATGTCAATTATATCTCAATAACAAAAAAGGAATGAATGTGTCACCTCTGTTTCTTGATTGGAAAAAGGATTCAGAGAAGAGGTGAGATTTTATAGATGTCATTAAAAGATGATATTTACTTTGTCTCTTCTATCTATTCTAAAAACGTTCTCATAATAGCAGATCTCAACGCATGTTGTGTACATTGCAGTAATATTAAATGAAAATAATATTATCCACCTTTCTCCTTTAATACTTTATGCCACCAAGAAAATCTCTTTGCAGAGAGTGGTTTTTAAACAAGTATTATTGATTGACAAAACAAGAAGAAACTTTAAATATTTTAAACCATTGTCTCATTTCCATTTTTAAAAATTAGAGCTTATTGAGCTCATCTGAAGTCAAAGCAGCTTGAAAAATATCTAAGAGTTTGAGGGTAGGCCAACAACTTGATCTAAAACATGTCATACGCCTAGAATAGATGTAAAATGCATCTCAACACTTAAAAGACATGGCTACTCCTACTCACATGGAGGGGGAAACAGGAGAAAAAATTTACTATAAACTGATTATCTTCCTTCCTTTCCTGAATTCAGATTTTCTAAATATCAAGCTATGAGTAATGACAAAGAAATGAACTAAACTCTATGTTGTCTGAATCTAACCATCTGCTATTCAAAATTATGTTTTAAAAAGGACACATAGGGACAAAACAATCAGAATTTCTTTTACTGCAAACATCCTTTAAGTTTTTTCTAAACTATTTCCCTTAACTGGCAAGAATCTTGGATGAAAATAAGTCTTGAAAGTTTAGTCATCCACTTGACCATGAAAACGCAGCATTGAGACATTTTTAATAAAAATGCCATATCAGTTTTGGATTTGAACCTAATGCTTTTGAAATATGAGGTACTTAAAATTGTTTATAGTGCTCTTTTTGTTTGTTTTAATAAGGCTGATTCCATATATATAGCTTTTTAAAAACCCAGTCGTAGGGTAGTGAAAATTTGGTACTTCTAGTCTTTTAAAACACACACACAAATGACAACTTTGCAGCTATTTACAGATAACAGTGAAATTTTAAACAAATTATTTCTAACACATATCTCTCCTAAGTATAGCAGATTATCTGAGTATTCTTATGATTACCTAGCTGTATTTTCTGTGTCTAGTTTAATTAGTTCTTATTTTTTATATAAGTGAAGTAAATCAGAATCATAGATAAACCAAAATAGTACATAACCCTCCACCTTCCCAACAAGGAAACCAAAACTTTTTGTTGGCATATAATTCTGTTCCCTAGTATGGACAGGCAGAATGTGAAATGGTTAAGAACGTGTGCCTGGAGTCAGATCTCCTGGGATGGATTCCCAGCCTCACTACGTATGTCCCTGTGATCTTGAGCAGGTTTCCTAAATCTATCTAAGCCCTAGTTTCCCCATCCACAAAGCTGGAAATATTGATAATAGCTACCCGTTAGGGTGGTTGTTTGGATTAAATTAGTTGATGCCTATCAAGTCCTTTAAATAGCTTCAAGCACGCAAGTGATTAATAAATGTCAACGAGGAGTAGTCGACATAGCAGTACGAGCATTCTAGAAATTCACTTCAACCAAAATTACAAAATCACAAAGAGGAAGACTGATTTAGAAGGTTTCAAGGACCAATATTTACCACAAGTACATCTCAGAGAAAATAGTCTCACTATAATTTAAAAGTTGCACATCACAGGGCCTGACAGCTGGCTGTCTGCTGACAACATGCTCACAATTAGGGTACCAAGCCCTTCCTTGAGGGGGATCTGGGCAGCACACCACAGTGTCCACCATAAAGACTCAGAGACCCTGCTAGAAACAGAGACACTTCAGTAAAATAAGAAGTATGTATGTACGTATATATAGAGAGAAATCTAATATATATAAATCTAATTTTTATCCTCAGAGATAATTGCACCCATAAATCAAAAATAAGTTTCAATGAAAAAGGAACAATCAGAAAATTAGAAAGAAAATTAAAAATATGCTTACTTAAATAAAAAAAAATTCAGTGGATGATTGGAAAGAAACCAAAGGTGAAAAATTGCTGAGAGTTGTAAGAATGAGTATAAAATACTAAAAATCAAAAGATGTCAGAGTTTAGCAGAAGCAATAATCTGGTTTAATGCTAAAGAATCTATTTTACTAAGAAGGTGGGAAAACTAGAAGCCCAAACAGTGAAAACAAAGCGAGGAAAGAAGGTCTGTAAAAACTTTAGGCCAGTTATTTTATCACTCCCGTAACTCTCCTTGCTTAGAAGATGAATCCAAGGAGTTTCAGCAGAAGAAAGAGACGAGTGAGTCCCTGTAGAATTTTTCTCCATCTTTCTAACCTTACTTCACTTGGAAGTAGGAAATATTAAGTGATAATGAGAAGCCAAAAGGTAATTTGAAGACTCCCTTCAACATAAATATGTAATAAGCAACGAGCCAAACCTATGATGTCCCATCAGTGCCCATTTCAAAGAACAGAACCTGAGGGTTGTGGTGACAGCTTCCTTCATAATGAGACAGCGGTTCAGGGAGAAAGGCTGCGGGGTTTCTAGGCCAAGGTACTCAGCTGTCAAACGATGGCAGAGGTGCCCATTGCAGATGACCCCCAAACGCTTCAGCTTATAAGAAGAGTAGTTTCAGAAGAAATGCCTTAGCACAGTTAACTGAAAGAGAGTGAGAATGAGTGGTATTGAAAAGACACTAGGTTGAGCCTAGTTTATGTTAACTCTTATTCTTTTTATATGTCCATATTTATCAGCTTCATGTAGCAGTGTTTATTTTAATGATATTCATTGCATAAGATCTATTTCTCTATACATTTTTACCTGTATCCATCCTTAATGTGTTTCCATTTCTCTGCTTGTAAGCCCCGGTTCACCACAAAATGCTTTCTCCACCTTGTATCAGCTCCTTCGATTTGCAGAAAGGAGCCTGAAGATAGTAACGAAACTAAAAAGGGCATGCCTTACCAATATAATATGATTTTAGTCATATTATCATAAGATTTGGAACTGAAAGAGACATTAGCTACCCCTCATCCTAGGCAAGCCCTCTGAAGCCAGGAAAGATAAAAAGAGGTGTCTAAGGTCACATGGCTAGTCAGTGACAGGTCTTGGACTAGAACCAGGTGTCCTAACACCTAAACTTCTGCGATGCCCACTACACTATCAAACCACGTCACCATTCTTGGGAAGTAAGGATGAGGAGGAGGTGGAAGAACTTGACTCTGCAGCTAGCTGTCAATCATACTTAAATCACATGCACCGAAGAGTCCGAAACCAAGGATACATATCTTCTTGACTTCTACCCACTTCACATAGTTACACAGGATTATAATTAATAAAAACATGTTTAGAATGTGTACCAAATTTATGCCCACCTCCCCAATTTTCTTAGCTCTAGCTTCCTCCCGGGTTCTCCGCCATGTGCTCATGTAGACCTTCAGCTGGTGCCACCATTGCCTCACTCTGAGCACCACCAGTGCTTTGGCTAGTCCTCCACGTGCCGCTGGAGCAGGAGTCACAGCAGCCCCAGCTCCCACACTCTGCTTATCGGGACCGAAGATGCGTGGGCTCCTCCATCTACTTCTGGACTCAATTGAAGTGTCTTTTTGTGGCACATGGAATCTGGCTCTCACCAGCACTAACATTCAATAGCTTACAGAATGCCTGACCCTTCAGCATGGTAGCCCCGCAACACTACTTTAGACCACAAGATTCATTATTAAAAATATGAATTAAGACAATGGGCTCATGACGATGGGAGCTTTGCCAGAAGCCTCGCCTGATAAAAGAGAAAGACTCTGTTAAAAGCTCAACAAAATTAGTTTGAGGAAAACACATTTCAGGATTGTGGCGTGGCGTTGTCCTCCAGGACGCACTATCTGCATTATTTAATGCATTATTTAAATAGTGTCCAATATATGATACTGTTTCCCTAATAGCTGGAATGCATGGTAATGGAATTAGGAGACACCTTGTCCACCATAACTCTCAGTGACCCCCTTACAAATTTTGTGCTCTCTCAAACTGAAAACAAGACCTGCCGGCTAGGAATCCTGGGTCTGGGAATGGGAGTGGTTCCCACTTCTGCCAGAGGATATATTAAGATTTCCATGGAATCGGAGGCTATGACAACCTCATAGCCTCTTTGAACTTCTTGGGTCAGTGGACAAGCAGAGGGAAGAAAGGAATATGGCATTTTGGGCGTTAATCAACCCTAATTACCATAGCAAGCTAGGGTTACAACACAATAAGCCAGAGAATGTGTCTAAAACCTAGGGAATTCCCTGGGGCTTCTCTTACTCCTTTCATGTCCTGTGACAACTATCAGTAGGTAAGCAGCAACTATATCCCAACAAAGGCAAGGCAATTTGGGCTCAGACCTCTTCTTGAGGAGGGTCCTTAAGGTAAGAAACCCTTGAGAAAGATGATGAATATCAATTACTGTAGCAGGATAAGCAACAGCAGATAGGGCTGTGGTTTGACTTACTAAGTCTCTTTAAACCCTTTTCAGACATTGTGGTTGACTTCCATCTTTAAGGAAAATTTGTGATTGGCTGGATTTATACCTCTCTTCTTGGGCAACCTCTCTTGAAATGAGGGCATCTTGTTCAAAAAATGGATGTCCCACATTATAGTCTCAAAAGGGGGGAGGGTGTCAGTAGATCTGAATGGTGCAAAGAGAGAATTGTACTAGACCCGATTTATGTGTCTTCCCAGATTTGCACAAATTCACCTGTCTTCTAGTCTCTCAGCTGCTCAGAGAGCCTTGTTGTTGCCTCATCTTCTAACACTAGCAGCTTTCTTTGCCAGCCCCTCACTACTAGGGCTGGGCTGTGCCAGCTTCTACTACACCCACTGAAGCAGGAGCTGCTGCCATGCCCGGCTCTAAGTCCACCCCAAGATTCTGGCTTCTCCCACTCTTCCATACTCAGATGAAGTGTCGTGCCGTGGAATGGAGGATCTGCTCCCCTAAGGGCTGTCCAAAGCAGTCAAGTGGCAAAACTCGGAAGTGTACAAGATGATAAGGAGAGGGAGCTAACGGATTCCTTTCCCTTCCTCCCTCTGAGACTGTTCTGAAGTGCAGTGGTTCTCTACAACTTATCTCATCCACATGATCATGAAGTCACGCCAGTTTGGTAATGAGCCACCTGGTATTTGCTGTTCCTCCTTTCCTCTTCTTCCTTTTCCCCTCGCTATTGCCACCCTGGAACTGCCCTTTCCAATACGATATTACCATGGAAAGTTTTGCCTCAGGCTCTATTTTCTGGAAGACCTTGGCTAAGACTAAACATTTTGAGTTACTCCTCCAAGAGAGGTACTCTACAAATTGAAACACATCTATGTGCTGCTTTCCCTGAATTTACCATGAAAAGGAGTATACCACTACCTAGGAATTATATTTCAATAGATAAATAGTTTCCATTTTCACCTGCAATAAAATAAAAAATTTTAATGTTGCTCTAATATTTTTTGTGCTTTTGTATTTCTCAGATATGCATTCCACTAAAATTTCTGTCTAAGTGTACTTGAAAGTCTTTTTCTTCTACAGACCTTCCTTGACTTATGATGGGGTTACGTCTTGTTAAACCCATCATAAGTTGAAAATGTCATAAGTGGAAAATGTACGTAATACACCTAACCTACCCAACATCATAGCTTAGCCTAGCCTACCCTAAACATGCTCAGAACAAAATCATCTAACACAAAACCTATATTATAATAAAGTGTTGAATATCTCATTTAATTTATTGAATACTGCACTGAAAGTGAAAACCAGAATGGTTGTATGGGTACAGAATGGTGGGAAGTGTATGGGTGCTTTACCTTCATAATCACGTGGCTGACTGGGAGCTGCAGCTCACTGTTGCCGCCCAGTAACACAGCAGAGTATTATACCGCATATCGCTAGCCTGGGAAAAGATCATAATTCAAAATTTGAAGTATGGATTCTCCTGAATGTGTATCACTTTTGCACCATCATAAACTCAAAAAGTCATAAGTTGAAGCATCATAAGTTGGGGACTGTTTTACTTTACCAAACATCCTTTCATCAGCTTTAATTTGAAAATATATTGTTTAAGCTTGAATTATTTCCACATTTTAAAAAGCTTTGATAGCACATTGTTGTGATAAAATATATTTTTAAAAATTTCTCTCCATAAGTCAAAATTTTAATAGGGAGGAGTGTTTTTAAAACTGCAGAGCATGAGTATATATAAGAATAGAATGCTTAATATTTTACCAATTCCTCCTCTATCTAAAGTGGACATGTAAGACATATTTTTTGGAGAATAAATTGTAAAAGGAAGTGATAGTTGTTAAAATACTGTTCCATCAACTCTGGATTACTGAGTGGAGGAAAGATCACACCATCAAAAGAAGAAAATTAATGCATTAGCAGGGAAGACTGAAAGGATATCAGATTATAGATACCTAACTTACAAGAAGTATTTAGGAGGTTTTGTTTCCATCGATTCAATTGAAACTTTCAGATGTATTTACTAATTAAGCTCAGTGATAGTGATATACTGGAGATGAATTACATCTTCATTAATAGAATGTTCAAAGAATCCAGAGAGACTAACTAGGTCCTAAGGGGGGCTATTGTAGGTATTCTGTCTGCACTTGAGGATATGGTGTTCAAGCAATGGGAGCTTGTCATAGGTCATTACATCCAAACAGAGTAAATGAAGAATTCACAACAGTACAGGCTCTCAAAGAAGGAAAGTATTAGGCTCTCCTGTTTTTTAAAATAAATTCTCTATTGGATTTTTTCAAGTTGTTATTCCTGAGATGTAGCAGAAAGCTAAAGAATGCTTTCATTAAGCAGGTTCCAACACAACAAAAGGAAACACACCACTCAGAGAATATCAATTGAAATCTCAGCACAGAGGTGGTGAAGTCTTACCAACAACGAATAATAAACCTAGACTGAGTGAACAGATGTGGACTGCTTTGGGGAAGTAACTGCACATTCATCTTGTATTCCTCTGTGGGAAGTTGGGTGGATTATGGTGGATGCTCTCCTTCTCAGTTTTGACACCCTGGCCTTTGAGAAAGTCACCGAATCCCTGAGAACATGAATTTCCTTTCTGCCAATTCAACCTTCATTTATATGAGGCAGGCATAGTAAAAATTCTGGAATTCTTCTAAATGTGATCAGTTTCAGTGAATGGTGACTCCTTTGCTTGAATCAAGTAAAAGTACACCAGCTCACACATCTTTTTCAGAAAATCAGGTACCCCTGAACGACATGATTGGTGAATAGAGATCATAAAGAAAACACTTAGAAAATCATGCTTTTTTACAAAATGTGTTTGTTATATTAAAAATGTGTCTGAAAGTGCCGGAAGAAAAAGGCAACTTTGAAATCGGTGGTTTTCTAGCTTCAGCAAAGAAAATAACTTTAGGAGCTAATGATTAAGAGAGAAAAGGAAGAAAGAAAGGAGGAACTGAGTAAGGTGTTGCCTTGGCCAGAATAAAAATAGAAATGTTGTGGAAGCTTGGAAACATGTAACTATTGCTGATTGGAAGTTTGGCATCACAGGGAGACAAGAGAGAAAAAGAGAATGAATAGCATATTTTCTATTTTTATCTGAAATAGGCAACATCAAGCAGTAGCCCTTCTAAGGACTGTGCTATAAACTAGCCTCCTAGGCTGAGAGCTCCTGGAGAACAAGGTCTGTGTCTTCTGTGTGTCTTCATCCGCAGCCCATCACACAGTATGTGGCATATAGAAGGTGTGCGATAGATGTTTATTGAATGAATAAATGACCATGCAGCTATTTAGTAAGAGGGAAGAGCAAGCAAACACGATAGAGAAACACAAGGAAGTTAGCACAGAGGATGTTATCTGTCGGTGACTGTCACATACAGAGGAGCAGAGAAACAGATGCAGCCTCAGAACCCTTGTCTCTTATCTACTGTCTCCACCATTTGAGTTTTATAAGATTCCTAACAGAAGCCTCCTTGTGCAAAAAAGTTAAAGGTATCTTTGTATTTTTATATTTTAATCACTGCTGAAACCTAAAATTCTCTCTTGAAATATTACATCATCTTCTGAAACAATGCTGTTAGAGACTAAGACATTCATACCTCACCTATGGTCTCATTCTTCTTTTCCCCTTCACTCTATGAGCAGCTCAGTTTTACCACTATATCAGAGACATGCATATTCAGAATCACATTTACTTTATTTACTTGTGCAGCTCACAAATTCATTGCACCCATTTGATTGTGGAATGGCTTGGGAATGTATTCTAGTCACATTTTATGCTTATAATTAAGAAAAATATTGGCTCGAATCCCGATCTGTAGAAATAACTCTTCCTCATCTACCACAAAATGTATTCAGTGGCTATTTGTTTGGGGCGTTTTTATGTCCCCAAACACCAATTCAGAACAGAACACAGGGTAGTTGTTACTTAAAGCATAGCTATACTTTAAATTGAGTGTTTAAATGACCTTGTGAATTTCTGTTTTCTCTAGGTGACATTCACATTAAGTTTCCTGTTTAACACACCAGCATGTGATTTTCTGGGATACTAGCATGAAAAAGCACTGCTCACACTCCTGGCCACTCCCCATGATGTCCCCTTATAGCAAGTGTGCCTGTCCCAGGAGCACATACCAGTCAGCACACACAGGGGCATCCAGACCCCATCCTCCTTTGCAGCTGACTCCAAGCTAGCTGACACCTGGGTTTGACACACAATCCTGTCACTCCTGGTTCTTACCTTGGCTATTCTCCTGTTTATGGTTCCATTTCTCCATTTTGGCAAACACTGAAAAATCATAATCGAAGTCCTTTTATTTCTACCAACACCAGAACCCTTGGACCCATATCCTACCCCAGGGGGCAGTTTTCATCTGGTTTGTCTCCACCTTGCAGAAAGAATTTGTATAATATTTTGATCTACAATGAAATATACCATACAAATCATGCATTATTACATACATTAATAGATTATGTTTAACTACAGATTCTCTTGGCATGACAAATGATCAACCAAATAGATACAGTCACACACCGCATAACGATGTTTTGGTCAACGAAGTACTGCATATACAACAGTGGTCCCATAAGATAAGTACCATATAGCCCAGGTGTGTAGTAGGCTATACCATTTAGGTTTGTGTAAGTATACTCTGTGATGTTCGCACAAAAACCAAATCGCCTAACAACACATTTCTCAGAATGTATCCCTGTCATTAAGTGACATATGAGTGTATACGCAACTCACCCTTTCAACTCTCGCCTTTTGCCAGCATCATCAACTAAATATCACAGCCATAAAAATATACATACCCATGGGACTGGGCCCATGACATAGCGGTTAAGTTTGGCACGTTCTGCTTCGGTGGCCTGGGTTCATGGGTTTGAAACCCAGGCGCGGACCTACACCACTCATCAGCCACACTGTGGCAGTGACCCACATACAAGATAGAGGAAGATGGGCACGGATTTTAGCTCAGGGCTAATCTTCCTCAAGCAAGCAAAAAACGAGGAAGATTGGCAACAGATGTTAGCTCAGGGTTAATCTTCCTCAGCCAAAAAAAAAAGTATATATATATATACATATATATATATATATAAATATGCATGTATACATACTCACCTGTGACAACACCCATCCTGATCTACTATTGTTCAAGGATTAGCAGACCTCAACCCAAGCAATGACCTCATAGCAGTCAGATTCCCCGTCTTGAGCCTTCTCTCTCGGAAGTTCCCTTTTGCTTCATCTTGACCATCTCTGTCTCATTGTTCTACTGACACCTACTTATCCTCTCAAGGATCGACTCCCCCACCAAAACTAATACACACTAAGTTGCTAATGCTGGTAAAGCTCATTATGAAACCAGGCCCAGTGCAGCTTCATTCTAGTAACGGACAATTGTTTATGAATGGAGAAATCTCAGTCATTAGCAACAAAGCTATGAGGCGATATTCTAGAGCAGAAAACCTTCTCATAGGAAACTACTTACATCCTCTACATAAAATGGACCTACCTCCTACCCTCAGTCTTCAGCCTTCTAAAGTGTAAATGATCTATTTGACTAAACTCTAAGCATCCTTGTAAGACACTAATTGAGTGCTAGCCTCTCCCATCATTGCCAGCAATTAGATTTCCAGTCAGATCCTATTGTTTCCTGTTAACCAAATGTCAATTTCACCAATTCAATAAAATAGATATTATCCCAGGATGTACCTGATGAATTCTACAGTGTTCTGCATTCAATAAAATATTGTCTTGACTCCTAGAGTCAGTTATTTCATAAAGGAAAGTCTGTGATTTCACTGAGCAAAATTTAGCAAATTCCATTGCTAAGTGCTTTATTTATGTGTCGCTAAATGATCAGGCCATGATACTAAACTAGAAGGTCTCTTTCCAGATTTGACCTCCATACCACAGGCCACAAAATATCTCTCAAGATAAAAATAGTAAACCTTTACCATTAGGGCATAAAAAAGAAAACTTGATTGGTAAGAGTGATTTAGATAGCAAAATCTATGTTTAGCAGGAGTGTATAATGTCCTACTCTCAGAAGTAATTACCCTAAAAGTAATGGTGAATGAAATTGAGCTTAAAATTCAATCTTCAAGTTGAAAGGCATTATCAATTCTAAGTCTGAGATAAAAAGAAAAACAAAACTTGCTAGTTTTACATCATGCCCTTGTAGGATGATTCTATGCCCCTGTGTTTGCTCCTCCCTCTGACTGGAGTGCACTACTCTCCTTGACCACTTGGCAAGGCTCTTTCAAGACCTATTCAAATGCCACTTCAATGAAGTCTTTCCAAACCGTGGTCAGACACTAAAGACAGGACAACTGGTCATTATGTGCTTCATGATGTGGATGTGATACAGTAGAAAATATCTACCTCTACCTATAAAATATTATTACGAAAAAAGTAGAACCTCCATCTAATCAAGCTCCTTGATCTAATAAGCACTTCACAGGAAACATACAAATAGAAGAACCAGTTACGTGACACCCTAAAGAATCAATTAGCCAAATCCAGAATGTGGGATGTCCTCCAGGACAAATTAGTGAGATTTATAAAAAAAGAAAAAAAAAAGGTTAGAGTAACAATTACAGAACAAAGTTACTGAGGAGACATGATAACCACACGCAATGGGTAGAACTTGTTTTGTCCCTGATTCCAACAAAACAACTCTAAAAAGACAGTTTTGAGACAATTAGGCAAATTTGAATATGGACTGGATATTAGATGATATTAAGGAACGATGGTTAATTAGTTGGGTGTTATAATGAGATGGCAGTTATATAAAAAATATCCTTTTCAATTTGAGATTCGTGTTAAGTGAAATGACATGGGATTTGCTTTAAAATATTTAAACATAAAAATAAGGAATAGATGATAATTGAAATAAGATTGGCAAAATGACAGAAATTATTGAGGCTAGTGATAGGTTTATTAAAAAACATTCTCTACTTTTCCGTATCTTTTTTTTTTTAAAGATTTTATTTATTTTATTTTTTTCCCCCCAAAGCCCCAGTAGATAGTTGTATGTCATAGCTGCACATCCTTCTAGTTGCTGTATGTGGGACTCAGCCTCAGGATGGGCGGAGAAGTGGTGCCTCGATGCACACCCGGGATCCGGGCCCGGGCCACCAGCATCGCAGCGCGCGCACTTAACCACCAAGCCACAGTGCCGGCCCGTACTTTTCCGTATCTTTGAAAATTGACCCAATAAAAAGATTTAAAATGCTGAAAATCTATAGTGGGGAAAAAGCCACAGAACTCTGGATATACCATGGTGAACAAGAGCCCCGTGGAAGCTCACATTCTTAAGCAGGAAAAGCAATATTAAGCAAATTTTTTTTTACAAATAATTAATAAATTACAACTTGTTTGTGCTCCAGAAGAAAAGTACAGTGTGTCACGAGAGTGCGCAATTGGGATTATACCTGGCTGCACGCAGGGCCGTTGAGTGCTTCTTGACATAGCTCGAGCATCACACCAGCTCTCTGAGTTGGCTTGTCCCCTCTAGGACATTTAGTCACTCTCTCCTTTGTCACTTAACTTTTACACCACATGCGGTTTTATTCATAACACCTATGCACATATTTGATTACATGTCTGCCCAATCCACGCCCACCTGCACTCCCCAAGTTTATAAGGTCCTTAATGACAGGGACACTATCTAATCCAGCTCTGTGCTCCCAGTACTCAGTTAACTGTGAGCCTATGGAGATACTGCCCGATCCCACAATAACAAACTTTTCGCCTAATTGTTTGGGTATCCACTGGTAATCAGTGCCTGGATACATTACTAGAGCAATTTTATTAAAATAAAAGTTTACTAAAGTCACAGACTTCTGACAGGCTCTCCACTTTCCCGTACACTAAAGCCACAACATCAAGCCAGATGCCAAGACCCAGATGGACAGAAGGACCCTTATATGGTCCCTGAAACCTCTTCTTCCTGACTTCACTGATCATGCCCCCTCACTCCTGCTCACCCCAGGTTGGGGTGTGGGTTCTTTCTCTGATCCTTGGAAAATTTTTCATTGGATGTAGAAGAACCTAGATCCAGAGTAGAATTAAGCCAAAACTCCACCAAGAAAACAAAGTATCTTCCCTCTCTCTAAGGTGCATAGGGTTTCTGTGCCTTACCGAATCTCTGTCTTACCTAATACGATAATCAAAGGGCCCATCTAATGCTGGGATTGTGGTAACCAGTAAAAATATTTTTTATTTTAATCTTTTTATATGCCCTATATGTAGGTAATATGTACATAGGCTTCAGAGATAAGAAAAGAACAGTGAATAAAAACAAAGATTCTGACCTAAAGCTTTACTCTGCCTCATGAGAAAAGCATGCTCCAGTCAAACAAAACAAAACAAACAAACAAACAAAAACCTCCAAGTGGGTCCAGCAA
Source organism: Diceros bicornis minor (assembly GCF_020826845.1). Lineage (NCBI taxonomy): Eukaryota > Metazoa > Chordata > Mammalia > Perissodactyla > Rhinocerotidae > Diceros > Diceros bicornis. The sequence goes on from NC_080762.1 coordinate 32,959,768, forward strand.
CAGGGTGTATTTAGCAATTTCATTTGAGCTAACCCTAAACTTCGACTAATCTTGCAGAAAGTAAAGGCGATTTTAGTCAGAAGTGTCTCATGGTGTAAAGGCTTGGCCATTGGACATGCTTAAGAGTAATTGGCAAGATATTGCAGTGGCAGGCAGCTCTCCCTCTTCTTGCAACCTCAGATCAGGAACACGGCAAGGACATCCATCTCTCACCCCTTCTATTCAACACTGTACTAGAGGTTCTAAAGAACACTAAAGATAACAAGCAACAGAAAAAATGGTGTCCAGATTGGAAAGGAAGAAATAAAATTGTCTTTGTTCATATACAACATGACAGTCTATGAAGAAAATCCTATAGAATCTACAAGAAAGAGACTAGAACTAAATGAGTTTAGTAATTTACAGGATATAATGCTAATATGTATAAGTCAATCATATTTTTGTATACTAGCAATGAACAATTAGAAATTGAAAATTAAAAAATAACAATACTATTCAAAATAGCAAGAGAAAAAATGAAACACTTAGGGAAAAACTGGGCAAAAGGTGTTTAAAACCTATACAATAAAACTAGAAAGCATTGCTGAAAAAAATAAGGAAGCCCTGCATAAATGAAAAGTATGCTGCATTTATGAATCAGAGTCTTCAATCCCATTAAGATGCCATTTCCCACAAACTGGTCTGTATATTAAATGTAATTTCATCAAAATTATAGCAGCCTTTTTTGTAGAACTTGACATGCCGATTCTAAAATTTATACAAAATGCAAAGGATGTAAAATATACAAAGTAATTTTGAAAAAGAACAAAGTTGGGAGATTTATACTACCTGAATTTGAGATAATATAAAACTGCACTAATCAAAAGTGTGGTATGGGCATAAGAATAGAGAACTAGATAAATCAGACTGAAAAAAAGAGTTGGAAAAAAGCCTTACACATATGTGGGCAGTTGATTTTTGACAAAAATGCAAAACAACTCAGTGAAAAAAGAATCATCTTTCAACAGATGGTGGGAACTGTTGGCATCCATATGCAAAACAGTAAACTTCCATCCACACCTCCCAATGTAAACAAAAGTTAACTCCAAATGGATCACAGGCCTAAATGCAAAGTCTAAGATGATAAAACTTCTATAAGAAAACATAGGAGAAAATGTTCATGATGCTGAATTAGGCAAAGATTTCTTAGATCCATCAAAAGCATGATTTATAAAAGTACAAATTGATAAATTGCATTTTATCAAAGTAAGAACCTCTGCTATTGAAAGACTCAAGAGAATGAAAGACAAGCCACAGACTGGGAGAAAATAGCTGAAAAGCAAACGTCTGATAAAGTATTTATAACAGAATATATTATTTAAAACTCTCAAAAATACTCAATAATAAGAAAACAAACTAAAAATGTACAAAATCTTTGAGTAGACATTTGACTAAAGAATATATATGGACGACAAATGAACCATCTGTATGTGAAAAGATAGCCCATACCATTAATCATTAGGGAAATGCAAATTAAAATCATGAGAGCCACTATACATCTAACAAATGGCTAAAGTTAAAAAAAAAAAAAAACATGATAATACCAAATGCTGACAAGGATGTGGAACAACTGCTTATAGTAATATAAAATGGGAAAACTTCTTTGGAAAACAGTCTGATAGTTTCTTATAAAATTAAACATAGACCAACATATGACTCAGTCATTCTATTCTTAGGCATTCACCTATGAGAAATAAAAGCATAGATCCATACAAAGATTTGTATACTAATGTTCTTAGCAGCTATATTGCTAGTAACTAAAACCTGGAAACAACCCAAATGTCCATCAAAAGGTGAATAGATAAATTGTGGTATATTCATACAATGGAATACTAATCAGTAATAAAAGAATAAACTACTGATACAAGCAACAACATGGATGAATCTTAAAAATCATGCTGCGTGAAACAAAATGAAAGAGTATGTAGTGTATAATTTCATTTAGATAAAACTTTAGGAAATGCAAACTAATGTATAATGAAAGAAATCAGATTAGTGGATGCTTGTATATGGGAAGAGGGTGGGGGAAGGGAGAGAGGGCCCAGGGAGGCACGAGAGGGAAGAAGTACAAAAGGGCGTGAGGAAGCTTTTGGGAGCTGATAAAGGATAGGTTCCTTATCTTGATTGTGGCAAACATTTTACAAATGTATACAGATGTAGAAACACCAAATTATACACATTAAATATTATATGTCAATTATACCTGAATAAAGTTGTTTTTTAAAAGCCTACAGTAAACGTTATACTTAAATAAGAAACTTTAGGGGGCCGGCCCAGGGGTGTAGCAGTTAAGTTCACGTGTTCTGCTTCTGCAGCCCAGGGTTCGCATGTTCGGATCCTGGGTGTCGACCAAGGCATCACTTGTCAAGCCATGCTGTGGCAGCATCCTATATAAAGTAGAGGAGGATTGGCAACAGATGTTAGCCCAGGGCCAATCTCCTTCAGCAAAAAGAGGAAGATTGGCATTAGATGTTAGCTCAGGGCTAATCTTCCTCACCAAAAAAAAAAAAGAAGAAGAAGAAGAAGAAGAAACTTTACCCGCATCTTCTTTAAGGATCAGGAACAAAAAAACAATGCCCCCAACACTGCTACTGATTCAACAGTATGGGAAGTCCTGGATAACGCTACAAGAAATAAAAAGGAATAAGAGATGCACGATTGCAAGAGAAAAGATAAATATTTCTTTATTTGCAAAAGATGTCATCATTTACCTAGAGGAAAAAAACCTTCAATAGAATCAGCAGAGAAGGAAAATGGCAAGAAACATAGAAGCCTTTTATGTAGACACCTAAAACTTTTGGTAAATAACATAGAAGATGATATAAATAAATGGAGAGTCTTTCCAAGCTTTAGAAGGGACATTTTGTTAGTAAACAGGTGTTAATTTTCCCAGATTAATCTATAAATTCTTTGCAATCCCAATCAAAATTCCAGTTATATTTTTATTTAATCAATAAATGTATTATAAAATTTTTGTGGAAGAATAAAATCCCGTAAGTAGTATTATTTATGGTGTCAGGGATTTGAAGAAGCTCTGGCTGTCCCTTGCAGTAGAGCAGATTAAATAGAGTGGATGCTCACAATGGAATACTATGTGGCTTTTCAAAGCAAGGGACTTGAGGCACACATAGCAATATGTTGGGTTTTAAGTACACAATGTTGAGAGAAAAAAGAAACAGAATGAGATCTATAATTCAATGCATTATGAGGCAATAAAATATACATTCATCCAAAACAGAAATTCCTGTTTTTCTGGGACATATGTAAACAAACAGCTACATATTGAATACATTATAATGGTTGCCTGTGGTGGAGAAGACTGAGAGTGGGCAGTGAGGGGAAAGAAGCAACGAATAAATACAGAAAGATCATGAACAGACCAAGGATAGCAATCTGTCAAGAACTGAGCAATGTGATTAACTCAACCCACTGCACCCGAGGTCTTACTAAAAATAAATAACGTAATTAAGAAAGAAATAGACCTTAATATTTGGATGTCCTTTCTTTGGTCAGTACAAATTTAGTGACATAAAATTATATTTCCTTTGTTATGGGTAAAAATATTCCACTTGGATCTATATTGTATTAGTTTTCTATTGCTGCCTAACAAGTTATGACAAACAGCAACTTAGAACCACACACATTTATTATTTCACAGTTTCTGTGGTTAGGAGTCTGGGCACAGTTTAGCTGGGCCCTCTGCTCAAGATATCACACGGCTGCAACCCAGGTATTGGCCAGGCTGCCTTCTCCTCCGGAGGCTGGAGAGGGGGAGAACCCACTTCCAAGTTCATTCAGGTTGTTGATAATTCATCTCCTGTGATTATAAAAGTGAGTTTCCCATTTTCCATTTTGAAGGCTGTCAGCCGGGGCCCACACAAGCACACACAACCACACCATAATATAGTCAAGGAGTGACATCCCATCACCTCTGCCATGTGCTCTTGTTAGAAGCAAGTCAAAGGTCTCATCCACACTCAAGGGCAGGGCATAAACATGGGAGCCACCCTAGGGTCTGTCTGCTACACATATGAACAATAGTCACACATCATCACGTTACCATAAGGGCTGTTAATTAGCTTTTTAATTTTTAGAATCAACCTACAAAGTACAGAGTTATTAACAGTTATTATAAAGTTCATACCAAGAGAGATGGAAAATATCAAAAGATATGCTCTAAAGTGGGTAAACGAGCAAATGGAGAGTATGCTATTTAAAGTCATAAAGGTAATCACTAGAAAAAACTAAAATAAGACAAACCTAAAAAAAAAAGAGATGTAAGTGAAGAATTTGCTGGTCGTTCAAATGGAATAGATTCTTTTATAAAGGCAGTCAATATTGTCTAGTGGTAAAACCAGAAATCGAGCCACAAATATACTGTTTGAATGGTGATCACCGGAAGAAGTAAAAAGCAGAAACCATTAGTGCTTGTGTGGCACAGACCAATGGTGGGAGCAGGGGAGAAGGGAGACTTTTCATGTTTCTTTAGACCCTTGGGCACTCCTTGATTTCTTTTTACCATGGCATCATTTTCACATTATTTTTAAACTTGTTTTAAAAATATGACATTTTAGGAATTGGGTGACAATATTTACATCAAATATAAAAGCTAGAAAGGAACATAAAGATTATAAATATCATCACTCTCCTTTCTAAACTAAGTCATAGGGAAATTAAATTGTTTACTCTGGATCACCCAGCTGACTCTAGAAAGAGCCGTGAGTAGAACCTCGGTCTCCTGATCCTAAAACCATTCTCCATCCTTGTTTAACACACTGTTCAAATATTTTTCATTGAAAGGCAGGAAAGATGGGTTCTGGATTCCAGTTCTAGATCTGCCAATAGTTTGTTTGGGGCAAGTCATTAACTCAACTTCATTTTCCTCATGTATAAACCTCATGATCATGAGTAGATCAGTGGTTTTCAACTTTTTTTAAAGCAGCAAAAATTTATTCTTCAAATGAAATATTGAAGTCTCAGATTTAACAAAAACTCAAAATGAAGGAGAAAAAAGAAACCTGAGCTTTTCTGGTTGAAGGAGGCAATATGAAGGCTTCAGGCTCTCTGCAGCCCTGACAGACCCTCTTTCAGATGTCTATGGTTCTCGGTCCCAGTAAGTGAAAACCATCAAGCTAGATTCTAATTGAGGGGCTAGGGGGTGAAGAGGCAGAGTCTGCATTTCTAACAAGCCCCCAGGTAGTGCTAATGTTGCTGGTCTTTTAGCAAGTCATTAGATGATCTCAATGTCGCTTCTAATGCCTTATGTGGCTTTTATCTCTGTTTTACTACTTAACACTCATTTGTATAAGCCCATTGGCAGCAGAGACCAATCACAAAAAGCACTGCTGGTTCCAGATTTACTAGTAAAGGAGCTGAACCATCTGAATCTCCATCAAAACACCAGAGCACAATGCTGGAGAACGTAACCTCTGAGTACGACAGACCCACAGCCGAGTCTCCATTTTCCCGCTTACTGGGTGGGTGACCTTGGCAATTAACTTCATTTCTGTGTGTGTCAGGTTTCTCATCTGCAAAATGGAAATAAAAGTAGCTGCCTTCTAAGGTTGTTGAAAGGATAATAAAAGACCTTCAATTTTAAGGTCCTTAGCACAATGCCTTGAATATAATAAGCATTCGATAAATGTTAACTATTAGAGGGGCATAGAGGATATTTTAAAGAATTGTTTGTAAAGCTCTGTTATCAAGGTTGTTAGGTTGTTAGACTCAAACTCTAAAACTGTAAAGCTCTGTTATCAAGGTTGTTAGGTTGTTAGACTCAAAGCAAAGCTAAAACGTACAAAGCAGGAGCACGTGAAGAGTTAAGCAGCAGAATAAACTACCTCATTTTCACCAGGGCGCTACCGACTGTTTAGTGCCTATTAGGACTACAGTGTCATCATATCATTCCAGTTACCCAGTGTATTGCCAGAAAGGATTCTTCATTTAATGTGTCTTTGGAAGAACAAGTTATAAATAAAATACAAAGCAAGAGCAGATCTTTTCTAAGTTATAACTAATTAAATCTTTCCTGAAACACTGATTCCATCTCCTTACTTTTTCTGTCAATTTTTTCTGCTAAAACTCTACTATTGTAGGAAAAAAGTATGTTTTATAATCATCCTCCAAACCAACTATTAATATACTCTCCATCATATCAAAAATTTCCCTCTAATATTCTCCCTCCAGCTCACCATGCGTAAATTAGCAAAATAAATTTCTTGAAGATTCTACACTACAGAATCCTAGATTTAAACAGAGATTATATCACTTTGCTGGGAAACAACTGTTAAAAAACAAAATTCAACTGAGTAAATTTTCAAGATCTCATTGGCTTTCTTCAACAATTCATGAATTGGGCAGCACCCAATCTAGCAGACAGTGAGGAGCTCTGAGGAGCTGTACAAAATGAAAGACTGTTATAGGCAGAAGGGAGTGGGACAAGGAAGTCATACAAGGCAAAAATATAGGTTGGTTATTGCAAGATTACTTTCCCTTAGGAGATGGCAGGGGTCTATCAGGCAGATTACCTAACTAGTGCTGATCAGGTGTATTTTTGTTGACTAGTTTAAGATTTCGTTTCTGGCAGAGCAAAAACTATAATTAAGTTAAGTATCGGTTTGGTGAGGTGGGGCTGAGCATAAGTGACACCACTTTGGGCCTGTTGTCTCGTTTTTAACACATACTCAAGAATGCTGTGGTTCTTTCTGATTTCCTTTGAAGTGGCACTTCCCTCGACAGTATAACTCATTGTGCGGTATAGCCTAGGAATTGATTTGGGGCTGAGGCATAATGCTATATTTTGGCAGAATATTGCGCAAAGATAGTCTATCACAAGGTATTTTCACATTAACCTGCAATAATTCTGTGTTCCAGCCTCAGCCAAAATGTACTTCTAGAAAGCTTACCTGTGAGTAGACAGCTAATTTAGAAAATAATCAAAAAACTTAATGTCAGTAGAATGTGCAAGAATAAAAAAAAAAAATGCTAAAGCTTCATCGAATAACAATTGACTAAAGGTTGCATATATTTTCAAAAGTAAAGATTAATTTATTAGAAACATATGTATAGCAGAAGGGAACAGTGCAAGGTAAGAAAAGAATTTGTTGAGCCTTAATGAGTTTCCCAGACAATATTAAAGAAGGTGGGAGACGAAGCTCATCCACGTGTTTCAATAAAACGTATTTTGCTTTTCATATTCAATAAAAAACATATTGCCATTTTTATAACCTCTAGATTAAAAGGTAAGTGATTTCGTTCTTCCCCAATTTTACCTCTAATGAGTTGTATGGCCTTGGGCAAGTCATTTAATTTATGTGAACTTTGTCTTCTTCATTTATTCAATAAGGGATTGGCCATTTCAATTATATTTATTGTAAATATATTACATTACTATATTTATTTATTTTTATCAAAATGATATATTTATAGCATAAAGAAAAATCCTGAACTTCTAAATTTTTCATATTTGTTCTGTGCTTATTATTGTAACCTTTTCCAGACCCATGTTTTACTTGGTTCCAACTTTTCACAAACCTAGAGTAACAAAATTTTAAATGGTTAAAATAAATTGTATTTGAGAAGGAGGTGTGTGCATGTGAGAGAGAGAGAGTTCACGCCTGAGAGAATACATATGTGTTTAAGACACAGTGAATATCCCTCTTTCTAAAACAAACCTAGGTTTTAGTTTTATTTGAGTTGTGTATTGACACTGTTATCTCCTGAAGGAGAAGGAATTCAGCTTCAGAATGTGTCTGATAGAGCCTGCCAGTCTCACAGGCATTTAGGCATTATGAGGCATCATGCCCATTAGAATTGTTTTTTCCCCAAAGAATTACTCTGCCTTCTCTTCCATAACAATTGTTATTTATTTCCCAAAGGGCACAGTGTCTTATACGTGGTGGCACTCAATAAATGCTTGCAGAAAGGAATTGAATGCTAGCCAAAGTGAAAACAGAGCAAAAGGAGGAGCTTCTCCTTCTGAACTTCTTTCTCCTGGTTCGGTGAGCTTCTTTCTCTTACTTTGATGTCTCAGCGTCCATCACACCATTGAAGTCTGCCCTTTCTCTAGTTCTCAGCCTGGAAATCTCCCGCAGTGCAGCCACCTGCTTCCTGATAGAGTTAACCAGCACGCACCTCCCACACCAGATGGCTCCCTTTTCCCGCCTTTGCTTGGCAAGAATTTACAAACATAGTTCCACACGTCCAGACTGGACCATGGAGGGTAGCATCCAAGGATTGTGCCTCTGTGTGAGCATCAGCAGAAGAGGCCCAAACAGCCTAACTGAACTTGGAAGATCTGGGCATCTACACCATTTTGCATTCTCTTTCTGTTTACATTACGACATTTTTTTGCATATAAATTCTTTGTTCTAGAAGTTTCATTACCCTCAATCATCTTCAGAATCCCTCACAAATTTTCCATGGTCCACTTAACAAGGCCATATCAGAGAATCGAGATTTCTTTAATCTAAGTTTCATATTTGACCTCACACTTTTGTGTAACCTAATTGTCAATCTCAATAACACCATGACAGTTAAGAACGAAGTGCTTCTTTAGGGCAGCTAGAATGACAGGTTTGAGAGGAGGAAGTGTGTGGAAGAGGTAGACTTTACAAGCTGCTTGGAAACCAAACTGGCGGGTCACTTGTACAGACGATAAAAGCAAACTTTCCATCCCCACTTCAGAGATGCCTCTCACTTCTCTCCTTCTTTTGATTTAAATTGTTCAAAAGTGAGCACAGCTGTCAAAATGGGAGTATAAACACTGTAGAGTTGGCATTGAAAGAACTTTATTTCCTCTTGGTTCATCCGTTATGGAGCTGAAGGAAAGAATCAAGTCTAACTTACACCTCAGTTCTTCCTGTTACATTGTACAAACTAAAGTACAAAAGCGAGCTGAAAGTGAAACGCAACAGCCTTGGAAAGAACAGAAATAAGAATTTAATTCTGTCGCTCTTTAACAACCACCTTCCTTCACTGAAAAATCAGCGGTACGTCTGAGCCAGGTAGCACAGTTGGTTAGATCCACGGTCTCAAAATTGAGATGAGGGATTATGAATCCTTAAGGTACACCAGGTAAACTCTAGTGTGGTCTTAAATCATGATATTTAGGATACCGCAGAGCCTAAGCTAATAACTGCAGAGTAAACTAGTAATTTGTCTATAAGTTTTAGGAGAAATCTTTTACCAACAATATTTTAAAACTGTCAACTTGTCCCCTCCGTCCAGTAAGGTTCCCTGGGCTGTTCAGTTGGTTGGGTGCTCTGTTATAGTAGAAGTCAAAAGTTGGTTTAGATGGTCCTTGGCTGTTTCTTGACAATACAGGGCCACTGTATATAAATTCCAACTATGATGTATTTACTTGCCTATCTTCCAACCTCACAAAATTATTCTCCACCCACTTGAAGAAGGAAAGGAGAAAATCAAGAAAGATGATGTCCTTGAATAACTTCCACTCCTACACATATTTTTCTCTCCTTGAAATAACAACCATGGCAAAAGCTTTAAGATCAATCAGTTTCACAGCTGGCGGGAGGAAGGAAATCTTGCAGGTCCATCATTTTCTTAAAGTAAAGGAGAGGCTTCCAGATAGTCTACACTGAGTGACACAGAGGGTTAAAACAATGACAATGTGAAGATTCCTAATATTTGTAGCTGCTTCACATCTGCTCCCCCCCGAACCCCGTAGTTGTTGTCTGTCTTCATTATTCCTCACTTGAACCAATCTAGCATAATGATCTTCCTGTGGACCAAAGGTCCTGAAGCCAAAAGCCAAACGCTTGAAGAAAAAGAATGTAATGAATGTAAACATCACTTTTCAATCACTTTGCTTGCTTCTAAAAGCATTGACGCATTCATTTTTGTTACTTTCCCAAAGACACTTCCACTAAATTGCTCTCCAAAAATAGCTGAGGAAAGGAGTCAGGAAAGGAGGGAAGGAGAGAGAGAGAAACAAGAAACCGAGGTTAAAGGCAGGTGATCTGAGTAGACAATGTGCATGGCTGCCTACCTTGTGTCTTTGCAGAAAGGCTCCCCTGCCCTCACCAACTTCCTTACCCCACCAGCTTTCTAAGGCTTAAAATGCCTTCATGAGACTTCCATGAGTTTGAATTAAAATGCTGGCTCCTATTAAAATACAGTTGCAAACTCTGAGAAACCTTAAATAAATGATTTATGAGACCCCTTCATAGAGTAAATTTTGATAGCAGTAATGGAAGAAGAACACAAGGAAACTGGGGATGGATTAAAATAAAAAAGAGGGAGGAAAACCTAGAGAAAAATCATTGCTTGGCACGCTATGGATAAACTGTTACTGCCTGACTTTGAGGTTAGCATTAGGTTTTTAGTAACAAAAAGTAGAATCACAGATTATTTTCATAAGTCACATTATTTCCCTTCTCTCTCAAAGAGCAGTGGTGAAATGCACAGACTCTGGAATCAAAGTGTCTACTTGGAAGCCTGGCTCTGCCACTTATAATCTATGTAACTATGGATATATCATATAAACCCTTCCAGTCTCAGTTTCCTCATCTGTAAAACGGGTATAACAGTTCCTATGCATGTGAAGATTAGCAATATGCTTCACATAGAAAGCTTAATTCAGCACCTGCTACATTAAAAAGCTCTGTTTCTCATCATCATCATCATTATTACATGGGAATACATGAACAAACGCAGAAATTATGTAAGAAAATTAGATAGTAAAAAGTTTACTTTTTTAAAGAAAATATTCCCATTTGATAATAATATTCCCTATAATTAAGGTCAATGACAAATTGTGGTTTGCTTATCTTGAACAATAATAGTCATCATTTATCGAGAAACTACAAGTGCAAAGCACTAGGGTATTTACTATATGCATTAACATTTAATCTAAGACACAGTACCCTCTACAAAGTTTCAGTTATACAAGATGAATAAGTTCTGGGCAACATAGGACCTATAGTTAACGATACTGTATTGTATACTTAAAAATTTGCTAAGAAGGTAAATCTTATGTTAAGTGATCTCAGCACAAAAGAAAAAATAGAAATATTTTAAAATAAATAAAGGGGGAAGGAGGTAACTTTTTGAGGTGATAGATAAGTTTATGGCCAGGATGATAATAATAGTTTCATGGGTGTGTATTTATCTCCAAACTCATCAAGTAGCATACATTAAACATGTACAGCCACACCTCAACAAAGTGGTTTAAAAAGATAATAAGACACAGTATCCTGGAGAAAAGCCAATTATTCTAAATAAGCAGATTAAATTTTTTAATTCCTTTGAACATGGCAATTTACCTTTCATGAATTTTCCCAGGGAAAAAAAATTAGACCCATGCACAGAAATTTATGTACAATGTTCATAGCAGCATTACCTATAATTGTCAAAACAATGAGAAAAAAACCTGGTTTCCAACAGTGCAGAATTGGGTAAATACAGAAATGTTCACTCTTCTGATGAAATATTGTTGAGCTATTTCAGAGAAACATTTAACGCCAGAGGAAATTATTCAAAATATGATAGCAAAGACAGCATTTTATAAAACATTGTTTATGGTATCATTTCACCTGTATAAATATTGATACAAAGTATCTAACACAGAGCCTAAATCAAAAGATACTTGTTAAACATATGTAAATCCGTAGAACAAAGACAGTAAGGATGTTTCATGTTACCAATGGTTATGTAGGAGTCGAGGGATTACCAGTGATCTTTGATTTCTTCTTTATATTTCTCTGAATTCTCCAAATTTTATGTCATACACAAATATTACTTCTGTAATTCAAAAACATACACATTCTGACCATCTTGTAAGTAAACAATTCTAAGAAGCTCAGCAGAGGGGAAGCATTTATAGGAGGCAAGAATGAAAATTCTACAAAGCAGGTAAGTGAGGGCTTTAAAGATTGAGAGCAGGAAGCAGAACCTGGACAAATTCCCTCAGCAAGACAAAGGGGAGATGCTGCTGTTATTATGCGCAGCGGGCGTGAACCAGGAAGTATGTGTTAAAGATTCCCAGCCGCCTGGACATTCAGTGATGTCAAAAACACCAATGGCTGTTACAACTGCTTAAAGCATATAGAAGTTCTCCATCATGTTGTTCAATGCCCCCATGTGAGATTCCGTGTGATCAATTCATTTTAGAGTTTGGTACCAAAAGGAGCTTCCTCTTCTCTGAAGAAGCAGTATAAATGAGCCATGTACCATAGCTGTGCAACAAGGTGGGCTCTGGGTCAGAGGGCCTGGTTCTGAGCATCCCTCTGCCACTTCTTACCTTAGTGGTCTTAGGCAAGCTACTTACCCTGTTTAGCCCAGGTGTCCTCATGTGGAAAACGAATGTTACGGTAATAACTACTTCATGGGCTTTAATGAGGACTAAATGAGATACTACATGTGTAACAGAAATCACTCGTTAATATTAGCTAGTGTTCTTATTGTTATCAGATAATGAAGCTTATATGACACACAACCTTTCCCTATTTGCCTTGGCTTCTGGGAAGTCCTGAATAAAATTTAATCTTCAATTATACTAACAAAATTATTCCTCATGAATAGACTAAATGCTTACTTTGCTTTTACAAGATTTTACTTTTTTATTTCTATGTTTAGACAGTTTCATACTTTTAACATTTTTCACAAAGTGACTCAATAACTGTCTTCTGAAGGAAGTAACTCCATTTAAAAAAATCTCTCTATCCCACTTCTCTTTCTAGCTACCACCCTATTTCTTCTCCTTCATACTCGAACTTCTCCTAAGGGTTTTCTATGCTCACTGCCTACTCTCCTTTCTCCTCAAATCTCTGTAATCTGATTTTGCTCTGTTGTGACCCAATCACGCCACTAAAGTGCCTCTGTCTAAGGTCACCAATGGCCTCTGACTAACTAAATCCTCTGGATATTTTCAGTGCTTCTCTTGCCTGACCACTCAGCAGTACTTATCACTCGTTCCTTTTTGAAACATTCTCTTTCCTTTGCTTCCACGATGCCCCTCATTTAGTTTTCCTCCAAAAGTCTCTGTCCCTTCCTTCTCTGTCTTCTTTACTGGCTCGCTCTCCCCTAGTTGGCCACTAAATATCGATATCTTCAAGTGCCAGACCTAGTCCCTCGTCTCTTTGCATGCTATACATCATGCATTTATTGATCTCCCTGGTGATTTCATCTTGCCTGTATTATAATCCACCTGATGATTCTCAAATTGTCTCCAGCTCAAGGCCTGACTATCTAGCTCCTACCAGATTTCTCCACTTTGACGTCTCAAAGGAAATTTAAGTTCAGTTTCCTCAAAACCAAAATCATAATTTTCCTTCTAATTTTTTGAATGGCTTCATAAGCCAACAACAACAACAAAAAAGCAAAGGATTCGCTCTCTCTAACCCCACATGCAGTTTATTAATCAGTCTCACATAATTTACTTCTCTCTCCTACTCTGCACCAATTTAGTTCAAGCTACTATCACCTCATACCTGGACTAGTGTAATAGCCTCTTAATGCGGTCTCCCCAGATCCATTTTGCCTGTCTCAAGATCATTCTCCATGTATCTGTAGAGTATTCAGCTTAAATTATAACCAACTGTCTCTCTGCTGTTTTAAACCCATTGCTCTGAGACTACAGTTCAAAGGCTTAATCTGACCTAGGAGACCTTCAATGGTCTTGTCCATACTTACGGCCTCCCTCTCATTTCACATTGCTCTCCCTCTCTTCCTCTTTTCAAGTTCTCTGGTCTCCTCCCAGTTGCTTGACCTTAACACCAGATTCTCTCTCACCTTGTGGCTTTTGAATATGCTAGTCCTTCTGCCTAGAATTCTGCTTCATCTCCCTCCCCTCTTTTATATTTAATTCTTACCCATCCTGATTTCATATCAAATGTTACTTCCTCATGGAAACCTTCCCTGTCTCAAGAAGTTTGGGTCAGATCTTCCACTACATGCTCTTCTAGAACCAAGTATATTCCCTTCATAACCCATTCTGTGTTTGCAATTATATAATTAGGATATTATTGGTATAGTTTCTTGCCCACTACAATATTATAAACCTTATGAAGGCAAAGACTGTTTCTATTTTGCTCACCCAGATAATTTCAGAACCTAGAAGAGTCCAGGGTTTCCAATACGTCGTAACTGAAGGAAGGCACAGCATATTTTATTCATCCACTTCTTTCCATTCCTACTGCCTCTCCAAAGTCAGACCCGCATTATCACTTTCCTAGGCTAGTCAATAACCCCTTAACTGGAATGCCCACCTTCCAGTCTCTTTCCCCTTTAGCACACCTTACAACTCACTGCTAGATTAATCTCCCAGAAGCACAGCTCTGATCATTTCATTCCCAGCTCAAGAGCTTCGAGTGGTTTCCCATTGCCCACAGAATAAATCCAAATTCCTTTTGGCCTCCAGCCAACCTTTCCAATCTTATTTTCCCACTAATCTTCACACGCCCTATGCTCTGGTTAAACTGAGCTGCACTCGATCGGTGACACTCATTTTTGGCCACACACTGGATCCTTTTTTCACACTGTTTCCTCCACCTAGAATATTTTAATAATGCCTATACCATCTCCACATATTCAAATCTTTATGATTTTCCAAATTTAGCCAAAATTGAATTCCTCCAAGAAGCTCTCTTTGATTTGTTCCAACTAAAAGTAATCTCTCTTGCTTCTGAATCTCCATCCTTTCTTTCCTGTACCTCTCAAATAAAGGTTGTCATTTTCTACCATTTATTATAACTATTTATTATGTACAAGCTCCTCTAGACTGCAAACTCTTTGAAGGCAGGACTGGAACATCCAATCAGTGCCTTGTACATTGGAAGACCTACATGAATATTCATTGAATTTTTAACTTGTACAAATATGTGAATTATTTCACTAAGATGCTCCTTAAAGATTATTTCATAATTAGAAAGGGAGAAAATCCATCTACATCACCTCTCCTTTGAGGACAGAAGTTGGTTTTCTTTGACCCAGTAGGTAATTTTCTTTGTGCACTTGCTTAATTTCATCTAATCACTAAAGTGGCAAAAAATGATACAGGAGAAAATTACACTTGCAGCCATTTCCTCATCTTTTGATGGTAACTTCAGGAAGAGTCTGCTAGAGATCCTTTGAGAGAATATAATTATAGTCTATAGTTTTTATCTGTTTCTTGTTAATTCCATTTTGGTGCTCATGCCGGCAATTGAAATTCTCAGTTTTCCTCTTTGCCTGAGCTACTGCTTCCAGCTAGCTTGGACAGCTCATGCTGTGCGCCAAGCCACCTGTCTCAATGGGCTCCTGCCTCCTCTTTTGAAGTAAGGAGGCAAGCCAGGGAGAGAAAGTGCCTTTTCTTGACAAATTCAAAGCGTTTAAAGCAGAAAGAGAGAATTAACTCATCAACATAGCAATGTGGACTGTTGTCACAACTTTATCCTTGAAAATTCAGAATCAAATGAATTCTAGGGAAATGAATTTAGATTAAGAGATCTCATAATTATGGCTTTAAACTTGCTTTGTACCTTGTGTGGTTATACAATTATAAGGTATCATTAACACTAACCTGATGTGATCCAAAAGTCCAATATGATACAACATTTAATTGTCTGTGAAGGATGCATTACACATTGTCTGAGGACCTAGGATTTTTAGACTGGAAGTGACTCCATTTCTCCCTCTCAGGCCCGGTAGCCTAAAGTAAAGGACACCACAGTGGAAGTCAGGAAACCCGTGTTCTGGTTCCAAATGCCACTTACTGATCATGAGTCCCTGAGAAAAGTGCTAAACTTCTCTGAGCTGCAGATTTATTTTCCCTGAAATGAAAAGAGTATCTATTTTATCTGCCTCTCTGGATATTTTTGAGAATCAAATGAGAACAAGTTAAAAAATGTCTATAAAAGTATGTTGTAAACTGAAAGCACATGATTTTAGTAACACGTTTTCAGCCTAGACTAGGCTAGACTGAAATAATATATGATGTGAAATATATTAGGTTGTATAATTACTATGTAATTATAATACTATAAATTATAAATATTATATTTTAAATAATTAAATGTTATATACAATAGAAAATAAATAAATACATTATAAATGTTATCTTACATAATATAAATTATGTATGAAATGAAATTCAAATATTTCCAAAAATATTTAACATAAACCAAATTTTAACTTTGTCCTCCTATGAAAGAAGATGATAATAGCACATCTCTATACATAATTGAGTGTAGTCTGTCCTTCTTCAAATAATCTATTTGGCTATTTTTAGGTGAGTAAGGCCACTACCTTGAGCCTTTTCTCACAAGGCCTATTCCCTCAAAGTTGAAACCATTCCCCTTTTTCTGTTCACCTTTTCCAAATCTCCAAAATTTGATTTAAAATGCTGATCTTAGGGGCAGACAGACTGAACCAATGGATATCAGTTTATGGTTGACCTTATTACCCCACAGTTCTTCCTTCATGCTATGTCCCAACACCTATTCGCTCATATTAGCATCATTCATTCAATAGCACTTATTGAGCACATGTTATATGGGAGGCAGTGGAGAATATATTCAATGTAGAGAATACAAAGCTGTGTTTGATTCTATCTTGGCTTTCCAGGAGTTCACACTTCTGGTAGAGGAGATAAAACACACAGACAGGTGATACTGTCAGGGAATGGGTCAGTGTCAACAAGGAACAGAGAAATTTTTTATCTGTGGAAGCTTTATTCTAAGAAAGTAATTTTAATTCATGCCATCCCAAGAATCCTACTTAAAAGAATATTTTCACTTCTCTCAGGAGCAGTCACATATTTAGGTGCTAAAATCGTAGGCTATGAGCATTTGTTAACTTTCTTCACATGTTTAAGTGACATTCTTCTTTCCCAAGACCAGGGTGGCTCCTGCATCTAGTCAAGGCCCTCGCAGACTGCGTGGCTTACTCATTTTCAGGAATGAGACAATATTTTTTGCATCATAAAAATGTCCAACATCACTGACTCCAAATGAAAATATAGCCCAATGTGGCATTTTAAAGCGAAATAGGATGTTAGAAATCTTCCGATTCCAGCTCTTATTTTACAGATTTGGACAACTGAAGCCCAAGGAAATTCAGAGACTAGCCTGAGGTTTCACAAGAAATCAGTAACTAAGCTGTGACTCACCCTCCTCCCAGGCCAGTGTCTGTTCTACTACACTTCAAAAGGAAGAACTGGGGCCAGCCTGGTGGTATAGTGGTTATGTTCGTGTGCTCTCCTCTGGCAGCCCGCGGTTTGCGGGTTTAGATCCTGGTTGCGGACCTACACACCTACATCAAGCCATACTGTGGCGGCATCCCACATATAAAATAGAGCAAGACTGGAACAGATATTAGCTCAAGGCTAATCTTCCTCACCAAAAAATAAAAAGTAAGAACTTTTCAGAGAAAATTCCAAATATCTGTAAGTTTTTATTCCCCATTTCTTTTACAATTCAACTCTCTTTTCTATCAAAACTTACACTGTACTGTATCTTTTACACAAAGCTCCATAGATTGTTAGCTCATGAGGGCTAGTACCATGAATTGAATCCCAGTGCCTAACACAATGACTGGACATAGAAGGCACTTAATTGTTTAATCTATCAAATAACAGCTTCAAACAGATAATTGTCATTTTTCCAAATAATGCATGACATCTGAGAGAAATCATCCACTTTTTAATTCAATTTACTTGTATGATTATAATGAGCTTGAGGTATTAAGAAAATATTGACACCAAAAATAACAGTGACACCATTATGCTCACCGTATAGCTTATTTTTCCACTTTTAGGACTGGATTCTCCTTTTGTCTGGATCCCAAATAACCATCCAGTTCACTACACCTGTGTTGGGTACTACATTAAATAACTATAGATCCTCATTGAAAATAAAATATCCCAACACAAACCCTTAAAAAAATATTTTTGCTGAATAACTAAGTTGGTTGATTATGGATGTTATCCACGTGGATAATTTAGAAGATTACAAACTCAGGAGAAAATAAACATCATTTTATGTATTCTAAAACTTTTAAAATTAACATCTTGGATCAAATCAATGCATTCCTTTGTCATAAAATGAATTTAGGGTCTACTAATTCAACAGAGACACAATTTTCTTCTTTCCTTGATATTTTAATACTGCATTAAATTTGTCATAATCATTCAGACTTTGTTTTTTCATTTTTCAATTACATATGACCATTATTTTCTTGAAAAATTCACTTTCACTTGACTCCTAATGCTTCCCTCAAAATGTAGCGTAGACAAAAAGTTCTAAAGTAATGTTGGATTCTTCGTTTTTAGCAATATGTAAGAATGGGGAATTCATTCTTCCCCTAAAGAAGTTTCTTTGAAGTTACTAAGAGATATAGAATAGAGAAAACAGAAGGGAATTAAAACCTAACTTTGAGAGTGTCTGTAAATGAGCACAAAAATAAGATGAGAGATCTAGAAGACCTCAGACCTTTCGACTCCATAGCCATGTCAATCTTAACACGTGCGTTGGTGTATCCAAAGGTGAGTATAGAGGTTATTTAATTTCTGTAATAAAAGAATGCAGTGCTCTGAATACAGTCGGACTAATTGGTGAATTCTGGATCAATGAACTTGTTAAATGGACACTGGGTCATTCCATGGCTCTGCTAATTCCACATTTATCTCAATGTTAAATCAATTAACATTTCTGGGTGCCATTTTTCCGCTTGTGCAGTGAGGATAATAAAATGTGTCACTTTTCTACTTTGAAGTGTGAGTAGATGTTAATTATCTACAATATGTCCCAAGTACTGTAAGGGCAGCACTATGTAGAAATACATAGAACTGAAGGAATTTCTAAAGAGAAACAGAGTAAGAATGGAAAAAAATGAGAAAATCTGTATACTAGCTGAATTGCAAAGTTTAAAAGACGGTCAAGATATTTATCCAATAATTCTCTAATGCATTTGAATTGTAATTTCAATGCATTTGATACCAAAAAAGTCACAAATTCATTACTAAATGTTACATGGTAGACAGATGGTGCTCTCTTAACAGCATAGCAAAAGTTCATGAATGGAAGGCTAAGTGTTATTTGTGTTGGTAGGGATGCTAAAAAAATATGGACACTTCCTATTTCAGGCAAACATTTCAGGAACAGACCAGATTGCTCAGTTCTGATTTTTCAACTACAAAGAGGAAGAACAGCGGACGCTTTCGTTTTTCCTCTGGGGAAGGGCATTCATTGGTTAGAGGGCTCCCATCATTCCTTATTTGCACAGGATTCTGCTTTCTCTTCTGGCCTGAACTCTTAGATGTCACTGATTTCACAGCAACTTCCTATGATCACGATGTGAGTAATTAGCTGTATCTTGATTTATATACTGTAAACTGAACAGTGAACATGGCACATCATAAAGCATGTAGAATTATGTCATCCATTTCCTTGGGGCAAAAGTGGTAACAATGACGTGATAAAGATATTTTACACTAAGGACCTTACAAAGAAGATATTTAATTTGACTCCAACATTTGCATTATGGAAAATATTCATGATTCATCTAATATTTATATAGTAACTTTCTCTATGGAGTGTTTTCATGACATGATTCTTCTCAGAGGAGTTAAAAGCAAGTTTTATTAACAGGGAGGTTACATTGTATTTAAGAGCAAGGCTAGCACTGAAACGCAGGCTGCCCGTCTCTTGTGCAGTCTTCTATGCTACACTTCATTCATTCCTTCTTCAACTAGCTGACGAATCACTACTATGGGTCAAACACGATGCTTCCAACCGTGAAAATAGTGCAGAGTCTGAGGGCTGTGGTTTTGAAAATGAGCCTAACCCTTGCTAAATGCATGATCATGGGCAAGATCCACAGCCTCTCTGAAACTTTCTTTCACACAAGATGAGGACAACACCTACCACACAGGGTTGTTTTGAGGAATAAATGGGATGCTGTAAGTAGACGGAGAATCTAGTATATTATAGATGCGCAGGAAATGCGAAGGAGAAGGAAGAGAAGAAAGCAGAGAAGCAGGAAGACTAGCAGAAGAAAATAGAACCTAATGGGAAAATGAGGATGTGATGATTTGTTCCTGGCCTCAACTGCTCCACTATAACCACAGTCAGCTTCCTTCTCTTTCCTACCTCCTCAAATCCCAAACACAACCATAACAGAAGTCCGTGTCGGCATTCATAAAACCAACTGTTTACCCCGGCGACAGTCTATTCAACCCTTCTTAAAAATGTTTTCTGCCTTGGGCTTCTTCTCCGCCTCTTTCTGCTCCCTGATGCTGGCTCTTTTCTTAAGCCTCATTTCCTTACTTGCTCCTGGTTTTGTTTCCTCCCATTCCTCCTTATCTTCTTTGCTGTCTCCCCTTTGTTCTCCTGTCTTCTAACTATAGCTTTTCCTCAAAATTCTATTCTAGGAATTTATTCCTTCTTTCTTTATATTCTCTTGCCCCATAATCTCATTCACTCCCATAGCTTCGCAATTCGAACCTCCTCATCCTTAGGTCAACATTCCCTCTGTGCTCCAAACCTGCATTTTCAGCTCTCTGCTTGGCTCATCTAAAGGACCCTACACTGATCCATAGCTGCACTGGAAAGCTTTCATTTGCCCTCCAATTCACTCCCCACCCTTGTCCACCCTGCCGTGTGCCCTGGGAGGCCGGCCTAAATAGATGACACGAACAGCTCTCTTGACCTCTGCCTCCAGTTGTGCTTAGCCAATGGGGAGCTCTAGCAAGAAACCAGAAGGAGGGAAGAGAATAAGGTCAGGATATTTTCCCTGAGGGTGCTGTGGACTGGCTGCCTCTTTCTACTAAAGGCTTTCTGCTCTCCCCAATTCTCTCCTGGGTTCTGATAATGCTTCTGTCCACACCACTTAAAACCTAGAGATGATGATGGTCCCTGCTCTAAGTCCCAAAGAACTGCATCATCTATCCCTTGTGGTCCCCCACTACCACCACCACTATTCATATCCTTGAAAATAGTCCCTTTATCAAACTCTTCTCACATCACCCATATTGGATGTGCCATTTGTTTCCCATCTGGACCCTGTGTAACACTTCTTACATCTTTACTCTACTCTCCAATCCCTTCTCAATAATCCGGGCACTGGAGTATATAATAATTTCACAACTCATCATCTCTCCTCTTATCTCTCTCTACCAGACCAGAATTCTGCCAAACCACATTTCTTAAACCATAGCACCACACCTACTCTTCTTTTCCTCAAACTCTTTCAATGCCTCCCTAATGACAATTAAGTGAAGTCTGGGTATTTCACCTAATAGTTGGCCTTTCTGAAGTAAGGCCACCCTGTCTTTCTAACTTCATTTCTCATCACTTCTCCAAGTGTACCTTAGGCTCCAGATGCATCCAACTATTCACCCTTCCAAAACATAGACCACTTTCCACTGTTGCAGCTTTGCACATGCTCTTCTTTCTCCAATCCCTTTACCCCTAAACAAAATCCTATCCCTTCACGGCCATCTTAAATGCCAAATGAGTCTCAATTACATGAACTAGTGTCTGCTCTTCAAACCCCATATATATTATCTGTACTTTTCTTATTTACTTGTTTTTAATGGTGATTATTTGTGTTCTTATCTTAGCTCTACTATTGAATTATGGCTTCTTGAAGACAAGGTCCATATCTGGTCCCATTTTTATATATCTTATATAAGATTTAAGATGTAACATAGTCCTCTGTTAAATTGTTGTTGAATTAAAGTGGAAAGTTAAATTTTTCATGACATTATCATATGTTACGTATATATTCCTAAGCCCTGTACTACCAGGCAAAAATAGTGGAAAATATGCTAATATACATTATATAAACATGTCAGCTTATATTTTTGACCCTGGCTCTTGACATAACATATATCTCTTTGGCAATTGCATAATTGTTTCCTTCTTTATTTTTCTATTTGTAGCTTTGCATCTATGTATAGTAAAAAACAAATGGAGGCAATTCCTCATCCGTTCTATTATTGCACATCACATGCAGCAAGGAATCATATGGGACTCTGTTGTACTGGATTCTGTCCCACTTGTCATGTAGGAAGCTAGGAGAGAGTGCTATCACAAGTACTAAGCTAAATGTCAAAAATTTAAAATGTCGACTTTTATGACTCGAGATGAAAGGGTAGTATCTGCTGGCCTACTTGCTACCTCACATGTAATAGGTCATCGCTGCTCAGAATCAGGGCAGAGCGAGAATAGAATTTCCAACTTCCCAACACGAAAGGAGAAAGCTGCTCTCAGCTCAACTCCAGTGTAGCTCTTCCATTTTCACGTTAGTCGTCTTGTCCAAAGTCAGGATGTTGGTGGCTGGTTTGGCTAACGAAACAGAGCATTAGAGGATCTTACGGATAAGATGGTTGACTTGTCTGTTTATTGGCTCATTCACCAATTCATTCAATTACTCATTGAATGAGAATTTGTGGAGTGCCTACAATGTGCCAGCCAAGGGGAATCAGCAAATAATAAAGAAATAAAATAATAAAAATCATAAAGAAATGCTTCAGGGAACTCACAATCTAGTTGGGAAGGAATAGATTTAACTCTTACCATTTAAAAAAGAAGTCTAGGGGCCGGCCCAGTGGCGCAAGCTGTTAAGTGCGCTTGCTCTGCTGCAGCAGCCCAGGGTTCGCCAGTTCGGATCCCGGGTGCACACCGACGCACTGCTTGTCAGGCCATGCTGTGGCGGCGTCCCATATAAAGTGGAGGAAGATGGGCACGGATGTTAGCCCAGGGCCTGTCTTCCTCAGCCAAAAAAAAAAGAGGAGGATTGGCAGATGTTAGCACAGGGTTGATCTCCTCACAAAACAAACAAACAAACAAAATAAATAAATAAGAAGTCTAGAAGATTTTTTTCTCACTTCTACTTACTTTTTGTTATAATAACCAACATATGAAGGTACAAAAATGACATAAACATTCTCAGCAGTTAATTTTTTCAAATGTTATCTTACACAGACTTCCATTATGTAAAATAAGTGATATATATTTATATATTATATAAATATAGACAACATATTTATAATATATATCATTTAATATATTTGATATGATATATATCATCATACAAAATGATAAAATGATGAATGAGTTCCTTGGGAAATTAAAGTTTTAACTGTTAGGTGGAGAATACTTTGCTATTTCACCAACCTGAAGCATCTCCACGGAGTCATTGTGTTCCCAAAAGCAGGATTTGAAAACCTGTTCTACTATTCCATGTGCCTCTTTGCTCACTTCAGGAATATCCTCTTGCGAGTAGGGGTACTACTACTTCCTCATGACTAGAGAAAGTCTTCATTAAGACGTTTTTGGTTTGTTTTTTTAACCAAGACACACAAGCTGGTGAGGATCTTGAAAAAGGACCCCACGGCAGATTTCCACCGAGTCTATGTGAACGAGGAGTCCAATCATCCCGAAGGATGGGAATTCAAGAAGCAATAGTTAATTGTTCAATCTGGTCCTTAGAGAACGTTCACAATACAATGGTCTAAGTGTCATATCAAATTTAAAATTGCATGATTCTTGTCCTCTAGGAAACTGAAGACCTATTTTGGTCTTTGTTTAAAAACAGAATCCTCAAGTGGACAGCTTTCATTTACTTTTTCTGTTTTATACAGAAGCAAAACAAAGCTTCCCCTTGCAGGGTGGACGCCCTGAACGACCTAATTGAATGTCAGGAGCAGTGACTCCCCAGAGAGGATTCTATTTCAGTTGAATGACCTTTAGTAACTTTCTGGCTGCCTGAGGGCCAGACCAAAAGCCGCAAAAGATCCTGTTTGTGCCTAGTTTCTGAAAATAGCTTACCCGAACCCTCAGGTTTGATCTAACAGAGAGAGTAATCATTCCTGTCTATGAACTTACATTGTCACCAAAAGCAGAGTTTAGTTTCACCTGAAGAGTTCAAAAAGTCTGAAAGGAGAAAAAGAAAGAAAAGATGTGCTGATAGATAACAGTAACACATATAATGAGAGAATGGAGGAAACATTTTTTAAAAAAACTAATTATTCCAAGTAAATAAAAATGAGTAGAGAATCAATGCCATTTTTAACTACTATATGCAAGGAGAACAAAGAGAGAAAATAATATCTACTAAATATGAGAATAAATAAATCAAAAGAAAATAAAGCAATGAAATAACACTTAGCACACTGCCTAAAAAATGTCAACCAGCACAGAGGGGGCAGAAGCTTGGTTGGCATTTTATATCTAGCCTGTGAGCTTTCCTAAATTCCCTTTCCTATCTGTTTTCATCAAACCCTCGTAGTCAAGGACCAAGGCTACAACGTGCTGTGAAAACAAGAGAGGAGAAAAGATTCCATGACCAGAGGCTAATAATAATAACCGCATGGAAGGATAAGGGTTTGGACTAAGCAAACTATTCCGCTACAGAACAACCTTCCAAAGGTGTAAGCTAATCTTTTTCATCATTTTAGTGAATCAAAGGAAAAGTTGAAGCATAAGTGTTGGCTACTGATCTTTCATCACAAAGATCTGATCTGTCTCTGCAATTGCTTCAAGAACAGCTTAATCCAAAGAGAAATAGAATTAGGTATATCACTAATGACAAAAATCAAAATGTCTTATTTGTTAAGCAAGTATGATCACAAAAGAAGTTTGAAGGCCTCCTCTGAACACTAAAATCTAAGTAGAGGTCTGCTTCTAGTGTTTTTTCCTTAGTTTTTACAGTGGTCTCTAGCTATGTTATGGAAATCATATGTCAGAAAAGTCGGCTGGCCTTGGCTAAAGCCGCTGCCTTTGGCATCTGACATCACTTCACAAGTGTGAATACAAGTGCATAAGTTGAATTAGATCCCCCCACAAAACTCATATGTGGTGGTCCTAACCTTAGAATGTGACTGTATTTGGAAATAGGGCTACTGCAGATATAACAAGTTAAGATGAGATCATACCGGAGTAGGGTGGGCCCCTAATCTAGTACAACTGACATTCTTATAAAAAGAGGAATTTTAGACACAGACATGCACGCAGAGAGAACACCACAGGAATATTAAAGTTATACTCCCATAAGCCATGGAACTACCAGAAACTAGGAGTAAGGCCTGGTATTGATCCTTCCCTGAAGCCTTCAGAGGGGAGCACGGCCCTGTCAACACCTTGATTTTGGACTTCTAGCCTCCAGAACTGAGAGACAATAAATTTCTGTGTTAAAGCCACTCACTTTGTGGTACTAGACACTAATACAATGGGGTTGTAAATACTCAATTAGATTAATAAATTACTATAACTTGTTTATTGCCAGTGTTACTCCCACAGTAGGAAAGTCATGAGAACTGGTCAAGTTCATTGTAAGGATAATTAGTCTCTATTTTACATCAAAACCCATGGGTGGAGAATTGTTCAATGATCAAACCACTCAAGGAAACTGAATTGTTGGATTAGAATATTACTGGCAGATTTAGGTTTGTAAGAGACTTGAAATACCCTAAAATCATAGAAAAAGGAACCAAGTTGCTTTAATCCTTAACTACTATATAGATACATGCATTTTTTTTCCTAAAGAGGGATCCACCATTGGATCATCAACTTTGAGAGTTGAAGAAGTAAATGAGAAAGCCCAACTGGCTTCTATAGTGCCTTTCCAGATTCCTGGGTAACAATTGTGATTAAAAGATTCTACTGGTGAACCACTAAAATTATGCTTCATGAATAAAATAGTAGAAGCAAAATAAATGGATGCACATTCTCAAAGTGGCAGATAGTGGGCATACAGAATAAATCATGTCTAGTTATATGGTTAATTGAAATTATAAACCTGGAGAACCATGTGGGAGCATCACTATTGTTCAGATACTATAAAATATAGCAGATGATATCCATTAAAAGATATTTACCGAAAATCTCATTAATTAATAAAAAGAACTTTACATGCTGCTATATTAATAGTTCTTTAGTAAGTATTGTCTCTTTAAATATGAAGGTTGGTGGCATTATAAAAGGGAGAAAAAGAAACCCTCGTGAATTACGTGTATCAAATGTTTGCCCTAAGGACAATACTTATAAAATAAAGACGAGAAGTAGGATATGATGTATATTTTATGCTAACACTTGATTTTTAATTTTATAGATTGTCTATTGACTTCTTTTTTCAGTTATATTTATTGATGCTCAATTTATATAAATAAAAAAAATCACACTTTTTAATGTTCAGTCCTATGAGCAGTTCTATGAGTTCTCAAAACTGCATAGAATTGTGTAACCCTCACCAACACCAACTAACAAAACAGGTCCACCACTCCATAAAATCCCCTGTGCCTCTTTGAAGTCAAATTCTCCCTGCTATTGATTAAATGTTTGCGTCCTTCCAAAATTCATAAACCTAATGCCCAATGTGATGGTGATAGGAAGTGCGGCCTTTGGGAGGTACTTAGGTCATTAGGGTGGAGCCTTAATGAATAGAATTAGTGTCCTAATAAAAGAGACTTCACAGAGCTCCCTAGCCCCTTCTACCACTTGAGGACACAACAAAAAGATTGCCATCTATGACCAGGAAGTGGGCTCTCATCAGATATCAAATCTGCCAGCACCTTGATCTTGGACTTCCCAGCCTCCCAGAACTGTGAGAAATAAATTTCTGTTGTTTATAAGCCACCCAGTCTATGGCATTTTTGTTATAGCAGCCCAAACGGACGAAGACATTCCCTCTACTCCCATTACCTGATGATCAGTGCTCTGTTTGCTGTCACATTGTTTTGCCTTTTACAGAATGTCATACAAATGGAATCATTCAGTATACAGCCATCTGGGAGGTTTCTTTCACTCAGTACAGTTAATGTCTTTGAGATTCACCCATATCATTGCATGTGTCAATAGTCCATTTCATTTCATGGCTGAGTAGTATTGCATTTTATGGATGTACCACAGTTGGTATATTGGGTTGTTATCAGTTTGGAGCTATTATAAATAAAGCTGCTATAAACATTAGTGTACAGTTTTTTCATTTCTCTTAAATAAATTACCTAATAATGGTAATGCTGGGCCTTATGGTAAGTATATGTTTAACTTCATAAAAAAATGCTGAACTCTTTTCTGCAGCAGCTGTACTGTTTTCCATTCCCACCAGCAATATATGAGCATTCCAGTTGCTCCACATCCTTGCTTGTGCTTGGTACTAGCAGTTGTGTTTGTGCATTTTAGCCATTCTAGCAGGTGTGTAGTGGTATCTCACTGTGGATTTAATTTGCATTTTCTTAATGACAAATGGTACTTAGAATTGTTGTGTGTGCTTATTTGCCATCCAAATCTCTTCTTGGTGAAGTGTATACTCAAATCTTTTACTTATTTTTTTAAATTGGTTTGTTCAATTTTTTATGATTGTATTTGGAGAGTTCTTTTTATATTCTGGATACTAGTCATTTATGAGAGATGTTGGGATTTGAAAATATTTTTGCCCAGTTGGTGAGTTGCCTTTGATTTTCCTACACTATGCCTTATGAAAAGCAGGAGTTTTCAATTTTGATGATGTCAAATTTATCAAATTTTTCTTTTATGGATCATGCTTCTGGTGTAATATCTAAGAAAACTTTGCCTAACTTGAGGTCACAAATATTTTCCCCTGTGTTTTCTTGTAGAAGTTTTATAGTTTTAGATTTTACATTGAGGCTTATGATCCATTTTGAATGACTTTTTTAAATTGTTGCAAGGTATAGATCAAGATTCTTTTTTGTTTCATATAGATACCCAGTTGTTTCAGCACCATTTTTTGAAAAACAAGCCTCGATTTCCGGATTTAGCTCCAACATGTAAAGGGCTTGGAAGTCATCACTCCCATCCTCACAAAAAGAAAAAAAGCTAAACAAACTGCAAATCAATGACTTTTGTTGAACCCAGAAGAGAATTGAGGTTGCAGGGCAAACTGCCACTCCTGAAATCTGGAGAGACAAGTGAATAGAGAATCACAGAATGGATCTTTTTACCTGGTGCAGAAGCCACAGGACCACACACTGGTAGGAACGCTTAAACAGTAATTTTGACTAATTACCAGAAGTTGAGTGTGGACTAGCATAAAAATGAAAACATCGTCAGGGCCACAGTCTAGGGACAGACCCCCCAATATGGTGCGTATTACCTCCAGGAGACCCACTTGGTTCTCACAGTGAAGAGTCAAGAAGGAGCAGGGCACTAGAGTTAGAGGGCTTTGCTGGACCTAGTTAGTACCTTTTCGTCTTTACGTCTTCTGGGATACTTTTTCCATTTCTCAAACTTGGGGTTTTATTGTTTACTTTTGCATTCACAGCTGTTTCTTATAATTAAAGCTACCAAATAATTGGAATGTTAACTATACTTATTTGGTCGACAGCTACAGGCCAAATATCTATCACCAGTTATGAATGAAATATTTATGAGGTATACAAAGAGAAATGGAAGTGTAAACTACCATATCCATTAGAACTAATCAAACATCAAGCCATTTTTTTTTCTTTTTTTAATTTTTATTTATTTATTTTTCCCCCAAAGCCCCAGTAGATAGTTGTATGTCATAGCTGCACATCCTTCTAGTTGCTGTATGTGGGACGCGGCCTCAGCGTGGCCGGAGAAGCAGTGCGTCGGTGCGCGCCCGGGATCCGAACCCGGGCCGCCAGTAGCGGAGCATGCGCACCCAACCACTAAGCCACGGGGCCGGCCCCAAGCCATCTTTTAAAAGAACTTATTAAAAGTTAAGTTGAAAATAGCAACCTAACAATAATGATAGTTTACTAAACGGGTGTTTGAACTTGATTGTTTGTTTTTGAAATGTACAGAGAAATGTAGAGAAAAAGTAAAATTCAAAGTAGATCACTTAAGGTTAAGACTGGATTGAGTAAATGCAGGAGCGTATAAATAACAAATAAAAAGTTGAATCACTTTCACTGATAAAAGCAACTTTCAATAACGTACCTTGAAAACATGTAAGGAGCTGGAAAAAAGAATGGTACCACAATGCTACAAAACCAAGAAGAATAACATATAAAAATGCACAAGGAGTAGCTTGATTGATGGAAGAAATGCCTGCATCTTTCCAAATGGAAAAAGGAGTGAGGCAGGAAAATAACTTAAGTGCTTCCTGATTGTAGAATTCATGAATAAGATCAAGAAACACTGCCAAGAAGAATGGATGGGGCAAAAATGAGCAATGGGAATTGGAGAAAAATAAGCATTCAGGTACTGACAAGCCCAGATTACACATACAGAAATGAGGGGAAAAAAAATTGAAGCAGAAATAAAAGATTTGAAAAAGGTCTCAAAGATAAGACATATACCAAAAATAAAAACTAACAAAGACAATATATTTCAAATATTGAAGCAAAGAAAGACATGCCAATTACATGCCAAGAAAATGAAATAGAGAGGTTTAAACCATAAAATTCTCACTTAAAATGACAGGGAAGACCCAAGCTAAACAGAATCCCTAAGGGTCATGACAGTATATAATCAAAATGGATTGACCCACAATAAGTTACCGCAGCATCTAGTTTCCAACATTGGTGTTTAAATCAGTTGTGCCAATTTCTTTTATGGATTTGAAAGATGGAAAACACTAAAGAAAGGCCAATTATCTGGAGCAAAATTATTTTAAAAGTGACTACAATAATAAACAATGTAAAAAAAACTAGGAGAAAATTAATATTTATCTAGGGCTTATTATACACCTAAGTTACGTCATTTGATCTTCATGGCAAAACTTTAAAGTCAGTATTATTGTTCATATTTGACAGATAAAGAAACTAAACTTGAGGAGTTTAAGAAATCAACCCTAAGCATACAGCTTCAAGCCTGGAAAAGAGATTCGAAGACAGGTCTCTGAAGGTAAAGCTCATGTTCTTTCCACTTTCTATGTTGTTTCCCTACTACAACTAAATATAATCGTGCATATAGAAAAAAATGACAGTGTAAATTCTAGGAATCTACAGTAGAAATCAGGGCATTCACTGTCAAATTCATTCAACTTTGTTGTATGTTTGAAATTTTTCAAAATAAAATGTTGCAGTGTGGGGGTAGGGGGACATCTAAACTGTCAGATACCTGACAGTTTAAAAAACCTAATTAGAAAGGAAACTCTAGATACTAGGATTCAGGTGTTACCTACATGGGCTATCAAAAGGCTCAAAGGCCCATTTTCTTAGACAGCACCTTCACCGGGGTGCCAAAAGATATCAACGCTTCTTTTGGTTAAGACATCTGTAGCTCTATAAACCTTGTGTTGAAAAAGAAATGTGCAGCCCAGATTGAGATCATAGCTTAAAGCATTTAAATCCATGAGCATATTATGCTAATGATATCATTGTAATACTTGAAAAATCATAGAAGAGGGCCCTGGAATAATGGGACAAGGAACAGACACACTTTGATACAGAAAATAGTAATAATAAGAGTAGCTTCACACCTATACTGTGCTTACTATGTTATAGGCACTGTTCTAAACACAAAACAAGCAATAACATTTAAACTTCCTAACAACCCAATGAAGTAGGTATTATTATTATTACATGATACAAGTGACACCAGCAGTTTGACTCTAGAGGACGCGCCCTTAGCCATTGTACTGCACTGCCTCTCTGAGGTTGCTTGCTAATTCTCTGGAGTACATGGGACCTCCGGATACCTGGGAAATGATAGGAAACCTTGAAAGTGATGGTGGTCAGGGTGAGGGGGTGGGGAGAGGGGTTAATGACAAGGTGGGATTGAAAATAAACAGAACCTATGTGACTTTGCTTGGGTTCTACCTTTCATTTCTCACGATAGGAGAAGAAAGGAAAACAAGATAGATACAAGATGCTTTAGATAAAACAAGTAGGGGGAAACATGATATAATGACAACAAGAAAAGAAGGAAAAAAAGAAATGAAGTGAAAAAAAGAGACGCTTATGCATTGGAAGAAATGAAAGTTGAAGAAGAAAAAAATGATAAATAGTGAAGAATTCATAAAAATTCATTTTTAAAAAAGGAGAAATTTCCAAGCGAAAAGTGATAACATTTCAAATAGAAAAGTATCCAAGGATAGAGCATGGAAGGAGTCCATTAGGGCAAATGCAAGGTATATGCAAATCATTATGTATTTCTATGCAGATGTGTCTCCTTTTAAATGTTTCCAGTTGCATGATTTCATTTTATTATGGCACTTATTATGTTTTGTTACTCAGCATCCAAATATTTTCTTCTGGAGGAGTCTTCCATTGTATGTTGTGAGGGAAGTCTAGCCCTCTGATTCCCAGGAACTCCTTCCCCTTGCCCTCAAACAGTCAAATGGAAGATAGGTAACCTAAGATAAGCCAACTGGATGTTTCCATCAGGGACTGGAAGTCTTGCAGGTATGATGCCAATACTCAGTTATTGGAGTCTGGGGTGGAGGTCCAGACCACAGCCACATCACTCCAGTCAACAAGCGAAGGCTGGGCAGCCTCCAGCAGTAGTCAAACAGGCCGCTCTGAGGCATGACCAAGGCTGCACTTCCTGCTGCAAGTGGTTTTACTTGTTGCCATTTCTAAACCTAATCCTTCAGTATCTCCAACAGTTCTATGAGCTATATTCCAATAAATTCCTTTTCAGCTTAAATTAGTCAGATTTAGCTTTGTTGCTTGCAACCGGAAAACCTGACAGACAAAAACGGGTCCTCAGGAGGGGACTGCAGCATTGAGGGCAAGACGTGGAAGACCACACTACAAGAAAGAAATTGTGAGAAAGTCAAGACCTGTTGGTGGTACTTCTTCCAATGGCATTAAACAGATTGAAGAGAGAGTGACAAGCATATATCCCTAAATGTTTGGCTTATGGTACAAACTGATGCCTAGAGACTTCCTTTGAAGATACTAAAGAATTTCTTAAGTCCTAAAACTTCAGGGCTGAGGTGGCCAAAAACCACACTTATGGTTTGAGAGAGCAATTTGTTGAATTATGTCCATTGAAGTTCATAGCCTCACCAGGTTCCTTTTATGTACAAGTTATGGTATTGATGAAGAAAAAGTAAAACCCTATAAACCGGAATAGGGATAAACAAAAGGCTTCAGGGGACACAAACACCCTGAACCCCAACCTCTTATTTCCACCTCTGTGAACCTCCCTTGACAGCTACCGTACCTCATTGTCTATGACACTGTTCTGTACTTACCTGAGGAGTTACCTTATAAGAGGTAGTCAGGGTTCAAACCCCATTCTCCCTTGCCCTTCTTCCTCAGTCCCAGTGTGCCTGGAAGGTCAAATGCATCACCACATGATTCAGTGTGCTGCCTTGAGCAGCTGGGAAGGATTATAATTATTTCCTCAGTTGATTATTAGAAACTTGGAATCAGTGATGGACAACACTAAAATGACACTCCAAAAAGTCTTTTTTAGTTTCCATTAGGAAATCTTGTTGGCTCTACATTCAAAAGTGTACAGGATACACTTCTGACCATCTTCACTGTTACCATCCTGGTCTGAGCCACCATCATCTCCCGCCAGGATTACTGCAAAAGCCTCCTAATGGGTTTCTGGGCTTCTACCCTTGTCTGCCCCACCTGCATGCCCATAGATTATTCCTGATTCAGCAGCCAGATCTATCTTTTAAAAACCTAAATCATGCAATGTCACTTTCTTCAAAACCTTGCAGAGGCTCTCCGTTTCACACAGACTAAATTCAGAACCCTTATAATGGCCCACAAACCTCTACACGATACAGCTCCCACTTGGCCCTCTGACCCTTTCTCCTACCACCTGCCTCCTCACTCACTCTGCTCCAGCCACGCTGGCTTCCTGTCAGTCTCTGAACTTGCCAAACACACTATCTTAGGCTCCTTCTGCCTGGAACGCTCTGCCCCTGGATATCTATATTGTTGGTGTCCTCACCTCTTTCCAGTCTTTGCTCACTGTCTCAATGAACCACACCCTGACCATCTTGTTTAATTCTGCATCCTCACCCCTTCTTCCCAGCCAGCTCTCTCAATCCCACTTGGCTTCCTCTACTTTTTATCTCGGGTTGCACTCATCCTCTTCTGACATGCTACATAGTAATTTACTTAATAAGCTTACCATTGATCATCTATCTTCTTGTGGTAGAACATAAGCCCCATGGAACTGGCTTCTTGTGCCAATCCTGGGCCCATCTCTTTGCCATCAGGTTCCTTCTGAACCTTTCCTCTGCTCAGCTCTGTATCTAAGAGGTGCTGACTCCTATACACTGCATTCCCAGGCTCCCAGGTCAGCCACCTTGGACCAAAGGGAACCAAGAAACATGACTGGAATTGGCTGGTAAGGTTGACATTCTACCTTTTACCCCCACTATACCATGGCCCTCCAGAATCCTGATGTTTCTAGCAAGATCTTCAATGCTATCAGTCTACAAAGATTCCATTTATTGCAATAAAAATGTAGTTTACTAAACAGTAACCTGAAGGCTTTAAAGAGTTAATGCCACTTTAAAATAGGCTGAACATAATTAGGTCATGTCTTTAGGGTGGGGAAAGAAATGGGGTTTTGTTCAATTTGTGCTTAGATATTTGTTTTGCTTTGTGTAGTTTTCCTCAAAATTCTAAAACTATTATATTCATTTGAAAAGGCATACAAATTGAAAATTATTATAGAACACTTCTAAAGCTAATTTATCTTTTCTTGATTATTTTCCATAAATATTCCCTGATGTTTCCTTCTGTCTTTTATGTTTTTTGGAGTAGTTTTGAAGTGTTTCAGAAACAGTCATGGTGAGCTAGCTGCATGCTAGCGTTCCAAAGTCTGTTTCCATATTTCCATCTGACAGTAGGCTATTTGTTCTTGGATATGTCCTGAGGCAATCTTGACACAGAAATGCAAAGTAATCACAGTTATCTGGAATCTTTGATTAAAACTTACAGTGATAGCTTTGGCAGCAGAAATATTCTCATACACCAAGGTGTCATGAGGCTCGATTTTGACTGTGATTAGATAATGAATCCACATAACCCTGCAAAAGCACAGTTAAATTTATTGTAAGGGCTACCATTTATTCAGCTCAGCTATGTGCTGGGCATTTTATAAACATGATCCCTTTGAATTCTCACAACCCCACTAAGGCTATATTATTATTCCCATTTTACAGATGAAAAACTGAAACTCAGGGGCCAGCCCAGCGGTGTAGCAGTTAAGTCCGCGTGCTCCCCTTCGGCGGCCTGGGGTTCACAGGTTGGGATCCCAGGCGCAGAGCAATACACTGCTCATCAAGCCATGCTGTGGTGGTGTCCCATATAAAGTAGAGGAAGATGGGCACGGATGTTAGCCCAGGGCCAATCTTCCTCAGCAAAAAGAGGAGGATTGGCAATGGATGTTAGCTCAGGGCTAATCTTCCTCACAAAAAAAACCCCACAAAAACTGAAACTCAGTCACACAGCTATAAGTTGACGGTGGTGGGATTTCCACACAGGTTTCCCTGATCCCAAATCCTCAGATTTCCACTAAATCTGACACCTTGGACTTTATGAAAGGTAGGATGAAAAGAAATAGGAATTCACAAATACCCACAGAATTTTCATGATCCCCACGTAATGTCAATTCATTTCAGGAGGGAAATGTTAGGAGAACAAAGTGTACTCAAGCCAGCAGATCCAGTTGGAAATGGAACCAACTGGGAATACAACTGTCTGTTGTCTTTTGTGTTGGTGGTGCCTACATGTAATCTATAACAATACATATTTTAAAATATATATTTTAAAATTAGTAAAGAAAAGACTGAGCAGATATTTGGGTGATGCGTCACTGAAGAAGTTGGAAGAATACACAGCAAAAATTTTCTCTACTGTTATTAAATCATAATACTAGATTTATTTTTCATGGTTTAATATGTGCCTGTCACTGGGAGAAGTATGCAAATGTCCTTTAACTCTTATTATCAACTGTTATAGAGGAAGAAATTGAGACAGAGAAGTTTAGAATCTGTCCAAGATAGCAAGTGGCAGAGTTGGCAATTAAAGATCATATTTTTAACTAAAATTTTCTTAAGCACTATAAAGCTTTGATGATAGCCCTGCTGAATGGTAATGTAGCTTCACTCCATGTCCCCTACCTTCTTGCAAGGTCACAACATCTTAGGAAAACAATTATAATTGTTTAAAACGCCGTAGCACAGAACATTAAACATAGTAATACTTGAAATCAGCTGTATAAAGTTGTGAAATATATATTATGGATCTATTTGTTCTGTAATAGTTAAAAAAATAAAAAAAGAATCATCAACTTTTCAACATAACATTTTGGAGGGAGATCTTATCACCACAGTAATATCCCCAATGAACCACCCCTCCTGGGATCCCCATCTTTGTGTATTGCCTTCCCACACTGACTCTCAGTATGGCCATATGCCTCACTTTGACCAGTAGGATATAGAAAATATGACATGAGAGGAGGCTTAATAAGTGCTAGAACACTGGGGCATGTTCTTTTGGAATATTACCACCACCATGGAAAAAACTCATACTATCCTGTTGGAGAAACTACACAGAGGAGAAGCAAGCAACCTTGGCCAAGAGCCCCAGACAACCCCCAGACATATTAGTGATGCTATTGTGAACCATCCAGCTGCAATTGAAGCCCCAGATGACCACAGACACAGGAGTGACTCCAGGAAGATCAGCAGAAGAATCGCTAGCTGAACCTAGCCCAAATTAAAGAGTCATCAGCATATAAATAGTTGTCACTTTAATCCACTAAGTTTGGGATAGTCTGTTACCAATATAACAGATATACTGATACACTGCCATTTTTCTACACATGTACAAGCATGTGTGCACACCTGCACGCACACACATACACATGCTATCCTCCTGTCAGAATATTTTCACATATTACCTCTGTTCTTGACACTGGAAAAGAGAATGTTACAAAAATCTCTGGGCCATATTTCTCTATATTGCATGAATCATTGATATTGCTAACTGTCTTTTGGGTTATACTTTTACTGAGCTTATGAATACTTCACAAGTACAAATTTACCGCACTGTGGTATAAAACTACCATGCAAATGTGATGTATACTAAAACACAAGCTATTATTTCATTGAAACATTTATATATACAAGTATTTAGGCCCTACCTTCTTTTAGTGATTAAAAAATAGAAGACTCCAGCAAAGTTGGGAAGAGTTTAATGGTAAACTGAGTGATACTTTAAAATTCAGGAACATTGGCTTAAAGTCAATTTCATCAGATACAAAATATGGCCTTCTGTTTATGGGAACCTCAAAAATATTCTCTTCACCTGCATTACTTACTGATGACGGAAATAGCAACAAATACTGTGGTATAGGGCTTTGATCCCAGTCAAAATGCAAATCCTTGGGAAGGGTAACATCTTTAGCCCCATCATTCATTAGCAATTTAATATAATGATATTGGATTTTTCCTTGAGTATGGGTTTCCCAGAACCTTAGGAAGAATGTGAAGAATCTAAGAACCAAAGCATGTTTGACCAGCAAGAGAAAAAGGCATGGGAGACACACTCGATCCATTTCATTTTTACTCTCAAGATCTGGGATGGAATCAGCCTAGCTGGATACGCTTTCCGGGAGGTAGAGAGGGTCCAGCCAAATGAGTTCCCAACTCCAGAGAGAAAAGGACTTTATAGACACAGGATTTTAATGACATAGATGTCATTTGTCTTGGAGGTTGTCAACTCCCTCAACTTTCCATCCAACATTGAGGTTTTTGCACTTGCCTCTCCTAGAAATGTGCACAACAGAGAAAAGGAGCCACATAGGCTCTTGTGAAATAACAAAAAGAGTTCTAGAAATATAGTCAAAGCTCTGTTGCTTTGACTTAAGTTCTCCTAACCCATTCCTTCTAAAAAATGAAAATAATAAATCATTTTTTATATAATTGTTCTAAGGCAAGGGTTAGCATATCCTGGCCCATGGGCCATATTTAGCCCACCCTCTGTTTTTGTACAGCCTGTAAGCTATTTGTTGTCTAGCCTATAATGTATACAATATTACCAACAATGTGGCAATTTTCCCTCTGATTCTTACTAAAAATTTAACAAAATAATTCATGCCAAAATTTAATAATGATAAAGTTATTGCTAATAAATATTGCTTTTAATAAACTCTTGAGAGCATGAAATATGTGTTTCTATTAACTATGGGAAGGAAAAATAGTGTTTAGTACTTAGATGATGCTCATGGAAAACTTTTGTATGAATGAATCTATTTAAAAATTTTTATCCATTACTAACAACTTAATTAGCTATCTTATTGCTTATGTAAAGCCAGCAAAATCTGCCAAAATGCAGAGAATATTCGGTAAATTAGACTAATACAGACAAGAAAACCAATTTGCAAGATGGAATGATTCAGACTGGCTGCCTTTACTGCCCAAATTACATATAATAGCTCTGTTCCTGTCTACTTCGACTTGTTTGTGTGGACCTTGTCTTAAATGACAAAGTGGAGTATTTGAAGCTAAAGAAAGCAGAAGAGGGAATATTTCTAAGAGAAACAGAGGAATCCTGGGAGCAGATGGGCATATTAGAGAAAGAACAGCAGAGCCGCGGCAGTAGCTGCACCTGTCAAAATTTGGCTGGAAAGTATGTTCCCAGTTGATCTGATTTTAGAGTAACAGGATGGATCCATGAAATACTTATCCTGACACTTTAAAATTGTGGATTTTACGGTTTACTGCTTCTCCTGCTGGGCTGCCTGTTCCATTCAGCTATGCTGAATCCACAGATCTGGAAATGGCATCTCTTGTCAGAGGGAGAACTGTTTCCAAAAAGGCCAGTTTAGCCCAAAGAGACCCAAGATTGGCAGTGAGCCCACAAGGTATTATAAGGCTTGGAATATAATAAAGGAAAGAGTGGAATGTTGGGGAAAATAGCGCAGCATTCCAGGAATCAGTGAAATTGAAAAATTGTACAAAGATTTGTTACCTGGCTCTGAATCTTGAGCAGAGTAAAACTTGGTTTCACTGGGCTCTGAGAGGCCTTTAGTGTTTGAATCTATAATTAATTTAATGTGTTTGAATCTGTAATGAATAAACACTAAGATTGTAGATACTGTGGCGCCCATCCTGGTGGAGTTTTGAGATGTGGACACTATAGATGCAAAAAAAAGAAAGAAATTTGGATGTAGACTAGTAGCCCTGGACCCCTTCCCTTACCACAACATAGCCTCACTCCTCACTCCCTCCTTAACCTACTACCATCTGACTTAACCCATCTACTGATTCTCTGAAATACTGTATCAAGAATCCCTATAGTCATTGATATCACAACTCACTTTCCAGCAACAATCTGGTGAACTAAGTGCCCTGATGGAAAGTTAGCTTTCACCTTGTGAGCATTTGCCAAATCCTGATACATTTTCTGTTCAATTTTTATGGCTTTGAAATCAGGGAGGATAGATGGGAGGGAGAAAAAAGCCCAGAGTCCCCTAATTTGGAGACTATGAAAAGATCTTCGCTCATAAATTTGAACTTCAAAGGCCTACAATCTGAGTAGAAAGGTGAGATTGAGCTTGAAATAATTCTACCCAACTACCCACCCTTTAAAGAGGGACTACAAAGAGAATTGCCTTGGTTCTGAGTGAAAAGAACACCTTTGAGAATTTTTAAGTACAATCCAGGCCTCACATGGGTTTTAGCTGAATTCTTACTACTTATTTAATCTGAAAAACCTCAAGCTGAGAATTTCAAGTGTTTCTGGACTAGAACTAGCAGAAGAAAATGCAACTGTTCTCTGTATGAACTTACCTTTACCCTAGGTCTCAAATTATTCCTACAGATTAAACTCCAAGAAATATTTACTCCCAGCCAAAATCACAAAACATAGAAATAAATAAGTCACTAAATGCAACAGAAAAAAAAAATAGAAAACAGATTCAGGCATGCAAACAGTTCAGATATTGAAATTATGAGACAGAATATAAAATGTGTACTTATTATGTTTTTTTAAAAAAAAATAATGAAAGGATCAATAATATAAATAAATATCAAGGGACTGTTAAATGGTCAGCCATATTTGAAAAATAACCAATCAATTTCTGTAAATGAAGAACATAATGATTGAAACTAGAAATTCAATAAATGGATTTAACAGATGAAGAGAGTTTTATTGAACAGTAAGATATATCTGAAAATTGCAGCACAGAAAGACAAAGAGATGGAAAATATAAAAGAAATGTTGAAACATGGAAGAGGGAATGAGAAAGTCTACTGAACAGACATTTCTCCAAAGAAGATATACAGATGGCCAACAGACACGTGAAAAGATGTTCAAAATCATTAACTATCAGGGAAATGCAAATCAAAACTATAATGAGATATCACTTCACGCCTGTCACAATGGCTATAATTAACAAGACAGGAAACAACATGTGTTGGAGAGGATGTGGGGAGAAGGAAACTCTCATACACAGTTGGTGGGAGTGCAAACTGGTGCAGCCACTATGGAAAACAGTATGGAGATTCCTCAAAAAGTCAAGGATACAACTACCATATGATCCAGCTATTCCACTGCTGGGTATTTATCCAAAGAACTTGAAAACACCAATGCATAAAGATACATGCACCCCTGTGTTCATTGCAGCGTTATTCACAATAGCCAAGACTTGGGAGCAACCTAAGTGCTCATCAAGGGACGAATGGATAAAGAAGATGTGGTATATATACACGATGGAATACTACTCAGCCATAAGAAACGATGAAATCCAGCCATTTGTGACAACATGGATGGACATTGAGGGTATTATGCAAAGTGAAATAAGTCAGAGGGACAGGGTCAAATACCGTATGATTTCCTTCATTAAGTAGTAGATAATAACAACAATAAACAAACACATAGAGACAAAAAAAAATGAGAAACTCTAACAGTTTAATCAGTTAAATTCTCTCTGTCTCAATAAATATCAAGCAAGATGAATAAAGTAGATATCTATTTCCTAGTCAAATCACTGTAAAACTTCAGAAAAGTAAGACAGAGAGCATAGTAAAATAAAAGAAAAGATAGGTTTACTTTTAAAGAAACTACAATTATACTGACAGCAGACTTTTCAATGGCACCAATACAAGCCAGAAGCAAGTGGAATATTTTCAAGGTGGAGAGAAAAAAAATAATCAATCTAGAATTCTATATCATGTAAAAATATCTTATCAAAAAAAGGGCAAAACAAGACATTGTTAGACAATGAAAACATGAAGGTTGCTCATCAACAGACCCTCACTAGAATGAAATGTAAATGATATACATCAGGCAAAAGGAAAGTGATCCTGATGGGAGATCTGAGAAACAAGAGGAAATAAAGAACAGAGTCACTGATAAATATCTGGAAAAATCTAAATATATACTGACTGAATTAAACAATGATAATGTATTGTGGGATAAAAAGATAAAACTAAAACACATGACAATAATAACATAAAGCTGGGGGAGGAGTAATTTAATTTAATGATTTTAAGGTCTTTATATTTTTTGGAGGAAAGTAAATATATTAATTAAATTTAGACATGAAAAATATGCATGCTGAATTTTTTGGAATAATCATTAAAAAATAATTTACTGACTCCAAAGAAGGCAAGAACAGAGAAAAAAGAAGTATAGAATAACAGGATAATCAAAAACACAAACTATGACTATAGAAATAAATCCAAATCCCTCAAAATTACAGTAAATATAAATTTAAAAAGTTCCATTTAAGACAAATATTATAACTAATTTCTTAGATTTCTATCATGGATTTCTCTTAAAATCCTGTTTACAAAAGACACATCTAAGATACAGAATTCAGAAATGTTGAAAGTAAAATGATGGAAAAAAATATAACAGTCAAAAGCTAACCAAAATAGAATTTAAGGCAAAAAATATAATTAAAAATAAAAAGGTTACTGCGTAACACTAAAAGATTCAGAAATATATAAAAATCCTGAACATTTATTCACATAGTGGCATTGCCTTTAAATATAAAGAACAAAAATTAAGAGAATTACAGAAAAAAATTAACCTAAGCAGACAAAATATTAGAAAGACTAGTAAAAATTTCAGTTGATGCAATTAACAAGCTTTATATATATAAACATATATAAATAACTGGATTCAGAAATTTCAGAATACACATTGTTTTCAAGCTCACAGAGAACAATTACAAAATTCACCAAATAAATGCTTGTAGTGCTATGCTCAACAAATCTCAAAGGGCTGGTATTATAACCATTACATTTTCTGATCCAAATAGATTGTTTTTAAAAATCAATAACAAAAATATAACTATTAAAAACTCCATTTATTTGGAAATTGACATACTTCTAAATAATCAAGAAAGTAAAAAAGAAACCATAAGGAAAATAAATAAATATTTTCAACTGAAAAATAGTGGAAATACTATATATTAAATTGGGTAGAATGCATCTGAAACAGTATTTGCAACCTTAAATACATAATTAATAAAGAAGAAAGTATAAAAATTAATGAAGTAGGCATGCAATTAATTTCAGTACTTACTATCTATGTGACCTTGAGCAAGTGACTTAACCTCTCTGTGCCTCAGTTTCCTCATCTGTAGAATAGTAAAACTAATAACACTTATTTAGGAACACTGTGAAGATCAAATGGGTGTGCTAGATGTTTCACATTTGCTTCTCCAGATCTACTCTCTTGCCTTCTCCACTCTGATCTGTGTCTCAGGAGGCTGACCTGTATGGACTACAGCTACCAGGCACTCTTGCTCTCTGTGGGTTTCAAGCACCAGCAGGAGATTGGCTGATCAGAGGAGAAAGAATAAGGGTACTTATTCACCTGGCTCCTCCTCTCCAGGCCACAGTTTGACCACAGCTGTAAACCTAAACCTAAGGCCACGAGTCCTGGTCGGTGGCTTTTCCTCACTAGCTTCCAGTAACGACGGCCTTCTCCTGTACTTTAAGGCTTAAAGGCGGTAACAGCTTCCAGTATTGTCAGCCCCAGAGGGTTTCACCATCCATTGTTGGTTTGCTTTCATCATAACCACAAAGTCATAAGGAGTCTTTTCATTACATTCTCTTCAATTACACACATGTGTTTGTGTCCCACCGGGACTCTGACTGATACAGTGAGTTAATACGTGCAGCGTTAATATAGAATGCCGGGCACATAGTAAGTTTTATATAAGCATTAGTCACTATTATGATTGTTGTTTTTGTTGTTATGTCAATACAGGTAGAAAAAGGCATTAGATAATTTAATACTCACTAATGGCTTTTTAAAAGCCTACTTACAAAGTAAGAATAAAAGGGAACTTTCTTAAGTACAATACACAATTTTTAATTCTTTCCTTACTTGGCCCTCTCAGGAATTCAATTTCCCTAATCACATTCTGTGTTGAAACACTTCCTGCCCTTGGCCTCCTTGACATCGCTTTAGACTGATCTTTCTCTTACCTCTATGGTCATTCTTTCTACTTTCATAGACTCCTTTTCTTCTACTCGTTCCCAAAATGTCGGCACTCCTAATGTTCTGTTCTATGTTTTCTTCTTTTTTTTTGTACATATTCTCTTTGGATGATTTAATCACAGACTTGCTGCTGATAATTCCCAGATATCTACCTCCAACCCAGACCTCTTCCCCAAGTTTTGAACCTTTACACAAAACTTTTAAATGACCAACAGCTGCCTCAAACTCAATCTTTGCAGAGAGCTCCTCATACTTTCCTCCAAGTTTGCTCTTCATCGTATGTTCTGATTTCATGAAGGCCTCACTGTCCACCTAGCCATCCAAGCCTGAAACCTAGGAGATCACTTCAATCCCTTTTCTCCCACATCTCTCATATCGAATTTCCCCATTTCTCTCAACCACATCTGCTCTCCATCTCATCTGCCATCTCTTGCCTGCACTATTGCAGCAGTCTACTAACTAGTCTCACAGTATCTCTCTTGGCTTCTTCCAAATCATTTGCAAGGCTGTAACTTTTCCTAGTAATCAGGTTACTCCTGCTTAGGATCTTTCAATGGCTTATTATTGCCCTAAGGATACAGTCCAAACTTTTAATGTGGCTTTCAAGATCCTTCATGAACTGGTACCTCCAGCCCTGTTCCTTTTGTTCTCCATCTCTCTTTCTAGCCTTACTGAATTTATTTCAGTCCCTTGAAAATGGCATTCTCCCCTACGTTTGGCTGGACATCTATGTATACTATCTTCTCTGCCAGAAATATTTTTCTTCTTCAGATGGCTAATTTTTAAACCTTGGGATATGTGCCTTTTAACATTTTATTCAACTTTT
The DNA here is from genome assembly GCF_020826845.1 of Diceros bicornis minor. Classification (NCBI taxonomy): domain Eukaryota; kingdom Metazoa; phylum Chordata; class Mammalia; order Perissodactyla; family Rhinocerotidae; genus Diceros; species Diceros bicornis. Next base: position 33,002,946 of record NC_080762.1, read on the forward strand.
TATGGGAAATTTTAAACATACACAAAAGTAGACCAACTAGTTTAATAGAGCCCTATTTCCTATCTCTCAGCTTCAAATAATAACTCACGCCAATCTTGTTTCATTCTTACCTCCATCCATTTATCCCTTCCTATATTATTTCATCTAAAAAATCTTCAATATGAATCTCTAAAATATAAGGACTTTTTTAAAACCATAATTACTATTTTCATACTTTAAAAAATTAATTAAAACCTTCAACTATCCAGTAGTGTTCAAATATCCAACTGCCTCATACATTTCATATATATGACATTTCTTATACTAATTTCTTTATGTGACTCAAGATCCAAATAAATTTAATACAGCATGATTAATTGATATAGCTCTTAAGTCTCTTTTAATCTCAGATTCCTCTTCCATCCTTTGGAATTTATTAAATGAAGAAGATGGGTTGGGTGGCCTGTAGAGTTCCCATATCCTGGATGATTCTGATTGCATCTTGTTGTATCATTTAACATGTTCTCTGTCCTCCGTATTTGCTGTAACTTGGTAATTGGACCTAGAGATTTAATCGGAATCAGGTTCTTTTTTTTTCTAAGAAGACTACATCACAGGTTGTGCTGTATTCTTCTATCAAGAGATATATAATGTCTGCTTGTCTCTTTTATTGTAATGTAAGCAGTCAATGATGATCAGTGTTTAAATCCACTAACTGATTAAGGGTTGGTAAATTGCCTGGCCAATGTCTAAACCCATCTTATTCACTCTTCATATTTGAATTTAATATATTCCACTTTTTGGGAATTCTTCCCTGACCTTTCCCATCAGTGTCTACTTCCATATGTATCTCCTACCATACTCTTTACCTCACGTTGTTGTTGTTAAATTGAGCATCTGTCCCACCAAAATGGAAGTCTCATGTGGTGGGGATTACATCTGCTTATTTACCATTAAGTCCTCAAAACCTAGCACAATGTCTGACACATAGTAAGTGTACAAGAAATGTCAAAGGATAGAAAGAAAGCAAGAGAAAAAAAAAGGAAGACATTTTAAAAGGTTGGTGAGAGGGATAGGATTTAAACATGTGGGTTGTTGACAATAGACTTCAGTCATAGATGAACACAAGGGAGGTAGAAAAGGGGAGCACACACAATGTTACCTGGATTTTTTTTTCTTGCTAGAGTTAGGCCATTTAACAAGCGTGTCTCAGCAACTTTCAGATGTAAATAGATCGAATGAAAGTTTTAAGTCCCCTCAGATGAGATAAGAAGAGTACAAAAAATAATACATTAAGAGGAAGCTTAGATACTAAAGAAAGAAATATTCTGGAAGCCCTGTAGTGATTGAACTAAAAAAAAAAAAAACTGAATGGGTTTTTTGTATGTATCTGACATTATTGCCCAGTGTCCTTCCCATACACCCTATTCTACTGGCTTCCCTCTTTGATAAGTATTTTCAAAGTTGGTTTTGGGGGTGGGGTCTCTCCATCCCTGCCTTACACTGTGAAACATAGAAATATCTGCTCTAGGGGGTCGGCCCAGTGGCGCAAGCGGTTACGTGCACGCGCTCAGCTGTGGCGGCTCGAGGTTCACCGGTTCGGATCCCAGGTGTGCACTGACGCACTGCTTGGTGGGCCATGCTGTGGCGGCGTCCCATATAAAGTGGAGGAAGGTGGGCATGAATGTTAGCCCAGGGCCAGTCTTCCCCAGCAAAAAAAGAGGAGGATTGGCAGATGTTAGCACAGGGCTGATCTCCTCACAAAAAAAAAAAGAAATATTTGCTCTAGTTTTGAGAACTGAACGTAACTAGGAGTCATTGGTAGCTTGTGTTTCTGTGTATAAAAGACTAACTCAGTTGTGCCTGGGTATAGTATTTTACTAGAAATATGACCAAGAATGGCTAAGTAAAACAAATAAAATCTCTCTCCTTATTTATACAGAACAAATAATATAAAATGGCATGTAACCATAATAATCACCTTTGTTGATAAGAAATTTCCCTTATGATCTTTCAAGACTCAGATGTCCAGGAAGACTTTCTGAATCCTCAGGGTGGATGAGGGTCCCCTCCTCTCTATTCTGACAGTACCATGGATTTATCATCAACAAATTCCCTGTTAAACAGAAACTTTCGGACAGCCTGATTTCATGAGTTGCTCTAGGGCAGTGATGATGTTGCTCTCATCATTACATCCCTGCACTGTAGTATGTACATCCATAACACATAAATATGTGTTCAATAAATATTTTTTGAACAGAAGCACCAAGGTAATCCCATATAAAATGACATATATGCTCCCCTTGATCTAATTACCACCAAAAGTAGTCCTCCAACACAATAAGAGACAATATTTCATCTGCTGTTTCAATAGAAGAATCAACCCAACAATCTTAATACAAACAGGAATTTTCCTCATGCAGGCTTTATCTCCACTAACAATAAAACTTCAACTAATGCCATTGATATGTAATGCAGATACCTCATGCCAGGTGAGGTATTTGAGACAGGAAAACAGTGAATATGACTGTTCACATTCAACTTGTATTCAAGATATCTGTATTCAAGATATCTTCTCTAAGCACTGTGCTTTTATACACTCCTTCCCTTGCTTTCTTGGCAAGGTTATCTCATCTCCTCAAAATACTTTCAAACATTTAATTTAATAATGTAATATGATGTAATATAATGCCCTCAAACAATTCCACAGGGTATGAAAGAGAGTATAACAGAATAAAAAAGTCCCTGTAACAACTTTAGCCTTGACTTCCTGCTAGCCTAGATATATAATTACATATATCAAATATAATCTATGTATATATATATTTGTTTGTCAAACTTCACGAGAAAGAGACTTATTATGTCTCTATTAAAATATCCTGTTCTCATTAAGAATATTTATAGTAGAAAAATTAATGATATTTTTCCATGAACTGAATTTTTTGGTCTTTTTTTTTAAGCAAATATATTGAGAGAACTGGATGGTGAGGATGCGGGTTTTTCTTTACCAGTTCTAAGTATTTAAGATTTTACACAAATTAGAACAAATGAAGGAACGCACTCCTATATTGAAGTAGAAGTATCAGATGTAGACCAGGGAAGAAAGACTGACAGCGTCTAGGTCAAGGGTGAAGCATATTAGGAAAATATGCATCACTTTTTTTTTTTTTTTGTCAGGAAGGTCAGCACTGAGCTAACACCTGCCAATCCTCCTCTTTTTGCTGAGGAAAACTGGCTCTGGGCTAACATCCATGCCCATCTGTCTCCACTTTATATGGGACGCTGTCACAGCATGGCCTGACAAACGGTGCGTCGGTGCGTGCCCGGGATCCGAACCGGCGAACCCGGGGCCGCCACAATGGAGCGCACGCACTTAACCACTTGTGCCACCGGGCCGGCCCCTACATCACTTCTTTTGTCCCATTTTACTGACACTTCTCAATAGCATGTAATTTTGTTATGTGTGGATCCCCAATGGAAGTCAAACTGTTTGTTTAACATTTTAGAAAGCAGTACAGCACCTCTGGTGGAACATTCCTTTTTTCCTATGAGGAAAGGTCTCAAATGTGACCTCATCAGGCCTTTTTCCTTAGTCATGATTTTAAGAGCCCACAAAAACCTGCACCTTCTCCTTACTGAGATTGCCTAAACTGGCTAATTTCAAAGTTGACCCCCAAATCTAACATTATGGAAGCCTGAACTTCACTGTAGAGAGACTCGATGATTACTGGGAGTTTATTGCAAGGTTGGAAAAATCAATAACTTTATCATTTCAACTGTTTTCTGAGAGCCTCTGAAGCACTGTCATAGGTAAGCATGGTGTATAATAATTTGGAATATGATTCCTGCCCTTAAGGAGCATATAGTAAGATTTAGCATGGCTTTGAGTACTCCAAGAGAATTAAAGGAAGTAGAATACTCAAAGGCAGTAATACACATGGAGATAAGGAGTATAGACATTGAAACCAAGGTAGGGTCCAAATGCTAAGTTAGTTACTTATTTTCTTCTTAACTTCTTGAAGCCTCAGTTTGCTTAACTATAAAATGGAGTTAATGAAATTACCTCATGGGCTGTTGAAAGATTAAATTGAATAAGGTATACAAAATGCTTAGCACAGTGCCCGGCATGTGAGAAATACTCAAACTAGGAGGGTTAGTATTACGCCAAGAACCAGTAACTAATTAATACGTGCAGAAAGAGTAAAATATTTAACACTCTTTTTTACTTTCTTTCTAATAAAAACATTTTCTCCAAAATGTCCACAGCTAAGAATTTCTTTGCTTGAATCTTTTACTCATCTCTTTGTATACACTAATCCTGTATCTTTTTCTCTCTAATTTCTACTATACTTTGATTCTTTCTTGAAGAAGGTGTATTTGAGGTTGACTCTTCGGATTCTTTATATAGCATACATACAAATTACAAAGATGAATTTCACATTGTTATGTATGTGTTGAGGGAAGGAGGAATGAGGGGTCTTAAATAATATAAATCTATTTTTTTTTAGGATCACATAAATTTCATGGACTTTGCAGTTGAGTGGGGCATGAAGGATTTGTGAATCAAATCTCACTGTATCTGGACTATACTGAGTGTCCTGTTAGGACAAGATTAATGCTTGGTTGCTTTAAGCAGCTTTTCAAAAAAATTTTAGTAGAATTCCTATAATGCCTTGTGCTGACAGTTGAGTTTCCATAACATTTAGCACTGTTAATTTTATTTTGTCTGTATTTGTAATAATGCCGCTTTATTCATTTTTAATAGATCCAATTTAACTAGCCTTCTATCACATGAGGATAAAATCGCAGCCTAATGAAAGTAAACACAAGACATTAAAGATCTCGTATGGCCTTTTGCATGTCCTCTGGTCTCTGCTTTTAAAGCTGGGGGGTAAACACTAAAATTACTATGTGAATTAAAGCTTTGCCACATCAATTTTATTGTGGTACTAATAGGCTGGCAGAGGACATTTCAGAGTGCAGTGATACAAACACTTAATCTCTGAGCAAAACAATAAAATTCAAAAACGTAACATTCCTTTGGGGGAGGAGTTGCTTTGAATGAGCTCAATAAAAAAAAAAATTGCCAAGTGATTACTCCAAGAACACTGAAAATTAGACATCGCCAGAAGGAACGTGTAAAAGGCTTTCTGATGCCTCGGCTTAGAGACAACTGTTCCCACATAGCCTATCAGAGATAAATGAAATAAATGGAAGGAAGACGCCAACTCGGTCTTTGTTCCAATAACCGCCGAATGTCATATTGGAATTCTCAACACAAAACCAAATGACTGGCAAGATCATCTGTATGCAAATACAGAGTAAGCGACCCCTCCCCAGCTCAGTAGCTATTTTGAGATAATTGAAGTTTATAGCATAGGAAAGTCATTTCTTTCCAGAATTATGTTGCCTTTTCAAGAAACCTGAAAAATTCTATCTGAGCACTTAATGCCTAAAAATATGTTAACTTTTATAGTTTAATAGACATGCGCCGTTCCTTTAACCGTCCAGCATCTGAAACCCCTTCCTACCTGGGGACAGGCAGGGCTTCGTCTCTCTCTGAAAGTCTAAGTGGGTCAGAGGCTACCTCTCCCTGACGCTGACAGGTAAGGTAGGTGACCGAGGCTTGGCCCACCTGACGATCCTGCCTGCCACTTTGAATTGTGAACAAGTGACAGAAATAAGCAGGAACCGTTTGGAATTCATTCCAAGAGGCGTCTCCCAGTGCCCGCGGCAGAATCTAATGGCCGGGATGGTAGCCAGGGGAGGTGTGTTAGCAGCGGAGCTGGAAGTGGTGTCCTAACCAGGCTATGCCTGCAGCGTGACCTTGGCTGTGCTTCTTGCTGCTGAACCTGCCTGCGTTCCTGCCAGTTTACAGGGTCTCTAGGCTTCTCAGCAAACAAGCGAGCTTCCTGATATCCTGCCAACAGATCTCTCTTTGCTGAAGTTAAGGGGCGTCAGCTTGCTTCCAATGCGCGCAACAAAGAACCCCGACTGCGACACGGAGGGTTTACTGATCACTAAGTGTTGTCAGCACTGCTCCAATATGTTTTATTCTACGTATGAAAAGAACACTTGATGGGAATACACCCACTCTTCCATGTCTATTTGCATAATGAAAAGCCTCATAATTCTAAGGATTCACCTGATAAAAATACTGTTTTAGAGCTAGATTAGGGTAGTTAGAATTATTAAAGATCAACATTGTGGCTGTGTTATTATATAGTATCATATAATAAGTACAACAAAGGATTGGCTTACTAAAAATAGAAACAAACTTCTAGCTCTTAAAGATTTCTTTATAAAGAATAAACAGAGATAAAAATTCACAAACGACTAACTCTGTATAGGTAAAAATGTCACTTTAGAAATATGAAACTAGCGAAGACTTGGGGAGGTAATTATTAAGACTGCAGATCTGGGTTCAAATTCTGATTTGCCACTTACTAGCCATGTGATTTTAACCATTCTACATCTCACCCTTGTCATCTATAAAATGCATGTACTTACATCATTTAGTTCACAGCGCTAACGGGAAAATTAGTTGAGGTACTACATGAATCTGGGAGCACAGTACTAACACATAGTAAGAGTTTACAAATGATGGAGGCCCATTCGCCCAGTAAGTCCATTACATGGTAATACACTTGTCCCCAGCTATGTGTGTGGGTGCACACACAGGCACACCACCACTACCAGTCTTGGCTATATTCCCACGCACAGATTTGTTGGAATTTATGTTGGAAAGGTTAACACAGCTCAAATTAGCTCTCTCCCCTTATCTTTAGGGATTTCATCGAAAGAGCCAATCATTTCCCTATGCCTCAGCACCTAGGGATCTCCTGGTGGGTGTTGTGCTGCTGGCATTGTTGTTTTCTGGCCTATGTCATGTTTAATGACAGAAAAAACAAAACAAAACAAACCACAATCTCAACTTTATCCTGAGAATAATATTAGCAAGTTTGCTCTAGAATGAAACACGCTAATGATTTAGACAACGAAAGCAGTGATTAGAGAAATACTATTGAATTCTTCCTTGCCCCCTTTTTAAGATTAGCTCCTCATCCCTTCCCTCCTCCACCCCTGCTGCCGCCCACCCCTCCCCATTCGTCATCTTAGACCAATAATTGACTGATGAAAAAAGCATTCTGATTTCAAGCTACAGACTTGAGAGTAGGGTCGATGGTCCAATGTTGCCCATTGTTACAGGACTGATCTCAAATCTTCACCCCCACCAACCTGGCCCAATCCACCACCATCTCCCCCTGCGTCATCTCTCTTGCCTCCTAACTGATCTCCCTGGTCTCTACCCCAGTTCTCTAGTCAACATCATGAATGATCTTTTTTAAAACATAAACCAAATCACTTCATAGATACTCACAAAACTTTCAGTCCTCCACCTCTGCACTTAGAATCAAATCTAAACCCCATACAGGTGACCCACAAGGTTCCCCATAGTTTGTACTTCAACCTCCATCTCTCTATCTTCACCTCAAACCACTCTGTCCTTGCCCATGGTGTGCTGGCCTGTCCCGTCTTCATTCCTTTTTGACCAAGCCAAGGACTTCCTGACATAGGACCTCTGTGTCAGCTTTCCCTTTGCACAAACCACCTTCTTCTCCCACATCATCTCCTAGTTACATCCTATCAGTCAGGGCTCAGCTGAGATGTCACCACCACTGACGTACTCTCTATCCTATCACTCTATTGTATTTTCTGAAGAGCTGTTTTCTGAAAAAGATCTTATATATTTATTTCTGTCTCTCCCATGCACCAACAGAATTAAACTCCATGCAAGCAGGAACAAATTCAGCTTTGTTTACCAGTGTGTCCCCAGTACCTCAAGCCATATTTGACACATGGTAGTTAAGCAATGAATATTGTTTACTTGACTGAATAAATGAATGGATGATTGGTCTCCTTTTAAACCCCAAAGATAATGGTCCTTCCCACCCACCCCTCACACCCCTTTCTGAAAGTTCCTCACATTTCTTGAGTAGGATTCTGCCAGGAAGAAAGAAAAGATGGCTCCACAGCTACCAACAACTTCTGGTACTGCTAGTAAAAGGGACTTACAATGTTTATAGCCACTGCCAGTTTCCCAAATAACAGCCTGGACTTTCCTTTGCCAGCAGGGTCTTCCATGCTCCTCTCTGGACTAAGGAACCAACCACCCAGTGCTGTGCCCCTGGATCAGACCATAAGGAAATAAGCTCATGTGGTAATACCACACCCAAGCTCACGCCATGAAATTTCCTCACCATACGTTAAGGTAGCGGGGGTATATAAGCGCAATTTCACATCAAGCTTCCAGCTCCCCCACACCAGAGGGTGCAGAGGCAGCTCATTAACCAAGTTTGAATTTAAGTGTAAAATGCCATATTTTCACAGGAGGAAGTAGATGTGTTTTCTGTGAAGAATTTCAGTCCGAGTTCTTACTCAGTCTTTCAATCCCTAAATGCAGAAAAAAGACTAAGTAATAAGCTTCACAGAATTCATACATAAGAAGCTCTGTTTAACCCTAAGCTATTTAACACTTCAGTGGTTTTATAAGTGCCGGAGTCTCATTAAATCTTGTGTGTGTGTCTTTGTGTGGGTAAGGCAAAGGGTGGCCCCAGGAGCAATCACTGCCACACTGAGCAGTCACATTGAATCAGCTACAGAAGGACTGAAATTAGGAGGCAAGCAACAGTGACATCTAGTGTGGGTGAGAAATACCAATCCCAAACTCCCGCTCTTCCTCTAGCAAGAGAGGCCATAACAAAGAGATGGATGGCAAATGAGGGTTAGAAAAGTAATGATGAGGACAAACGTAAAACCAGCATGCAGACATAATAGATGACCAGAGAAAAAGATTCTACTCAAATGACATTGCCACCAACTTTTCTCCCAAATTATACATTTTCATGTACTTTCTCATCCCCCAAAGTCCCTAAACTGACCCAGTCTCCCACCTCTGCCCCCTAATCCCAAACCCTCCCACTGTGCCCCCCTGGAACTCCTCTCTGGAATCAGCCAACCCCCCTTATCCTCAACCTCTTCTTGGAATATTTCTTCACCTCTTGTTTTAAAGGAAGTCTGTTTGGATACCACCTGCTCTGAAACCCTCTTAAGGAAAGGATCTTCTGTTTTTCTCACCCTGCACTCCCGCTGTGCAGTTCTTGCTTCCCCTCACCTATCTCCTCCTCCCTATTACAAAAATCCCTGTTCCTTGGAGGTCCCGCTAACTAGATACATCACTCTAGCCCCATACAGGCTCCAATCATCTGCCAAACCCCTGCTCAATCACAATCACTTGTTGACTATTTTAACTCCTGGTTCACAATTTTCCCTAGACCACACACTTATCATTTTCAGTGTTGCCACTTACTTCACCATCTACCAGTCCCCTCCTGGATTCGCTGCCCTCCTATCCAGCCCATGTGGTCAAGGTCCAATATTTTATTCCTTGCCTTGTAAATACTCTCAATTCCTTTCCTCCTTTCTCCCTCCACCAAACTGATGGGTAAGATGGCTTATCTATGCCTACAGCGAAGCAGCTGAGCATTCCTAACGAAAATTACTCAACGCAGCCGACTGGTTTCACTTTAAATTCGTGATTACAAACCTTAAGAAGATGCTCGCTACTGCCCAGCAGTCCTACTATGTTTCTCAAGCAGTATTACTTCCAACTCTCCAAGAATTATTTTATAATCCCTCATCCTTACTCTAGTATAAAGGCCTCACCTCATTACTCTTTGAGAATAAGAAAGTCAATGATCTGCTTTATATTCTCACCATCTGCACCCATTTTTCCCTTCTTCCCTCCTTCTATTCAAGCCTAATTCTTCCTTGTGTGCTCAGGTTCCCACCTTCTCTCACATCTTCTCAAGGACGTCACTACTTTAGGCAATTCCTCACCCTTCTACGCTAACAATTCTCTCTACCAAAGCAGTTCCATCTTTATACAAATATGCTGCAGTATCATGGATCGGAAAAAAAAACTCTCAACCCCAAAATATTCTGTTTCCTCCTTCATAGCCAAATTCCTTAAAAGACGCATCACTTGCACTGCCTCCACTTTCTCACCTCCCATTCGCTCTTCAACCCACCTCAGTCTGGTTGCTTCCGCACCACTCTGGTGAACACTTCTCCATCCCGAACCTCTCTGAAGCATTCATCAGAGTTGACAATCTCACCTCCTACTGAGTGCAGGACTCTACACTCTGAGTTTTTCTTCTAATTCTCTGGTCACTTCTTGTCAGTCTCCTTTTCAGGCTCCTCTCCTCCATACTAAATCTACAAACGTTGGCAATTCTCCACGCTCAGTCCTGGCCTAACTTCCCTCCTCGCCTTATGGGATCCTATGCATGCTGACTGAAAATATGTTTATCTCCCAGAAATGTGGATCTCTGGCACGAATCTTTACTTTGAACCTCACACCTACATATCCAGGTGCCTGTTTAACATCCTATCTTGGATATTTCACACACATCTCAATCATAACATGTCCAAAGCTAAATATTTATTCATCCTTTCAGCCTCTCCCATCTCCATCTTCATTCTTCCTGATCTCAGTAAACAACAACACTAATGCAACCTAACGATCATTCTCGAATCTTCCTTTCTCTCCCTCCCCACATCCGAGGATTGGCAGCAGTTCCTGTATGCTTTTATCTCCAGTGTATATCTTGAATTAGAGTATTTCCTCCATTTTTACTGCTATTACTCTATTCTTGGCCACATTATCTCACACTAGGTCTCTGCAAAACCCTCTAAAACTAGCAAAGATAGGTTAGGCAATGCTGTGGCAGCAATCAATCATGAAATCTGAGTGGCCAAGAAAGAAGAACTAGAAATATTTGGCATTTGGCACTAATGACTACCACAGTCTGCCCCCTAGCCATCAAATATTCCATTCACCATCTTTCCCGCAGGCCCCATACCTACGCCCCACTCTATGGAGGCTACTCGATATTACATCCAACCATGGTATCAAGCTCAGTGTCCACGATCTCTTGGTAATGTGTGATAGGCTCTAAAAAACTAAAAAATAGGGGCCAGCCCGGTGGTGTAGTGGTTAAGATCAGCATGACCCACATACAAAATAGAGTATTAGCTCTATTTTGGTATGGTAGAGTGTTAGCTCAGGGCCCATCTTCCTCACCAAAAAAAAAAAAAAAGAGTAAAAAAATTAAATAAACTATCTTCCCCATATATACCCTGAATACAATAGTGAAGCAGGGACAGGATAATTGCAATAAACACTTCCATTCAGAAAGCAAAAGAATAGGAAGAAGAGATAAAGTAGTCGACATTCCATAATAATTATGAAATCCCACCTTGAGCTGGAGAATGTTCTTTAATTAGGCCCAGATACTTCTCCTGGAGAGGGATTCCTCAGTCCATTGTTCTCCATGACCTTGGCTCTGACGCTCAGGGAAGATCTTTTCCATCATCCAACTTGGCCACTTACAAATAGTCATTGAAGCATATCCTCCCCACCTCACCTTTGGGCACTGAACCTGCTTCCTACCTTTAGAGATTTGGGAACCCAAGGATTATTTTATGTCTCAATAGTCACAAACATATTTAGCTCTTTGGAATACAATTCTCTCTCAAAATTTTGTTTCTCATCTATTTGATTCCAGTTAGCTCTGTTTGCCATTTGCTACACCCACAATTCTTTCAAGACATATCTCTCCTGCTCTCTCTTTGTCTCTCTATCTCCCTCTCTACCTCTCTTTCCTTCACTAAAATTTTAGCTCCATGAGATCAGCAACTCTGGATTTTACTGTTTACTGCCGTATCCATAATACCAAGCTCAGTGCCAAGAGTTTAGAAGGTACTAGAAATAATTGTTAAATGAATAATTAAATGAATCTTACCTAAGCTTTGAATGATGATTCTGCTTTCAGCTCTGCATATCACTTCCCTTAACTATTTCACTTTTCTTTCTTCTTATCTTTTCTTTGTAAAAATGCTATCACCTGCTGGCCCGAGCCTAAATGACTTCTAGTTCTAGTCTTCTATTTCCTTCTCTGTGAGTTCTCATTTTCCTCTCTCAAGTACCTTTCAGATCCTGACAAGGTGCTGAATTCTAACTAATATTCTTCAGCTGTTTCCCTAAAAATTAATAGTAGCCATCTCTAATTCTAGAGCAGTGATTTTCAATCTTAGCTGTACATGAGAATCAGAGAGCTTTTGAAACTCAGCACACGAGCCACACATCAAACCAATCACATTAGAGTCTCTGGGCGAGGGTCCCAGGCATCAGTACTTTCTATAGCTCCCTGTGTTATCCCAAGATATAGCCAAGGTAAAGAATCACTGTTCCAGAGTGAGCTTTCTCTCTCTATCTCCTTCTTTTCTCTATAACTCTGAACTCTCATACTGATTGCTCAACCTATGGATCTACCATCATTCCAAATAGCACATCAACAAGTATTGAATTCCTTAAGTGCTCACATCTGTGACTAATTTTACTTCCTCCTCACTCTATTCCCCACTAGCTGCATCTCTTCATCTCAATTCATGACACTAAATTCTTGATTTTAGCAATTGCACTTTAATCTCCTTTTAGATTTGAGCCCATGTCTTCTGTCCTCCATCCCAACTTTACTTAAGATTTCAACTAAATCTTCTACATTTTCTTATCTAGTACATGTGCTCACTCTCTCTTGCTTTCACTCATTCTCACCCATCTGTCTTGGTTTTGTTTTAATCATAAAAAAGAGGGTGTATAGAGATTTTTAGTAACTCAGCTTGTCTCTGTTATGTGCCCTGTCGTCCAGTCTGTCCTGGCTTTGGTTTTTTTTTAGTTTAATTACTGGTAATCACATTCTCCTGAAGATATCTTCCTAAACATAGCACTCTACAAGAAAAACACATTGTTATTTAATATCTGAAAAAAAATCCATAAAGATATGGACCACTATTTCATATGCTTTGGTACAGGCCTAGTGATTAACAAATAGAGTGTGTTTTAAAAGAGAATGAAAAATGGATATTTGAAGATGTATAATTTTAAAACACACACATAAACACAAAAATATATGATGAAGAATAGAACATCTTTCGACATTCCATCAACTTTCTGTAATATATCAAGTGGCCTGAATATGTGTGTGTAGAATGTCAAACTCTTGTGGGGCCTGACACTGTGAAACCAGGAGTCAACTTGCCTTGACTATACTCAGTTAGTGATCATTACTAGAATCCACCATATTGATAACATCTCTGACGTCTGGGTCACTACAGTAACCATTGCTTAAGTTGTTTTTCAGGAACCCGGAGTCAGCTCTTGCCCAGCTCAGGCTGGTCCAAGCTGGTTGAGGCCACTGACTGATCAACTGGGCCTGTGAGAATGCCCGATAGGTGACCCATTGAGGTCAGGGGGCCAAAAACTCAACCCTCAGCTCATACTAACACCGCCATTTTGTGAAAATGCATCCTGTGAAGAGCCATGAAGCTTGACTATGCTTGCACAGATCATCAATTACCTCGCCTATCCTTACCTCCAATCACCTATCCTCACACTTCAGGCTACCCTGCCCCTTTATGCCACAGATATCCCTAACCCCCATTTTCGGGGAGGTGGATTTGAGATTTGTTTTCCCATCTTTTCTCTTGGCTGCCTTGTGAATAAACCCTTTCTCTGCTGCAAACTCATCATCTCAGAGATTGGCATACTGTGTGATGGGCAAAACAAACCTGGTTCAGTAACAGCTGGGGCTGGAAGGTGGTATCTCTGGTCAGCTGGCATTTAAACTTCCTCTGTAGATTCCATCATACTCTAAACGGTACAGAGCAAGCCATCGGAAACCTGACTGTGGAAATGTTTCTAGCCCAGAGTATAGTCTGGGCAGGTCACAGATACGTGCAGGAGTTGAGTTCAATCCAGACCCAGCTGGAGGCAAGAGGCTAGCGGTAGAAACACTCATGATGGGACAGAGAAAAGATATTCACTGATCTGCTCAGTAAATGCTTGTTGATTTCCTGAACTGCCCCAGGCACAGGGCAAGGCACTAGAATTAAGAAAATCAAGGACAAGTGAAGGAAGTAAATATGTTAAACTACTGGTACTACAATTCAAAAGTTGAGATGTACCCTGAACAGAAACATGACACAAAGGAGTATTTGAATAGGTCTCTAAATTCACTGGGAACCAGGTGATAGAGATTGCAGAATTTAACTAAATTTGTAAAAGAATGTTGCAACAATTAATTGACAAAAATAAAAAAATGTAATGGGCTGTTTTGAAAAGTAGTGGGCTTTCTTCCCATCAAAAGGAGGCTGGTCACATCTGACAGAGATGCTGGAAATTTTCTCACCTAGAGATGAAGACAACCAGGGTGTTATATTGAGTACTTACTCCTCTATTCCTCTCTCTGCAATTCTGGAGTTCAGGATGGAGAATTAAAAATAGAATCAGGTAGGTAGAGAAAAGTATTATATATATAAAATGAGAATGAGAGAGGCAAAGAAAGATATGACAAACTCTACTTAATACATACACTTGGCAATTTTAAAAGGAGAATCACTATTAGCAAAATCAGTGAAGTCAAATGGAACAATTTCTCTCACAAAATCTTTCCAAATGTACTATCTTAAGATAACTTGAAGACCCATGGGCTGCCATATTAACTCATACAAATACTTTAGACATTTTCAATCATTAACTGTATCACAGAGCAACCTAATTAGCTCCATCCACTCCTTTCATCTCAGTACCTTCTTTACTTTATTATTCTAATCACTTTTCTAAATGCCCTCCTCAGGCTATTTTCCATTGTACTGGTTTATATTCTGGGATCCACATTTTATAGGCCTCCCAAAAGCTTCTCATCATTTTACAGATTGCATCTTTAATAATGTCTTTGATTGTGTTTTAAACACCTTAATCTACTCTATAGTATTGCATTGGCCATGTTAGCAGAGTGTGACCAGAAAGCACAAATCCTACAACGTTCTATAACACCAATGAAGAAGGGGTTAATGATCTTTCAGCTGCGTTTCTTGCTGGTGAATATGCCACAGATGAATATTTTCAAAATGAATATGAGCGGTTTTAGATGAGTGCTCCTTAAATGTCACTGTGTATTAGTCATGCAAGGATCATTAAGGAGTATGAGAGGTAGACTTGCACATTTCATCCAAGACATAGATTCTCGCTGTAGACTGTTACTGTCAGAGTTGCCAGGTTAGACTCTGCTGGTAATGATTATTAATGTCACTGAAGCATTAAATGGTTCATTTTTCTCCATATACAACAACATTTCCAAAATATTCAGAAAAAAAGAAACATTTTTCTGCACAAGTCCTTGGGAGGGGGAAAGAATACAAGGTAAATAAAATGCTATAAATTCAAAAATAAGTTGATGAAACGGAAATTAACTTCTATTAAAGTTTAACCATATACTAATGTGCCTATTTATAGGCAGAAAGCACATTCCTGCCAATGAACCACCTTAGTTGCTTAGGGAAACGTGAATCATTGGGTGTCTTGAATGCTTAAAGGCCGGTAGATAACTGTAGGTTTTCTTCCTTTTTATATGTTAGATATCAATCCTTGGTTTATAAGTATATAAGTATAGTTAACTTTGAGATGCTATCTGGTGCCTCCTCAAATATTTATATGACAAACAGCAATCACTTCACAATCTCTCTCGCAAACACACTGGTGATCTATCATTTAGATTTTGGTGGGATTTCAACTGCTTGAACAAGTCTTGAGATTGATCAACAAAGAAGAGATCCTTTGAAATTCTGATTGCCCCTGACAGCACATCTGGGCCAGAGGCAATGTTCTCACTGCAGGAAGGTAGGTAGGTCTGGACCAGTGGTCTGAGTAAAGCCCTAGAAGATTTTCTAAGAAATAATACCTTTTCTCAATAGTAGGTCTCACATAACCATTTCCTTTGACTCAGAGCAAACCATTTAAGTTCAGTTTCTGCATCCATAACGGGAGAAGCAACTACCTCATGGGGATGACAAGACTGTTTAAGGCTTTTAATAAGGTTCTTTGAAGAAAGCGAATATAATTTGCTTATAATTATAATACAGCAATTTGAATTTAAAGAATTTTTTTCTCCTGAGTAATTCCAGTTACCGAATACTCTTTGTCAGTGTAGTAAATTATTCTGTAACTAGGTAAAGCTAGATGGCCAAGTGTAAAAAGTTGCTATCAGCATCTTAACTCTGCACAAAAAACAAGCTGTCACTATAAAATAGCAAAGTCTTTTATCTAGTTGAAATATGAGTAAAGCAGCAAATGTGATTTTAAGCCTCATTGTTAAACAATGAGTTCTTAAATTGAGTAGAAATCCCTATGCAAGAAAAAGAACTCAATGGTGTCTATTGTTATTACTATTACGTTTTCAGAATCCAAAGCTTTATATTAGAAGCTATAATTAAATTTCTAAAAATTAAATCACATCATAAACAAAACTTCCTTTGCTCTCAGTAGAATAAAAATGATTTTTATTTCCTGACAAAAATATGATTTCTCTGAGAGAGGTTTTTCTTGTCTACTTAACTCTATTCATCTCTCCTGTGTATAATCAAGTAAAAAGTCTCCCAGGGCAACGCAGGTGATTGAATAAACCAGCCCCACATATCACAACCTCATTAAACAAGCTTGAAGTAGAAGGAGCAGGACACACATGCTTCATAAATGTACTCAGGCCAAACAGGAGGGGGAAGTTGTGGCTTCCCTACCAGTTCAGACACATTTTCACTAAATAATATGCTCTGTTCCCATTCTCATTATTTTAAGTCCTGTACTAGGAGTATAACTGTGAACACAATCATCCTATTAATTAGGATGCTAATTAGGATGCTAAGGCCCAAGGAAATTAAATGACAGCTCCAGAAATCCTTAACAAATCAGAAATACACACACACACACACACACACACACACACACACACACACAGGTTTAGGACCGGCGCCTTGCTTAGTACTGTGGGCATGCAAAGAACTATAAACATGGCTTCCCAGCATCTTCGCCTCAGTCAGTCCACCCTCCACGCTCCTAGTATCATCAGGATGAAGCCTAAATCTTAGCAGCACCCATACAGCCCTTCAGGCTTTGTCCTCTTTCTCCCAATCTCTCCAGGCTCATTTCTTGCTACTCCTCCATGTACATTTCATCTTCTTTCCCCTCTTTCCCCTCCCTGTTATACACACACAAATATACACACATGCTCACAACAGACTTTCCTGTGTCTTCACCTACGTATCCTTCACTACTCAGAACTCCTGTTCATCCTTTAAAACTCCCCCTTGAGGACCTCTCCTCCAGGAAGTCCTCCCTAGCACCAAATCCCCAATCCGTACTCCTGTAGTACTCTATTTATTGTCGTCATAGTGCTTTTCATAGTCAACTTCTTCTCTGTTTTCTTCACAAACTGTATGTAGCTCAAGAGCAAGGGCTGTGTCCACTTTATTCCCACAGCTTCGGGGCCTAGCACAGGGACTGCGACACGATGAGTGTTCAGAGCCGGGCTCTAGTAGTGCTAATAAGCTGGTCAAATAGCTACGACATGCGTATATGAAGTAATTATACACAACATAAGGCCGTGTCAAACTGTGAAGGGTGGAATTTGGTGCTAATTGACACAGGAAGGCTTTTTAGAGAAAAAAGAATTTGAACTGAGCCTGCGTGAGCAAAGAAACGGTGGTGGGCAAAACAGTATGACAACCAGAAAACCAACAAGTGAGAGGTTGGGCCTAGCCTAATAGCAGGGAAAATGCAAAGAAAGAGACAAGTCCGAGTAGTATAAGAATACAATGTAATAATGTATTGTACACTTAAAAACCTGTCAAGACCTCATGTGGTGTTCCTATCATGATAAGATGAGATAAGATGATAAGATAAGAAAAGATAAGATAAGATACCTAATGTCATCTTCTATACTACTGTTGGGAATGTAAAATTGTACAGCCTTTCTAAAAGGCAGTTTTTTAGCATCAAACCCTTAAAATCTACATCCATCACCACTATTATCCCACCCTGACCTATGCCTTTCCCCACCTATTAATACAATAATTCCACTTCTAACAATTTTCCTAAAGAAATAATTAAGAATGTGTGAAAAGATATATGTACAAAATTGTTCATTACAGTATTCTGAAAATTAGCCAAAAAAAGAAAACTAGTAATAGTTTCCCATTAATAAGGGACTTCTTAAATAAAGCATCACATTGTGATGTAATGAAACACCCATCAGTTACCCAATTGACACTTGAGTATTCATTTTCTGTTATTATCATGATATAGTAATAATAGTATTCAATGAAAATGCTAGAATGTTAAAGATTTTACCTGAGAAAAAATCCAAATTTATAAAAAGCATTTACAGTGCTATTTTACTTTAAAATATATTGGCAGAATAAAACCCTGAAAATATAAAAAGATGTTAACAATGGAGGGGTTATGGGGAATTTTTTGTTTTGCTTATTTGCATTTTACGTATTTTCTAAAAGATTTGTAATAAGAAAAATAATAAATTCATCTTAATTGATAGAAAAGCTTTACCAGCTCTAGGAGATAAAGGAAGAAGGATAAGCTAGGATAGGAAGATTATTTGGGAGAAATCTTGAGGATATTTTAGAATTTATCTTATAGAATGGTTTATAGCACCCGATGAGATCAAGTGTGAACAGGCTTTGAGAACCATAAAGCGTAGTGACTGCATTTCTTGAAGCCTCTTCTCAGGAATGTTTATAGAGGCTTTGTCAAAAAGCTGCATGGTATAATAAAGGTAGAATATTCTGAGTTAAGCAAAGTTAAGTGGATTCTCACTGCATGAAGTATCAGAGCCTTTAATATGCTGGTTTTCACTGTGGATCTTCGAGGGCAATATAATATGCATTGTTTCCCAAGCAAATTTGACCGTTTTCTCACAGAATATCTGATAGGACTCATGTTTCATAGAACACACTTTGGGAAAGTTGCATTAAAAATGCAATATAGTATTCACTTTGAAGTGATTACAAGTCACTGTAAATACAGGACTGCCACAATCAATTTAAAAGTCATCACCTTAGGTCAGGTTTTCTCAATCTTGGCATTATTGATATTTGGGGTCAGATAATTCTTTGTCGTGGGGGACTTGCAGTGCACGGTAGCATGTTTAGCAGTATCCTTGGCCTCTACTTACTATATGCCCACCACCCCCCACCCAGTTGTGACAACCAAAAATGTCTCCAGACATTGCCAAATGTCCTCAGCCGTGGTAAAGAATATTTATTTCAGGAATTAGGCTGGCAAACTTTGGCTGAGGTCAGAATTCCCAGCCCCAGTTCTCCAGTCTTTTTAAACATAAGCTGCTTGAACATCTTGCAAAATGTCTGTCTGCTCTAGCGAATGCAGAATGTCATCATGTTACTTTTCTAAAACACTATGTCAAAAAACTACCATCTGTTAAAATGCTGCATTGCACATATCATCATTTTATCTATATAACATTTTGATGAATGCTTAATTTAAAAAAAACAGTTATGGGCGCCGGCCCAGTGGCATAATGGTTAAGTGCGTGCACTCCACTGGGGCAGCCCAGGGTTCGGAGCCCAGGCGCCAACCAACCGCACTGCTTGTCAAGCCATGCTGTGGCGGCGTCTCATATAAAGTAGAGGAAGATAGGCACAGATGTTAGCCCAGGGCCGATCTTCCTCGGCAAAAAAAAGGAGGACTGGCATGGAATGTTAGCTCAGGGCTGATCTTCCTTACATACAAAAAGCAACAGTTACGACTTTTACAAACAAATGAAAACGTCCTCTTTTTTATGTTAACTGCAACAAATTGGTGTGTTATTAGGAAAATCACTTACTTACAGCCTTGTTTCCTCATACCCAAAAAATGAGCCTGGGACCATTGGCCAAGATAATTTCTAGAGTCCCTCCCAATACTAAAAATCAATAAATATAAAAGCTGCCTTTTATTTTTCATTCATGATATAAAACATTTTACACATTAAACTTACTTTCTGGTTGTTGCAACACTTTCAGCTGGGAAAATGCTACATTCAGACATTGAAACAAATTATATTCAAAAGAAACCAAAAGTTATAACCTTCTTTATACTTTGGAAACCCAATGTGCAACTGGGGAAATAAGCTATGAGTTTATCAAAAACAATAACACAAATACATGACATGAGGAATGAGAAAGGAGATATAACTTCAGAAACAGACTTTTAAGTTATGAGCAAATACTATGTTAACATTAAAATTAGAATTATTGATGAAAAGAATTTTCTAGAAAAAAAAGGTGAAAGAAATTGAACAAGTTGTCCGAAGAGAAGCCAATCTCAGTTTTATGGCAGAATTCTGTCTCCAAAACACAGATCATTTCTATGGTACTTAACTCTTCCAGTGTAGAAAAATCTTGAAAACCTGTTGATTGTTTTTAAAAAGCTATCATAATCCTGACACTAAAACTAGACTAATAGGTCACCAAAAAAAGAATATTAAAATAGCAATCTCACTAACATAAATGCAAAACTCCTAAGCAAAACATTAGTAAACCGTATCTTGTAATGAATCAAAGGGAGTATCTGACATAATTAAGTGGGATTCAATGCATCTATTAATTCATTCTACGAATATTTATTAAGCATCTATCATACAAATCATAATTTTCAGTACTTGGGATATATCAATGAACAAAATGAGGATCTCTGCCTCATGGAAATTTCTTTATAGCAGAGCAATAAAGATAATAAACAATTGGTGTCGTAAATAAGTAAATTACACAATAAGTTATTGAGTGACAAGTGAGATAGGAAAAGAAAAACTAGAGCAGAATAAGAGGATCGAGGTGGTGAGAAGAGGGAGTGGGTTGCACTTTTAAATATGGAGGTCAGGAATAGACCTGCATTGAGTTGATAGCATTTGAACAAAAACATGAAGAAGATGTGAGAGTCAGCATGAGTATATTTTAAGGAACAGCATTCTAAGAAAAAGATACAGCCAGAGCAAAGCCCTGAAACCAGATTATGCCCGGCAAGTTCAGAGAACAGCAAACAGGCCAGTGGCGTGGGGGCAGAGCGAGGGATGGGTGGAGTAGGAGACAGAGTCAGAGAAGTAATGGGGCCAGATCCTCTAGGGCTACCTTATAAGGACTTTAGCTTTTACTCTCAGTGAAATGGGGAGACTCAGGAGTTGTGAGCAGAGCAATAACATATATGATCTACATTGTAAAAGAATCACTCTGGCTGCTGTGTTGAGAGTAGACTGTAGTGGGACAGGGCGGGATCCGAGAAAACAGATTATTGTGTATTCCAGGCAAGTGGGTAGCTCAGATCAGTATGGCAGCTGCGGAGGTGGTAAGAAGTGGTTGGAGTCTGGATATGTTTTGAAAATGCAGCCATCAGGAATTGCTGATGTATTGGAGAGAAAAGAGGCAATGATGACTCCATGGTTTTTATCCTTAACAACTGGAAAGCTGCCATCAATTGCAATTGGGAAGGCTATAAATTGACCAGGTTTGAAGGAGGAAGATCAAGAAATGTTCTGAACATATTGTATTTAAGACAAATTTAGACTCCAAGAAGAGATATCCAGTGGCTGGAAAAACATGTTTCGAGCTTGGGAAAGAGTCTGAACTGGAGATATAAATTTGTAAGGCTTCAGCATATAGATAGTATTTAAAGCCATGAGACTTGATAATTTCAAGGGTAGAAAGAAATAAATCAAGGATTTGTTTGGGGCACTTGAACATTAAGAGATTAGAGAGAAGAAACCAGAGAAGGAGACTGAGAGAGAGACAGAAGAAAAGTAGGAAGTAAGCCAGAAGAGAATGGTGTTCCAGTAATGGTGTTCAAGTCTGTCCAAGCCCAGTAAAGTAGGGATGGTTCAACATAAGGAAATCTATTAATATAATTGTATCAACATAATTATTTTGACATAATTAATAAAATACTAATAATTCAAAGAAGAAAAATTATATCATCATGTTAACGGCTGCCAGAATGTTATCTGATAAAATCGAAGGCTATTTAAAAAAATATATGATCAACTAACAGCCAGCATCATACATAACAGTGAAGCAGTGGAGACGTTCTCATTGAAGCCAGGAGTAAGAATGGCATGCTTACAAGCACCACCATTATCGTTGTTATTCTGTAAACTCTTATGAATGAAATAAGATGTGCCCCTCTATAGGAAAAAAAAATGAAATAATGCATTATATATATTTAAATACAAGACAATGTGATTGTCTACTTAAAAATCTTCAGAAAAATCAACTCCAAAATCCTTATAATTAATAAGAGAATTAAGTGAGGAGGCTAGTTACAAAGTAAATACAAAAAAAATTAATTTTTTTACTGTAAAAAACAATAACCAGTGAAGTATATAGAAAGTAGAGTTCCCATTTTCAATAAAAACAAAAAGATAAAATATTTAGAAGTAACAGTTAATAGGACAAAAATGTGGCTGCTGAAAGTGTCAGTAATAAAGCATGTAACTTTAGCCAAAAAGAATATAAGGACACTAACCTGTGTCATGCAAGATATCAAGCATAATGGCCTGCATTACTCCTTTCCTCGGCATCCTTATAAAACCCATAACTGGAGTCACCTGCCTTCTCAGCTTTCCCTTGGGCTATGGGACCAATTTTATTTCTAGTCAGTAACATTTTGGTATCTCCAGCCCAGGGGGTAGTCATTTCTCTGATCAAACAAGGTGCGCATGATTGTCACCATTATTTCCCAACTGGAACATACTGCTTTATGACAATAACCGTGTGTTTTCAAAGCCTCAAATCTTCCTACCACTTGATGCCTTTCCATTTAGTGTATATTCATTATTCTGGATAGGATAGCAAAAGGAAATCTCTAGGGCCATTGAAATGATATGAAAGTTTTAATTTTGATGCAATAAAATATAAAACCTCCCAATAAGCTTTACATGATAACAGGTCAGATTTGGAAGAATGAGCCATAGAGAGCATCCAAGCTTCTATCTCAGACTCAAGTTGATATCCAAACCATTGAAAATATTTACAGGAATTGTGATTGACATCTGTCATAAGAACAGATCTAGAGGGGTGGTTTTTCTGAGATCTCTTCCCCATGAAGAATGTGTCATAGTCATGCATCAGACTTTAGAGAACGAACGTGGAGCATTCATGAGCAAAACGGAAAGCAGGCAAAAACGATTCACGCATTGTCCAAAATGGTTGGAGATCTGAATTCTAGTTCAACCTGCCTGTGGATCATCATCATACCTCACAGTAGTGTAATATCTTTGCAAAGCATCTTAACTTTTACATCAGTCATATGAGGTTGCATATAGGCTGAGAAACTGCTTCTATCCCCACTTGTTGCAGAAGAGGAAACTTAGCTTCTTAGAAATTAAAAGACTTGCCTAAGGTCACAAAACCACTGAGCAGCAAAACCCAAGATTGAACCCAGGCGTTCTGATGCCAAATCCGGGATCTTGCCACTACATCTGCATAGCCCTGGACCAACCAGTTCATTTCGTTAAAGACTCAGTTTCTTTGTCTCTACAATATACAACCACTGAAGTTCCAGTCCTTCAGGGTCTCAATTCTTTGTGTTTTATACAACATAAAAGAGACGATGCTCAAAGTAAATTAAAAAGTATATTATAAAAGGAGATTTGTACCCTATGTCTGGTCAGTGAAAAAAATCTCACTGAATTTTTAAAATGTCATACACATCGCTTCTTAGTATTTGACGCCACGAGCCTAATCCTAATCTTCTAACTTCAATTTTATATTACCAAAACCTAGCTGATTTTACTGCTGGACTGATTGTGCAGTGTAGATGGTACCAGTCATTACAACACTTGCCTGCTCAAGCACTATTTAATATTTCACCGCATTCTAAATTTCATCTCTTCTGTCTGGTGTTCAGGTTCCCTCTGATCTGGTCCCACCCCATTTATCTAATCTTACTTCCCAACTTGAACTGCCTTCACTTATTAGACCAGTGTCCCTGACAACCAAAGACACCAGAGTTCAATTCCACATTTCTGTCTGTGGTCACATTGTTCCCTCACCTGGAATTATTTCCCTGACAGTCCACAGATTTCAGTGCTATGTCTCCTTGAAGACTCCACTAACTTTTAGCTATCACCTCAAAACCTCTTACTACCACAAAACTACTAAAGCCTCTTTCGCTAGCTTCTGCTCTAAAAGCCTCAAAATGCCCAGAGAACTCATGGTCTCCTCCTGAAGGTCCTAACTACATATATTACAAAGTAGACGTTATTCTATTTATGACCACAGAGAATTGTTCATGTCCACCTATGTTCAAAGGTAAAGAAAGATCTAGTTCTTTTGTGCTCAATGTGCTACTATGTTATCACCAATCCTTGAACTCTCTCAGTAAGACAATCATCCAGTGTATTATAAACTATGTCCTCATATTATTTTATAGACATCCTATTATTTTTTTAAATTTTTTTTTGTGAGGAAGATCAGCCCTGAGCTAACATCCATGCCAATCCTCCTCTTTTTGCTGAAGAAGACTGGCCCTGAGCTAACATCTGTGTCCATCTTCCTCCACTTTATGTGGGAGGCCGCCACAGCATGGCCTGACAAGCGATGCATTCAGTGTGTACCCGGTATCTGAACCTGGGCCAACAGCAGTGGAGCACACGCACTTAACCGTTACGCCACGGGGCCGGCCCCTACATCCTATTATTTTATATTGCTCTGGATGAACCACCTTGGCTTTCATTGAGAAATATTTCCTCAAGCACAGTCCTTAAAGGAAAACTAACCAAGTTAATTAACCAAATTTCTCGTATATTGCTATAGTCTACCATACATAACTACTTTAATATAAAATATCACTTTGGTATAAAATTATAATGTACATATGAGAAATATTGAAGTAATATAAAATTTATACAAAATATGTTAAAAGGTTGAGATTCTTAAGTTTTTTAATATTGCTATATTATGGGCAAGATGTAACATTCAAAATATTCTAATAGATGAGGCATGAAATACATTTTACGATTCTTGGAAAAACTTAACTTTATACTTTCCTGAAGGCTTAAATCTGAGCAACTTACTTGGAAAACAGAGTCAGTTGAATTTAACGAATATTCTTGCCTGAATAGTTTTCTGCTGACCTCTGTAATCATAGGCCCTTTTCCTTTTGATTTTTTAAGTAGGGAGCAGATGGCTATGTGAAACATATCAAAGAGGCTGGACATGTATGAAAAATATAGTTAACTGTCAAAATAATAAGCATAGTAGTTACTGTGATACAGGATAGCTGGAGGGAAGAAGGACACAGTTGAAAATGCACTGACTTTGGACTTATAAGACCCAAGTTCTATGAGAGATCTTATCAACATAATAGCTTTGTGAACTTGTATGTGAACTTCTTTGAGTAATCAGTTTTCATATCTGTAAAATAATCCCCATAAGACTTTCCATCTTCTGACACGGCAAGAAGCTAGATGTAAGTATTACATTAATAATGTATATAAAAGCATTTCATATACTATAAAGAACTATATAATTTTCCAAAAAATTTTCTTGCTTATTTATGATTATAAAAATAATATGTCAGAGAAAATAAGAAACTCAAAACTTTATTAAAAGATAAAAAATATTTCAAATCACTAATAATTCATCATACAGGAATAATCATTACTATTTAATTGTATGACTTTCCAGCTTTTCTTCTATGCATATATATGTACATATACATACAAATATGTTTGTTGTTGCCATTGTTGTTGTTGTTGAGGAAGATTCACCCTGCGCTAACATCCATGCCAGCCTTCCTCTATTTTGTATGTAGGTCGCCACCACAGCATGGGTGACAAGTGGCGTAGGTCCACACCCAGGATCTGAACCCACAAACCTGGGCCACCAAAGTGGAGAGTGCCGAACTCAACCACTACCCCATGGGGCCAGCCCTACAGATATCTTTTTTAATTTTGAGTTATGCCACACTTATTGCTTTAAAAGCTGCTTTTCTCATGTAAAAAATGGTACACACGTTTAAGTCATCATTAGGTACTTATGATGATGAGGCTACATGAATGTAAAAAGAGTTTTCCACAATTGAAATCAGTATTTTGGGGCTCAGATAAATAAAACAAAGATAAAAGCTATGGAGTGAGGAGCCAACTTGACATTGAAAATATATCTGAAAACCCCTGAATGTATATATAATCCAAAGGACCCTCAAGATTAGATTCTACCTGCTTTTCCAGTGGGGGATACCCCAAACCTCCTCCTGGTTAGAAGCCCTCTCTCTTCACAAGCAAGGGCAGCTCACACCTCAGACTTTATCTTGGAATCAGGTGCAGAAAGGGAAAATGTCGTGAGCACTGTGGCACTCTGACTGGATCCGCTCTTCAGATCAGAGGCACCCATGGCCCAGCTGCTGGGGCTCTCTGCTACTGACGGTGCACAGCTGTCTGCTCACTTGGGAATGCCTTGGCTGGGAACTGCCTCACCCACAGGTGGCTCCCAGCCGATGACTGATGCAGGGACCAAGGCTTGGCCTATTTTTTCAATTGCAAACAATTCTGAAGGGCCCTCCTCACTTCCCTATACAGGTATCTCCAGAGAGCTCTCCCCATAAACCAACCTTCTCCCAAAATACTCAACTTTCCATCTCAGAATCGGTTTGCAGAGAGCTCCCTTTCCAGCAAAAAAAAAAAAAAAAAAAAAAGAACTGAAAGGGGGCTCAGTTACAGAAAGGAAAAATTAAGTTTTATAGTTAATTCTGCAAATAGGAGGTTGGGATCCAGGGCCTCCTTAAACAAAATACTATTGGTAGACAGCACTATGTCAGTTACTGAAGACGTTCACATATATTATTTGAGCCTTACAATAGCCTGATGAGATGTGTTTTATTACATCCATTTTATAACTTAAGCATCTGAGAAAAGTAGACTGAAGAATATGATTTATGGAGAGAGAGTCTACTTAGAGATGCCTCCTCTAACCCATCGACTCCCTGAGATTTGTCAGATTCTATAGAAGAGTTAAGGAAATTTCTATTAATTTCCTTAGCATAGAGGGTGATGTTAGCATCATGGCAGAGTGAGCTTTCCCATAAACTCTTCCTCTGATAAGATCCAACAAAAGGAACAGTCACAGACCAACAAGTGAATCCTAGACAGCGAAAAGCAAGGTCAGAGAGATCCACACTGCCGCACATCTGAGAATTGAACGTGCTGGGCTCTCGGAGGAAGTGGGGAGAGGTAAGAAGAACTCCTCTCCCTCCCCATCAGATCAGTGATCCCACTCATGAGGCTCCCAGAGAGGGGGGAGGGGCAGCCCTCTGCGGGGAAACCGTAGCTCTTTGGGCACTCTCAGCCAGTGGGAAACTCCCACACAGAGGACTCAGAACTGCTACGGGGTACCATCAACATCTGAGCACCCCAGGAGAGCGGATAAGGAGGGGAGAGTGAGAAGCTCCCCATGCCAGGTACCCAGAGGGCAAAAGAGAGAGCCCCCCGACCCCTGCAAGCCAGACCCTGCAGCTCAGCCGACCAGACCAGACCAAGCGACTGGCAGATCACAGTGAACAGCCAGGGCAGAACACAGGGGCCTCAGATTACACAGCCCTTTACCCCTACACAGTGGCGGTGAGTGGAAATTGCAACCAGATATTTCCAGGATGAGGAAAAACAAAGCCAATACAGGAATCACAATGCAAAGGTACATGAAATCACCAGACCAGAAGGAAAATGACAAGCACCCAGAAACCAACCCTGAAGACACAGAAATCCATAACCTAAATGACAGAGATTTCAAAATAGCTATCCTAAAATACTCAACGAAATACGAGACAACACAAACAATTCAACGAGATTAGGAGTTTCTTCACAAAAGAGATTGAAATCATAAAGAAAAACCAATCAGTGCTGATGGAGATGAAGAACAGAATGGAGGAGATAAAGGAGAATCTGGACTCTTTAAAGAACAGAGCTGACAATATGGAGGAAAGAATTAGCATTATAGAGGACAGGAATACAGATATGCTCCAGATGGAAGAGGAGAGAGAACTAAGACTAAAAAGAAATGAAGAAAGTCTCCAAGAAATATCTGACTCTATTAGGGAATGTAACATAAGAATTATAGGTATTCCTGAGGGAGAACAGAGGGAAAGAGGAACAGAGAGCCTATTCAAGGAAATAACAGCTGAGAACCTCCCAAATCTGGGAAGGAGCAGGAAATATCAGTAAGCAAAGCCAACAGATCACCTATATATGTCAATAGGCAAAGGCCCACCCCACAACATCTAGTGGTAAGGCTGGCCAAAGTCAATGACAAAGAAACAATATTAAGGGCAGCTAGACAAAAACAAAAAATAATGTACAAAGGAACTCCCATCAGGCTCTCAGTGGATTTCTCAACAGAAACTTTACAGGCTAGGAGAGACTGGAATGATATATTCAAAATACTGAAAGACAAAAACTTTCAGCCAAGAATACTCTATCCAGCAAAAATATCCTTCAACTATGATGGAGAAATAGTAACTTTCCCAGATAAACAAAAGCTAATGGAGTTCATGGCCACAAGACCCCCACTACAAGAAATACTCAAGAAGGCCCTCAGGCCTGAGAAAAAGAAGAGAAAGGGAATACAAAGCTTGGAGCAAGGAGGAAAATAGGTAGACAAACAGAAAAATAATAGATCTTTACCGGAATAGGTTAGCAACCGCTTAAATACCAAAATCAAAAAGATCAAAGGAAGGAATTCACCAAATAAATTTAACCTCATCACTGTAAACACACACCCACAACACAAGATAGAATAAAGCATAACAAGAGCGACTTAGAAGGGGAAGAGGAAAGCGATTGAATTCACTTAGTATAAGGAAATAGGAGGCCATCAGATGATGGACTATCTCATACACAAGATTTTTTACACAAACCTCAAGGTAACCACTAAACAAATAATCAAAACAAAATCACATATGATAAACAAAGAGAAAACTAGAAGAGTCATAAGACAGAACAACCAAACTGAATTGGCAGTCCAAAACAAATGGGACAAGAAACAAAGGAAATGCAAAAGAACCGGAAAATAAGTGATGAAACAGCAACATTAAGCCCTCACATATCAATAATTACCCTAAATGTAAATGGATTGAACTCTGCAATCAAAAGATACAGAGTGGCAGGATGGATTAAAAAGCAAGACCCAACAATATGCTGCCTCCAGGAAACATATCTCAGCTCTAAAGACAAGCACAGGCTCAGAGTGAAAGGATGGAAAACAATACTCCAAGTTAATGGCAAACAAAGGAAAGCAGGTATTGCCATACTCATATCAGACAAAGTAGACTTCAAGATAAAACAGGTTAAGAGAGACAAAGAAGAGAAATATATAATGATAAAAGGGACACTCCACCAAGAAGACATATCACTTATAAAT
Source organism: Diceros bicornis minor (assembly GCF_020826845.1). NCBI lineage: Eukaryota > Metazoa > Chordata > Mammalia > Perissodactyla > Rhinocerotidae > Diceros > Diceros bicornis. Next base: position 33,032,298 of record NC_080762.1, read on the forward strand.
ATATATGCACCCAACATGGGAGTACCAATGTACATAAAGCAACTATTACCAACCTAAAAGGAGACATTAACAACAACACAATAATAGTAGGGGATCTTAATACCCCACTTACATCAATGGATAGATCATCCAGACAAAAAGTCAATAAAGAAATAGTAGACTTAAATGAAAAACTGGACGAGATGGACCAAGTAGACATATACAGAGCACTCCATCCAAAAACAGCTGACTACACATTCTTCTTAAGCGCACATGGAACATTCTCAAGGATAGACCATATGTTGGGACACAAAGCAAGCCTCAATAAATTTAAGAAGATTGAAATCATAACAAGCATCTTTTCAGACCATAATGCTATGAAATTGGAAATCAACCATGAAAAAAAAAAACTAGGAAAGTGACAAAAATGTGGAGATTAAACAACATGCTACTGAACAACCAATTGATCATTGATGAAATTAAAGGAGAAATCAAAAACTATCTGGAAACAAACGAAAATGAAAATATGCCGTACCAAACAATATGGGATGCAGCAAAAGTGGTCCTGAGAGGAAAACTCATAGCGACACAAGCCCACCTTAACAAACAAGAAAAAACCCAAATAAGCAACCTCAAATTACATCTAATAGAACTAGAAAAAGAAGAACAAACAAAGCCCAAAGTCAGCAGAAGGAGAGAAATAATAATTTCCTTAGTGTAAATTATCTTGCTTTCCCCACAGCTTTTGAGATGTAGTTTTTGTGGGAATTTTGGGGAGATGAGATGGTGGAGGAAGAGACCTGGAATAAAGGTAATCTTAGAGGATAATCTTCTCTCCCCAAGCCACATACCTCATAAACTGGTGCACCCTACATCTTCAGCCTCAATCTCCCACTGCTTCCATCTCAGAGCAAACCCTCTAGTAAAGATTAAACTCCATTCCTCAAACAGGCCCAGCCCTCCACATTTTATGCAAGAGTTTGATTTTCTCTGCCCGGAGTGCACTTTGTACCCCTTTGTGCTGGGAAAACTCCTATTCACCCTTCAAGATCCATTTTCAGTTCTTTGGAGTACTCTGTCCTAGACTCCCCAGATAGAGTTGATCTTTTATTTCACCACTCCACATTCTTTACTTTACCTCTCTTTTCCTTGTTCATGCTCTTCATGGCTCTGAAAATATGGTCTTGTAATTATCTGCTTACACGTCTAACTCCACCATTAGACTGTGAGAGCAGAACTGCATCTAATTCATCTTCGAGTTCCCAGGGCTTGCTCAGTTTCTGGTAGCTAGTGAGTTCTCAATAAATGTTTACAGAACACCTGAATGAACAGGGACTGGGCTGGGTAAAAAGTCACAGAAGGATTGCATGGAGGCAGTTTAAAGGATAGAACTGGGTTTTGAAAGGTAAGTAGGAATGTTAGGATGACTTAGATCATTTTTATCAAGTGGTTTATCTTCCCACGTTTTACTTTATTAATTATAATAGTTTAGAAGTTGCCTGTTAAAAATTATAATGCAGGGCCAGTGCAGTGGTATAGTGGTTAAGTTTGTGCGCTCTGCTTCAGTGGCCCAAGGTTTGCAGATTCGGATCCAGGGTGTGGACCTATGCACTGCTGGTCAAGCCATGTTGTGGCGGCATCCCATATACAAAGTGGAGGAAGAAGGGGACAGATGTTAACTCAGGGCTAATCTTCCTCAGCATAAACAGGAAGATTGGCAATGGATTTCGCTTAGGGCCAATCTTCCTCACCAAAAAAAATAAAATAAAATAATGCATCTGAATTCTGTAAAGTAGACAGGAGAAGGAAAGGGGGACATGGAATGCCAAGTCAGAGAACAGCAAAATGTGCTTCTATCCACAGGGCTACAGAAGCTCCATCTTACATACCCATCGCCAGACAATAGCAGTGACTAGTTTACAAATTACCTCATATAAAAGTGATTGTTTGAAGAAATTTACTGTCAATTTGGCTACTTATGATTAAAATCAAAGCAAGAAGTTAGAAAAACACAATCTTTAAAATTGACTTCCAAGAAAAAAATTGGTCGTGCTCAAAGGAAAGTAAAGAAAAACCAAATAGAATCTTTTAGGAGAGAGTTATAGTGGTTTTCTCTTGGATTTAAGGCAAAAAGAAAACAAAATTATCATTAACTCTAAAAACACAAAATTGTTCTTTTGATACTTTTGAAAGGCATTTTGAAGTATTTTTATACTACTTGATTCTATAGACAAAAAAGAAGATTCATATATTAATATATAACACATATGTATATTTCTCTGAACTATGTGTGTGTGTGTGCAATGTTTTTCTATTCAGATAAATCAACTTTTCAGAAAAATAACAGGGAAATTCAGCAGTTGCTAGTTATTATTTTCTGTTGACTCTCGCTTTAAGTGTTGTTTGGATAATACTTCATTTTATGAATATTTTAGTAATCAAATTATTACTTATTATTCATATTGAAAACATAAAAGTTAGGTAAAATATCCATTTGCTGCTATAAATTAATGGTTTCTAAGTAACATTTAATTTGAAGATCTAAAATTAAATTACTTACAGAAGGAACATATTCAATAATTAAAGGAACATTTTGAAAGTAATTGTATTACTTTAGCTCTCTCGAACATAGCGCTCATTTCTTTTTTTTTTCCTCCCCAAAGCCCCAGTACATAGTTGTATATCCTAGTCGTAGGTCCTTCTAGTTCTTCTATGTGGGACATCACCTCAGCATGGCTTACATGAGCGGTGAGTAGGTCTGTGCCCAGGATCCAAACCGGCGAAGCCCGGGCCAGCAAAGCTGAATGAGAAAACTTAACCACTACACCACCAGGCCAGCCCCCAGCACTGACTCATTTCTACAATCTGATTTCTCCCTTTGTTTTATCATCTTTTGCCTTGCGCAACATGAGACTGCCACTATCTGTGTATACATGATCCAAATCAAAGTGAGTTTTTTGCAGAATGCTGCAGGACGATGAAGGCATGGCAAACAAAGATATTGACCTTGGGAATGGCAGACAAGAGTGGTATAAAACATGTACCTCTAACACCTCATCTTAGTTAATGTTAGCATAACCAGCTAACCCCTGACCCACTGAATGTGAGGAGCTTGGTATGAGTCCACCTGCAGATGCTCTAGTTCTTAAGCTAAAAAATCACGATGACTCATGGGAACTGAGGATCCCTAATGAATCATGGACTATTCTATTGGGAGTGTAAAATACAGTTTAGTTGTCTTTAGGACATCATTCTAAAATAGTTCCAATATTGTTTTGGCAACTTCATATTAAGCCATTTGATTTTCAGTCATGTCAAGTTCACCGTATTCACTTCATTCTAACACTAAAGAACCATGCTACATTTGTACTATCTCAAAATTCATGATCAAATGCTAAATGTGGTACTGAATCTCCTCCATTTGCCCTCAAGATATGTTCTCCATCCTTCTCCACCATGTTCTGTGCCCAAGAGGCTGACTTCTATGCCTTGCCTTCTGGATACCGCTTGGGTTTGGCCAATAAGAGGCACCAGTAGGCAATCAGAGGATGGAAGGAAAGAGAGGGGGGTATTTATTCCACTGGTCCCCACCCTGCCAGGTGCAGGTTAGCAGTGGCTGCATTTCTCGACCTAAGCCCATAGCTTTTGTCTGGTCCTCCTCTCCTTCAGCAGCCCTCTTAGGATTCTAGTAACCACCACTTCCTCTTGCCCCTGCAAACCTGTGGATCCCCTATACTTGTTAGCCTCTTTGATTTACCTTAATTCTGCCCGCATGTTACAAATAGTCCATTAACTAAATGAGCCTAGTTACCAGAGTGGAGTATGCCGTTTGTTTCCGGGCACTCGTCCAGGTTCTGCCAAGATTGTAAGTGATACAAGTAATAAAGCAGAATACTATTTTAGAAAAAAAAAATAAAGATTTTCTTCCCTGCTTTCTTCCTGCTACACTGAGTAACCCCTTTATATACTATTTCAGTTTACTAGTGAAAAACAGTTCCTTTGAGAAGAACTGTATTTCCCAAACATAGGGGACTGTGAATTCTGTTTCTTTGGTACCCATCAAGCATCACAGTTCCTTGATTCCTAGAGACGAGTACAGTAATGTGCATTAATGAGGCAATCAGCAAATGGTCACTGGTTTCAAACACTGAAATCTAACCTAAATAATTTCCATAAAAGATTATTTTATGATCCTAACTACCTCAGTAATGCTACCTGGGACAAAAAAACAAAAAGAAAAAACCCAAATCATTTAGCAAAAGAAAAAAAACATCATATCATCAATCAAATAGAAAAGAGCACATAGTAGTTTCAAACTCAAAAGCTTTTGAAATTTCTAGGACCACCTTTGGGAATTGTCAGTGCAATTGAAGAAGACAGCTGTATAGAAAAGAGATTACAGTTTCTAATCAAATAAAGTCGAGTAACTGCATATATTTATTAATGGACAGAATTTAGTCTTTACCTGCTTAAGTGCGAATTAATTTTATATGTGTTTTTAAGAAAATTTCTTAAGAAACAAGTGGATCTAATTAAACATAGACTTTCCATCTCCTGAATTTTCATTATCATTACAAAATTACATATGGCCATCTTATCATATTTCAGTAATGACTACAGATAAATTGGAAGGGAAAATAATACACAAATAAGGCAAATAACGTTATTCCATAGCAGATTCAAATGAACATTTAATTGGTTTTCTTATTTATCATTCTTACCAACTAAGTTATAAAAAAAACTTATTTGCACAACTTAAAAATAGAAAATTTGGAGAAATTGAATCTTGCAGAAATTTATTTAACTTTTCATTCTGTAAATCGAAGAAGCAGAGCACCCACAGCTTTGACAAATGAAGATGAAGTACCCTATTTGTGCTGGTTAGTTCACTCTCTTGCACAAGCCACGGTCATCCGAGAAGTGAGAAGGGCTCCATTCCAGGTCAGAAGACAAACCCTTTTACACCCAGGACAAATCTGCCCGTCCACAGCCTTGCCTCACTGACGAAGGCTAAGAGAGAAAGGGGTCAGTAAGCGTAAGCTGTCAGGAGATGTGTTACCCCAGACACTGAAGAGGAAGTCAAGGACATAAACGATGTGAGACCCTGGAGGAAGTTCGTAACCTGCTCTGTGTGTAATCAGAAGTTGTACTTAATTACTTTATGGCAAAATACTCATGCCTCAGCACCTTAGAAATGTGATGCTCTAACTTGTAAAGTATTGTGCCATGAAAAAAAATATAACAATAAAAATCTTCAGAACGATGAACATTGCTCATTTTGGAGTCACTAAAAAAAGTAGTCTTGGGGCCAGCCCAGTAGCATAGTGGTTAAGTTCATGCGCTCTGCTTCTGGGGCCCAAGGTTCACAGGTTCAGATCCCAGGTGTGGACCTACACCGCTCATCACATCATGCTGTGGTGGCGTCCAACATGTAAAATAGAGGAAATTGTCACAGACATTAGCTCTGGGACAATATTCCTCAAGCAAAAAGAGGAAGATTGGCAATATATGTTAGCTCAGGGCCAATCTTCCTCACCAAAAAAAAAAAAAAGTAATTTTTCTGCAAAGTGGAATCTAACTCATCTTACAAAAAACAATAATGTCTTACGTAAAAAAAGCTATAATAATTCTCAAAATCCTATAACATAAATTTTAAAGGTAGGTAATTATAATCAATACTGAAGTTTGTAAATATTAATGTAGAGAAACATTTCAAATATCAAGTTAGAAAAGCATTTATGGGGCTGGCCTCGTGGCATAGTGGTTAAGTGCATGTGCTCCACTGCTGGCGGCCTGGGTTCAGATCCCAGGTGCGCACCCGATGCATCGCTTGTCAGGCCATGCTGTGGCAGCGTCCCATATAAAGTGGAGGAAGATGGGCACAGATGTTAGCCCAGGGCCAGTCTTCCTCAGCAAAAAGAGGAGGATTGGCATGGATGTTAGCTCAGGGCTGATCTTCCTCACAAAAAAAGAAAAGCATTTACTCTAAGAGAAATTCTTTAAAAAACTAATTACAATGCATTGTTCTTTTTTTCAATCTGTGATCCTGAAATCAAAATTCTTAATTATTTTTCTCTTAGAAGTCCAAGAGAGTCATTAAAATAGTTTTATGTTGACATTTTTAAATAATATTTATTTTTTGATAAAGTAAATGATTTTTGAATTTTAAAATACAGAAAAATGTAAAGAAGAAAATAAAAATCATCTACAATAAACCAATCACAGATGGCCACTATTTACATTCTAGTACTGATTATGCCATTTGATTCCTCTCTTATTATTTAACATCATATCATCAGTATTTTCCTGAAACTTAGATATATCATAATTTAGCTATTATAAATAACACCTTAATTTGAACATCTTTTTGATTAAAGCTTTGTCTGCATTTTGAAAATCGCTTTAGGGTTGAATTGTAATACTGAGGGAAGGAAAGTTAACATTTTTAAGATACTTGATATAGGTGATGGTTAATGTTTTCAAAAGAAATAACCCCTGCTGTTTAAAAATACTATTTTTTTCTGTGATTTTAGATTCCAAAATTCATAGAAAAAGAAAGAAAATATACTCAAAATACTGAACACCCACCATAAGAACAAAGACCACAAGTTAATTAGAGCAGTGATTAAAAAGCACTTTTTTTGAAAATCATTTCTGAATTATGAACTAGCTACTCTTGACAAAGAAAAATTGTCCTGGAAGGCATTAAACAGACCAGGAAGACTTTAATTAAGACTAATGCAATGTGAGTGAGAGGTGGAACTCAACTCCCCTGCAACAAAAGGCAGGAGAGGTTTTAAGTGCTGAGGTGAGCTTGTAGAAAAGTACTGAAGGACATCAGGGCGAAGCTGACCAATGTGATTCAGCCATCTGTGTTTGCTGATCGGTACTTATGAAAATTAGGCTCCTACCCTCCCACAGAGACTGAGCTTCAGACACTACCTCTCTTGATGATTTCATTTCAGAGAGATGGCTCCCAGGTCCTTGAGAAAGGCAGTCCTGAGTTGTAGAAGATTGACATCTCAAATGGGCAGAGAAAGAATTGACAAATTTTCTAATGTAAGTGCTCTCAGAAAAGGGAGGGCAGGAGCCTAGAGTCAGGAAGAAACTGGGTAAAGTTAAGTCAAGTTGAGGGAAACCTTAAGCCATCTTGATTACTATCACCAAGTGAGGACATTGCCCCACAATACTGGATGGCTGGTTTTATGGACATGAAACCCCAAAAAGAAATTATCTGTCTTAAATAATATCATTTCCTATCAGTTTTTCTTAGGACTAAATAATAAGGAAGGACATTCAATAGCTGTTGTTGACTGATTCCTTCTAAAGATGTGTAAATTCACCCAAATACCAAGCACTTAACCCATTTTCCTTGGTGGTCTCAAAAGTCTCAGCTACATGGAGTAAAATCTCCACAGACTACCACTGGCCTGTGATGTGAGTGAGAAATAGCATTTAGTGCAATAAGCTCTAAAGATTTGAGGGAGGAAGGTTCTGTTACCCAGTTATCACCTCCCCCTACCCCCAACTCATTCAGCCTGGACGAATTAGTAGGACTCCAAAACGTGAGCAAGAGAAGAAAGACAAACACACTCTGAAATTCAAGGCAAATTTCCAGTAAAATTTTCAACTACAAGGACCACAAGTTGTTTCTAAATTTAATTATTTAACCTAGTAATTTTCAAAATCTAGAACAAAATGTCTATTTTCAATAGCCGGTAATTAGCTATACCTTAGACAGTAGATCTTTTTATGAGCAGATCATTCTAGTTAATGAAATACAAAAACTGTTGTATACAGGAATAAATGCTAGGGGAAAAAAGAAAAAAATTTCAGTTTATATACTTAGATCCAATATGTCAGCATATTACTTGAAATCCTCTATTTAAGGACCCATATTTGTGTAATTAAAATTTATTTTTCTTAAAATAGACTGATTGACGGCATTTTTTCTGGTGAGGAGATCAGCCCTGAGCTAACATCCGCCAATCCTCCTCTTTTTTTTTTTTGCTGAGGAAGACGGCCCTGGGCTAACATCTGTGCCTATCTTCCTCCACTTTATATGGGACGCCGCCACAGCATGGCTTACCAAGCAGTGCGTCGGTGCGCGCCCGGGATCCGAACCAGCGAACCCCGGGCCGCCGCAGCGGAGCGCGCGCACTTAACCGCTTGCGCCACCGGGCTGGCCCCGATTGATGGCATTTTTAAGCACAAACTTTAATACTGCTTGAGTTTTTTAATAGATTAAAATGTGAATAAAGTCTTTTAAAGTCCTTTGCAAATATTAGGAATTTTATCCAAATGTCTATTCCTATAATAGACAATTCTCTTAGAAAATGTCCATCTAGCCGCATTACCAAACAATTCACTCATTTTCCCAACTTTATGACTTTAGCTCTACATAAAATTCGTATAATTTTTTTGCAGGAATTCACCATTAATAGAGAAAAGCATGCTACAAAGAATTGTGTAGTAGCACGTAGACCTAGCCTTTCAGAAACCCATGTCTTTTGTAAACTCCTTTAATGGTTTCTGGTATCTTTTCAAAGTATACATGGATTATTATTACAACATGGCTAGTAAGAGTTAAAACTTGCCCTTTTTTTTTTTTGAACTATGCTCTTCAATGATCTGGGAATGCCAATCCCCTGAGAAGTCCAAAACCATGGTAACCGCATGTAAAGTGTTAATTATACCTCAAATTCAAGTGCCTTCCTCAGCTTCTCCCCAAAAGCCTTTCCTTTGGCTGTAGCCTCATCTTTAAAAATGACATTGTCGGGCCGGCCCCGTGGCTTAGCGGTTAAGGGCGCGCACTCCACTACGGGCAGCCCGGGTTCGGATCCTGGGCGTGCACTGACGCACCGCTTCTTCGGCCATGCTGAGGCCACGTCCCACATGCAGAAACCAGAAGGATGTGCAACTATGACATAAAACTATCTGCTGGGGCTTTGGAGAAAAAAAAAAAAAGGAGGAGGATTGGCAATAGATGTTAGCTCAGAGCCGGTCTTCCTCAGCAAAAAAAGGAGGATTAGCATGGATGTTAGCTTAGGGCTAATCTTCCTCACAAAAAAAAAAAAATGTCATTGTCATCATTCCAGTTATCCTGCTTCCAACCTCAGCTATTCTGCTAAGGGTCTCTCATGTCCAAGCTCCAAATCCTATTAAGTCTATATCCAATGTGTCCTCTTCCCAGTCCAATTCATATTACTGTAAGAGTTTTTTCTCTAAAAAAAAATACTACTTGATGGGGCCAGCCCCGTGGCATAGTGGTTAAGTCTGGCAAACTCTGCTTCAGTGGCCCAGGTTCACGCGTTCAGATCCTGGGCGCAGACCTACACCACCTGTCAAGCCATGCTGTGGCAGCGACCCACATACAAAATAGAGGAAGATTGGTGCACATGTTAGTTCAGGGCTACTCTTCCTCAAGCAAAAACAGACTAAGATTGGCAACAGATGTTAGCTCAGAGCAAATCTTCCTCACACACACACACACAAAATACTAATTGAAAGCACAATAAGATTCACTATAAACCCCCAGAAAGACAAAAATGAAAAGACAAAATACACCAAGTGTATTGATGATGTGGAGAAGCCAAAACTCTCATACAAGGCTGGTGGGAGTGTAAATTGACACAACTTATTTGAAAGCCAGTTTGTAGTATGTACTAAAGCTAAACATGTGCATATCCAGCAAATTTACTCCTAAGAATATTTCCCAAATGACAGGGAATGTTTCAACAAATGTAACTCTCGTTGTTCTCTGAGACGAGAACAACAGACAAAGAGGAGTAAAAAAGAAGCCATTTTTAACTAGACTACAAAAAGGACATAGGAACATACATTTTATTTCTTAAACATACTCATGATTATAATATAATTAATAAAATATTTTGGTTCAATTCAACTGTGATAAACTGCATTAAACATGCAACAAATTATATACTTTCAATTTAATTTAGCAGTAAGGGCATTAACCAATAATTGCCTATTTTAGTGCCCTTCTGCACTTCCTGCTGGCTTTCTGGCAGCCATTCAGGCCATTATGACTTCATGCTTTGTGCTCGTCCACTCTTCATTTTCCTACTTTGGTCAGTGTTTTTTTTTCTGCCTCAATTTCTTCGCCTATTTACCAGTTATTTTGTATAGTTTCCTTGTACACCATCTCAATTTATTCCTACATTAAGGTAGAATATAAATAAAGTTAAAGTGGTTTTTTATTTTTTTTGGAAATTTTTAAAGCAATTGAAAAGGTAAGGCCAGATTCAGAGAAAAACTAATAAATTACATATTATACTGTAAGCAAAATTTTTATTTCTATTCTGAATAGACAAGAAACTTACTTTTTGCAAATAAGATTCAGTATTTGTCATCATTTTGATGTTGTAGCTTCTACTTTATTCATATGAATATAAAAATTATTCCTGTGAGATCTTTTATCATTCGGTCTTAGCTCTAATCCTCATAAAATAAGGTGAATCAATATATGAAAGATTGGTGCCCCAGACGCAGATGCCTATAAATAACCTACCTGTCTTTTTTACTTTTAACATAAAACACAAAGCATCTTTCATAGCTGGAATACAACATCAAGCAATTTTCACTGTCGTAATATACTTAGTCATTAGTTTGAACTACTTGTGTTGAAAGTAAGTTGAACAGTGTTACACATATCGATTCCCCTAATTGTGACAGGAAATCAAACAACATATGCTTTATTGTGGTGGAATAATACAGGATAATTTTTTTTGTCAACACATCCACTGCAACGAATGAATTTCAGTTACAGCACTTATTCTGACTGCTTTTGTTTGTAATGAATCATTTTGAAAGTGTCATAACATTTTGCTCTGTCAGATAATCTGTATTTTTCTTTAATACTCATTACAACTCTATGAATCATATTACAGCTAACAAAAGACAGTGGGTCACACAAGCATGGAATATGTGAGGCTATGTCATAACTGCACGTCAGAGTCGATGCAATACATTCAGCAGGCTTTTGTCTCCTCTGTGCACCAGGGGCCGTGCTGGTGCTACCAGAGAAAATCAAAAACAAGCAACAGTCTCTGTTCTTAAGGAGCTAACAGTCAGAGAGTGACTAATTTGGGAGATGTGAGAAGCCACTGGAGATAACGTTATGTGCTGAGTCCTACAGGATGACCAGTTTCCTTGGAATATGTCCTCTGTTAGTAAGACAGGAACAGAGATTCCAGGCAGAGGAAAGGCACCGTGGAGCATCAAAAACATGGAACCCCGAGATAAGAGAGTTTATCTTGTTCTAACACCAAATATCCCACAAAGGGCTACACTCTTTTTGGTTTGTAAATCAAATAATAGCATCAGGGCATGCAAGTAATTCTGCATTTGTTTGGATTGGAGAACCTTTCTGAAGGAATTTATCTCTTGCCAGAAAACTGAATTTATTATTAAAACCATTAAGGCGAGGTGCTTAAGCAGAACAAAGTGTGTGTGTGTCTGTCCTTTCAAAGCCGCTAAAGGACCTTTTTCTCTGGGTTCAATAATTCAGTTAAAAGCTACGGAGTTAGACCCTATGGAAGGTAAATATACTTCCTACTTTTGGTTCCAAATTTTTCCTTTTGTCCCACACTGATATTTCAAGTCCATTTATGCTGAATGCAGTGTGGTCTGATCTCTTCAACTGTGTGATTCAGCTTGCCTGAAGAGGGAGACGAGGGTGAAGGAGAGTGGGGGGGAAGGGAAGTTATCTCCAGTTAACATTTCATTAGCTATTTTTTATTTAGGCTAGGTTATTTAAAAAAAAAAAAAAAGTGGCAAATGTTACTAAGAGCAAGTTGTCAGTAATTTCCCATGGTTATGCTCAGATCAGGTTATCTCCAAATCCTCAGCATATCATGCCCGTTAACATCTCCCCCACTGAGATTTCAGCAATGACTGCAAAATGTGTTTGATATGTGAAGTTGCATATCATTAGTATAATAAATGACCAGGTTATGTACCCAACATAGTGTACTCAGAAAATGTCTTTATTGTTCTTAAATGTAATGTTATTTTTAAATTATAGAAATCAGAATGTCCATGATGATAAAATTGTAATGATCAGTTTTAACATATGTTCACAAAGATAATCTAAAACATTATGTGAATCTAATATGTTATCTCCTCTAAATCTAATACATTATCTCCTCTTCCTGGGGATCCTTATGTAGGAAATACTTATACATATGGGGGTGCTCAAACCAGCACATTAGAGAGCATCTGCTACAATATTATTTCACTGATTGAAACTTGAAACATTCCTACCTGCCTCTCCTGCCTAACTTCAACGTTATCTCCTACGACTGTGTCCCTCATTCAGTCACACTGCTCTTCTTTCTGTGTCTTGAACACATTGAATAATTCCCACTTCAGCACACTTGTACTTGCTATTTCCTCTGCCTGGAATAATCTTCCACCAGATCTCTCTTCCACTCTCCCTCTCTCTCTCTCTATCTCAGGCAGCTCCCCTTGGAACCCATTTGTCATATGGAAGAAAGTGTTTCAGTCAACAGCCCCAGCAAAGGTCTCAGCCAACAGCCAGCATCAACTGCCAGACCCGAGAGCAAGCCTCCAGATGATTTTAGTTCCCAGCCTTTGAGCCACTCCAGCTGACGCCAACTTAAGCAGAGATAAGCTATCTCTGCCAACTCTGCCCAAACTGTGAACAAAATATATGCTGTAATTGTTTTAAGCCACAAAGTTTTGGGATAATTTGTTATGCAGCCATAGTAACTAGAACAGATTTTTGGTACACACATCGTACAGTATGTATATATATATATATACACACACATATATACACACACACACACATACGCATACACACAGACACACTTGTGTACGTGTGTGTGTGTAGGAAATAATTAAACTGCACAAGAAACATATTATTGTTTCCTCCTGTCGATATTCATATACTCATGTATTTTCCCTTTCCAATGTTCTTTCATTCTTCCCTGCAGCTCCATGCTTCCGTCTATGATCATTTCCTTTGCTTAAAGAATATCCTTTAGTATTTCTTTAGTTTGGGTCTGCTTTTTTCACCTTTTGTTTAAAAATGTCTTAATTTGCCTGAATTTTTGAAGGATGTTTTCACTAAGTACAGAGTTATAGATTGGAAGTTATTTTCTTTTGGCACTTTGAAGGGAGCATTCCATTGTCAGTCTAATTATTGCTCTGTTAAAGATTATATGCCTTTTTTATCTAACTGCTTATAACATTGCCTCTGTTTTTGGTTTTCAATGGTTTAATTATGCTGTCCCAAAGTATGGTTTTGTTCCTGCTTGGGGTTGGTAGAGGCTTCCTAAATGTGGTTTAAATCTTTTTTAATCATTATCTCATCAAATTCAGTTTCTGCCACCTCTGTCTCTCTCCATTCATTCTGGGACTCTAATTATACATGTGTTGAACCTTTTCACTATGTTCCATATGGCATATATGTTCTTTTCTGTGTTGTCTATTCTTTTACTTCTCTATTCTTCAGTCTGGGTATTTTCTTCTGACCTATCTTCCAGTTCACCAATTCTCTCTTCAGCTGTGATTAATCTGATGGTAAACCATCCATTGAATTAATTTTAGTTATTGTCTTTTCAGTTCTAGAAATTCTGCTTATTCTTTTTCTTTTAATTTCCACTTCATCAAAATCTTCCCCTTTATATTTAACTTATACAGTATATTAATCATATTACTTTAAATTCCAAGTCTGATAATTTCGTAATTCCAATATCTGAATCTTCTGTGGTTATGTTCTGTTGTCTCAGTTTTTTCTTTTGACTTTCATTCAGTTCTTATCTTTTTATACATCTAGTTACCTTAGATTGAGTGCCAAATACTGTGAAAGCTCTGAATGAAGTTATCTTCCACCAGAGATGATTTACAACTGCTCTTGGTAGGATCTAGGCTAGGGAGAGAGCACCATAATCTAATCAGGCACTGAGCTAATTCAGAACTGGGCCTCCATCATTTTGAGAGGTAGCTTTTTACCAGCATATCCTTTCTCCTAGAGGTTAGCCCTTTGGGGTTCCAGCTAAAAGCTTCAGGTGTTTACCAGGGCATCTTCTCTTTAGAGAGCTCCAAACTCTAATTTTTGTCCCCCAGCATCCAGAGACTGCTAAAATCTTACTCAACTATCCTCTAAGCCAAGGTTTTAACTGCAGTTTCTCAGCTGCCACTTTTGAATCAGCAAATGCCTCACGGGGAAAACTGCTGCCAAATGTTGGATTCATTTCTATGTGTTTTCCTACACATCCTCATTATCTTGTTATCTTTCTGATACCATCAAATATATTGTTTTTATTTATTCCAGATTTATAGTTATTCACAGTGGGAGGGTTGGTAGGGAACAAACTAGTCTGCTGTTATGGAAAATTGGTCTCTGGATGGCTTATTCCTGAGCATAGGATGACTGCAAAAATATTATTCTATTCAGAGAGGACTTATTTCACTGTGAATTAGCCAACTCATCCCGTCTCCCATTCCTTTACTTTCCTTCATATTATCTTGTTTATTTCCTTATAGCATGTATCACAATGTGAAACTATCCTGTTTAATTATTTGTGTATTTATTAACGATATTTTTAATTATCTGTTTCTCCCAACTAGAACATAAGATCCATGATAACAGGAACATGACTTTCTTGATCATTACCATACCCTACTGCCCAGCACTGTGCCTAAAACACTCAATAAAAATTATTTGGTGAATAAATAAATGAATAAATTGTTTGATAATCAGCCAGGAGATTCAAGATGTGCTTTCTAGAAAGACATAACTAAAGAAAAAACTAAAATATCATAGGTAACCTACTATTAGTTGCAGTGAACATTTTATTTTATGTATTTATTACTCATGTAAAGAGTAAGAATGTTCCTCATATTGGGGTTGATAAAGTTTAGAGAAATCATATCTGAATTCTATGACAGATCGTCAACCATGTCAGTCATTCAACAAGTATTTACTTAGTGGCTATTACACGCTGTGCTAACAACATCCTTTCACCGTGAATTACAAGCCATGGGAGCATGCGAAAACAAACACCCCTTCATGTTCTTTCTTTGCTTAAATCAGTAGTTGTTATGGCTACCACTATTTCTTCAGATTACTCTACAGTTACTACTGTTATCATTGCAAGACAATTTTCTTCCTCCAGTATTTCTTTTCTCCATTTTCCTACTTTATATCTCTAAAAGTGTTTCTTAAGGAATGCATTTTTTTATTTCTGTTCTTTCCATAAGCTTCTCTTACTATCAGAGTTATCGTGTGTGTGCACATGCATGCATGTATGTATGTGGGCGGTAAGGAAAGGAATAGAGAAAATCAAATGATAGCAGAGACTCTGAAAGATATTGTTAATAAATTCACTCTAAATAGGCTGGGTATTCAATCTCCCTGAATCTTTGAACAATGCTCAAGAAGACAAGGATATTTTAATGGAAGTTTGTTTTTTACCTCTTCTAATATTCAGGGAGCAATATGCCCTACAGCTAACCTGAAACTTGGTGTGTGTGAAAAACAGGAGTCAATGCTTGGAGTCTGCTCACAAGATCCACTTCAGGATGGGCTGCGACAGCTGGTCATAAAGCCCTGCAAGTTTGTGCCAGGTCAGTGCCTCAGTGAACCTCTTCTCCACGCCAAAGGGGAGGTGACCTTTAAATACACCACAGCCACAACAACTCTTTCCAGGTACTCGCTGCAGACAGGTCTTCCAGTATGGGGATGTTTTACTTACTTTTCCAGAAGAGTTAACTCTGTCCCATACATCTGGATGGGTAATACAAAGGAAAGATGCTGGAACCAATCTAATATGGACTGATTATTACCAGAAGGCTGATGGAGGAGGTATAGGACATAAAACAGCTCACCTTCCTTCATTCTCCTCTAGCCACAAAATTCAGCCGAAAGCCTATTAAAGATAAAGCTTGAGCTAATGCTTGAACATGGGTCAGAAATCAAAACTTTAGAATTGAAGTCATAAACTGGCAAACTATGGATTGAATTGATCTCACATGTGTTGTATTTGACTGGCACAGAGTTCTTAAAATTTTGAATTTAATGCCTTTGGATTGGAAATGTGTCCTTGACTCTGCCAATTCTCCCCTACAGCCTAGTATTTTACACGAAGCATGAGTCACTCAATTAAGCTGCATGCCTGGCCTCTACAAGCATTTCAGATTGCAGCCTCAATTTTAAAATGTATGTATTCAGGTTTTTAAAACAAATGAAATTATCTTTAAAAAATGAAAGGTATCTAATTAATTTGCATTGTCTTCAAGGATATTGAATAATAATCATTATAGTTTTTATTTCAAAGGAAATATTCAATATATTCAATCCCTTAGATGCCAGAATAGCTAGAAACACACAGTCTAGAGTTAGAAGCAGACAGAACACCTGGGCTACACTTCATGTTATTCTGTTGGATTGCCCCTAGTCCTCCAAAATCATAAAAGTTATACATTATTATAATTAATATTTACAATTTATCTATAAAAATAGATAACAAATAACCACAAAACCTCCGTGGCATGCAATAAGAAACATTTGTGCTCAAGAGTCTATGGGTTGGCTGAGTCATTCTGCTGATGTCAGCTGAGCTCAGTGGGGCTCAACCATGTGTCTGCTGGTAAGTCAAGCAAGGATAAGTTGGTCTAAGATAATCTTAGTTGGGACAATTGGTCTCTCACACTCCAGTACCCTAACCTGTGGTAGCACAGTCCCAAAAGAGAGAACAGAACAGCACAAGCCTTCTTGAGGTCTAGGCTCAGAGCCGGCAAACCATCATTTCATGAAATTGGCCAAAGTAGCCACAAAGCCAGTCCAGGTTCAAGGAGTGGGGAAAAAGACTCCACTCTTTGATGTAAAATTATGTCTCAAAAGCCACATCACAGGGTGAGGTGGAAAATTGAGGCCTTCTTTTAAATCAGTCTATCATAGTAGCATTTTATAAAATCTCTCTGTTCAATCTACCACAAGATCCCTAGAAATAATTAATGCCGTAAATAACCAACTTCTTAGGAATGTTTTCAGATTTAATAGTATAAGATTTTAACGTTGCCTTGGGGTCTAAGGATTCATAGGATTTATATTTGAGATTTATAACTTTGAATCTCATATAATATAAAGACTAAAGAGGCGGGCCGGCCCCGTGGCATAGCAGTTAAGTGCGCGTGCTCTGCTGCTGGTGGCCCAGGGTTTGGTTCCTGGGGACACACCAACGCACCACTTGTCAGGCCACGCTGTGATGGTGTCCCACATAAAGTGGAGGAAGATCTTCCTGGGTATTAGCTCAGGGCCAGTCTTCCTCAGCAAAAAGAGGAGGATTGGCATGGATGTTAGCTCAGGGCTGATCTTCCTCACAAAAAAAAAAAGACTAAAGAGGCTAATAAAAACAAAATAATGTATTGGCAGAACCAAAAATAGATATTTCCTCAGCTACCACTCTGATTCTCCTTAGACCTTGTTAGTTTTTTTTTTTTTTTTCCTTGTTAAGGCTATCTCCTATGTGGAATATAATATCAGTTCCTAAGAGCTCGTTCTGCTTCCAAACTGGAAATACCTCCAATACATCTTGGGCACAACTGCCAAAATGATACTTAAAAGATATCTGATCACATGACTCCACTCTGTAAAACCCTTCAGTAATTTTCCTGTTACCTCAGGATAAGGTCTAAATCCTTGGTAGAGCATCATACCTGCACACACACCACATACCATCCAGAACCACCTGGTTTCTTCCCATGTCTAACCTCATCTCCTGTCTCCACACACTCCTTATGCTGCGTCTCAACATTCTGAGAATGTGCTGTGTATCACATCTTTGAGCCTTTGAAATGCTGTTCTCAGTTGTTGCCTATGAAATGGATGAAAATTTAAAAGATGGTTAAGGTATAGAAACAGATACTTAAATATATTGTCAGTAAAAGTCTAAATTGTTACCAACTTTCTAGAAAACAACTTGGCAGTATCCAAATCTTTATTTTATAGTAAAATACAAGATATTTGCATTTTAGGAGGAAAAGCACATTAAACCTTGAACTTCCTGCTTCAATTTCTATTCTAAAGCTAAATATAAGACTAAGAATGAGGGGCTGGCCCGGTGGCATAGTGGTTAAGCTTGTGAGTTCTGCTTCGGCAGTCCAGGTTTCACAGGTTTGGATCCCGGGCACAGCCCTACACACCGCTTATCAAGCCATGCTGTGGCAGGCATTCCATATAAAGTAGAGGAAGATGGCCATGGAGGTTAGCCCTGGACCAATTCTCCTCAGCAAAAGGAGGAGGATTGGCAACAGATGTTAGTATACACTGCTGATGGGAGTGCAAACTGGTGCAGCCACTATGGAAAACAGTATGGAGATTCCTCAAAAAATCAAGGATACAACTACCATATGATCCAGCTATTCCACTGCTGGGTATTTATCCAAAGAACTTGAAAACACCAACGTGTAAAGATACACTCACCCCTGTGTTCATTGCAGCGTTATTCACAATAGCCAAGACTTGGAAGCACCCTAAGTGCCCATCAAGGGACGAATGGATAAAGAAGATGTGGTATATATACACAGTGGAATACTACTCAGCCATAAGAAACGATGAAATCCAGCCATTTGTGACAACATGGATAAACATTGAGGGTATTATGCAAAGTGAAATAAGTCAGAAGGAGAAGATCAAATACCGTATGATCTCCCTCATTAAGTAGTAGATAATAACAACAACAAACAAACACATAGAGACAGAGATTGGATTGGTGGTTACCAGAGGGGAAGGGGAGAGGGAGGAGAGTGAAAGGGATAATTCGGCACATGTGTGTGGTGATGGGTTATAATTAGTATTTGGGTGGTGAACACAATGTAGTCTACGCAGAAATAGAAGTATAACGATGTACACCTGAAATTTATACAATGTTATAAACCAATGTTACTGCAATAAATTAAAAATTTAAAATTTAAAAAAAATAAGGCAACAGATGTTAGCTCAGGGCTAATCTTCCTCACCAAAAAAAAGAATAAAAATGACAACAGTAAGGTAAAATTTAACTGACATTTATTGGTAAGAAATAGTGTTAAATAAGTCAGATTCAAAGTAATTAATAAGTATCACAAAGCCTAAAAATTCAGGATTACACATTTTTAACCACTGAAATTTTAAGTCTTTTTCCTAAGAGAGAAGGATATTTTCAGCATCTCCTCCAAGCATCAGAACATATAAGTATATTAAAAGAAAGCTAAAAGCTTGTAACCCAGATGAGAAAGAAATGGTCCTCAAAAGCCAAGCTATTACTAGGGATGGCCTTCAAGCAATCCTGTACCTCCTTGGGTTCTCATTAAAGTTTATTTCTTATATGATCCCCATTGAAGGTCAGTCTGCTGTACTAAATAAATTGAATGTGGATGCTCCTTTGCGTTCAGTTGTGACGAGGACTTGGCCCAGTACCAAAAATGAAACAAGCACACTGTTTTTGAGAGCGGAAGGAACATTTCTTAGTGAAGTTCGCAGTTTTGCTGTCGAGTCCCGTCTGATGAATCAGGTCGACAGCCTGAGCTGAAAAAGGGTGAGTGATGGACAGATGATGGACTAATATGACCAGAGTGTTCAGAGAGAGATGATGAGGCATCTGCTGACCCCCTGGCTCAGCGTATACAAATCTGTGTGTCGTCAGCTAGATGGGGAGAGCAGGAGCTGACTGCTTGCTTTTGGAACTGACCCCACACATCCTCATACACCACCAGGGTGACATACTTACCAATCCTTAAAACATGGCTCTTCAATGAAGCTTTTGGATGTTGCACTAACATAAAACTATTTTCAAGCAAGGTTTGTGGGAAGTACACACTCCAAAGTTTTTTCAGATCAAATAGAAATAAATTGCAGACCTACAATTAGCATTGATTTTTTTCTGTACTTTCACGGTTTTATCAAGCACTTTTCATAAATATAAATAAACAATTCACTTCAAGCTTATAGGCAAATACAATTTGGCTACAAAGTATAGGCATTTGAGGCAGGTACTTACTGACAAATAACTCATTTTTTACTATTAGCCAGTGTGTTCAATAGAGTTGCGAATGAGAAGTTAACAGCCTAGGAACCAATGTAAGTAGCAAATTCCTTAAACTAGAACCTAACTTCAGATATGCCAATAAAGAAAACCATATACAAACTGTACGGCAAAGTATTAGTAATGGTTTTATAAGGGGATATCAAAAAAGGGAAAGAAACTCCTTTCTACTATCGGAGAAAAATGCACTGTCACATATAGACACTGGCTTAAAACAGGAATAATGTTCAAAATCACTGAATGGTGTTTGGAGGGGGGAAAAAAACTAAAATCTATTTCTTTCATGTATATTCTATTACCACTTTTATTCTTCAGGATCAAATAGATTTTTCATTACCAAAGCAATTTAGGAGTCATGTGATTTTTTGGGGGGGAGTGGGGGAAGAACTAGGAGGATAATCTATTATGTATTTTAACCAGAGTTGGAAACAGCCATTCCCAAACCCTTAACAATACTCCAGATAAGCCGGCCCAGCGCAGATGGAGCCCAGCTCACTTAATTTAGCTTCAGGGCTTTTTCCCCATTTCTGAATTAAGGGCTATGCCTTAATCTCATATAAGGAAAAATATATCATTTAAAAATTATTCAAAGAGGAAAAAAGCTTAAAAACTAAGCTAGGAAAATATTTTCTTCTAGATATGATGTTTGGTGTTTTCAATCTTTTAACAAAAATGGGACTCTCCTGTTCCCTGGTGTGGTAGGCAGAATTCTAAGATGACCCCAAGATTCCCACCCCCTGGTGTCTAGTACCCTGTATAATCCCCTCCCTTTGAGTGGGGGCAGGACTTGCAAAAGGATATCACTTCTGTAACTAGGTGGTGTTATATGGAAAAAGTGAAGGGATTTTGCAGATATAATTAAGGTCCCTAAATGGGTTATTTTAAATTCATTAAAAAGGAGATTATCCTAAGTGGATATCCACCTAGGTGGATATCCTAGGTGGATAAAAGGCTCCCCTGACCTAATCAGGGGAGCCTTTTATTTAAAAAAAGGAGTCTAGAGATCAGAGACAGGAGAAGTCAGAAAGATTCTCCAGCTGGCCTTGAAGAAACATACAGCCATGATGTGAACTGCATTTGGAGAGGGACAGCCTCTGGGAGCTGATGTCGTCTGTCCTACAACTGCAAGGAACTGAATTCTGCCAGCAACCTGCATGAACTTTGAAGAGGACTCCAAACTTTCGCTGAGATTACAGCCCCAGCTGACACCTTAATTTTAACTTGGTGAGACCCTAAACGGAGCTAATTCATACCTGGACTCTTAACTCACAGAAACTGTGAAATCATAATTTATGTTGTTTTAAGCCACTAAGTTTATAAGTAATTTATTATAGATGGGCCAGCCCCATGGCGTAGCGGTTAAGTACATGAACTCCGATGCTGGCAGCCGGGTTCGGATCCCGGGCGCGCACCAATGCACCGCTTGTCAGGCCATGCTGTGGCGGCGTCCCATATAAAGTGGAGGAAGATAGGCACAGATGTTAGCCCAGGGCCAGTCTTCCTCAGCAAAAAGAGGAGGATTGGCATGTTAGCTCAGGGCTGATCTTCCTTACACACACATAAAAATTTATTATAGAGTAATGAAAACTAATATACCTAGTAAGTTGTTGATCAAGTTTCATGCTATATTCTTGAGTGGAGAGAAAATTGGAAGTCATCTAATCCAACTTTTCATCCAGTTAGTTATGTAAATACATTCCTGATTAGAGAAATTAATTAACCTCTCCTTGTTTCCTTGACTTCATCCTTTATAATACACTGAAGGGCTGTGTGCAGCTTTAAGAAACTGAGTCCATAATCTATTCATTTCCTCAGAAGGATTTCATATGCTTACCTATGTGGCTGGAACCAACATGGGCAGAGAGCAATATGGTGGCACAAAGCAGTCCACTTTGCAACGTACAGAGCTACATGGTGCTCAGTTACAGTTAGCTGGTTGAAAAGCAGGTATGAGATTTAGCCATCCAATTTGGCTCATTAGGATGTGTACCACTGACTAGGGTTGAAAAATTGGATGTGGACACGTTCTAGACAGTCAATTCTGAATGGCAAGGAATTTACAAATTCACATATCATTGAAATAGGAGTTTGAAGATTTAAGTGTAGATTCTATCTCTGCCACTAATTCATTGTGTCATCTCAGGCAAGGCCTGAATCTCCCTACATAATTTGTGAAGTTAGGTTAATATTAGGGAAAACTGTCTAATGGCTCTTCTAGTACAGATACTGTAAGATTTTGTTAGCTCATATCTATTTCTTTAAGTTGGGCTGAGCCTACACCAGCTCAGATGATTGTTTTGGTTTACCCACTGGAAATGCTGTTTTATTTTTATTTTCTCTAAATGAAGAGTAGCAGTGATGAAAATAATTCATAGAAGTGACATAATAGAATCTTTGACATCTACTCAGCTAGTATCCTAGGTCATAGTAGAAAGAAAAGATGGAGGCTAAGAAAGAGAGGAACACAGGGCACTAACAGGAGAGAGCAAATAGGGTAAGGAGAGCACAGGCTGTAGTGACAGGAACTGTATGTGCAAAGAGCAGTGACTACCAGCCTCCCCAGCAACATCTTCCAGAGAAGGAACTCCAGGGATGACATTATTTGAGTCCCATAGAGACAGGCCTTTATGGAAATCCCAGAACCTAAGAAAACTATGAACAGGCCTCTAGCATACTTGTAATATGAATTCAGAATGCCCCTAGAAACGACTATAGGATACATAGAATCTTAAAGGCACCTCAGATTTCACTTACAAGACTCTACCCATATTAGAGAAGATTTAGCCTCTGAGAGGTGCCCTGAAATGACTATATCACTAAGATCCTACAAGGCGGAGTCAATGTTTAATAATTTTCTGCATTATCTAGAACACTGCTGCATAAAACATTAGTGCCTACTAAATGCTTTTTCAAAATCCTACTGGGGACAGTGTATA
Source organism: Diceros bicornis minor (assembly GCF_020826845.1). Taxonomy (NCBI): domain Eukaryota; kingdom Metazoa; phylum Chordata; class Mammalia; order Perissodactyla; family Rhinocerotidae; genus Diceros; species Diceros bicornis. The sequence goes on from NC_080762.1 coordinate 33,055,285, forward strand.
GTCCAATAAGAGATCTGTAAATAATGCCACCCAGACAGGAACAATTCAACCATCTGTCCCTTTTAAACGTCAGTGAGCACATCTTTAAGAGTCTTAAAATAAATTGACAGTAAATGCCTAGGGAACCATGTGGTAACTATGATGTTCCTTAAAGAAATCTAACTCCCAGGGGCCTCGTGGATCTCACAGAGTGTGAACCAAAAGCAAACTACCTGGATCTTTCATGGGCAATTTCAAATGATCTGGTAACTAAACGGGAAACAAATGTATTCTTCTTATTGACAAATATTTCAATATAAAGTCCATGGAAGAGATGATTCATACAATCTACATCTGAAGGATTCTCGTAGAGGTAAAGAATAGGCAAAGGAGGGGGTCGAAGGCACAGATACTAACAATATTATGAAGAACTAAGAAAAAAATTTTGAACTTTGTAGTGCCGATCAAAAACATTTCAATAGAGGGAAAGCTGTTATTTCCCCCAGATTTCAGCCTAGCTTTCCATAGTAGATAAAAGTAAATGCTATATTGAGACACTCTTTTGTGGAAGAAGGTGCTAAATCTCCAATTACATCTCAGAAAGAAAAAAAAAAAACCTCAATAGTTACTCATTATAGAAAATGACACATATTTTGAGATCAAGAGTCAAGCCACCTGCCTGGTACATAGAGTGAGAGAAAGATAAAAAAAATCTATCCTATAGTCTGTGATAATATAAGTTTGATTTGATAAGAAAAATGATAGAGAAGATTAATATCTAGCATAGCTGCATTCTCATAGTTAAAAGTAATGGCCTTCAGAGTTCTTTTCTGACTCTCTCATCAGTGTCCAAAAAAGTCCTTTTGAAATCTACAAAGTTCACATTGCATTTTGGAGTCAAGAGGCAAAAAATCAATTATGAAATATTTTGCAAGCCATTTTTAATATTTATACAGTAAAAATCACATGTATGTATGCATACATATATATGTATGTATACATATGTATATGCATGTATATATAATTTTTTACAAAATGCTCACCCTTCATACCCCCACTCTTTTAATCCTTATGGCCTTAAGCTTTGAGTATCATGAAAACTAATAATTTAGAGTTCTACCTGTGAAATATTTCCTTCTCAGATAGAAACAAAGAAATCCAATGACAAAGAAAGATAAGCTACAGGCAAGCTAGAGAAAAATAGAAAACTATTTTGAAAGCAAAATTGAAAGAGTCATACAAACACCAAAAGGGGAAAGAAAATGATCATTGTAAAAGTTTGGCAGGAGCAAAAAGAAAATGATATGTGCTTGTAAAGAATCTGAACTCGAAGAAAAATACACACAAATTTGGTGACTGAATGGCAAGGATTAACTGTTCTTGATATACATTTTCTTGCCAGTAGAAAGCCATCTTTACATGAATAGAATAATTAATGAGTCACAGCACAAGCTCTTAATTGAAACTTATTTTAAGTACAAGGAAATAGTTTTGTGACTTATTGCAAAGCCCACTTTAAACTTACACAAATGTACAGGTTCCTTATTTGCAAGATTAGTATGTTTATTCTTTAGATACTTATCAAATAAATACTGTATTTACTGTAGTGACAAGGGAATGTTACCTAAGAAAAATTCAGTGGAAAGGAAAAGGTTAGAAATGAAGTGAGAATATACTGTCATTTGTCAAAAGGAAACAGAGTATATATTGAAATGTGCATAGACTATCCCAGGAAGGATTCACGAAAAACTACTTGCCTCCTGGGAGAGGATCTAGTAAATTAGGGATAAAAGTTACAGAGAGACTTATTCTAACTGTATACACTTAATATTCTGGTCCAATGTTTTACCAGAAGCACATACTACTTTGTCAAACAAATAAAAATGGCATGTCTTTGTCATCTATTACATGTAGTGGGGATTATAAAGAAAGCAGAGTATGTAGAGCCATCCACATACAACTGTAGAATCACATCTTTCATCCAGAAGTCTAGACGCCTACAAACCTCAGGTACACAGACACAGTCCCCCATCCCCAAAGTGAATGAGGCACTTGTTTGGTTGTAGTTTCATCATAATCAGCCACCAGATCACTAGGTCTTCATCCAGGGCCTGGGTGGCCCCGAGAATGTTGAAGTGATGATCATTGAACACTTACAGACATTATCTATCTCATTCTCACAACGACTCTGCAAGGTAGGTATTCTTTTCTGACTTTTAAACTGAGGTTTGCTGAGGTGAAGACACTTGTCCAAGATTTAACAGATCCCAGGAAGCAGAGTGAGGAACCCCTGAGGATATCTGGCTCCTAACTACCATGCTCCCTGCTGCTCAGGAGTTGGGGATACAGGTATTAAGAGCAGCACAATAACAAAAGCAAGGATGGCATCTGACAGTCAACAGACTGGAGAGCAGAAAGAAAGCCACTTCAGAACTGCATCATCCTTCAGAGCTCTAATGAAGATCCAGAGTGAATGCTCCTAGTTAACAAAAACATTGATGTATGTTATACTGTATATATTAGTTGCCTATTGCTGCTGTAACAAATTACCACAAACTTGGTGGCTTAAATCACCACAAATTTATCATCTTATATTTCTGGAAGTCAGCATCTAAAATGAGTCTCATTGGGCTAAAATCAAGGTGTTAGCAGGGCTGCTCCTTCTGGAGGCTCTAGGGAGAATACATTTTCTTCCTAGGTTTGCAGCCCCATTCCATCCCCAAAGCTAGCAATGGTCGTTGGAGTCTTTCTCATGCTGTATCACTCTGACATCAACTCTTTTGCCTCTTGACTCCTCTTGTGATTACTTTGGGCCCACTCGGATAATCCAGGGTAACCTATCTTCAAGTCAGCTAATTAGCAACCATAATTCTATCAGCAACCTTATTCCTCCCTTGCCATATAACATAACATATTCATAGGTTCCAGGGATTAGAATGTGGACAGCTTTGAGGGGCCATTATTTCACCTATCACGTATACTTTTTAGGAAAAATTTTCATCAATAATATTAAAATGAAGTAGCTTTCAGCATTTTAATTATCTGGAAAATCTATATACAATCGCGCACTGCACAACAATGTTTTGGTCAACAACAGACCACATTTATGACAGTGGTCCCATGAGATTAGTACCATATAGCCTAAGTGTGTAGTAGGGTATACCATCTGGGTTTGTGCAAGTACACTCTATGATGTTGACACAACAATGAAATGACCTAACGACACATTTCTCCGAATGTATCCCTGTCAAGGGACGCATAACTGTTTATGATTCCTTGACGTTGCTGAGGAAGAAAGCTATTCCTTTCCTTGAAAGTTAGTTTATTCTGAAAAACAAAAGCCATATTTTATACAACAATACTTACACATTTAGGAGCCTGCATAAATTATATAAATCATAAATAATAATATGTGACTGTATTGTAAATTTTTAAAACTTCACATGCATTTTCCTCCTGCCTCAACACTCATGCCAACAGGCTGTGAGTGCCCTGCCCACCAGGGTGATAGGCTGGCCCCTGCCTCAAGTTCCCCTTCTTGTCCTCACCTGAGTGTGACCTAATAACATCCAAATGCACCAATGAAAACCCCTCACGTCTTTTGCTTGTGTACCCCACACTGTCCCCCAATGAAGGCACTTCCCCAGGGGTCCCCACTCTCAGCTCCCCACTCCCTGGTTGAGCCTGCTCCATTGGCCCCCTTGTCACTGCACAGAATAGGGGCTCTCTTGCCCAATGTGTGTAAAAAAAAAGCCAATTAATTACCCCATCAGCTTTTGGGAAAGGAAATCAGCTTTATTCTGGAGGTCAATCTGCAGGGATACAGGAGGCGTGTGTCCTCAGATCTGTCTCCTCAATTCAGGATTTTGGGTGAAATTTAGGTGGTTAGGCAGATCAGGCTGGCACGTGGAAACGCTGATGGGACAGGTTTTGATTGGCAGGCTTCAAGCATTTATGGTAATATTCTAAACATTTATGGTAGGGTTCTAAACATTTATGGTAAGGTTCTAAACATCTATGATGAGGTTCTAAACATTTATGGTGAGGTGGGGAAGGAATTTTAACCCAGATCTTCCTAAATGATAGGAACTTCTGGTAGAACTTCCCCCACTTCTGATATGTGTCTGACTTCTAAGTTCTGGTCATGTCCCGGTCCTTTGGTTCCAAGGGGAGGAGAATTTATGGTTCTAAGGTCATTTCAGGTCAAGATTTCTTCTTCTGCACATGCTCTGGCTACACGAATTTGCAAATTTTCTGAAAGACAATTTCTTAGTCACTTTGTTGATAAAAGATGGAGTCTGTTCAAACTGGCTCTAAATGGGCCAGTGGTTACACTCTCCCCATATGGCCCCCTGCATGGTGAGGCATGCCGTGCCTCTATCTTCTAGGACCTGTGAGTATAATAAATCCTCTAATGCCTCTCTGAGTGCAATTTCTGTGGACATGCTGGAGTGATCCTTAAAGACTCCACAAAGGGGACTCACTCCCCCATTTACAGCACAGTGATGACTTCATAACACGCTTATAATGTTCATGATAATCAAAGAATTCACTTAAAAGTTTAAAAACTAGGGGCTGGCCTGACGGCATAGTGGTTAAGTTCACACACTCTGCTTCGGCAGCCCAGGGTTCACAGGTTCAGATCTCGGGCACAGACCTGCATGCCACTTGTCAAGCCATGCTGTGGCAGCGTCCCATATAAAGCAGAGGAACATGGGCATGGATGTTAACCCAGGGACAGTCTTCCTCAGCATAGGCAGGAGGATTGGCAATGGATGTTAGCTCAGGGCTAATCTTCCTCACCAAAAAAATAAAATAAAAAAGTAAAATATAATTAAAAAATTTAAAAACTAAAAAATAAATAATAGCTGGTATTGATGTTGTAACTTTCTACATAATTTTACTTCTCTATCGTATCAGACATATTCATGTGATTGAGAAGGCCCTGCCAGGCTCATCTAGAATGAATGTCCCCATAGGCACACAGCTGTCATCTGTGTATATCCTTGACCCCACATCATCACTCCAGGACTTACCTGCTAACATCCTCATACTGTTACTACACAAAACAAATCCAACATTTTTCACATATACAGTAAAGGAGATCAAATATTTTAAGTGCCCAACTGGTCCATAGTTCCAAATTTAATTAATTGGCCATCTGCTGAAAAATTAAATGGCACCAAAGAAAAAAGAAGAATCTGACTAGTGTAGTTGAAAACATTATAGAATTTTTAAAGAATCTAGACTGTATTAAAGTAAAATTATTTTTAAAGCTATAATAAAATCATCCTAATTTGTATTTTTCTAGCTAAGAACATTTTGGGTAAACAGACGGCAGATATTGATTCCAAAACAATGAAAGAAAATATCCAAATTGAGAATTTAGTGTGTGTGTGTGCACGCGGGCGTGTGTGTGTGTTCCAGTTGCAGCAAGTTTGCCCAAACACTAAGTTATGCAGCACGTCACCATCTGTCAGGTGTAGCACTGGGTAGCTTACAGTTATTAGTTTTGGTTCAATGCTTGTAGCCTTAGGAACAAAGGCGTTACATTCTTTGCACATTTAAAAAGCAATTTCATAAGCTTAAAATGCCAACAGTTTCCCATAAATGTTGCTGTAATTATTTTAAATCACCTAATAATATTCCAGGAAAAAAATGATTTAACTGTGTTATGCCCACGTCCATTTCACAGAAAAAAACAGCATGGCCCAAAGCTGGGAGACTGTTTTTCTTTGTTTTGATTTTGTTTTTGGATCAAAATGTCTGTCATAGTTCAATTATTGTCATGGTTTTCAAGAAGCCATCTTTAGGCAGGCATAAAAAAGGATTCAGTTGGTTTAAAGAATACTGACTAATGCGGAAGATGAATAAACTAGGGAGATACACAAAAGGATTCTTTCGTGGGCTAAAAATCTCCAACCTGATCCCTATCTACCAGCACGGGGAAAATCAAAAGAGGTTATTTTACATTCAAATCACTTACCATTTCATTGTTAGCCTGTATACTGCTTCCTTCAGGAATCCCATTTCACAAGTGAAAATAAGGAGAAAATATAATCTATGCAAATAGGAAGAAAAGTATCAAATAATTATCTGCTAAAGGCTTTTTTCATAAAAGCATCAGAACTTCTGAATAAGCAAACACATTTTCCACTCAAAACAATGAAGTTTTTTTGTTGGTTTGTATTTTGTTGTTTATGAAGCATTCTTATTACCTGGGTTTATAGTGAGAGTGGATGAAATGTATTTGGACGGCTTGTTCATGCTGTGCATCAAGATCGCATCTGCAGCCATTCTCTGTACTTTCCGCAATCAATCGTAGTCATAGGTTCTGGCCACCACACTTAAAGAGTTTGTAGTGTTCAAGAGGTCGAAGAACAAACTGCTTCCGCTCTCAGCCTAAGCTCACCTGGTCAGGGTATACTAAGTAAACAAAATGAAATTGCTGTCTTATAGTTAAGAAACAATTGAACACTGTTCTTTAAAATTTATTTAAATTTTACTATACATTTGAAATTTTTTATAGTAAAATGTTGAAGGATAAAAGGTCAAATATAAGCATACTCATATAGTTAACCTAATAGCGTTCCCTAATTCTACACCTTTGAATTTCTAAAAGTAGACTCCTAAACCTTTTGCACCTTGATCCCTAAGTCCTGGCTGCTTCTACTTAGTTGACCAGTGTTCCAGATCCTGCCTGGCTACATCTATGCATGCTGCCATCCACACCTACCCGAAACACAGCAGTGAAGTTGAATGGATGGGGTCTCCTTGCCCCTCCAGGGAAACATCCCTCCAACTGACGCGTGCATTTCTAACAACAGGCCACCTAAAAGTTTCCTGTGCTCGAGCTGCCCCTAGTCATCAACACAGAGGCCATCCAGGGTTTTGCCAAGTGCCAGCTCCCTCTGGGAGTTCCCTTCACACATTCCTCTAAATGTGTTTTATCCATCTAGTTCTCAGCGTGGCTTCCTCTTCAGCTTGCCACCTACGCTCTTACAGTCCCTACAGCATTATCTTCCAAGATTTTCCCAGTTCACTTTCTTTTTGAAGTAGTGCCAGTTTCAAGATCCTCTCAGGCATGTCTGTTGATTATGAGGACTTGCTCAATGCATCCCTGCATGTAGATATGAAATAGTCAGTCATATAACCTATTTTGAGTGGTTATAGTCCAGAGTTTCAAAATGGCAGCTCACAGTGGGAAAGGGTACCACAAGGAAGATGAGCCAACTGGACTATTTATTAAACATTCAACCAACACTTACTGAGCCAAGAATCTACCATGCTGGCCTGTCAAAAAAAAGTAGCTTCTCCTCACAAGCTTATGATGACTCCCAATGAATTCCAATATAAAGATTTCTTTTAAAGTATAAATTCCAATTTGTAATTTTTAATTGTTCCCATTTTAATTTTTATCCAAGTACCATAATCACATAGCTTTAAAAGTCTAATAGCATTATGATCTTTCTAATAAAAATTAGTAGTGCCCTAACCCAACACATTCCCCACTTAAAATTTTCAACAAAAAGAGGCAATCCCTCTCAACTAGAGTTAATTATTTTGTAATTTAAGAATATATTGTCTATTTGAGTGAACAAATACTTTCATGGTGCTTACTGTGTGCCAGGGACTTTCTAAGTGTTTTACAATATTAACTCACAATAAGCTACAAGGCAGCTGTTCTTACTTTCTAGAGAGGAAATTGAGGCAGAGAAAAGTCAACTTGTCCAACATCACACAGACAGTGTGTCATAGAGCCAGGATTCTAACGCAAGCAAGTCTGGTTCAAGCCCATACTTATAGTCACAATATATATATAAGTATATATATTATTATAATATATTAAATAATAAATATAAATGTGTATATAAAATATATATATTTCTAAGTAGTAGTCTTGGACTACCATTTATTAATTTTTCAATTTTGACAGTATTGATTTTCTATGATGGAAAATTAGAATAATTTTTCACACAAAACACAAATGTACATACTCACACACACATTTCTTCCCCTCCTTCCCCCAATATACTTATGATATTTTTGTTAAATTACCATCTAGTTTACATTTTTGTAACAGTTGATCTGTTCAGTGTACTTTGATTACATTTCCTTTCTTGTATAGATTTCTTTTTAAGATTTTATTTTCAAGAAAATTCTTGGATCTTGGACACCACATCTTGAAATGTTTGATCTGTTTGTTTTGTTAGTTATCTGAAGTAGACCATTTCCCTGGGATCTTAATATGTTTAGACCAGCCCTGTTTCCCAACCTAAACAGTTTTTAGAAGATTTGCTAACTGTTCATGAAGAAGAAGTTAACCATCCAGTGTCTTTTACATCATAATTGTCGCATATAATGCTGGTAAAGAATATAGATTTAACTGAAGGACTATATTCTGTGAAAAAGTGACGTAAGTGGGGCCATTTTATAACAGAGCCAGAGCAGCCATTTCAGAGAAACTGCCTTGCTAGCCTTGTTCCTAGGCAGGACTAGGTCAAACCTTTGGACTGGGCCAAAATGACAATTGTTTGATGAGCAATTGTTTGAGAAATCAGCAGACCAGACATCCTGATCACAAAGGCTGATGATTGTAGACTTTCTGAAGATAGAATCAATAGCCAATCAATGTCTAAGTAAGAGTAGCTTAGCTTGTCAGCACAAATGAACTCTTCTTAAAAACATCTTACCTTATCTTCTTCCTTTGCCCGTAGAAATCCTTAGCCTCTCTCCTGTAATCAGGACACTATCTGGGTTTCTACCTGAATCTGTGCTTCCCAAATTGCAATTCTTTGATCCCAAATAAACGGTTTGCCTCCTAAACTGGTTTCTGTTTTTGTGAGTTGACAATACATTGCCTTACTTACGTGCATATTTCCTCCCTTTTATCAGTAGATATTTTATTGCTAAATTAAATGAAATTGAAATTATGCACATTTTGTCGACTAATGCTGACCAGGCATTTAGGAAACTCTAGAATTCCACAATTCTAGTTTGAAGAATGTTCCCACTCCTGCCCCCAATCTCACATAGTTCTCTGCCCCAGAATGCTTGGGAAGAGCAATTCAAGAGCACTTACCTATTGCTCCTTTCCCTTTTACAAAAAAAAAAAGTCAAATCAAAATTATTTTATAGCTCTTATTATCAAGCTATGAGAGTCACAGAAACACACAAAGAGAGAATTATTCAGATATTTAATTCAAAAAATGTAGACGATAATACGTAAGGAAATATAACACTATGAAAATTAGAGGTATATTAAATAACTAAATGCATAGTACTGCTGAGAGAATTTCCAAATTTGTTGAAAATTAACTTTACTATTTTAAATGTACATAATTTGAACTGGGTTAACCTGTTTTGATAAATAAATAAATAAATTTTTTATTGCAAATTAAAAGCTGTAAAACAAACCTTCAAATGTCTTGAAAAACTCCTTTGTAAATAAAGCTCCCCTCAGTTATGTTATTTCCTTAAAAACTTATATTTCAAATACATAATGCAAAAATCAACTTCCATCTAGCCTGCTTCCTAACACAAACACAAATCCTGAATCAGCAAAGTCTATATTCATAACATTAAGTTAGAATAACTACATTGTACAAAAATAAAATATTTTAACAAGCTCACAATCAACTATTCAGTCTGTCTCTTCTCTCAAAATCACCTTTCAATTTTCAACTTGAAAAGCAAAACATAAAGTAAGTCATACATTTATAAGAAAGAAGTTGGAAATTACAATATATTTCCATTCATGTCAGAATTTATCAGAATTAAAAATTCCAACATTTTATTTATAGATAATTTTTTCTGGACCATATTATTGTAAGTACCTCACCCTCTGTGGAAAAGTTCAGTAGAATTTAATCTTCTATTCAAAACCCAATCTTCCTGTGGTGCAAGCTTTGAAAATATTAACATTTTTCCCCCCAGTATCAGCTTAACACTGTAAGAGAAAATAAACCATCTGACATAATTCATTCTGTCAGGAAGGAATCCATCAAGTCATCCTAGACAGTAGAGACTCAGCAATAGGACATGAGTAATGGATCAGGCTCAGGAACCTTCCAAGAAGTTTCAAATCATAGTATACATAGCAAATTGGTATTAAATAAAAAAAGAAGGCAGCGGGTTTCTGACAAGTGGGCTCTCTACACATGTATTCTGCATCCTTTGTACAGATTAGAACTTTTAGACAAAGTAAAGAGGATAAATTTAACAAATTTGTCAAAAAAGAATAAGAAGCTCAGAGGATTTGATTCAATAAATTTTCAGCAACTAAACAAATAATTTTAAACGTTTGTCATCAGCTCTAGCTTCCTCACAACTATGTAATCCTGATCCCTAAAACTAAATATATTAACAGGTTTCATAGGCTTCTCTAGCAGACACAGGCCTATGCCAGTCCTGTGTCTAACCTGACAGGAGCAGTTAACATGCCTTGTGAGGCTGGAGCACTTGATGGAGATACAATTTTGAGTTCAGATCCAAGTAGCCCAGCAACAGCTGCAAGACTTCTGACCACATTGTTGCCTTAGTCCCACCCTTTTCAGACAGGTTCAGTTTTCTTTTCGGACAACAGATCTGGGATCTGGGACAAGCATATTAGTGAGGTTGCTCTCCCAACACGTGCCCTACATACTAGGGAGTGGGATTCTGCCAAGTCCTGTGGTCCTATGCCACCAAGTTGTGGTTTGACAACAAATAGAAGAAGCAACAGTTCAAATGACTGCTTTAAGAATTTGATGCAATTACTCTGAAGATTTACATTTATTTCTTTAAAAAGAGCAATTGTTTGTAACTTACAAACAACTCATTTAAAATGTAAAGATAGATAAAGAATAAACTAAAAAGATATGAAGGAGGATTCTGCTCTGCTATAATGGGATAACACAGCCTAGACTCACCCTCTCAATGTAAACCACTAGAAAATGGGACAAAATACTTGAAACAACTGTTATCAGACAATAGGGAGCACAGACTATAAGAAAAGCACTTTAAATATAAATACATGGGTAAATTAAAGTAAATATAGAGAGAAAGATATACAGTGCAAAAACTGGAGTTGTTGTTAATGCCATTGAGTCAATTCTGACTCCTAGTGACCCTGTGTACAGTCTTTTTGCTCCATCCTCTCACCTTCTGGTGCTATAATATCAGACAATGCTCTGCTGTATTCATGGGGTTTTTGTGTCCAAGTTTATTGGAAGTGGGTGGCTAGGTCCTTCTTCTTCGTCTGTTTTAGTCTGGAAGCTCTGCTGAAACCTGTCCACTATGAGTGACACTGCTTGTATTTGAAATACTGGTGGCATAGCTTTCAGCATCACCGCAGCATGCAGCCACAACAGTATGACAACCAATAGACAGGTGGTGTGGTTCCCTGACCAGGAATGAACTCAGGCCATGACAGTGAGAGTGCCAAATCTTAACCACTAAACCACCAGGACTGGCTAAAAACTGGAGAGGATGTTTTAATATCAGATGTAGTAGACTTAAGAATAAGGATTATTTCCAGGGTGAAAAGGACTGTTCATAAAGATAAAGGAGTGAATTCAACAAGAATGCAACAATCTTAAATGCGTATAAACCTAATAACAGAGCTTCGAATACATGTAGCAAAAACTAGCAGAACTGGTATAAGTAAAAAAAATCCACAATTATAGTTAGAGATTATGATACTCCTTTCTCAGGAATTGTTAAAAGTAGAAAGAAAAGTAGTAAGGATATAGAAGACGTGAAAAACAAAATCAACAAACTTGACTTAATTGTCATTTATAAAAATTTCCTCTAAAAAAAAGAAAGAAAAAACAGCAAAAGACACATTTTTTTAAAATTCACATAAAACATTGGCAAAGACGGACCATATTCCGTGAAATAAAACAGATTTCAATGATTTGAAAGACTGGAAATCATACAAAGTGTGTTCTCTAACCATGATGGAATTAAACTTGAAGGTACTGGAAGAAAGATTTCTAAAAATTCCCCAAGTATTAAACAATATAATTCTAAATAATCCATGGGTCAAAAAAACACCCACAAGGTTAATTAACTGAATTAAACTGAAAAACCAACAAATCAAAATGCGTGGGATGTCGCTACAGCAGTGTTTAGAGGGAAACTTACAGCTTTATGTGATTATACTAGAAAACAAGGAAGGTCCAAAACATATTATTTAAACCTTCACCATGATAAGTGAGGAAAAAAAACCCAAATTAAACCCAAAGCAAGCAAAGAAAGAAATAACACAAATAACATCAGAAATCAATGAAAGAGAAAATGTACAAAAGATAAATTCATTGAACAACAAACTAATTCTTGGGGCTGGCCGGGTGGCGCAAGCAGTTAAGTGCGCGCACTCTGCTGCGGCGGCCCAGAGTTCGCAGGTTAGGATCCCAGGCACGCACTGACACACGGCTTGTTAAGCCATGCTGTGGCAGCATCCCATATAAAGTAGAGGAAGATGGCCGTGGATGTTAGCTCAGGGTCAATCTTCCTCAAGAAAAAAAAAAGGGGGGAGGATTGGCATCAGATGTTAGCTCAGGGCTAGTCCTCCTCACAAAAAAAAAAAAAAAAAAAACCTAATTCTTTAAAATAATAAAATTGACAAACATCTAGCAAGGCTGATCAAGAAAAAAAAGAGATGAAAGACATCTATTATAAATTATCAACATCAGACATAAAAGAGGGGATATCACTACAAATTCTACAGTCATCAAAAAGATAAGAAAGCATTATGAACAACTTTATGACAATAAATTTGACAATTTACATAAAACAGACAAATTAATTAAAAGACACAACTTACCAAAACTGACTCAAGAAAAAATAAATACCTAAGTAGCTTGATTATCTATTGAAGAAATTAAAATTATAAAAGCATCTCACAAAGAAAACTCCAGGTCCTGGCTGTACTGGTGAATTCCACCAGATTTTAAGGAAGAAATAATACAAATGGCAAATAAAATCTTTGACAGAGAAGAGAAAGGGGCATTTTCCAACTCATTTTTAAGGCCAGTATTACCCTAATGACAAAAGCAGACAAACACTAAAGAAAAGAAATATACAAATCAATATCTTTCATGAAAATAGAAGCAAAAATCATTTACAAGATTATAGCCATTCAAAATTCAGCAATTTATTAATCCTCAGAATTAAATATTAACTTAATTTAAAATATGTCAATGTAATTCACTATACCAGTAGAAAATAAGAGAGAAGCCATACGATCATCTCAATATATGCAGAAGTATTCAACATAATTCAACAACCACTCATTCATGATAAAAACTTTCAGTAAACTATGGCTTCAATGAAAAACTACAAATAACTTCATACTTAATAATTAAAAATGAGTACTTCTTTTAAAATCAGGTATAAGACAAGGATGAATGCTCACATCACTTCTACTCAATGTTAATCTCAAGGGCCTGGCTAGTGAAATAAGGCAAGAAAAATAAACAAAAGGCTTACAGAGTGTAACCAAAGGAGTAAAACTGTCTTTATTCCCAGATGATATGATAAGAAATCTACCAAAAATTATTAGACCGAATAAGTAAATTTAGCAAGTCACATGACAAGAAGTCAATACACAAAAATCCATTGTATTGTTATATACTCACAACAAAAAAATTACAAATTAAAATTTTTAATGTAGTTAAAATAATATCAGTCATATAAAATCATTAAGAAAAATTTAATAATATATATATAAGATCTATATGTTAACGATTACAACATATTAATGAGAGAAATTAAAGAAGATCTAAATAAAAACAGAGATATACCATGTTCATTAATCGGAAGATTCATTATTGTTAAGATGGCAATTTTCTCTAAATTGAACTATAGATTCAATACAATCACAAACAAAATCCCAGGCCAATTTTTGTAGAAATTGTCAAGCTAATTCTAAAATGTACATAAATAAGCAAAAGACCTAGTTTTCAAAAAAGAAGACAAAGGTGAAGGATTTGTCTTACTTGATTTCAAGACCTATATAAAGCTAAAGCAATCAAGATAGTGTAGGCTTGGTGTTAGGAGAGACCTGTAGATCAATGGAAAAGAATGAAAACCAGAAAAAGATCCATACATATGTTACTTGATTTATCAACAGATGCCGAGATATCTCTTGCGGAAAGGATACTCTTTCAAACACTGATACTGGGACACTGGATATCCATATACGAAAAAAAGCATCTCTAGCCTTGCCACACAACATACAAAAGATTTACCTTAAAATGGGTCATATATATAAATGTAAAAGCTAAAATTATAAAACTTCCAGAAGAAAACATAAAAGAAAATCTCTTTTCTTTTATGAAAGAAAGAAATGATTTCTTAGAAAGGCAAAAAAATCATGAACCTTAAAAAGAAAAAATTCAAAAATTGTAATTATCAAAATTAAAAACTTCTGCTCTTGGAAAAACACCAATAAAAAAATGAAAAGTCAAGCCAACGACTAGAAAAACATGTTTGTAAACCATTTAACTGTCAAGGTACTTGTATCCAGATTATATAAAGAACTCCTACAATTTAATAATAAAATGGTAAACAACCAAATTTAAAAATGGACAAAAGATTTGAATAAACACTTCATCAAAGATACGTCTATGGCTAATAAGCACATGAAATTTGCTCAGTATCTTTATTCATTAAGAAAATGCAAACTGGGGCCGGCCAGGTGGTGCAAGTGGTTGAGTGCACGCGCTCCACTGCAGTGGCCCGGGATTCGCTGGTTCGGATCCTGGGCGCGCACATACGCACTGCTTGTCAAGCCATGCTGTGGCAGCGTCCCATATAAAATGGAGGAAGATGGCCATGGAAGTTAGCCCAGGGTCAGTCTTCCTCAGCATAAAGAGGAGGATTGGCAGATGTTAGCTCAGGGCTGATCTTCCTCACAAAAAAAAAAAAAAGAAAATGCAAACTGAAAACACAAGATACCACTACATAACCACTAGAATAGCTAAAATTAAAAAGACTGAAAATATCAAATTTTGGCAAGATTTTAAAGCAACTGGAATTCTCATGCATTGCTTGTAGGAATGTTAAATTGTACAACCACTTTGGTTCTTATAAAGTTATATATACACTAACTATATGATCTAGCAATCTTACTTTTAGAAAAGTGAAAACATATGCTTATGCAAAGATTTACCCAAGAATGTTCACAGAAGCTTTATTCATCACAGCCAAAAGCTGGAGACAACTCAAAATGCCTATTGATAGATGAATGGATAAATAAATTGTGATATATGCATATAATGAAATACTGCTTAGTAATTAAAATGAACAAACTACTGCTACATGCAACAATATGGATGATCTCAAACACATTATGCTGAGCAAAAAAAAAAAAAAAAAATTTAACCCAGACGCAAAAGAGTACAAAGGAATATATACTGTATGATTCCACTTACACAAGCACTAGAAAAGACAAAAACCATAGCGATAGAGTCCATATCAGCGTTCGTCTGAGTCTGGGAACAGCAGAGGATTGACTTGAATGTTTTGGGATGATGGAAATGTTCTTTATCTTGATTGTAATGATGGTTACACAGGGCTATACATTTTTCAAAGCCCCTTAAACTGTATGCTAATAGGTACATTTTATTATATGTAAATTATACCCCATAATGCTGACTGAATACAAATAATTAAAATGATAGAAAAAGATAAATCATGAAAATTCTAAAAAAAAAAAGGTGCTGTATCTATATAAATATCAGATAAAATGGATTTCAAGGCTAAATGCACTTCTACTAGAGTTAAAGTGGATATCAGAATAATGGTTCGACTCACCTGTAAAATGTAGCAATTTTATATTTATAATCATGATGGTTTCAAAATATATGAAGCAAAAATTGACAGAACTATAAGAAAATGTAGACAAATCCACACTGGTAGAAGATTTTAACCTATCTCTCTCAGTCATTGAGGAAACAAGGGACAAAAAAATTCAATGAGAGTATAGATTTCGTCATTGTGATTAACAAATGATCTAGGGAACATGTATAAAATATTTCAACCATCTGTACAAAATATATATTGTTTTCAAACACACAGGAAACATTGATAAAAATTGACCATATTCTGGTCATATATGGACATATATGACATAGGTAGTATTAAAAATAAGTGGAGAACCTAACAATATGTAAAAAGAATAATACCTCACTACCAAGTAAGGTTTATCCTGGGAATGCAAGGCTGGCTCAACATTCAAAAGTCAATCAATATAATCCATCATATTTAAAGATAAAGAAGAAAAACCATCTGATCATCTCAATTGATACAGAAAAAGCATTTGACAAAATTCAACATCCATTCACGATCTCTTAGCACACTAGTAACAGAAGGGAACTTCCTGAGCCTAACAAACAGCATCAGCAAAAAACCTTATAGCTATCATCATACTTACTGGTGAAACACGGAATGCTTTCCCCCTAAGATTGGGAGCAAGTCTTGAATGATTTTTTCAGAAAAATAGCATAGATGGTAAACTTTCCAAGTTCTTGCCTATATTAAAATGTCTATGTTGCTCTTATACTTCAGTGTTTTATTTGTTGAATTATACTTCAAGAATTTTAGGAGGAACACCCATCTCCATATATTAACTTATGGAACCCTCCTCTCAGCGATCCACCTTTAAGCCTTTTCTCATTTTCCCACCCAGAAAAGATCTCTTCACCAGGGATTCCCCCACTCTCTTCGTAACTCTTTGATATTCAGCATATTCCATGTTATTTAACAGTTACTTTTGTCATTCCTTCTTCTCCCTGGTCAGTTAAAAGCTCCTTGAAGAGAGATACTTTATCTTTCCTATCTCTTCTCGATGGCACCCAACTGAGTCCCTCGTGTAAAGTTAGTAATCAACTAATATTTCTTAGACAGAATAGAAAATTGCTGCTAAACATTAGAGAATAACTGGTGAAACATTTCACCTCACCTGTCATCTAAAAGCACTGAAGCTTGCTCGCTTCAGTCATTTAGAGCACCCCTTGCTATTAAGTGCCCCTTCTGCTGACATAGTCGTTAAAATTCAAATGAGGCATTAATTAACTGCCACTCAATTTGTTTTTACAAGTATCTAGTGTTTCGGTGGCTTCCCATAACCAAAGAATTAAAGCAGTTAAGTAAATAGGACACTTTTCTAATTAGAAAAATATAATTAACAGTCTTTCTTCTTTTCCAACTAAAAATCAAAAAACTCTCTTAGTTCTCCTACCAAGGGAAATTCCTAAACTGATGCTTAACAAAATTCTGCATTATCAGGAGACAAATGAAAATTATGAAAGTGTAGGGATAGGTGATATACTTTTTTTCTCCATTCATGTCACAGATGGTGAGGTAGATAGCTTTGAGAAGTTTATCAGAAATGAAACTGGCTCTCTCAAAAGCTAGGAAAAAATAGATCATTTATTTATGAGGAACTTCAGGTAAAAACTTAGTGTCTTGTGCCAAACACATTTCAAAATATGCTTTTTTAATCACTATTCTGAAGCACAGAATTTTTGGAAAAACGAAAAAAAATGAAAGATCAAGCCTTTCACCAATAACATGCCACTTTCCAAAGCGATGATATCCATGCTCATTAACAGCAAAGATTTGTTTTCTTTACATTTGATATTGGAATCCTCCTGATCTATGTAGATAGTACGTGTGTTTAAAACTAGTTAAATATATAAAATAACTATATGCTCCATGTATTTAGCATTATACCTGGTACATACCCTTTTGACAAGATTAGACAATAATAGTTTCTTGTTAATAAAGACCAGAATATTTTCTGGAAGAGGAAAAATGCAAACAAATCCAGTACTTAGCACAGTGTATGGCACATGATAATCACTCAATAAATATTTATAGAAGGAAGAAGGAAAGAAAGGAAAGAAGAAAAGAATGAGTCAACTAAGTTAAGTCTTTCTAACTCTACTCAAAATAGATGCTTTGCAGTTATAATCATAAATAAGGATGAGTCATTAAAAATGAAAGCAACTATTTAGAATAAGGGCAAATTCTTCAGTGAAGGCATAAATTAATTACTGCAATTTCATTTCAGAGTCCTCTAAATGATTTCTTTCCAGTCTCAAACAAACCTCCATGGGTTTAATTAAGTTTTTTTTTTTTTTCATTTTTTAGACTTCCTCCCTTAATCATAGTATTTTCCTTACAAGTAGTTCTAAAACTGCAAAATTTTGGATTCACTTCTTGCCTATCACTACTACACAAAATAAATGGTGTTTGTTGAAAGACTTCATCTTCTAATAACAACTTATTTTATTTGTTTGAGATTTTAGAGTTCTGTTTGGCTCAACCACTTTGCCTCAAGCCTTTAAGGCAGTCAGGAATAAATTTATGGAAACTTTGATGCTACCAGAAGTTAAAGGGAAACTGTAATATAGGCAAAGGGTTTAGAGAGAAATGAGGGCATTCTGTCTACAGATTCAAGAAGGTGGCTCCTCTTAGACAGAATTTGGTCCTGTGAAGGGAAGTGCATCTCTGTGGTCTTCTTCCTGCAGCTCTGAGACTGCAACCTCACTGAGCTGCTTTCTGATTTAAAGGCAATTTCCCACGTAGTCTTCTTTACAGGAAAGATAATGTACTGACTGGACTAAGTTAATATTAGCAGCAGCAGTAGCAATCATCTCTCTCATTGTAAAGGACTGAATTTACTCTCTGGTGCACATTATTATCTTCTTGTAAGCTTGGGGGTCTACAAGTTTTGCCCTGGGACTGGTCACTCCTGAACGACCTGGCCATCCAAATTCCAGAACGGCAGAAAGAAGAAAAGAAACCCTGAAGCACAGAGAAGTAACAACCAGGCTTTCTTGACCACCAACCTCTTTCCCAGTAGTGCAGTGCAGTGATTTCTTTTTGAGGTAAGAGCAAGTGTGACTCTAAAGTCAGCACATATGGCAAAATCACTTCTTCAAAAGTCTGTTTGAAAATTCCCTTAGATTCCAGGTCTAGTATCTGGATGATAAGAGGTGCAATGAATGAGAAAAAGACAAATTCAAAGACATTAGATGAAAGCCAAAATCCCTAGAGTGGCCGGATGCATTGTCTAAAATCAACATCCCTTTGAAATCCTTCATTTATAACTCAGTAAACAGTATGCAGCAGCAACTCTTGCCACTCTTTTTACTTAACCAGAAAATATGCAAAATTTCATGTACACCAAGTTATTTATTATGTCATTATTTTTAGTAGCAAAATATTGGTAATAACACAGCTGCCCATAAATAGGGGACTATTTGAATAAGCTAGGGTACATCCTTAAAATGAAGTATTATGCAGCCATAAACAGGAGGAAGATCTCTATGTTTTGATCTGAAATGATTGTCAAGATATATTGTTAAGTGTAAAAAGCAAAGTAGATAACAAAGTATACTACTATTTTGTGTAAGAAAGGAGGGAAATTCAAACATATATGTGCATTTTCTTATATTTGCAAAAGAAAACACTAGAAGGATAAATGAAGAATGAAAAATAATAGCAATTTATAGGAGGAGAGAGAGAAGGAGGAGGAAAGGATACAATTAAGATTTCTTTCCATGTACCTTGTTATGTAGTTTGACTTTGGAATCATGGAAATGGTTTACATATTCAAAAAGTAGAATTAAACAAAAAGAAAAAGTAGTTCATTAAAAATTAAAACAGGGGCTGGCCCAGTGGCATAGTGGTTAAGTTTGCGCGCTCCACTTCGGTGGCCCAGGCTTCGCAGGTTCAAATCCTGGGCGCAGACTGATGCACCCCTCGCCAAGCATGCTGTGGCAGTGTTCCACATACAGAACAGAGGAAGATGAGCACAGATGTTAGCTCAGGGACAACCTTACTTACCAAAAAGAAAAAAAAAATTAAAACAAACTTAAACAACAATGGAAAAACCTGTATCAGGTTAGTGGCATAACCACATGAAGGAAGATTTGTATCAAATGACTTTAGAAGCCAATATTTTTGCTGCACATTCTTAGCAGAATACTGCAATATAGTGATTTATAAGAAATATATATATATATTTGATCATTCAAATGACCAAAATATATTTCTCGTATATATTTGGTCTTCATCCACAGTTCCTGGCTCACAGCTTCCAAAACCCTTGGAATTTCCTGAGCATCAAGAGTAATGGGAACATCTTTTGTTATAATATTTGGTTTCTCGCCCTTAGTTCCTGAAAATGCTTCAGGGCCATCAAGGTGAAATGGGTCTCTTGTTTATGTCAGTGAAGGTGAATTTTGGAGCCCACCCCTGGGTGAGGGCTGGGTGCCAGCAGCACCAGCCACGTGATCACAGGATTGGAACTTTCAGTCCCACCCCTTGATTTCCAGGGAAGGGAGGGGAGGCTTGAGGTTGAATCAAAAGCCAATGGCCAATGACTTAGTCAATCATGACTACATAATGAGGTCTCCATAAAAACCCAAAAGGACCACTAGTAGGCCCTTTTTCAGAGAGCTTCCGCACTGGGGAACCAGAATGCTTCCATGCACCACTGAGCAGGGCCCCAAGCTCCACGAGGACAGAGCTCCCTTGGGACCTCACCCTATTATCTCTTCATCCGGCTGTTGATTCATACTCTTTAATATCCTTTGCAATAAATTGGTAATCTAGTGAGAAAATGGGTTTTCTTGAGTTCTGTGAGCAGTTCTAGCAAATTAATCAAATCCAAGGAGGGGGTTGTAGAAATCTCTGACTTTCAGCCAGTTGATCAGAAGCACAGGTAACAACCTGAACTTGCGATTAGCATCTTGAGTTGGAGGGGGTCGTTGGAACCTCCAGTTGGTAGCCCGTCAGTCAGAAGCACAGGTAATAACCTGGGCTTGTGATTGGCGTCTGAAGTGGAGGACGGTCTTCTGGGACTGAGCCCTCTACCTGTGGAAACTGTTTCTATCTCCGTGTAGATAGTGTCAGAATTGAGTTGAACTCTCAGACACCCTGCTGGCTTCTGAGAACAGCTTGTTGGCATGGGGAAGCCTTCACACACAAACACATTGGAATTGGGTCCAGGAACTTTTTTGCAAATATACGCAAAAGACAAAATTTCTTTTTTTACATCTTTATTTGCCTTAAAAATTTCATAACAAGGTTTTTAAAAACTATTTTAAATTGTGCCTGTATTACATTTTGGGGGCAAAAATTATCAATTTCTGTAAAAGTAGAAATAAATCCGATTGTGCAAATCACAAAGTAAACTAATTTTGCTCAAAAGCAAATTTCAGTGAGAAACCTGCCTTTGTTGATCACTATACGTCATCTTTTCAAAAAAAGCTTTTTTTTTCCTCATAAAGAGGACACCAGATGCCTAGTGCATTTTCAGGACAGGCAAATGCAGAGTGCACCTTCCTTACTAGATTCACGCTTCCCTTGGAAAGAATTTGCCATCCACGAAGCACTACAACTAAGTTCCATCCTGTTTATGTAAACAAAACAAAAAACTTGTCTAAGAGTCAATTGTAATGGAAAAGGAATAAAAGAACTACAAAATCAATTTCTGGCGTGTTCAACAAAATTTTAAATGTTACATTAGGGGCCGGCTCTGTGGCATAGTGGTTAAGTGCTCGCGCTCTGCTGCTGGCGACCCGGGGTTCGGATCCCGGGCGCGCACCGAGGCACTGCTTGTCAGGCCATGCTGTGGCGGCGTCCCATTTAAAGTAGAGGAAGACGGGCACAGATGTTAGCCCAGGGCCAGTCTTCCTCAGCAAAAAGAGGAGGATTGGCATGGATGTTAGCTCAGGGCTGATCTTCCTCACAAAAAAAAAAAAAAAGTCACATTAAATCTCTCAAAATCAGGCCTTTACAAAAGATGAATAAGATAGAGTTTATACAAGTTTAGTTGAAAATAAAACAGGCTTGCATCTGAGTCTTTGCTGGAATCTTTTAAAATTATGTTTACTTTCAGAGTAAAAAGTAAAAGGTTGAGAATAGGAAGAAATTCTGCTTCTGACTGCCTTCCGACTCAAGACTACAACATGAACGTCAGCTCTTGCTGGAATTTCCAACCTGCCCTCACTTTCCAGTGCCCACAACAGTGTGAGCCAATTCCTTAAAATCCCTCTCTCTCTCTATATATATATAGAGAGAGAGAGAGAGAGTGTGTATATATATATATATACACTCCAGAGTTGTCTGGAGAACTCTGATAAATACAATCTCTTTTGGACGAGTAGGGGGGCCCTGCCCAGGCCCCAAGATGTACCTGGAGGTGCCTCCCCACTCCCCAGCCCTCTCCTCTCCCACCCCAAGATGTGGGAGCCTCGGTTTTCTGGCATGGAGGCAGGACCCAGAGTGGCTGGGTGCCAGAGCTGCAGGGACACCCAGAAGAATGGACCCCTGGAAACTCAGATACCCAGATGACTCGACTCCATGACTCACCAAGGTGAATCCTCAGGGCCAGCGTCGCTAACCTTCCGGCTCTCCTACCCATCCCCAGAAAGGAACCCACACTTCCCTCACTGCTTGCTTCTCCTGCAATGAAGGACATCTAACCTGTGCTGAGAGTATCCCATCATTTCCAATTTTCTTTCTACTTTAGAAAGGGGAGAGGGGCTGTGACAGGGCTGGATGGCCCAATGACGGGCTCCCTTCCTGTCTCATCTCTGTCCCATGAGGGAGGAAAGCTCGGGTGGGCGCAGGTGGGGACACACAGTTGTTGGAGGAGACCATGGCCCTAGGGGGATGGGGGGGAGCACCCCTGGATACAGATGAGACTCTATGTAGGTTCCCACTCAGGGCCAGAGTTAGTGAGGTTGCACCTTTTGCTCAAAATCTACTTCCAAGTCATCTGTTGTTGCTCTCGTTCAGCTGGTAGAGCTTATATGTAACGAGTTCAAGTCCTACGTTGGGGGATATTCTTGACTTGGCCTGGTTAGTGCCTGCCCAGATCGTGGGAATTTCAAGGATGTCCCTAGAAGGGAAATTCCTCAGAGAGGCTCTCCATCACTCTTTGTACTGTATCTGGAACTTTCACGTAAATTTCAATTTTTTGAATTACAAAATATATAATGAGACAAAAGCAACTTGCTCTAGTGGGATTCGAGATCAGCTCCTAATGTGGACCTTCCTGCATCAGCAACAGTTTCCCCTTCCAAAGAGGCTTCCTTCATACCGACCCAGTCCCTGCTGCTTAGGTCTTACCATTTATACCACCTAGGACCCAGTCACTCGTGCTTGGGTGTAAGACCATTCAGACAAAAGTCACGCCCAACGTGGGGCTCGAACCCACGACCCTGAGATTAAGAGTCTCATGCTCTACCGACTGAGCTAGCTGGGCAGATACAAGCCAGTGTTTAAAGCACTGCATATGCTGGTTCTCCAGAATTTTGCTGTCCTGAAATTGGATTCTGGGCACGCAGCATCTCAGGCTCTGGAAATTAAAAAAAAAAAAGTAAAAGACATATATATATATTCTACTTGGCAAACAAGAATATTAACTGAGAAGCTGCTTCAAACCTACCTTGGCCATCAACTGATTTAATGATGACATTATAATTTTGTAATGATTGACATTACAATTTTGTAATGACTTGAGCTCAGTTTTATGTCATATCCTAGGAAGAATGGTATAAAAACCAGGATGCCACCCCAAAGGAGGAGAGCTCAGTATGGCCAAGAGGGAGGTTGCCTAAATTAGTCACTGGACATCCTGCCAGAACAAAAAAAAAAGTGAAATTGTAGCAGAGAGAAAACAAAACCTGCACTGAATCCAAAACACAAGGCTAGGACGTGATGGAGTAAGAGGCAATAACTTAAGTGGCTGAGAGAACCTGGAGAAACAGGCCAAGGGAAAAAGTTGGGATTGACTTGGATTGTTAAGGAGTTGGCTCCTGATGAAGGTAGACATCATTTATGAGTGCCAATCAGCACATAAGTCAAGTGAAAAATCATGGGAGAGGTTTCTTTTCCAGAACTGTTTTTTCAAGAGTTACTACTCAGGGGCCTGTGGGGTGGCACAGCAGTTAAGTTTGCATGCTCTGCTTCTGCGGCCTGGGGATCGCAGGTTCGGATCCCCGGTGCGGACTGATGCACCGCTTGTCAAGCCATGCTGTGGCGGTGTCCCATATAAAGTAGAGGAGGATGGGCACAGATGTTAGCCCAGGGCCAGTCTTCCTCAGCAAAAAGAGGAAGATTGGCAATGGATGTTAGGTCAGGGCTAACCTTCCTCACACAAAAAAAAAGACTTACTGCTCAAATAAATACATTGTAGGAAAAGAAATAAAACAATGGCAGAAGTGCAGGTATGCAAATTTGTTGCCAGCTTGGCTATCAACTTTAAGGAGCAATGCTATAATTGAGTGTCCACTATATAAGGCACTGTGAGAGACAGAATGATGAACAGATGTAGTACTTGACACCAACAATTTATGATATTGACATCTGAGAAGAGGACCCTCTACTATCTCCAAGCTTGTCCTCTACACACCCACACCTCCAATTCTCCTACTCCCATACTCCTCCACTACAGAAATACTTATTTATTTGGCCATATTTCAAGATTCCAATTAAGCCAGTTTTGCCAATAGGCAGATTAAATACTTTTTTACGCATGAAGAATTCAGAAAGTGTAACTCCCATACACCCATTCTTGAGGGTATACTTTTAACAAAACAAGGGAGAAAATCAAGCAATTCAGGAAACGATAGACTCATCTGAGGAAGCAGCCAAGGAAAACCCTAGGGTAATCTCAGGGTTTGAGAGCAGCCTCCACTGATTGTAACCAGAAGGCCCTGAGAAAGAGAGGTTTCCCAAAAAAGGGAGACTCCATGCAACGGGCACTATGATTAAGAGGCTATATAAACTTGAGGACACGGCAAAGACTTACTTTTTTAATCAACAATAAAAAAGACGAGTAGAGGGTCCGGCCCCGTGGCTTAGCAGTTAAGTGTGCGCTTCACTACTGGCGGCCTGGGTTCGGGTCCCAGGCGTGCACCACCACACCGCTTCTCCAGCCATGCTGGGGCCATGTCCCACATGCAGCAACTAGAAGGATGTGCAACTGTGACATACAACTATCTACTGGGGCTTTGGGGGAAAAAAAAGGAGGAGGATTGGCAATAGATGTTAGCTCAGAGCCGGTCTTCCTCAGCAAAAAGAGGAGGATTAGCATGGATGTTAGCTCAGGGCTGATCTTCCTCACACACACAAAAAAAAGACGAGTTGACTTCAGGGGGACAAAAGTAAAAAAGCGTTCAAGAAAAGAAAACACGGTTATGAGATTATACAATTGTTTGAAATGTAAGAAAAAATCCATTTGACTTTGTTGCTGGAAATATCCTCTTTCGAGTGATGCAGGAATCATCATTTTGGATTCATAATGAAGGAAATATAATCCTTAGCAATAGTTATATTATTAAAAAGTGTAAACATTGTCAATTGGAGTTTTACTTTTATTCATTAATGGGCTCTATTCCAGGCACCCTTCTAGGAACTGATTATAATTTATTTAAACAAGCCTTTAGAGAAAGCGTAGAAGACTTATTTTGATTACAGAACAGAATTAAATGTAACAGTGCCACAGTAGTTATAGCTGAGAGACAGTGGGAGACGTCTGTGAGGGGGAGGGAGGGTAGAGAAAAACTAGAAGGGCCTAGTGTCCCATTATATAAATGAGTCTGTGGCGATTAAGCTGGAGGAACAAGAAATGGAAGCAAAAATGTACTGTTTAAAGTTCCAATAAATAATAATAGAATTTTGAGGAGGAGAAAGAAGGGAATGTAAAATTTGGTGAGTTGAATTCTAATCATGTGTAGCAGGGGAGTTCATAGCTACCGTCTTGATAAAGTTGATCATCAAGCAAAAGAAACACGAACACGTTATTTAGAGGTATAATTTGAGGTTTTCCAAGTTCCTCCAAAAGGACTGCTGAATTTGTCATTATTTTTGGATTAAATTTATAAAATTATCTAAGAATAACTGACATTTTTTCAATATTAATTACTCACACTTAATAGTGTATGTCCATTAGCAAGCTAGATATTTATACTGATTCAGATATTTTTATGTTCTTTCACAGAGTTTTTAAATCTTCTCCATAAAGGTCTTGTGCATTTATTCTTTCAACCATTCAACAAATATTTATTGACCACCTACGATGTTCCATGCAGTGTGCTGGGCACTGAGGATACAGCAGTGAACAAGACACACTATTGAAGCACAAGTCTGAATTAAGTTCCTGACAGTTTGCAGTTTTCGAAGTTATTGTAAATTATGTTTTCTTTTCTACTATTAATTTGTTATTTCTCTTATGAAAAGCTATTGATCTTTGTTTGTTGATCATGATTTGGCACACTTTCTGAACTCTCCTATTTAATACTTGGCCTACTGATTCTCTTGGGTTTTTATGTAAAGTGTTTATGTTATTATCAGTAATTAATGCCAATTTTCTCTCTTTCTTTTCAAACTTCATACATCATTTTTTTCTTGTTGTATTGTATTGTCTAGCCTGTCTTTTCAAGACACAAATTTGATCATGTCACCTCCCTACTTAAAGTCAATGGCTTTGTTTTGTTCCAAGGAAAAAAAAAAACAAAAACCCGACCTCCCTTTCCAGCTTCATCTCATACCATTTGCTCCCCCTTTTCCCCACTCCTGACTCATTTACCTGTCCCCTAGACACGTTCTGAACCCCATCCACACAGAGTGCTGTCCAACGCTGCTCTCTTTGCCTAGAAAATTCTTCCCTTCTTCCTTTGATCTGGCTAACATCCTACTTATCCCACAAATCTCAGATCAAGGATCTCACTTCATCAAGTAGATTTTCCCCGATTAGACCAAATCTCTTTCTTACAGGCTCTAATAGGACTTTATTTTACATTTTTTTGTGAGATTATTTTATTAATACTTGTATCCCTCTACTAGGCTGTAAACAGTATAGGGACTGTCTGAGGAAGAAACAATGACTTGTTTTTGCTCACCACTTTATCTTTTTTTGTGTGTGTGAGGAAGATTAGCCCTGAGCTAACATCCATGCCAATCCTCCTCTTTTTGCTGAGGAAGACTGGCTCTGGGCTAACATCGGTGCCCATCTTCCTCTACTTTATGTGGGACGCCGCCACAGCATGGCCTGACAAGCAGTGCATTGGTGTGTGCCCGGGATCCGAACCGGGGCCGCCAGCAGCAGAGTGCGCGTACTTAACCGCTACACCACAGGGCCGGCCCCTCACCACTTTATCTTAAGCCCCTGGTATTATTCTTGGCACAAGGCAGAAGTTCAACCAATATGAACTTTTTGAATGAATGAATGAAGTTAGGAATTTCCTTAATAAGTTAGGAATAGCCTTGTTGAAGGCTATTTTATCTATAGAAATATTTTTCAAACTTAGAAAATCTATTTTACTAAATAGAAAAATGTTAATAAGAAACATGGCACCATTTTTTGTTTTCACTAAGATGTTTCAGGATGAAAATATTTGAGAGGAAAAAACATGGAGAGAACTTTCTAATCTGTCAGCTTTTTATGTGCATGGTCTTAGTGTTTACACATTTTCTCATTTCATTTTCAAAACAATTCCATAAGACCGGAATTATTATTTCTGCTTTAAGACGGGAGAAATGGGCACAGAGTGGGTACACAATTGGCCTCCAATGCAACATTGCCTTTTGGGAGCCAGTCTCTGTGCTAAGTGCTGAATAACACCTACCATCTTTTCCCATTTCTCTCCACCTGGTTGTAGGATCTCCTGACTGGCTGGTCAGCCAGGGTAGGGTAACATGCACCTTAGAGTATGTTAAAAAGAAAAGACAGGCCCAAAATGGAGTCACATATGCTAAGCCCCCTCAAGACTTAACTCCTAACCTAATGTCAGTTTCAGCCTCTCTCAGGAGTGGAATTTTAAACCAATCAGTCTGGAATTTCCTGATCAACACTAGTGAGGTAATCTGCCTGATAAGACGCCCTACCTTCCCCTAAGGGAAGGTGACCTTGCCTGAAATAATCCACTGTTTTAACTTCTTTGTCCATCCCTTTTCTGCCTATAAAACCTCCTGTTTTGAACAACTCCTCAGAGCTCTCATCTATTTGCTGAATGAGATGCTGTCCAATTCAGGCTCACTGAATAAAGCCAATTAGATCTTCAAACTTACCTGAATTTTTATTCTTTAACAGAGTGATTGCCATTGCAAAGGAACATGAGAATACTTCCTCAATTTTCCATTTGTTCATTGAATGAAATTTACTTGAGTTTTATTAAAATGAGAGTCATGTTCTATCTTTAGTCCTCAGATTCTGCTCTACTCAAAAGAGGGCCAGGGTCCAGGCCTGAATTTCTTCTATTCTTTATGATGGAGTCTCTCCAGGTGGGTGACTGGGGAAGGAAGTCCTGATTAAAGTAAATTATCCTAAGAGAGAAGGATTCAGGCTGGGGGTGCAGGGGGTCCGGAGTGCGGTGGAGAGGAGAGGAGCGCCAGAATCTAGCCCTTAGGATGTTGTGGTGGCTCCAAAAGAAGAGCTGGGCATTAGGCCTGGGAACATTTCTTACCCTTTCTCTTCTTTTAATATTTTCAGGGCTCAGCCTCTTCATTTTTCCTTAGTGGTTTCCCCAGCCCCATATTCTAAGAACACTCTACCAGAAACCTCAACAAAAAATAAAAATTCAAATTGCATCAGATTGTCACCAACTAGTGCCCCGAGGAAGTTAATGGTGGGTTTGGAAGCATTTGACTGTTGTTATGTTAAGGAGACACAACCAGCAACCACCCTGAAGTTAACCAAGTGTCCCTACAAGAGCTGTGCCCATGACCTTGCCTTATTTTTAATACGAAGATCTCTTCAGGAGGTGATTAAGCCTAATTACCATAATCTGAGCGGTATACCCGCCTCTCCCTTTTGAATATTCATTCCCCAACCAAATACAAGTTCTTCCTTTCCTTTGTTCTAGGACACCATGACTTTGGAAATGATTCCTCATGGCCTCCTATTTGCTGCAAATACCCTTTATTTTGTGAGACAACTTCCACTGGTATAGAGTCTTATTTAACTCACCAGGAGGCAAGCCCACTTGGTTTGGTAATAAAATGACTAATAGACATAAGAAAAGGTGCTCAACGTCCCTAATAACTTGAGATCTTTCCTAAAGGTCTTTTTCCCTCTAAGGGTTTTTTAACAAGTGAGGAATGTAGTCAGCATTGTTTCTAGGTGAGGACATATAAACTGAAAATAAAATCTTAATTCAGCATATAATCCAGAGCAGGTCTCACGAAGTAAATGCTTCATACTCTAGAATTTTTTAAATACCAAAAAAAGTTATAAAACATACACACATATAGATATTTCAGCCCTTGAAAACAGTACAGTATAACAGAAAGACTAAGAACCGTATTTCATTAACAAAACTCAGAACGTCGCCAAGCCAATCCAACCCTATTTTCAGAGGACGCAGTTGCTCAGTGCTCTGGAGGCTCCTGACCCAGCTGCAGGCCTGCCCCAGCCCCCGGGAGAGGGCATCCCTACCCCTCCCAGAAAGCCACACCCTCTACCCCAGACCTGGGCCATATCCCCACTCTCTAAAGGCGATCTCTATTCAGGAGCTTGTTCTCGAGGCATTTTCCACTCTGAACTCAATGCTCTAAATGAATTGAAAGACTGCATTTGCAAGTAGCTCAAAACCATATTTTGAAGTTAGGCTGCCTCGAGAGTGGTCCAAGGGCTGTGGGCTGTTCATCGCCATCTCAGAGTAATAAATTGAAATTCAAGTTAAATGTTAAGCTCACCTTGACTCTGAGACCTTGAAACCCAGAAGCTTTACATTCCATTCCAAACATCCCTTTCAGACCCCTGAGCTTTTTCGGCACTTGAGGATACACAGAACGACTCTTACTGTGGGGCTGAACTATTTGCTGAGTATTTTAGGTAGTTAATTATATTGAATAGTTTAAAATATATCCCTACGTATTTTTGTTCAGTGATATGGGGGGCATGTTACTATATTAAAAATATATAGTAACATGTCTATATAAACATGTGTATATAAAGTAACATGTATATATAAAGTAAATATAATAATTTATATTATGCACATATTTGTGCCATTGTTATAGAGCATCTTTAGTCTCTGGCCGCTCAATAGACCTTAAAAAATAAATTTTTCCAAATATTGCATCATTAGAATTAAGAGCATGCAGAGTAATGCCGCAGATGAGAAAAAAGTAAGCAGGTAAGGGAATGAAAGCGAGAAATAAGGGGAGCTGAAGAGAAACTCAAAAGATAGAATCAGTAGTGCCTGATGACAACTTGGATGGAGAAGTAAAAAGAAACAAGTGGTCTAGAGAGAACCCAGTAGTTTTGGCTTGAGCAACGTTCTGTATGGCAATACTATAGGTAATATCAGCTCAGAAACATAATTTGAGGTGATGCATAAAGAAAAGACATAATTTAATTTTGTATAATTTTGAAGTGTTCGTGGGCTGTCTAGGCAGAAATACGTAGTAGGTAGTTAGATATGTATTTATCTCAGGGGAAAATTGGGTCTAGATATATGTTTTTCTCAGTTTTATTGAGGTAGAATTTATAAACTATAAATTCACTCGTAAATGTATAGCTCAATGATTTTTAGTAACTTTGTAGCTCTGCAATCATTGTCACGTTCCAGTTTTAGAACACTCCCACCTCCAGCCTTATGCAGACATTGATCTGCATTCTGTCTCTATAGTTTTAGAAATTTCATATAAAGGGAATCATCTAAGATGTATACTTTTGTGTCTGGCTTCTTTCACTTAGTAAAATGGTTTTGAGATTCATCTATGTTGTTGTACGTTTCAGTAATTCATTTTTTTCATTGCAGAGCAGCATTCCATTCTATGGATATACTCATTTTGTTTATCCATTCACATGTTGATGGACATTTGACTATTTGTTTGGCTATTAAGAACATTTGCCAAAGGTCTTTATGTGAACAAGTTTTCGTCTGTCTTAGGTAAATATGTAGAATTGATGGGTTGTATAATAGGTGTATGCTTGACTTTTTAAGAAACTGCCGCCTTTTGCAGCTGTGGCCGCAGCCATGAGTATGCTCAGGCTTCAGAAGAGACTTGCCTCCAGCGTCCTCCACTGTGGCAAAAAGAAGGTCTGGTTGGACCCCAATGAGACCAACGAAATCGCCAATGCCAACTCCCGTCAGCAGATCCGGAAGCTGATCAAAGATGGCCTGATCATCCGGAAGCCTGTGACTGTCCATTCCCGGGCTCGATGCCGGAAAAACACCTTGGCCCGCAGGAAGGGCAGGCATATGGGCATAGGTAAGCGAAAGGGTACTGCCAATGCTCGAATGCCTGAGAAGGTAACCTGGATGAGGAGGATGAGAATTCTGTGCCGGCTGCTTAGAAGATACCGTGAATCTAAGAAGATTGACCGGCACATGTATCACAGTCTGTATCTGAAAGTGAAGGGTAACGTGTTCACAAACAAGCGGATTCTCATGGAACACATCCACAAGCTGAAGGCAGACAAGGCTCTCAAGAAGCTTCTGGCTGACCAGGCTGAGGTCCTCAGGTCTAAGACCAAGGAAGCACGCAAGCGCCGTGAAGAGCGGCTCCAGGCCAAGAAGGAGGAAATCATCAAGACTCTGTACAAGGAGGAAGAGACCAAGAAATAAAGCTCCCCCTCTCTTGTCCGTATATAGTGGCCTCGGCAATTCCATAGATCAATAATTCAATAAAATAAAACGAGCCTTAAAAAAAAAAAGAAACTGCCAAATTGCTTCACTAAGTGACTGCATGATTTTACATTCCCACCAGCAATATATGAGGGTAGTGATGTACTTTTGACTGTCATCAATATATAAGTGGTATTAGAAATATGTATGTGATCACTCAGCATATTGGTCAGTATAGGCTAGATTATGCTACAGTAACAAACAACTGCAAAATCGCAGTGGCTTATGATAACAAAGGTTTTCTTCTTGCTCGTGCAACTAGTCCATCCAGGGTTGGTTGCAACTCAACTGTGTTTCATCTTCAGTTCTTCTGGAACTCAGGGTGATGGAGCAGACCATAGCGGGAGCACTTGCCTTTTTTAATGGTGAGGAAGAGAATGTAGTAAAGCAAAAGCTGGTTCTTAAAGCTTCTACCTGAAAGTAACACATACCAGTTCAACTCATATTTCTTTGGTCAGTCTAGTCTCATGGCTGAGCCTGATTTTAATGAATAGGGGAAAGTGTAATCCTCCTCCAGGGAGTGGTGGGGAAGTAGATGTTGATGAAGCCAAAGTTTATAATCTACCGCACTCATTGAGATGATAAATGGACAAGGGCAAAATCCTGTAGAATGCCAGAATTAATTTATTTATAAACATATTTTAATGAGCATCTACTATCTGTCAATGATAATGTGTCTCTTATCATCCAGCAAGCTAGCCTGGGCTTGTTCACATGGTGGTAGAAGGGTACTAAGTGGACAAGTTGAAGCATTCAAGACTCTTTGAGGCCTATGCTTGAAATTGGCACAATTTCACCATATTATCAAGTCAAAGCAAGGCACAAGACCTACCCAGTTTAAAGAGATAAGGAAATAGACTCCACCTCTTGATATGAGGAGCTACAAAGTCACACTGCAAAGGGCGTGGACACAGAAAAGATGAATAATGGTGGTCATTTGTACAACCAATCTACTGCACATCAAAATGCCAATTATTGCAGAAAGCCAATGTAACACTGCTTCTATATCCGTACTGAAACTTCCACTGGAAGTGGATTTTTGGGATAAACCCAAGATGAAGATGATTGTAAACAGTAGTTTAAAAGGTAAAAACTGGTCAAGTCTCAAAAATTCATGCGTTTCTCTGTCCAGTTGTGGGTTCTGCCCCCACGGCTTCCCCGCACTCCCTAGTCACCACACTCTGGGATGAGAAAGAGAGCCCTGATAATCCCTGAATTGCCCTTGGGGTCCTTCTTCCCTTCTCTTGAAAAATTGAAGAAGTTCACAGCCCATAGTTCTATGGTCAGTTCTGCAGGGTCTATGAAGCCCCACAGTCTTCTTTTGTCCTGTTTTCTCTGTTTCTGTTATTCCCAGCAAGCAATGTTCCTGCTGGTATAATCCCATCTCTATTCTTGGCTTTCGTTGAGATGGTTGATTAAATCCATGGTTCACACCCACACTAATCTCTTTATCAAATTGTTGGTCTGCCACACCCTTAGTGTTCTCTTCTGAACAGCCTTCTCACTTTTTGTAATAGGGACTGGCTGAGAATTTTCAAATCTTTAAATTCTGGTTCCTTTTTGCTTAATAATTTCATCTTCAGTTCATTTCTCTCCCCTTGCATTTTACTATAAGTAGTCAAGAGGAACCAAGCTGCTCCTTCAAAACTTTTCTTAGAAGTCTCCTTTGCTAAATATTCAATTTCATCACTCACAAGTTCTACCTTCCACAAAACACTAAAAAATGAACACAATTCAGCCCAATTCTTGCCACTTCATAACAAGGATTGCCTTTCCTCTAGTTTCCAATAACATGTTCCTGATTTCTGTCTAAGATTTCATCAAAATGGATTTTACTGTCCATATTTTTACCGATATTCTGCTCATCGTGACTTAGGTATCCTCTAAGAAAATGGAAGCTTTCTCTATAGCTTTCTTCTTTTCTTTCTGAGATCTCACCAGAATCATCTTTAAAAATCTGTTCATGGCAATTTAGGCTTTTTCTAGCATACATCTCAAAATTCTTCCAGCCTCTACCCATTACCCAGTTGTAATGCTGCTTCTACATTTTTAGCTATTTGTTACAGCAGCACTCCCACTTCTCAGAACCAATTTCCCTCTTAGTCTATTCAGGCTGCTGTAGCAGAATACCATAGACTGAGTGGCTTCTAAACAACAGAAATTTATTTCTCGCAGTTCTGGAGGCTGAAAGTCTGAGATCAGGGTGCCAGCATGGTTGAGTTCTGGTGAGAGCCCACTTTCGAGTTACAGACTGTCAACTTCTCTACTTCTCATTGTATTCTCACTTGGCAAAAAGAAAGGGAGAGGAATCTCTGGGGTCTCTATCATGAGAGCTTTAATCCCATTCATGAGGGCTCCACTTTAATAACTAATCCTTTCCCAAAGGCCCCATCTCCTAATACCATCACATTGGGGGATAGGATTTCAACATATGAATTTGAGGGGGGGGGCCACAAACATTCAATCCAAAATGCCACTGAATTGTTTTGCCCTTCTATAGTAATAGAGAAGTTTCTGTATCTGATAAGACACTATAATGATCAGTATAGGAACTATGATCAAAAGTCCATATGCTAGAGGACTGAAAGTATGTTTTTCTAATGTAGCATAGGAGCAATTTTGTTATAGTCTTATTAAAACTTGCAGATTTTTGTGAATTTCTTAAACTTTAAAATATGCCAGACTATGCTCCTAAAATATGTGATACAGAGGTACATGATTCCTGGAACATATGTGCAAGATGTTAGAAGATTTGATTGGGCACTGAATAGGCTAAGGACCATTTCTTTCTTTCTTTTTTTTTTTTTGTGAGGAAGATCAGCCCTGAGCTAACATCCATGCCAATCCTCCTCTTTTTTTTTTTGCTGAGGAAGACTGGCCCTGGGCTAACATCCGTGCCCATCTTCCTCCACTTTATATGGGACGCCGCCACAGCATGGCCTGACAAGCAGTTCATCATTGCACGCTCGAGATCCGAACCCAGGCCGCCAGCAGTGGATCGCATGCTCTTAACCGCTATATCACGGGGCCGGCCCCCAGGACCAACTTCTGATAGGAAAATTTGCCTTCCATTTATTTCTCTTCCAATATCCAGAAGAAGCTGTCAGCTTATAACAATATGTTTGAGATAAAGAGATTAAAATAGAGGATTATCCCAAAAATCTGGAATGAGAAAGACAAGGAGTGATGATTTCAATACTAAGAGCATTAAGAGCCCAATAATTACTATATAAATGAAACATTATTTTAAAACTCATTCCTTGCTTGGTGAAATATCCTTCAGAAAGTTTTCTAGGGGCCAGCCCAGTGGTGTAGTGGTTGAGTATGCATGCTCCATTTTGGCAGCCCAGGGTTCGCAGGTTCAGATCCGGGCACGGACCAACACACCACTTGTCAAGCCATGCTATGGTGGTGTCCCATATAAAGTAGAGGAAGATGGGCACGGATATTGCCCCAGGGCCAATCTTCCTCAGCAAAAAAAGAGGAGGATTGGATGTTAGGTCAGGGCTGGTCTTCCTCACAAAAAAAATAATAAAAAAGGAAGCAAGAATAGTTTTCTACACTACTCATGATCGAACCTCCTTGCATGATACAGGGGCCTCCTTTCACATTGCTTCTCACTTGTACAGGCAGTCAGCCACTGATGCTAGTCTAAAGAAGACATTTTGTTTTGAAAACCGTCTGGTGCCATTTTGAATATCACCTGCATGTAGAAGCAGAACAAATCAAAATGAAGCCAAATGCCTGAATTTGAAAAACAAGCTACTCATCTTCCATCTTTGATAGAAAAAATTAGAAGTCATTTGCAAATCAATTACCATGCTAGGCAATTTCAAAATGGGTAAATTAATATATATTTCATATCAAACTAAATAAATATATACTCAAATATATTTTTATACACATGAGAGTCTTGGCAGTTGTTAGCCAGAGAGTTGGAGGAGAGATGTCCATTGTAGACAGTCTTATCTTCCAATAATGCAGGTAACAAGATGGGAAAAGATACAGCTCAGTCCCACTATCTGCTGTTTTACTGTCACTCACAACGCTGACAGAACATTGCACCCAAGGCATCAATATTAATAATTCCACAGGGGCCGGCCCAGTGGCACAAGCAGTTAGGTGCATGCGCTCCGCTTCAGCAGCCCGGGGTTCACAGGTTCGGATCCCGGGCACGCACTGACGCACCACTTGTTAAGCCATGCTGTGGCGGCATCCCATATAAAGTAGAGGAAGATCGGCACGGATGTTAGCCCAGGGCCAATCTTCCTCAAGAAAAAAGGGGAGGATTGGCATCAGATGTTAGCTCAGGGCTAGTTCTCCTCACAAAAAAAAAATAATAATAATAATTCCACAGCTGTTCTCAATTTACCTCTTGAGCTTCCCAAATGTTAATAGCATACACTAGTTCAGAATGGCAAGAAGAAAAGTTTTGTGTAAAGATTGAACTATTTATTAAAGATTGAACTATTTATTAGGAAAGATATAGATGCAGATGACATTGTAAGTTACAAATTGAAGAGAATAGATGGCCTTATATATGAAACCGGGATTTGTAAAACATTTCTGTTTTTAAATTTCTTATAAACCACGTATAGAACTACCATGTTTAAATAGCATTCTTGTATGTTTCAAATGCAGCTTATATGAATTTGTAAAAGCATTTCCACAAGATTTATTTAGTTCTTTAGTAAATTCTTAGATGTCACAAGAACAGTTTTTCCAAACAAGTGAAAGTTTACTATTACACAGATTAAGAAAAAAACAGGTTGGGGCTGGCCCAGTGGCATAGCAGTTATATGCGCACGCTCTGCTTCAGCGGCCCAGGGTTCGCAGGTTTGGATCCCAGGCGCGCACTGATGCACCGCTTGTCAAGCCATGTTCTGATGGTGTCCCGTATAAAATAGAAGAAGATGGGCACAGATGTTAGACCAGGCCCAATCTTCCTCAGCAAAAACAAGAGGATTGGCATTGGATATTGGGTCAGAGCTAATCTTCTCACCAAAAAAAAAAAAAGGAAAAAACAGCTTGGCTTGTGGGCTTAGCCTTTGCCTATGAACAAGCAGTCAAGAAAGAAAATGGAAAATTACTTTTTTAAAAGAGATATTTTGCTACAATCCCAATTTGTTTGCCTTCCTAAATTTCCCTTTAGAAATGGTAGGTAAGAGGTTAAAAGAATAATTTTAACCTTAATTCCTTTGAATAAAGACCGGGAAAGAAAATTCAACACTGACCACTTTCTCTCTCTATTCTACTGAGAATTTACAGGACTCCAAAACTAATTTTAGATACAAAAATTGATTCTTTTCCAAAGTGGCTTTAAAAAGACTTGGGGAAAAATAAAACCTTGGGTGGTAGATAAGTCACTTCATCTGTCTCTGAACAGTTTCCACATGTATAAAATAAAACTAATATTACCTTCATCATAAGAGTTGCTGTAAGGATTAAATATGATAATATACATTGTAAAAACCCGGACAAATAATAGACGACTTGTCTGGAATAAAAAGTATGGAGTTGGAAATATAAGTAATTCCTAATAAGAATGTGGATAATGATGGTCTACTTTCTTTGCTGGTTTGCTTGCTTCCTGGCTGGCTGGCTGGCTGACTGAAGGAATAAATACTCCAATCTCACTTTCCTCACTCCTTCTGATGACCTGCTAGGCTCCTACTGCCCAACAGGAAGCCAATGGACAAGACAGTCCACAGATGTGATCCATATTAGGTCAGCCTTGTGGAGAAGAGAGCAGGGTAGAAAAAGACAAAGAGTGAATTTGGAAAGACAAATGGAAGATACCTAGCACATTACACTTTTCACTGATGTTTCCTGAATATCAGCAAGGTGGGATATAGCCCATGACAATATTTATAGAACTCTTTTTATTTTGTCTCCCATCAACTTCTCACACCACAACTCCTACCACACTACCCTCTCCCAAATGACCAGAAAAAAGTATTCTGGAAATCCTCTCCAACCCCATTCAGCCCTAGCCTTTCCCTCTTCTCCCTCTTCTGTCTCACAACAGCCTGAGGGAATCCAGCAATGGCAGAAATCTCCTTAGAGGTGAAGGGTAGAGAAGAAAATAAGTAAACAAGGTCAATATCCTCTTTTCTTGTTAAGGGGTAGAGAAAATGTTCAGAAAATACATATGACAATTTTTCCAAGTACAATTACAAAGGCCCTCTTATAGCTATTCTTGCTTTTTGTTTGTTCCACCTCCTTTTCATTTTTCCCACTGCTGGTAGAGTAATTACTCTAAACACAAATTTATCCTACCATTAATTCCAAAACATTTAAATAGCTTTCTGCTGTAGATTAAAAAAAAAAAAAAGCCACAATTCTCCGCTATTCCCTATACCCACGCCCCTTTGCAATGGTAATGTAGCTGGCTCTCTTATCAAGAGGTACAGTCTAGTTTCTCTCACTCTTGGGAACTCTGCCACCATCTGTGAACAAGCCTAAGCTGACCTGCTGGCTGACGAGAGACACTTGGTCCAATAACCTTGGTCATCCCAGCTAATAGCCAGCCAACCATCAAACATGTGAGTAAGGCCACCCCATCCAGCCAACCACAGACCAATGAGCAAGTCTAGCCAAGTTCAACCCAGCCTGTCTAAATCAGCTTTACCAGCCCACAAACTCTTTGGCTTGTATTCATATATGATTATTATCTAGGCCATGAAGTTTGAGAATTGTTCATTATGCAACAACTAATAACTGATAAACTTCCTATCTTACATAATATTAAAAATCTGAACTTTTATATGATATGACCCTTCATAAAGCCTAATATCAGTGTTCAGCCTTATACTCCGACCTCTAAACCTATCTATATTACAGTTTAGTCCTTAGAGTCTGATCAGTGTTCTGAAAACAAGAGTACACTTTCATGTCTCTGTGCTTTGCACTTGAGTTGGAAGACAGAAAAGGAGATGGAAACTAACACGTACAGAATACCTACAATGTCTCAAGATTTTTACATGTACTTGTTCATTATACCTTCACAATAACCTTGTAAAGTTGCAGTTAGCCTTATTTTGTAGATTGGAACATTGTGGCACAAAAAGTTTAGATTTCTCAAGGCTATACAACTAACAAGAGATGTATCTGTATAATTTCAGAGTCCATGATCTTCCTATGCACAATTGGTTCTGTTTGGTGGCCATATGGGGAATGAGCTGGGGTAAGATTCATTTCAGAATTATCATGGTTGTGATTTCAAAAATTATTTGCCTACCCTATTTATCCTTTTGGACACAAAAAGAATTTTAACAGAGATGGAAATGGGCTCCTCTAATACAGCTCTACCTCCTCCACACTCCTCTTTTTGAAAGCTACCGTACTTGCTTTATTTATAGGGTTTTCTCTGCCTGGAAAATCCTTTCCTCTTTTCCATCTGGATAAATCATACTCATCCTTCAAGGCCCAGCTAAAAATCTAACCTTCTCCATGAGAGTTAGATAGAAATATCACAGAGAGTGGGGGCAGCCCTGTGGCGTAGCGGTTAAGTTCATGAGCTCCGCTTCATTGGCCTGGGGTTCACCAGTTCGGATCCTGGGCACAGACCTACACACCACTCATCAAGCCATGCTGAGGCGGCTTCCCACATAGAGCAAGTAGAAGGATGTACAACTATGACATACAACTATCTACTGGGGCTTTGGGGAGAAAAAAAGGAAAAAAGGAGGAAGATTTGCAACAGATGTTAGCTCAGGGCCAATCTTCCTCAAAAAGAAAAAAAAGAATATCTGTTTTAAAAAAAAAAGAAATATCACAGACAGAGACAAATGCCTATTCCTTTGAGCTTCAAAACCACTTTGTCAATGTCTTCTCCCTTATAAGCTAATTGAGGACAAGAATCATTTTTATTCATTTGTATCCCTGAAACTTAGCACTATACCTGATTCTCACTAAATATTTGCAGAATTATAGTGAATAGCATTCCATGTGCTTAACAAAGGATGAAGGAAATATGTTTCTTTTTCAAAACTTAAAGTAAGAGAGTTCGTTTTGGCTAGGAAAGAGATGTTCCCTGAAACCCCAAATTCTGCAGGTATTCCTAAATAAGAAAACGTTTTTTCAGATTTCTTTTATTAAGTAATTTACAATATAATTAATGCCAAGAATTAAAACATTAAGACCTCTAGAGAAGAAAAACAACGATTGCAGTGTCTGAGGTGATTGGCAAATATAATCGTGAATTTGCACAATAGACAAATAGAACTACTGAAGAGATCTATCTTACTAAATGTAGTTATTAGCAAAGCACATATTAATCTTCTCATGCAGGTAATACTTCATACTTAAACTTTTACCTTAGTTGATTACTTAGCTAACAAAGCCATAATTACAGCTGCAATTTTAAAAGAAATGTGAAGATATTGAAGTAGCCTGGTCTAGAAGTGTGAAAGTTCTTTCCTTGTTTGTGTGAAGCCATTTTGGTAGAAAATGCCCTTTTCAGAGAAAAAGAATGACAATGAGAAGAGTACACATTATAACTAAATTTCCAAATATCCCCCAACCCAAATCCAACCTTCCAAAGGGAAGGGCCTCTAATTGTTATCTCTGGAACATAGGCTCTCTAAGGAATTGGGGCTCCCTAATGATGTAGCTCCATTTTGACATGGCAATATATATTTCAAGGTTCAATGATGCTATTTTTCATTCTCAGATTAAGTTTGACCCTTGCTCCCTGTTCATTTCAGTGACTCTCACATAACCACCATCCTCAGAAGTGCAGGATTGACTTTGGTAATTATTGCCTGTAAAGGGACATGAAGATTATTTCCTATGTCTTCAATGGATTTCATATAAATGTTAATTGCTCAGAGGAATAAAATAGGCTTGTTTTATAAGGACACTGATTGACAACCACAATGAGATGTGTTGAATCACGTATCTGAATCCAGCTACGTGAAAAATTTCTATGAACATAGAGATGCATATAATATCACAAAAAGAAGGAAGGAAATCCTATAGGTGCAATGATTTAGGCAGCCAAATTGACCACAGATCATGAGAAAATGATCACTTGCTAATAAAAAATAGACCTGAGGATGCACATGATTTATTAATTAGTGAGATGCCAGATTAAGGCAATAAGAGTCCAGGCCCTGACAAGGGATCCTCCAGGTGTATGATCAGTCAGATACGAGGCAGGGTAACTGCTAGCTGCCTGAGAATACAGTCATTGCAGTTCTAGCTTTAAACAACACTGGCTTACTATAAATGCATGAGTGGGAAAGGGAATTGCCACTTAGACTAATCATGAAAATCTCCAAAATTTAACCTTCAACTGTCTAAGTCAACTATGGGTATATATAGCTACGGATTGATTCATTTTTTTAAAAGCAGAAATACAAAACAACATCATCTTCAAAATTAGTTTTTTTGTTAACACTAGTGAAGGTTAAATCATGAGAAAGTAGTTGAGAAAAGATAATCTGAGTCTCTGAGAATAAAAATATCATAGTAAAGGTGAAAATGTTCATCCTAAACCAAATACTTTTATATGTCTCTGACGAATGATGATGGTTCATAGGGAAATATAATTGAAACATAATTGAAAACTTGGGACCATCTACATGTTTTCTTATATTTTTTCCCCACTAAAGACTTTGGTTTGAGTTCCATTTCTTTTGCTACTTTCACCTGCCGGAAGTCATAATCTTCCAATTGTAACATAAAAAACCTTTTCTGTAACAACCAACTGTGATACCTCAAACAGAGGACTACTCTTTGAGATTTGAAGCAGCAGCAGGAAATGACCGTCAAAGTTTAAAAAAAAAAAATCTCCCAGCAAAGAGCTAAGCAAGAGAAATTCAGAGAACATAATACAGAAACAGAAACGACTTTCCAGAGAATGTCTAATTTTCCCAAAGAGATTTCATGGGTTCTGTTAGGTCACTTTCACAAAAGACAATTAGCCAGGATTCATCTTGGAAATAACGACAAAGCTTCAGAATGCAGAGAATTTAAGGCCCTGGAATTGTGTAAAGCTCACAGTTCTAAAGAATCTCATTATTCCAAATAGAAATATCACAGAAAAACTACTAATTTCTTAAAAATGATTGAGTAAATATTAGTAAGTCAAACTATAAGATAAATATTAAGGAAATAGACTACCAACAATAGAAATATTATAACTTTCCACTAAGTCAAATGCTGCCTCTATCTACTGAAAGAATTTTTAACAATCAGAGAATTGGCAGACTAGGTAACAAAAAATTGACCTGTCTTAAAACATGAAATAATTTTGAAATGAAGAATCCTTTAAATAATGTCCTTTGGAAGACATTATTAAATCATAAGAAGAAAATCCCAAATTAACAACATGATATCTATTGCTCAAAAATAATTTTTAATACCATCCAAGCTATACAATAGCCCAAGATCCTTGAACACTAAAAAAAATCTAAATTGTTGTGGGCATTAAAAGAGATAATATACATGAAAGTACTTATAAATATGGAGCATTCTTCCATAAAAGGAATTATAATAATCATTGTTTTGGGGGTTGACACAAGTGATCCCACATGCAAATTCCGGGATATTTCACACAATCACCTGATTTCAGTTCAAATGTATTATTTTCTTTTTCTGATTTGCTCCAGAGACATTTTCTTTTTACTTTGAGTACTGCATCTCTTGGTAATATTTTAAGGATGTTATACTGGAGGCAGTAAGATCTACTTGATTCTTATCTAGCTCATCTAAACGCTTGTAACTCTCTTTGTATGGATTTCCCTGAAAACAGAGTCTGAGATGAGAACCTGAGCTCAGGTGAGTTTATTGCAGAGAGAAAATAAGACAGAGAAGAAGGACAAGTTAATAAAATGGTGAGTTGTTGAGGTCACTGCTGTATGCCTCAGGGGCTCAGGTCCACCAGGACTTCTGTGAAACATGTGGAATTGTCCCCCTTGAAGAGCACTAGGCTGGAACTTTTATCTGCTGACTGTAGCCTTCACTGGGTTTGTGGTTCTCCCAGAGCATTAAGTCTCATACTTCCAAGCTATGATTGCACAGGGCCAAAGAAACATCTGCTGCATTGGAGAAGACTCTGGGGTCAAAAGAGGATGGACACACAGTGAACCCTTGAGGTAGGATGCTGACAGTGCAAAGTGAGTCTGGGCTCACACAGAAGTGACTGCAGCAGTTGAAGTCATGTATAAGTTTTCTATTGCTGTATAATAAATTACCACAAACAGCAGCTTAAAACAATAGCCATTTATTAGTTCACAGTTTGTAAAGATCAGAAGTCCAGGCATAACTAGATTCTCTGCTCAGAATCTCACTGGACTGAAATCAAGGTGTTGGCTGGGGCTTTGGTTCTCTTCTGGACTCAGGGGTCTCTTCCAAGCTCACTGGTTGTTAGCAAAATCCACCTCCTCGTGCTTGTAGGAGTGAAGTCCCTGTTTTCCTGCTAGCTGTCAGATGGAAACTACTCTTGGCTCCTAGAGCCCATCTACATTTTTTTGCCATGTGCCCTCCGTGCCAGACAGGGTACAAGATGAGTGTTTGCTTTCTGTGAGGCCAGTAGAAGCACATCTCTCTGACTTCCTTTTCTGTCACCAGTGGAGAAAATTCTGTTTTTTAATGGTTCATATGATGAAGTCAGATAATCTCCCTATTTTAAGGTCAACGATTAGGACTTTAATTGCATCTGTAAAATCCCTACACAGTAGCATCTAAATTGATGTTCGATTGAATAATTGGGAGAAGGTGTGTGTATACCAGGGGCTGGGAACTTGGTGAGCATCTTAGAATTCTGCCCACCCCAGACTGAACTCACAGATTCGCTCAGGGGATGTGACATGGGACATCAAAAATATCTTCTATAGCAATTTTAAAAAGCAAGTTTGATTTTTGCTTGACAGTTTAAAGCAAGGGAGAATCCAAAGTCTAGCAAGATATATTTGAATTAAGAAGTATACCTTTAAGTTTAGTTTAGAGAATTAATTGATCGTATTTTCCTGTACCTAAATAAAGAACCAAATAGAGTAGATCTCAGCATCCATCATAACCTAGGTTTTCAATTATTTTCTCTGATATCTTTTACATGGGGTGCTTAAATAGGTATGTCTGTTAAATAAGGACTATGCCATAAAACGGATTGCTCTAAAGAACTGTGCAACTACTAAAGAAGGTAAAGTGGGAGAGTTTTAAAGATTTACTTCCCATTTATCCTGTATTGTGAGCATTATTTGAATGAATTACAACAGACCCAATTAATTTTTTCATACATAATTGTTACATTTTATCTAGCC
The DNA here is from genome assembly GCF_020826845.1 of Diceros bicornis minor. Taxonomy (NCBI): domain Eukaryota; kingdom Metazoa; phylum Chordata; class Mammalia; order Perissodactyla; family Rhinocerotidae; genus Diceros; species Diceros bicornis. Next base: position 33,099,179 of record NC_080762.1, read on the forward strand.
TATTAAATCTAACATTTAAATTAAAAAACCCAGTTACTATAAATTAAATATCTGCCAATGTTATGGCTATGAGCACATGCTAATCTCCATGTTGGAAGATGAGCCATGCAGATTGCAAGAAACTGAGCTATATTTAGAAGCACGTTACCAGAGCTGGGTCTTTAAATTCGAGCTCTGCTAGATCTTGTATGACATTCTTTTCCATTTTATAAAAAGTATGTTCAACTGTTCTTCTAATTGTATCATTTAACTACTGGGGAGCCTAGGTGACATTACCTATTTCTATGTAGACAATAGCCATGTTGTGTTTGTGGTTCTTGGCACACAAAAGCAGCACTCTGACTTTTCTGAATTCATTTCCAGCTCTATATAGCATCTCTGGTAATCTCTGCTGTGGCTTCCTGTGCAGTTTCCTGAGCTAGTGACGAGCAAGAGAGAAACAAATGGAAATACAAACCACAGGGGGCGCCGTCCTTACTGTCTGTGCACCCTGATCACTCTCCTGCCTCCTGGCTTCAAAGAAGGGGTATCACACATACATGTGAACACTCACTATACGCTAAACTCTATCTTGAGAACTTGATTAATATGCTTTATCCTCATTAAATCTTCATACAAACTTTAGGAAATAGACACTAGTGATATCCTCACTTTACAGATGAGGTTACAGAGGAGCTTATGTGACTTGCGTATGGCTAAGAAGATTGCACAGCTAATAACAAGCTAATAAGGATTCAAACCCAGGCAGCCTAAGTCCACAGCCAGTGTTCTGAACCTTTGTGCTATATACCATTACGAAGATGGTGAATAGATTAATCTTCTAAAATTGCTACTTAAGGTCCAAAGAAATTAGTAAATTTTCCCTCAGGTTCTTAAAACCAAGATGACTGGAGGATACAGATTGATAATGCCGCAAGTAAACATGCTACCAAGCACACTTTAATATGAAGCATTTGAAGGCATCTTTTCTTCTTATACAACATGCCATTTATTGAGCCATAGACTAAAATTTTATTATCAAACATTGATTTCCCAAATGGAAAAATGAATATAGAATTATTTTCTACTTTAAAATAAAAAATATGACTATCAGAACAACTGCCTAAGGATCAGAATTTATTTTCCACTTTTTTTTCTTAAATGTCAGTCACTTTTGAAAGATAAGGCAAAAATTGTCTCAGATCCCATAAACTCATACCTGATGAGTGCTCAGAACTCCGGCTTCTGTTTTCCCAAACTCACCAGCCAGTTCTCTTTGCCCTCACTCAGGCAGGAATCATGATGAGTTTTAAGGCTAATCATTTACAAAAGCATAATGATAGAAAACTACTAACACATGCACTTACTATTATTTGTCAGAGAAATTATCCTCTTGAAGGTTGGTTCTTATTTGGAGGGAATGAAGTGTCCTCCAGAATTAAAAGACTACCAAATGGTGAGTCATAGCTCAAATGTCTTGGTTCACGTCCTCTCAAAGCAGAGTGTTAAGCAAAGTCTTTGAATTGCCCATGTGGATTTTGTAGGCTAAATGAAGGTAAGAACTGAACCACTGAAATGTATCATGGATAAATTTCACCAAACAAACTGCTTCCAAATTTAGTGTCATAAACTTCCAAGCTATATCTTGTAGAATTTTGTATAATATTGAGGAACCAACATTTAAGCTCATGCATCTCTTCTTCCTTTAAAGGATCCTGATATCCTGGGATAGGAAGTGATGTTGCACAGCTGGAGGTGATCATCCATATGCCATCATGCCATTTAGTTCAAGCCTCAGTGAATTCCCACAACTTCTCACAAAGTTCAGAATCATTCATTTCCTCTCTCCCTTTGCAATGGATGTTTTACTCAGTATAGATAAATTCTGAGGTTTAGTATTAATATACAATCATAATGTAAGAATAAAACCCCTGGGTTTTTTTTTCCAGTTTGCTGAGTAAAATATTTACATATTCAAAATAAGAATTACAGGATTAGTGAAAAAATTTTTAAGATACTTGCAAATTAAATGCCTAGCATGAGTGATCTGCACTATCATCAGAAAACCTTATTATACACATAATTGGTGCAAATCCCTGTTATAGGTTCTACTAAGAGAGACAATGAGTATAAAATATGATCTTTTAAAAAGATTATAATCAGGGCCGGCCCTATGGCTTGGAGGTTGAGTGCGCGAGCTCCGCTGCTGGCGGCCCAGGTTCGGATCCTGGACGCGCACTGGCGCACGGCTTCTCCGGCCATGCTGAGGCCGTGTCCCACGTACAGCAACTAAGAAGGATGTGCAGCTATGACATACAACTATCTACTGGGGCTTTGGGTGAAAAAAAAAAAAAATTAAAAAGATTATAATCTACAGATAAATCACTAATACCAGTTTCATGAAAGTTATATATAAGAAAATTCTCTCTTGATATGAAGCAGAAAAGTTGTTTTGCTTAATTTTTTTAGTTTTTTTTTTCCTTTGGAGTAGCAATTAATTCAAAGTACAAACTCCAAAATATTATACTCAGGTATTATAGTGAAATGACAAATTTTGAATCATAAAGGGATGCCTGCCATACCATAATTTGTTGCAGTTTGAGACAGAGCAAAAGTCTTTCTCTGTAAAAGATAATCGATGGGTGATTTTCCTATTTGGTTTACTATTTATACATATTATATGTATTAATATATTTATACATTAAATGTAATTCTGATACCTTTGTTATTTAATGCCATATTAATCCTTGTTTAATCATTTTCCTGGAAATACCTGAATAATGAAGAGGTCATACTTCTTCTGACTCAAGCTGCCATACCAATGAAACAGCCTAGCAAGCAAGTCCAAGTCAGAATATAGAATAAAAAATAAATTAATATAATAAAAACACATATAATATAAATAATATATATATAACTGATAAAAAAGCAAATGCAAAAGACATTATATGTTCTTCACTAGGCAGCTAACCCAGGGAGGTGGGAGGTGTGGTGTTTATGACCTTGGCCTCAGATGACAGCCTGTGTTTAGAAAGAAGTATTAACTGAATGATCCATGAGTCTTTCTTTCCCACAAATGGAAGCAATACCATAACTCATTGACTTGTGAAATAATGTATATCAAACAGTCAATGGGAGAAAATACATTTTTGAAAAGTAATTGAAATAGTAGAGCTTATATCATTATTTAATCATTACTACAACCAAACAAGTTAAATACTAGTTGCTCATTTTTTAAATCAAGATACTGAGGTGCAGAGAAACTAAATAACTTGGTCAAGGATACCCACCTAAAACATAATAAATCTAAGATTCGAACCCAGACCTGTCTGATTTTTCACTTATACCAAACTGCCAACTATATTCTACAATTCTCAAAATCACACAGAGGGGGATTTTTATTTTCATTTTATTCTTAATTTTATCATTGTCATTTATAGTCCCTGCATTAGTTTGCTAGGACCGCTGTGACAAAGTATCAAAAACTGGGTGCCTTACAATAACAGAAATTTATTGCCCCAGTTCTGGAGGTTAGAAATCCTAGATCAAGGTGTCAGCAGGGTTGGTTCCTTCTGAGGGCTGTGAGGGAGAATCTGTTCCATGCCTCTCTCTTGGCTTCTGATGGTTCACTGGCAATCTTGGGCATTCCTTGGCTTCTGCTGCATCACCCTGATCTCAACCTTCATCTTCACATGGCATACTTCTTGTACGCGTGTCTGTGTCCAAATTTCTCCTTTTTATAAAGACACCAATCTTATTGGATTAGGGGCACAACCTACGCCAGTATGACCTCATCTGAACTAATTACATCTACAATAACTCTATTCCCAAATAAGGTCACATTCTGAGGTATGGGGGTAGTTAGGACTTCAAGATATGAATTTTGGGGAGAAACAATTCTACCCATAATGGTCTCTAAAGAGAAAAAAATCTTTTCATATAGGCACGTCTGGCGTCTTGTAAAACTGCCCTTCACTGATATGATTTGCCCGCACAGTGCTTGGTGTGTGGACACCAGCAAAATGACTGGTGCTGCTATGTTGTCTACTGGCTTGAGCTGTTCACTGCACTCTAATTGTGTAGTCGACAGTGCACCCAAAGCTATCTTACTGATCTTATGTCTTCCCCTAGCCAGCATCCTTTGATCACTCAAGGTTCCCACCATCCCTTCTAATTACCTAGACATTCCACTGGAAAGCTAGGAAGATTTGATCTGACCAGAAAGTGCACCTCTCTGGCTGCACTTGCAGCTCTAGCAATCACTGCCTTCTCGCTGACACTTCTAACACCCTACTTTAGAGTTCAACTTCTGCTTTAGAGTTTCCTAGAAACAGAATTTTCTATTTTTCTTTCTGAGGGGCAAATTTTCCTCACCTTTGAGTTTTTTATTACTAAAGATTGTTCACTCACATTTCTACTCTCAAGGATTACTTGTCATTACCAAGGTGGCATATTTCTGCTCCAGGATGTTCATCTTGCTCTTCGCAACATCATCACTGACTGACTCTTGAGCCAGTCAGTTGACCTATACCTAACCCAGCCTAGCCTGGAAGATGATGGGGCATTTTTCCTGCAAATGGCCACACCTATCTTTCCAGGCACCACCAAATTAATTCAATTTGTTTTTAGTTTCTGAGATCCATTACATAACAGCAACTATGAGCAAGTGTTACATACATGTTAGACTTCTCTTGATGTTAAGGGGGCAAGACATCAGGACCTGAAATGTCATGCTTTTTTTGTTTATGGGTATATCCTGTTATTCAGACATGGGAAATTCAAAATTCTAATATTATAGCATTTACAAAAATATATATAACATATATATAAAACACTTGGAGTTCCATGAATTTCCTCAATAATTAGTTCCAGTTAATATGGATTCTCACGGAGAGGTAGGATAAAAGTTTAAGTACTCAGGCTATAGAGCCTAGGAAGACCAAGTTCAGGTCCTATTTCTGCCACCCCCCAGTTCTGTGACCTTGAGCAAGTTAATTAATCTCATGTGTAAAATGGGAAATAAAAATAGCACCTACAAATGAGGTTCTATTTTTGTAAAGCAGTATTTCCAAAACTTGCCTAGTGATAAAAGTCACCTGAAACAAGCTAAAAACACATATTCCAAGAGCCCTCCTCTGGAGAATAGGATTCAGATGTGGGTACAGGGCTCCCAAATCAATATTTTAAGTAAGCTCCCCAAATGATCAGTATCATCAGGCAAGTTTAGAAAACATTGCTGAATTGCACAGTTCATATCCCATTCAGTAAATGTTAGTGTTATTTTCATTTATCAAAATTCATTTCCTAGAGACCCATTTCCTAGAGACCCACCCTAGAGGAGGAGGTTGGCTAGGCTGCTCACAAGCCAGTTTCCTCTTCCTGGGCACACCACTAACCTACAGTTCCCAGGTTTCCTGCTTCTCAGTGATCCCACGAGACTAGCCGTGTCAGCAGAAATGGGGTGTCTCTTCTCTCTCTTCATCTCCCTTCCTCCAGGTTGATAGTTGTGTATACTCTAAGATGACCTTGAAACCACATGTTAAAAGATGGCAAACCCACAGTTTGTAAATGACATAGGTTCTTAAATGATTTTGTAGCATCAAGCTCCCCACTAACCCACACTGGACTACAACATGAAGAAGAACAAAGCTGGGCCGGCCCCGTGGCTTAGCCGTTAAGTGCACACACTCCGCTACTGGCGACCCGGGGTTCGGATCCCGGGTGCGCACTGACGCACTGCTTCTCCGGCCATGCTGAGGCCGCGTCCCACATACAGCAACTAGAAGGATGTGCAGCTATGACATACAACTATCTACTGGGGCTTTGGGGGAAAAATAAATAAATTTAAAAAAAAAAAAAAAAAGAAGAACAAAGCTTTACTGTGTTAAGCTACTGACTTTTGGGGTTGTTGCTGCAACCAGCATTACATATCTTAACACATCCAATTACATCATCTAGGATTACTGAAACCAGTCTCCTTTCCTTCATTCAGGCTTCTCGTCTCCAATCCAGCTTGTAAACCACTACCTGACGTGAATCTTCTTAAAACTACATTTTCATCACCTCACTTACCTATACAAACAAATATTAACGACTTCTTTTATTTATCTTATCAGGTCACAGTTCCTCACTTTGCTTTTAAAAGCCCTAAATATCCCATCCAAACTATCTAAACTTCATTTCCAGAGGGTGGAAAAAATAAAATGCCTAAGAGAAGTAGAAAGAACTAGGGAAATATAAAGGAAATCATTCTTTCTTCCTGGAAATCTTATTTCACTTGGAGTCAGAACCACACAACATAGCATACAATTTTTCTGTTATTTTTTATAAGCTAGCTCTGTTTCTTCCCCTGGATGATAAGATGTCATTGAATGTGGAGTCCATGTCTCATACTTTTTATCCAATCTAGTCTCTGGCACCATGCTAAGCTCACCACAGGAATTCAACGAAACCTTGCTGTTTGATTGTTGAGCCAACTTCATAAGGTTTTGCACCTCCTTTCTCATGTTGAAACTGCTTATTTCTGAACTGTAGTACCTTACACAAGTGCTGGGATAATGTTAGGTGGGAGCAACTAGAGAGTGTATTCTATTTAATGATAGGCAATGGAGTGACTAAAAGCTGCGTGATGTTTCCTCGATTGTGTAAACATGTTGAGAACTGGTATGCACAAGACACATTTCAGTTCCATATGTTCCGATAAGTAGTTATTTGTTCCCAGTTACTTAAAAGTTTTGATACAAATACAGAAATTATCCAAATCCTTACATTTTTTAAAATGGATAATGTTAGAGAGAAAAGACCCATAGTAATTATCTAGTCCATCTCCTTCATTTTATAGATGGGAAAAATAACATAATGGAAAAAAGATGACCAAGAGCCAGGTATACCATCTTCTGGTTTCAGTTCCACGTGTGTGGTTTGAGCAAGCCACTCAGTTTCCCTGGGCCTCAATTCTTCATCTAAAAATTAAGAGAGCAGAATGATATTTAAGATCTGTTCTAGTTCTGGGATTCTAAGAGTTCTATGTGCTTATTAAGTACTCTTTTGAAAAAATAAAAATAAGATTAATTTATAAACCCCCATAAATAATATGATTTTTTTATTTATACAATAAACTTTGAAAAAATCTTTTTATAAAGACTTTGAAAAATTCATACAATGCACTGGGTGAATATATGTACATACTGTGATGGTCTACTTAGCAAAAATATGGCAAAACTAAGTTAATGAGCTCTTAGTTTAAATCAATACAAATGACTTACTGCAAAACTAAAATTATAGTCTGCTTTTTGGAATCTGTTGTAATAGATTTTTGCCCGTAATGCTTTATTTAAATCCTATTTTGAGCATATAATGAGTGAGTTTTCCCCGGTACCTAGGTTATGACATGAACATAAATTAGGCACATAAAGAAAATGAACTTTTCCAAGCCATCACATTGCTACTTATGCGTAGAGGAAATAAATTCCTAAATGACTCCCACAAGATTTGGGAAAAAAAGGATGCAGCTTTCATAGTGACTTATTCCAATAATGTTGCCTATAAACTAAATCCATTCTTATTCACTATGAACTATATATAACTCAGATGTCAGTATGAAATCCTCCACACTTGAGCTCTACATAAAATCATCCCCGAAGTCCCTGCCCTGGTTCTACCGTCTGTGTAAGCTCAAATCCCTCCTCAGGTTTTCTGTGAAGAAGTTCTTGTCTCCTCTGCATTCTCGTAGGTGGAGTCTCTGGTTTGCTCCTCAGCAAATCAAATGTCAAATTCAACAGCCACATCACCCATTTCCACAAAAACTACATCAAAGTACTAATGAGAACAGAACATCTTACTGCAGATCAGGAATTATGAGGAGGAATCACAGAGAACTTTTAAGATCCTTATTAGACATTCCTCTCTCCCAAGGACCCTTCAACCACCTTTCACCAGGTGTCCCTGTCTTGGCATTTCCCCTATGTAGCACACTTCTCTCATCTTTCTTCATACTACAAGGCAACAACAAAAAATATATTTTTTTTTTTCCTCATCTCTGAGAGATCAAACTTTCTTCAATTCTCAGGACCTTATCGTCTCACCTTTTATCTCTAGAGCCTAAGACATTTTTCCAAACAAAGTTCACTCCTCTATAAACCAGGATTCTTTTTGTTGGAAGTTACTGAAACCAATAAATTAGCTTAAGCCACAAAGGGGAATTTATTGGCTCAGGAAACTGGAAAATTTGGGTGGATCCTAGGACTTAAACAGGGCCATCAAGATTCTCTCACTGACTCTCCCTGCTTCTCTCTGGATGTTGGCTCTCTTCTCTCAGACCTGTTCATGTTGTGGGGATATGGCAACTGGCAGTGAGGGGTCGTATTACCAGAGCTCACAATTGAAGTGGAACAAGAGACCCACTTAATATCTGTTATTGCCATTCTGCAGAGGTAGTATGGATCCTTACCCAAATTTTGGATCAGATGTCTAGACTGATGAAACCACACACACCATGAGAGTATGAAAAAGCTTGTTACTTTCATAATGAGGCTTTCTGGGGAGAGCAGGGCAGCCTTTCCAAGCAGGTCAGTAAACGGCTTGAGAGAGCAAGGAAAGGAGACTGGCTTGAGACTTTTGTTGTGATTAGGAGGTGGGCTGGAGTGGGGGTTCCTGAGTTTGGGGATGCACCTGTGTGGTTTGAATCTTCTGCCAGCACCAAAGGAGAAGCACTGGCCTTCCTCCCCCCCTCCCTTCCTCCCTTCCTTTATCCCTTCCTTGGCCCTCCTTCCGTCCTCCTCTCCCCTCTTCTCCTCTCCTTTCCTTTCCTCCCTTCTTTCTTTCTTTCAAGTTATCCTTGATTTTACTCTCCATGGTGATTGTTTATAATGCCAGGGTTGGTGCACTGTTGCTGGCCCCACATGGTTCTGAGCAGTCCCACCAGGCAGCTGATTCTGTGGAATCCGGCCCTGTTGTGGTCTGCTCAGATGCCACTTACTTTGTTTCTCTGGGATTGGGAGGTATGCGAGGGGATGGTTTTCCTGCCCCTCCCCCTGTTGGAGTCCTAGTGGCCGCCTCCAACCCTGACCTGGGGACTCACCGCATCCTGGCACCGGATCCTGTCTCAGGCGCCTGGTACCCCCAGGGCAGCGGCAGAGCTGCGGGGGCCGCAGCCTGAGCCGGACCCAGCACGTGAATGGGCAGGTGCTCTGGATGCTAAAGGGCGCGGCTGGGCCTGAGCTGGAGGCACTGGCTGTAGGTGGCTCTAGCAAGCACTGCCAGGGGCCTACCCCTGCCCGCCCCGGACCCCCACCCCAGAGGGCAGGAGAGTCCTGCCACAGGAGGGCAGGGGCAGCAGGTTCTCGCCTGAGTCACGCGCTTCCGTAATGTCCCTCCAGTGTCTAAGGCTTTCTTCTCGTCCTATCATCTGCGGTGCGTCTGAGCCGGAGTGGGCCACTTGTTCTTCAGGCCACGCACCCTTGGACAGATGCTGGCTGTGTCCGGTTGTGTGGGCACCACATGGGGCTTCTACCTGCTCCTCCTGCTCCTGCTGGTCACATGACTGCACCAGCTGGCCCGGGGCGTGTGCTCCCCTGACACCCCCAAAGTTTGGGCCCCATCACACCGAGGGCCACCACACAGCCGTGCCAGGTGAGGGGTGCACACTGGGGGAAGTTAAGGCTGGGCCAGCGCCCTCCTGGCCCTCACTGCCTGCTGCCCTTACGTCCAGATGCACGGTGGAGGCCTTGAAGTCCCTGCTCACTGGGACAGCGGCCGCATGGTGGTCACGTGCATGGAGCAGGCTGGAGGCTGAAGGAGGCTAGTGGGAGCCCACACCCATCTGGAGGGCGTCCTGCTGCTGGCCAGGTGTGGGGCAGGGGGCTGGGGGGAGAGGCAGGGGCATGAGGGCGGCCGGCTGGAGGCGAGGGGTGAGGCAGGAAGCGGAGGGAGAGCTCCCATTTCCGCCCCATCCCAGAGCCGTAGTGGCGCATGCCAACCACCACCTGCTCGGGGACCGGGACCATGCTGACCCCTTGTCCCCCACCCAGCTGTTGCAGAGCTGGCCCACCACATGGCTCGTTTCGGAGGAGGTCATCCTGGAGCAGCTCTGCGCCTGGCTGGGCAACCCCAAGCCCACTGTGCGCTGGCTCAGCCTGCTAGGCCTCGGCCACCTTGCGCCGAACCGTGGGAAGGTCAGCATTGGCCTTTCTTCTCAGCTTACCCAGATGGGAGGCAGGAGGGAGAAAGGAGAAGCGAGGCTTAAAAGCTTGTCAGCAATCAAACACCAAAAGCTGGAGTCAGACTCTTTATTACAATATCTCGACTTGAGTCACATATCCAACTGTCAGAATCATCATTGCATCTGGAAGGATATAACCCTACGATAGATCTTGTGTTCACATCTGTGGTCATGGGGCCAAATGCTGAAATCAGATCAAATGCCATGGGTGGTGAGAAAAGAGTGAATCCTCAAAGCAAAGAGATATGCTCTTGCTAGAGGAAGTTGAGGTAGCATGCTGAGCAGAAACAATAATAATAATAATAATAATAACATTAATACTATACTCCAATAAAGAGATTATAGAGCTACCTGAGAAGATTAAAAAAGGTCTCCACCTTGTTATGTGTGATTGGTAGTGCAAGTAATCAGCAGAGGTGCATAGTACAAAAAGCACTGGGGTTTGGATTCAGAATGAACCAAGTAGGAATGTAAGGCCTTTTACTAGCTCTGAGGACTTGGGCAAAAGTAAAAGAAGGAAAAAAAGGAGAAAATGAAGACTTTTAGAGGATACTTACTAAGTGCCAAGTAACATACTAACTGCTTTACGTGATTATCTCATTTAATCTCCCATAAGAACCCTATGATTTTGATGCTTTTATAACCTTCCCTTTATACATAAGAAAGGTTATAACCTATGAAGGTTAGACAAGTTAAATAACTTCCCCAAATTCTATTGCTAGAAAGTTGGGGATCCAGAATTCAACTCAAGTGCAAAACCTGCACGATTGACCACTAAGGCTTAACTTCTCTAACCTCAGTTCATTCCACTGTAAAATAAAGATAATACCTACGGCATAGATTTGTTGTGAAAGGTAAATTTATACAGAGAGCATTCCATCAGCATGTAACACACAGTGAATACTTAGCAGGCAGTAATACATTTCTCTCCTCCATCTCCAGATATATATATTTCTGTGTACATATTTACCTATAATCAGGATAAATTTTAAATTATATTTTTGAAAAAAAATATTTCAGAGTACAGATGGTAGTTGTGGTTGAAAGATGTGGTATGTGCTAAGGCAGAGGTAAACTGAATACACATTTTGGCTGGATGTCAAATGATAAAGTGTTAAAATAAATATTTGGCTCCATACAAATATCACCATGATAGGTTACATTTCTTTGATATACTAATATATATAAAATATTTTAAAAATTTAGATAATATTACAAATTTATTATTAAAAATTTTAGCAGCCAAAATTTAAAACTTTGACATTTGATATTGAAACAATCATTGATCAATCATTCGATCAGCTTCCAGATTGTTCCAGAGGTCAGGGTACTGTATATTTGTGATAACCTGAGAAAGGAGAAATTTATTTCGAATAGCTCGTTTTTCCCCTAAAACTTTCTTCTTGTCTTCATGCTCTTTATAGTTTACGTCTTAATTAAAAATGATTATATTAGTCAATATAGGCTAGGTTATGCTATAGTAACAAATTAGCTCTGAGATCTCTGCTCTTTAACCAGTCTTACCAATTGCAACTCTAAATATTTTTCATTATGTTATATAAAGTAGATTCCATCTCCTCTTCATCCTTACTACCAGCTTCAGTCTGATTCCCAAAGAGCTCACTTTCAGACCCAAACACTTATCCAAGTATTTTTCAAATTAAGATAATTCTTTCCCCGAGAGGAATTTTTGTGCTGTAAAGGTGATATAATTTTTCTATCTCTTGAAAAATGATCAAAATAAAAATGATAAAGAACAACAATGACATTACTGTTTCACAAGAGACAGTGGAATCAAATTTTACTATGGGGTTAGGCAAAAATCAGGTAAAGTCACAATTGCCCTTAAAAATCCATCCAGACCTCCACTTGAGACCCACAATTAATTTGTAATCCAGTAAGTCCCGCACAGCCGGATCTTCCTCCAGTGCTGAAGAATACCACTCTTTTTGATTGAGTCCCCTGGGATATTGCAATTGTGTTTAAAAAGTCATGTATGAAAAATATATATGTTTAATCATTAAAATTACATTTAGCACAGCAAGACATTCATACCATGAGAAGTATGAAGAAATTATGATTAGTTATGGTAAGCATAGATTCAATGTGCCTTACAATAAACATGAAAGAGACAAGATCATATTGGCATTTTATTCTTGTTTCTATATGGAAAAGAACTGAGAGCAAAAAGACCATCATGAAGACTATTGCAGGACTCAAAATTGAAAAATAATTGTAGTGCAAACTCAGGTAGTAGCAGTGGGAGTAGAGAGAAGGAACTGGTTCGAGTGTTATTAAGGAGGTAGACATAATAGAACTTGGTATTTGATTGGATGTAGAGGTAAAGAAAAGGAAGAGTCAAGGATAAAAACTGGATATTAAGATGATTTATGTATGATATTACCAATACAAAAAAACACTGAAAAATTACTTTTTATCATGGGGGATACTGCCTTTCATTAAAGCAGCATAAGACGATTGCCCTTTCAATATCATATTAATCTCTTAACCAACTAAATTCCCAGGTCTTTTTTTGTATAAACTCCCGCCAAGCTAATGTTTCCCAATCCTGTATTTTGTACACAATTTTTTAACCTACTCTTCCAATTTGTGGTAATTCTCAATTTTGATACTTTCATTTGAAAATATGCAAACTATAATTAAATATGAGAAACATGATTAAATCTATGGATAAATTTAAAATTTTGGTCAGTTCTCTTTTCTCTTTTGCTATCCATGAGATAAGTCCATCTGTCCTGAGGATGAGAGAATAGAAATTTCTACGTGACTCCACAGGATAGAAATAAGACTATGGCTATGAACTACAGGAAGATAAATTTTAGCTCTATAAAAGGAAAGCCTTTCCAATATTTGTAGCTATACAAAAGTGGAATGAGATAGTAAATGCTCTGTCTCTGATGGTGTTTAAGAGAATTCAAGCATTAATGGAAGCGTTAGACCAGATGATCCTTCCAATAAAAATAATAATAATGATGACAATGATGATAATTATCATTGTATGAAAACCAAAATATATGCTATCATTTAGATGTGCAAAAAAGAAAAAGTCTTTATTTACTATAAGTTGAACTTATCTTGCTCTAAAGCTCAAATTTCTTATGATGGCAGTGAAGAACACAGTTTTTTCCAGTTTAATAGAAATATCTTTTGGTTTAAATTCTGTCAGGTTCTTAACCTCTTTCAAAAGGATTCACAATCTTCTTCATTTTCCCAAGGTGATATAGGGGGATCTAGTTGAGCATAAGAATACACAGGGCATCGGGTGTAGAGGGCTTCTTCTTGTGCTGTCCTTCCAATTCTCACTGGACCATTCTACGATGTCCTCAATCCTGTTTGGTTACCAGGTGTCCACAGTAGCCATCTACTGACATGTGGGTGGCTCTTTCTAGCTTGGGTGGCCATAGTACTGAAGCCTGTGGCTGAAATCTGTGGTCCCTGTCATATTCTCCTGTCACTCTGCAATCTGTTTATTTTGCCCTAAGCATCTTCATGTCTACCAGTTCTATCAAAACTTCTTATCCACCCTGGATCATATCTACCCTGGAAATTCTGGATCCCCTGCATGTCACATTCAAGCCAAGGGTGACTTAAAGAGCAATCTTAGGATAATCTAACTAGCATCTCCTTCCGCTGATGCTACTTTACTGCTCCTGCACCTTGGTAGATGCTCTGCTGCACCAGATCGACAACTTCTCTGAGAGGCTTGCAGTCTTCCTAGGATATACATGAGAAAGTGAAGTATTGGTCTGAAAAATTTTGGATTCACACAAAGATACCTGGTATTTTTGCCTGCGCCTCTCCATTCCCAGGCTTTCTCTCTCAAAGAAAATGATGGCCAAAACCTTGCCTCTTACTCCTTGCTCTTCTTATGACTTCTTTCTCTTTGGCTCTTTTTAGCAGTCATGCATTGCCACAGTAATGCTGTGTAACAAATCATTCCAAAAACTAAATGGCTTAAAACAACCATCACATATTTTTACTCATACATCTGCAGGCTAGGAGTTGGGGATTGGTGAATCTAGGCAGGCTTGGTTGGCTTAGCTCCAAGCTGAAGTTTGGATCCAAATCAGCTTCTCCTGCTTCTCATCCTCATTGGTCCAGTGGACTAGACAGGTCACATTCTTCTCACGATGATGGCAGAGGTGCAATAAGTCAAGCCCAACCACATGAACACATTTCAAGCCTTGTGCTTATGTCGTATCTGTTAGCCTCCCATTGGCCAAAGTACTTTCCACCTCCTATGAGGCCAAATCAAGTCACAACCAAATCCAACATGAATGAAGTAGTGATGTATACTCTATCCATGGAGATGAGGAAGAGGTGGGTGAATATATGTGAACAATAATCTAATAGGCCATTCTACTCCTTCCAGCACCAAGAAAGTTCTCTGTTTCCTCTTTCTATCTGACAGGAAGAGACAGGAACAGAACAAATCATGTGACATTGATGCTCCTATTTATCTTCCCATGGAAGGATTCCATTGGATTGCTGAGGAGAGATAAAACATTGGGTAATATTTCAAATACATTATCCCCAAGGCAATTGCTACTATCATTTAGTCTAGGCCTGTGGTAAGCCCTTTACTAGTTCAAATAATTTAATTCTTACCACAACCTAGTATAACGATTTATTAGTCCCTGTTTTACAACTATGGACAATGATAAAGTTCAGAAACTTGACCAAGGTCACTCAGGTGAATGAGACAGAACACAAACTGAGTTCTATGTGACTCAATAATTTATTACCAGCAAGAATTCCAGTGCAGCAAGGAAAGCTAGCAAAACACTTTGTAATCCCTGCATATATACCAGTAAAAGAACTCTTAAATTTGTTAGACTTTAACAGTTAAATCTTAATGTTTCCTATAGACTTATTGTTTCAATGAGCATTTGTCATATTGTCTTAGTGGTCACTGGCATGCCACTAATTTGTTTTGCTTAGTGACCTCATATTTTGCTCCAAAATTCATGGTCCATGAGTCAGAAGCGAGGACATTTCTTTCTTTAGCACATCTAGTCTCCAGATATAAGGCATTGCTATCTGTCATGGTAACTTTATATCTTAATTTGGGAAAATCAATAAGAGCAATAGGGCAGAAGTCCTAGCAATAACAGAGATCAGGAACAAAAATGTGCTTGTGTGAAACAAATAGCAAAAGAGCCATCTCAAAGACACACACACAAACCATAAAATACCAGAAGTCCCCAAATCTGCCACCATAAGTTATTACTATCACAAAGTGTGAAATCAGTAATGACAACAGCAAAGATTCAAGTTAATTGAATTCTGAGCTCCTTCATTGTTATCTTCACACCCAAATAGGTGCTTCAGCCTTACTCTAACCGAAACCATCTCTATAATACCTTCCAATCTCTCTTTCCAATGTGCATAATATGTAAGAAATAAAATCAAATTTCTCTTTCACATAGTGGTCTAGTGGTTAAGATTTGGTGCTCTCACTGCCATGGCCCGGGTTCATTTTCCAGTCAGGGAACCACACCACTGGTCTGTCAGTTGTCACACTGTGGTGGCTTCGTGTTGCTGTGATGCTAAAAGCTGTGCCGCTGGTATTTCCAATACCACTAGGGTCACCCGTAGTGGACAGGTTTCAGTGGAGCTTCTGGACTAAACAGACTAGGAAGAAGGACCTGGCCACCCAATTCCGAAAAAAGTGCCCATGAAAACCCTGTGAATAGCAACAGAGCCCTATCTGATGTGGCGCCTGAAAGAGAAAGGAGGGCGCAAAAAGATCAGGCTGGGTTGCTCTCTGCTGTATGAAGGGTTGCTAAAAGTCAGAATGGACTTGATGGCACTAACAACAAAACCAGTTCACAAAATGCTCGAGTGAGTCCTGTGCCTTTTGTTCACTTTTTCTGTAAAACTGTCCTCAGTTCAAAATAGTACGTTTCTGGGCCAGTCCAGTGGTGTAGCGGTTAAGTTCGCACGCTCCGCTTTGGCAGTCCAGGGTTCATAGGTTCGGATCCCAGGCATGGACCAACTCACCGCTTGTCAAGCCATGCTGTGGCGGCATCCCATATAAAGTAGAAGAAGACGGGCATGGATCTTAGCCCAGGGCCAATCTTCCTGAGTAAAAAGAGGAGGATTGGCAACGGATGTTAGGTCAGGGCTAATCTTCCTCACACACACAAAAAATAATAAAAAAATAAACTCCATTGAGTTATTATTAAAAATATCACACAAAAAAATAGTACTTTTCGTGTTGTGTATGAGGCATTGACCTAGATGCTGGAATGCAAAAGTGACCAAGAGAAACAGGTCATTGCTTTGCAGAGTTCATATTCTAGAAAAGAAATGTAAACAATAAGCAAATGAAAGATAGTTTTATGTAGTGATAATTGCTACGAATTATATGATGATGGTTGAGAAGGAGGTGGCAACTTTAGATTGGGTATAAGGAAAGATTTTCTATGAATGAATATCAAGCAAGACAGCCACTATTCTTCTGTCATAACAAATGACCCCAAAATCTCAGCAGGGCCGTCTGCCCTGGGTCAGAACAACCCTCCAGGGTAATTGATATATGTGTGGCTATTCAGCAACACAGGCTGGTGGGGTCTCCATGTTCCTGCAACTGTACTGTCTGAAAGAGCCCAGTTCCTCCCCTGACACAGTAGGGAAATAAAGACTGGAAAGTAGCAAAATCAATGGCTTTTCACTCTCACCATCCCTCACACTCCATTGGCCAGATCCAGTCACACAGCCCTGCCCAACACCAACCATTCATTGGTACTCTGCCCTCCAGACGCAAACCCTTCAACTGGTACACAAGGACCATCTTGACCTGTGCACTCCCTTGTTCATCTCCCCAACCTCTGCCCCTCTTAAAGCACGGTGGGATGTGTTCACATCACACATTCGCCTCCAATTCCTAAAAAGCTCTTCCTGCCACCATTCACCTCCCTCACTTTCTCTGGGATAATTCTTATTCGTGTTTCGTAAACCAGGATGCTTGTTATCTCCTCTGGAGAGCCTTCTGTGACTCCTCAAAGCTGAGTTAGTGTCCTCTTCTGTGCTCTCATACTACCCTACACTTTTGTCTGTATTTGTCACTTTATTGCTTGTTTCTCTGCCTGTCTGTCCACTAGACTGCAAACTTATGAAGAGCATAACTCCTAATTATTGTACTCCAACATAGGTTCTTAAATACATAGGAGGTAGTTAAATATTTCTTGAAGGAAAAAATGGGGAGAAAAATATAAACTAGAGGAAAAATGTTAGATTTTTAAGCATAGTTGACTAAGAATATAGTATCATTCACACACAAAAAATGGAGAGAATCGTGAGATCAAGCAGGTGTGATGCAAAAAGGAAGAGAATTGGAATTTTTTTGAGTGCCTATCATATACCAAGTACTGAGCCAGAAGTATTATGGATATTCAGTTAAGGACTAAACATAATGAATTTGAGATACTTTGGAATAATATGAGAACGTGCCCAAAAGATAGTTTAGACTGAAGTCCAGATGAAGACACTGAGATTTGAGATTCATCCATACAGATGATAAATGGCGCCATGTGTGGATCCCTGCATCTCAAACTGCATGACAATACTTGATAGAATACTTGATAGAAATGGAGTCTGGCTGAGTCAACAGCCAGCAAGCACGGGCTGATAGGGAAGAAAAGTAACATCTGACATCCTGAAGCAAGATATAGTTGGGCATTCTAAAGGGTATATTGAACGGTAAATGGGAGCTAATGAAAAGTGTGAGGCTTGATTAATTCCATTACACTTGTTATTGGTGTTCAACTTGATTTTACTGTCCAGGCCATGCCCCACATCATTTTTACATCCCCCACAATTCCATGATGTATTAAAGGTACCAGCATTTCTGAAAAGAGTCAACATTATCTTTATGATGGAGAAGAAAAGAAATGACGATTGAGAGGGACAAGGGAGGAATGAAATGGGAGAGGGAAGTGGAGAGCAGGAGAGAGGATTTAGCATAGACTCTTGAGGGGAAAATACATTTCAAAGCAGGAGAAAAATAGCTAAAGGGCCAGGGAAGAAACAGTTATACAGATCTAGTGATTATTTCCAAATTCATTAATTAAAGGAAGGAGCCAGAGGAAGAACAAGAGAAGAGAGAAAGCCAATAGGAATAAATGTAAATGAGTTATTACTTGCTTAATGATGAAACAAACAATTTGCGATTAGCCACTGGGAATTCTCTGAAAAGAAAATTGTTTTATTTACCAACCGAAATGCTGCTTCCACTTGATTTTACTTCTCATAGTATACATCTTGGATGCAAGGACTAGTTAACTATCAGCACAAATCTGGGAAATGCAACATATTTGCTAGGTCTGTCTGACTGCAGAAGAATCACAGTCAGTTCAATATATAGTATTTCAGCTCATGACGACATCCTTTAAGATCGGTGCTTGAAACCTTCCTGTTTCATGCCATTTGTGGAGCCTCATAGATTGTAGTACACTGGAGGCAGGAAATCTTTTGTCCACATCAACTGAACACCAGTCCCATGAATATTGCTGTCATGGAGTTTCCCTTTAAGCTCTTTGATTTCGATATCACTCATCCAGAATTTGCAATGTATTCACTCATTCTGGAGTGAAGTTTATTTTTCTTAAAACCTAAAAACTCTCAGACTATCTAACCAAATTATTTTTGAAGTGCATTCTTCAGAATAAATATTCAAGGGTTTTTTAAGTGTTAAACTCAAAAATAAA
Source organism: Diceros bicornis minor (assembly GCF_020826845.1). Classification (NCBI taxonomy): domain Eukaryota; kingdom Metazoa; phylum Chordata; class Mammalia; order Perissodactyla; family Rhinocerotidae; genus Diceros; species Diceros bicornis. The sequence goes on from NC_080762.1 coordinate 33,118,109, forward strand.
GAAAGTTAAACAGCTTTATTTACTATGAAATTTCTAAGATTTTCTAATATGTTACTGCCCACTGTGATTTTCCTAAAGGCAGATATACTATGAAATGTTTCCAAAATTTATTTGACCTTGGAACCCCTTTCTCATGTAACACATTTTGGGAAATATTAATCCAGCTTAAAGCATGCCAGCAGAGATTTCATTTATTTTGAGAGCGTCTACTACATGACAGGCATTGCACTAGCACAGTCTGAGGAAGCAGCCTGAATTCCTGTCTGAGTAAGATAGACATCAAATTAACATTAAATTATAATTAACTTAATAATTCTAAGTGTGCAAATTACTGTAAGAAAAACACAGGGGAATCTAACTTAGCCTAGGAGGTGAAAGAAGGCTTCTCTCTGAAATAATGTTTAAGTTAAGACCTGCAAAATGGGTGCGAGCTTGTTAGATGAAGAGTGTGTGGGAGATCAAAATTTGGCCACCCTGAAATATGCCTCTTTACCTTGATTATTTTCTGACAGACATTTGACCTCCCCCACTAACTGCCTAAAGGAATTTAACTCTGGGTATGGACAGACTGACAGAGTCCCCACTAAGCCCATTCTTTTCAAAGTTCTGTTTACCAAATATTTACATTTGTAAAGGTATCTCCCTCTGTGTAGTGGGAAGAGGGGGGGATGAACTTATCTGTGGAAACTCTTATCAGGATGGAAGAAGAAGACTTAAATGTACATACCCTTGATCACTATAATTCCTGTCTCTCCGGCCACATTCTCTATAGGTGGCCCTGCACAGCATTGTCTGACAAACATTTACATTTCCCTCTTCATGTAAATTGTCTTCTTCCCCTCTGAAATCCCAAAACACCACCCACCCCCAACATCCTCCTTTGTCTTTAGCTGAAGATGGTATTTAAGACGAGAATCTCTGCTATTATGTTGAGAAACTCAGTGTCTCTGGGTTCTCTCATGTATACATGTTATTAAACTTGGTATTATTTTCTCCTGCTAACCTGTCTTGTTAATTATTTGGCCAGCCAGAAGAACCTTAAGGGAAAAGACAGAGGGAGATTCTCCCTCTTCCTCCACAAGTGGCAGCAGAACATTCCAGGTAGAGGAAGCAGCAAATGCAATGACTCTGAGGCAGGAGAAAGTTTGGCTGATCTGAATGACTGATAACCATTCAGTAGAGCTGAAGGGCAGGAGAGCAGACCTCACGGAGCATACTTTCTAGTTGGTGAGAAAGACATGTTCTATACTTTCCTTCTAGTTCCAAACCATGAGGAATCGCCTTTTCCAGCAAATGATGAACTAGTTGTTCAGGACTGATACACCACTAAGAATAACCTGAAAAGCAGGAATAAAATAAAAATCATCTCATTGAAGGCACCAGAGAGCTACCAAAGCAAACACCTAACTAAGGGAACACGATTCCAGACAAAAAGGGAAGCTCAGAGAGGTGAGGCAAATGTTGGGAACCTCTCTTAACCTGGAGGCATTAGCCAGTGTGAAAGCTTCGTCTGAGAGACTGAGAAGCTTAGCAGAGCACTCAGCAGTTTCACAGGGTTTGGGGGCCAAAAATTCTGTCCAGGGCCTGCCAAGGAGAAGGGACACAGGTTAAAATACTGACAGCCTTCAGCTGAGAAAACCAAAGGACTACAAGCTATGTCTAAATGAGTGTTCACAAAGGCTGAAGACTAGCTTCAAGTCAGCTCCATCTCTGTTTAGATTAAAGTGATCTACCCTTCCCTAACTGCCTACCAGAAGCAAAAGGAGGAAGAGATCATCATTCCAAGTCTCAGATGATCTCTACAAATTGTAAGTCAGAATAGCAGAATACTACAAATTGTAAACATCAGAAGAAAACACCAGACTGAAGAAGAAAAAGGAAAAAATGTGGAAAATATAGAATACTGCTTAAGAAACACTTGGGGCTTATGGCCAGCCCGGTGGCGTAGCAATTAGGTTCCCGTGCTCCTCATAGGCGGCCCCAGGTTCACAGGTTCGGATCTTGGGAGTGGACCTACACACTGCTCTTCAAGCCATGCTGAGGCGGCGTCCCACATAGAAGAACTAGAAGAATGTACAACTAGGATATACAACCATGTACTGGGGCTTTGGGGAGAAAAAAGGAAAAAAAGAGGAAGGTTGGCAGCAGATGTTAGCTCAGGGCTAATCTTCCTCAAAAAAAAAAAAGAGGGAGGAACGTAGAAAGCTAGGCATTGGTATTAATTATGGAAAGAAAAAAAAAAGAAACACTTGGGGCTTGATAAAAAGTCTGACATACCTTGAAGTTTCAGCACAAAAGGAGTGAGAAATGAAGCAAAAGCAATATTTCAACAGCTAATGACCAATAATTTTCTAAAACTAATGAAAAATACTAAGCACTATATATAAGATGCACTGTAATTCCCAAGCAGAATGAATGCAAAGAAAAACACATCTAGATGTACTGTAGCAAAACTATAGAAAATAACAGATGTATAGTCAATCTCAAAAACAACAAGAGAGAACAGGACACAGTACCTCAAAGAATCGATAATAAGATTGAAAGCCGACTTCTCAACAAAAAAGTAGAAGCCAAAAAGTATATTCAAAATGTTGAAAGAAAATAACTGCCAAACTGGAATTTTATATCCAGCCAAGGATTTACTCAAAAATGAAGGTGAAGTAAAAATATGTTCAAATAAATAAAAGCTGAGAGAATTATGCTCCGGTAGCCCTATACTAAAAGAGACACCAACATAGGGTTTTCAGGCTGAAGAATAATAATCATAGATGGAAGCATGGAAATAACAAAAGGAAGGAGAACTAATGGAAAGGATAAATGTATAGGAAAATCTAAATAAAAACTGGCTGTTTTAAACAAAAATTATGTCTTGAGGTCAACTATACATATAGTTATATACTTATATATGTGCATATAGAGAGAGAGAGAATAAAAAGAGGACAAAAATAGAACAAAAGTCTAAATAAAATGTTCTAAGTTTCTTGCATCGTTCAGGAATTGATAAAACAATTTATTTCACTACACTTTATAAGTCCAGAATGTAAATTGTGAGATGCATGGTTAACTGCTAAAGAAAAATGAAAGAATAGATATCTAACAATTGACAAGGAAATATCGAATTTGAATTCTTAATTGAACTTCTGCTTCTACCATAACGGATTAGGTAATGAGCTTGGCCTACCACCATAAACAACTAGAAAACTGGACAAATGATATGAAACAAGTATTTTGACATTGGAAGAAAGGCAGCACAGGACTGTGATCCCTGAAAAAGGAAAACAAATGAGGTAGGACCTACTATTACCACAACTTTCCATATGGAGTCATGTTTAAGACTATAACACAGGAAGGGTTTAACCCAACAGAGCGTGGGTGTCTCACTGAATTAAGGAACTAGAAATCAGAGTTTGAGGAGACTGGAATTTGTGGGACAAACTGCCATAGAGAAGGATGATATGCAGAAAAAGAGATCCAGAAATCTGCATGGAGATCCCTTGCATTGGCTGCTAAATAACAAGCTGTGCACAGATCGGGTAAGACTTCACAAGGACAGGCATAAAGCTATCGAGATCCAGCTGAACAATCCCAAAGCTCACGCAGGGCTGGGAGACCTTCTAGTTCCAACCAGTCAGTGTGAAGAAGCTTTTTTGAATATCCAGAGCTTTCAGTAAGATCCCAGAAAGGACACACCTTAGCAGTAGAGCTAAACTGGCCCCAGAATAAAGGCTACTCTAGATCTACTCTTTTTTTAAAAAGATGAAAAGAAATAGAGGAGAAAAAAGGAGGCTGTCTGCTGAACATGCGCTGAGGGTCCTTCTTCTAGGACAAGGTGAGAGCAATATTATTGGTGGAAAAATAAACAAGACTGCTTACAGCACCACCATCCAATAGAAATTTAACACATACCACATATATAACTTGAAATTGTTGAGTGGCCACATTAAACAAAAAGACAAAATTAATTTTAATTATCTATTTTATTTAACTTGATATATCCAAAATACTATCATTTCAGCATGGAATCAATGGAAAACAAATTATTACCGAGATATTTTACATTTCATACAAAGTCTTTGAACTACAGTGTGTATCTTACACGTTCAGCAATCGCAATTCAGACTAGCCTCATTTCAAGTGCTCTACAGCCATACATGGCTAGCGGCTACTGTATTGAACAGCACAGGTCTAAAGATGAGGAGTCTGGATTTGTCAGCTGTGTATAGGAGTTGTCTAGAAAAGCCAGCACCTGGGGACTTTGAGCTCATAGGATGTTGCAGCCCCTCCAGCTGAGGAAAGGAAGTCATCATTCCCTTGGGAAAGTAACCACTGAAGCTGAGTTTGGATATAGCCCATTGTGATCTTCCAGGGTTATTTTTGGGCACTTCTGTTTGTCATGCCATAGAATTATATTGTTAATATCCAAAACATTTCAATCAATGTGTCTGTCTCCTGTCATTAAAATAATGTAGCTCTTCCAAGAGCTTAATTAGACCAGGAGATAAACAGGAGCGACTCACTGCAAGAATGCCCAGCCTTTCAGTCATTGACCACCAGATGTCAGCACCAGGAATCATATGCAAACTGATAAAGATAATTTCCATAATGGATCAATCATATTTAATGAAGGCAAGGCATTTATTGGAAATAATCCATCTACTTTACTACTATACAAAGTAGTAAAATAGTAGTCTATCTAAGAACTATAAATAGACAATGAAAGGGAGTAGCTCCTGGGTATAAAATTGCTTGTGAAAATCCACTAGTCCCAACAGGCACGCTGGCTTATAGATCTAGACCTTACATATGTAGGATACCATGTCACTTGCTTATGATTCTAGATTTTTCATGTTAGTGATATTAAATACCTAGTTTTCTCAGATATTTTGAATAATGTAAAAACACTGTAATTCACAGATCTGAGTCACAAAAGGGAAATAGATCTCCTTTGGTCTTTTAAAGGGTAATTGGCCACCTTTCAGCTAAAAGCTACAAGATCAGAAATACTCAGAAGGCTTGTTTGGGGTAAATGAGTACGAGGTGGATTTTGTCTGGCTCAGTGATTACAGAGGTCCTGAAGACCACAGACGGTTAAATCTCATCCAGTAAATGTGCTTATTGAGTCTCTGAATGTCTCCTTTCAATTTGACCTTCTGGCCTTCTTTAGCAGTTTTCTGGTTCCTTAGAATACTTCTGTAATTTGTCTATTTTAGGAGTATGCAACAAAAACAAGACAGCGTTTCTTTAAAATGGACATCTAAAACTTCTCCAGTGACTCCAGGATTCTTCCCTGTAGCCAGGATTTTCAGTTGAAGCCTGTGGCAAATGCTCCTTTCTAAATGGCTTTCCGTTTGGAAAATTCAGGCAACTGAAAAACTGGGAACACCCCCAGGCACCCATCAAATAGGACTGTGTAACTCTGAGCTTGGGGACTTGACATCTGCAGTTTTGACTTGGGTACCACAGCAGACATTTACTACATCATTTTAGAATGAACCTACTGAGGGAATTTCTGCAAGATTATTATTATTTTTGTGTGTGTGTGAGGAAGATCAGCCCTGAGCTAACATCCGTGCTAATCCTCCTCTTTTTGCTGAGGAAGACGGGCTCTGAGCTAACATCTATTGCCAATCCTCCTCCTTTTTTCCCCCCAAAGCCCCAGTAGATAGTTGTATGTCATAGTTGCACATCCTTCTAGTTGCTGTATGTGGGACGCGGCCTCAGCATGGCCGGAGAAGCGGTGTGTCGGTGCGCATCCGGGATCCAAACCCAGGCAGCCAGTAGCGGAGCACGCACACTTAACGGCTAAGCCACAGGGCCGGCCCCTGCAAGATCATTAACAACAATGACAGCAGCAGTACTGATATCCACTGTCTGTTGAATGCTTATTACAAGCAGGCATGGAGCTAAGCATGTCACAGGGTTACCTAATTCTATTTGTACAAGTTTGAAGAGGTCGTGGAATTTCTGAGGCAATATTGGGTGGGAAAGTAACTTATCCAATCTTACCTAGCTAGTAATGGTGGAGCTGAGATTTGAACCCAGACAGTCTGATTTCAGATCTCATGCCACTTCTTGCTACACGTACTGACTCTCCCTTGTGAAGGAGCTAAATCCCACTTATACTTCAAAATCAATTCAGACTCCTCTTCTCCAATAACCCCCTCTGCACCCATTCTGGATCTAAAACTCAGCTAAGCATCCCTTTTCTTTGCTCCCAAAGCACATTTGCATTCCCCACTCACCACACTTTCTGCGTTATTTAAATTATCTATTTACTCCTCAATGTCTCCCACTAGATTTAAATTTCTTTAAGGCAGTGGTTCTCAGTTGGGGGTGATTTTGCCCCCTAAGGCACATTTGTCAATGTCTGGAGACACTTTTGGTTATCACAAATGGCAAAGGGGTGCCACTGGCATTTAGTGACTAGAGTCCTGTGATGCTGCTAAACATTTTACAATGCAGACAGTCTTCCAACTAGAAAGAGATATCTGACCCAAAATGTCAATAGTGTTGAGGTTGAGAAACTCTTCTTAAGGCAAGACCAACTATATATCATTGATCTTTGTAGTCAGCACCCAGTACAATATCTGGTACATAGTAGGTGCTCAATAGATGCTTATTGAACAGGACTCAACTGATATTGTAGGTTAGAAAATTATGCTCTATTTTCTATTCATTTGAAAATGCCCTCCTTCAGGTTGAATTCCCTCCATCCTCCACGAGCTATCATTACCTTAAATCACTCACCAAATTGAAGAAAATCTCTCTGCACTGACATGCTTGTTAGATGGTGACCTCCTACCAGTCTTAGATATCTTTGCATTTCAGTCCCTGCCTATATAAAGTAGTTTTTAAAGATGCTAAAAAAGACTATATAGAAAAATATCATAATTGGGGGACTTGATGGCATCTCCCTCCTGGGAATGCATAGTTTCTCTTAGTCTCAAATCCCAGGGGACCTACAGCCAGCAGAAGGCAAAAATCGTCCGGGTGGGATGCAGGCTGGCCCTGATGTACATTACTATTTTCTCTCATTCTATTATGTAAGCCTGTAATATTCCATTGTATATAAGCTAGAACAGCTGTCCCTACTCAAGTTTCTGTCAAACTTACATTGTTTCCCATTGAGGTTGTGATTTTATTTTTATCTGTCCTTCACAGTTCTGAAAAAGCACATCACCACACTTTTGCTATCTATTGAATAACTGGTGTCGGGACACTCTGCAGTAGGGACTTGCTTGCTTTTCTTGCAGAGGTTCAAGTGAGCATTCCCCTGAGAACTTGCTACAGAAGTTGTGATTTTTCTCATTGAAAACAGGTAAAATAGGATCAAGGGCCATAATTGGTAGCTCTTGTTCAAGAGCAAGAAAGTGCAAGTCTTTCTCACGAAAGGCATTGAAAAGGCGCCTGTTAAATTTCATTAGATTATTAACAACCTACTCAGCCTCTTTTCATTAATGTTTTTGTTTGACAGCAGTCTAATATTCTAATATTGGTAGAATTATGGTAATCTTCATGTCTCTCATATTGTTGATGAATTATGACCTGTAGTACTCTTTTCTTAGCTTAATATCTCAGCTATTAATCCTTCCTTCTAATCTATCCTTCTTTCTGGTGTAAGATTTAATTAAGATGTTACTCTGGTGTTTTTTAAGCACTAGATTAATGGCCATTTGTCATTAGATCCTTCTTTACATAGAAGAAAATGCCGTTTTGGCTATGACAAAGTAGCTACTAGCAGATCAACACTCACACCAAATACAACTAGAAAAGCTGGACAAAATACAAAAAAAAATTTTGTAGGTATTGAAGAGCTTCAAAGCAGCCAGACCTGAGGGGCCAACCACTCCAAGAGACAAGATGCTTAATGAGATGAGCTTGAATCCCATGTGCTAGTTTTCCCCCTTTGGAACATTTTTCAAATCTTGAGGACTTTGGAGCAAGAAACAAGAGGCTGATCAGTAGGGCCTCCCCGTGGATTGCGGTTAAGTGCGCATGCTCCGCTACGGCGGCCTGGTTCAGATCCTGGGCGTGAACTGATGCACCGCTTGTAAGGCCATGCTGTGATGGCGTCCCATATAAAGTGGAGGAAGATGGGCACAGATGTTAGCTCAGGGCAGGTCTTCCTCAGCAAAAAGAGGAGGATTGGCGTGGATGTTAGCTCAGGGCTGATCTTGCTCACAAAAAAAAAAAAAAAAGGCTGTCAGTAAAAGAAGCAAAGATTAGCAGATAGTAGTGCTTTCAGTGGTCTCCAGGAGCTGGGGAAATAAAATTTTGAGTTCAGGCCTGACAAAGGAGCCAGGACTTGAGGGACCGAGAATCAGTATTGAGAAAAGGCTAATTGTTAATAAATGATGCTGGGGCTGATACCTGCATGTTAAAAAAAAAAAACCTTGACCTTTACATTGCTCCATGAAAAAAATCCCTTCCAGGTGTATTTTAGGTTTCAAGGTAAAGTTTAAAACCAAAAGCTTCTAAAAGATAACATAGGAAACTATATTAAGGTTGACAAAAAATTTTTAAACAGCACCTCAAAAGCACTAACTATAAAAGAAAATATCTATCAATTGGGCTACATTAAAATTATGAACTTCTATTTTTTACAAAAGACACCTTTAAGAGAGTGCAAAAGGTAAGCCACAGAGTGAGAGAAAACATTTTCAACGCATATATCCAACAAAGGACTTGTGCCTAGAACATATAAAGAGCTCCTACAAATCATAAAAAAATAGACAACCCAATTTAAAAAAAGATCAAAGACTTGAGAAGGCACTTTATAAAAGATGATATCAGGTGGACGATAAACATGAATATGTGCTCAAAATCATTATTCATCATGGAAATGCAAAGTAAAACTACAATGAGATAGCACAATAATGGCTAGAGTTTAAAAAGATTAACACCAAGTGTTCATGAGATTGTGGGTAACTCAAACTCTTACACACTGTTCTAATGGGAGTTGATACAACCACTGATTGATAATATCTGCTAAAGTTAAATATACACATGACTTATGATCAAGCACTTCTGCTCCTATGTATACACACTGCAGAGATGCAAAAATGTGTTCATCAAATATATTTATAAGAATGTTCATTATAACATTATTTGCAAAACCCCAAAACTGGAAACAACACAAATATCCTTTAACAGTAGAATGGATTAATAAATTATAGTATATTCATACAAGGTAATATTAAATAGAAATAGGAATGAAATACTGTTATACACAACAACGCTGATAATCTCAGTGAAGGAAAGAAAGCAAACAGAAGGGAATACAGGCTATACAACTTCTTTTATATAAAGTTCTAAAACAGAATTGGTAGCGAAGAAGTCAAGATAGTACTTGCTTTTGGGAGGGGATGTTAGGAACTGGGAAGGGCATGAGGGAGGATTCTGGGCAACTGGTAATATTCTATTTCTTTTTTTTTTTTTTTTTTGCTGAGGAAGATTCACCCTGAGCCAACATCTGTTGCCAAAATTCCTCTATTTTGTATGTTAGTGCAGGCACAGCATGGCCACTGATAGACAAGTGGTGTAAGTCCATGCCCGGAAACTAAGCCCAACTGTCCAAAGCGGAGCACACTGAACTTAACCACTAGGCCACCAGGGCTGACCCTCTATTTCTCGATCTGAGTAGTAGTAGTGCAACCACTGGTGAAAAAAATTCACTGAGCTGTACACTTATGATTTAGGCTCTTTTCCTATGTATGTTGTATTTTAGCATAAATGCCATGCTCTAAAAATTCTATTACAAATCAGATGACAAAACAATGTTCATGGGCCGGCCCCGTGGCTTAGCGGTTAAGTGTGTGCGCTCCGCTGCTGGCGGCCCGGGTTCGGATCCCCGGCGCGCACCGACACACCGCTTCTCTGGCCATGCTGAGGCCATGTCCCACATACAGCAACTAGAAGGATGTGCAGCTGTGACATACAACTATTTACTGGGGCTTTGGGGGGAAAAAATAAATAAATAAAATCTTTAAACAAAACAAAACAAAAAAAACAATGTTCGTGTCTTAGGAAAAGCTTATAGAAGTTGCACTGGGGGTCAGGTTGCAAAAAGAAATTCCAACCTCCATGTACTATTTGTTTTGATCAAAACAAAATCTTCTTCCTACCACATATTTTTGTCACTTGACATTATGTTATATACTAATTTGTTTATTGCCTATGCCCCCTGACTAGCATGTAAACTACATAAAGGCAAAGAGTTTGTCTATTTTATTCATTGCTGTGTACTCAGCATCTAAAAATAGTACATAAAGTATCCTTAATAAATATTTATGAATGAGTGAATGAATGAATTAATGAATGAAGCTAATTATGGCCATTAGTGGTCATTGACGATTTCATTTAAATTTTGTTTGAATTTCACACACATTGAACCTTACAGTAAGCCCTCAATAATTCCAGGTCTTAAGCAACTTGCACGAAGTGGGCAATAAGTAATTAAAAATTTTAAAGTTCTGCAAGATAACACCTTAGTCCTGCTTCACAGCTGTAATGAAGATACCGTAGAGAGGAGACCAGAAAGCATTTTAAAGTAATCTTTTGGTTCCAGGGAGTTTCTTGCCAGCCAGATTCTTCTCTACAAAATTTTTAGTTTCTTAAAGGGAGAAAATACTCCTTCCTGTCATTCAAGGAAGCAGGAGGAAAATATTGCTCAAAGGCCGTAGGATAGTGTAATGACTGAACTAGTGTTCTGAGTGACGTGACCATCTGCTGACTGGAATACACCTCTACGTAAACCACCGAGGGAAGGTGAGGTAACAGCGGATAATCTAAATAGCACCCCTATGAAACAGGTGACATGAGACCTATCTTTACGAGCCAGGTGGCCCCAGAGCATGTGACCTCTGGGTCCAGAAGAGCTACACAGAGGGGAAGCCAGAGAGCTCGGGGAAAGTCTGTGCATCCTGCCAGGCGTGGGATGAGCCTGTGACAGGGACCTGAAAGGGTGAGCACAGAGGGAAGGAGCAGCAGTGGCCGTAGCATGACATGGGAACAGTGAGTCACTTAATATAAAGAAAAAAGGAAAGAAAAATTGGAGCAGAAAGAGAAAGCTAACAATTAGAGCAATTGCAGGAGTAAGAGAAAAATGAACACGTGTGCATCTGCATCCAGGGAAGCAAAGCCCAGTTACATAACTGAACATTGCGTGAAGACTGAATCACTTCACATAGAAAGACGTGGGAAGAGGAAAGAGGAGAACAAGTGATGAAGGCAGCAGGACAAATGCTAAGGCAGCTGTCCTCATCCAGGGGGCAAAGCTAAATGCATGTTTGTTGTACACTGTTGTGTCATCGATGTTTAATTTAGATATTTAGTAAATTCAGTTAATATTTCTTTTTTAAAGCTAATTTTAAAGAAAATTAGTAAATCTCCCAAGAGAATTCTAAAAGAACCATTAGTTTATATTTTTTTAATTACCAAATTGCAGAGGATTGATGCCCAGTAAGCCTGCACATAACAGAGGCATGTATCCTCCCTACTCAGCAGAGAGGAAACAAGAGTGTTATTTGGCAAATGCCCAACATAAGGGCATCTGAGGGATGCCATGGTGAACATCACATTTGAAAGATATTCCTTCACTATACGAGCAGAGTAAAACTTGGTACATGAATCTGCTTCCTTTGTACCCTGAGTCCATGCAGTTAGGGTTTGGTCTTTCTTCAGAACATAAATATGGCTCAAATTCAGCATTGAAAATTTCTTTGAGACAATAGGCACTGCTAAGAATTCAAAGTTAAAACTAATACTACAACCTGTTAGAGGCTTCTTTTTTTTAAAATGCAGGCTCACATAAAACATACCCTAGGTAGGTTATTAAAGCTCTAAACTGAAATAGTTTTTTTCTGTAGAAGTTAAAATGTTAATGAAATGCCATTACCAGGGGCAAGGGAAAGGAAAGGATTAAACAAACTACTGTTGTGTAACTTGGACTTAAGTCGACAATATCCATGATGAACCTATTATCTCTTTTTCCAGGCAAGATATTTAGTGAATCCACTTTTTAAACCAGCCAAAATTGCAAAATGCAATTCATTCTTTAAATAATCGGAAATCAGTATTGTGAATGGATTTTGATTGCTAGGAAAAAATGTTAGCTTTTACTTATTAGAAAAGCGCAGCCTAAAATGAAGATGAAAGACAAATAAAATATGGACTTGTTAATGGACCCTGGAAAAATAAATGAGGTTTTCTTAATTTCTTAGTGACTAGAGAGAGTGTTTATATCACAATGAAAAAGACAGCTCTGTCACAGCTCTGGAAGGTAAGTAGGAAGCATGTAGAAATGGCTCTTGAACTAGGTCATCTTTTTTCTTCCTAGCAACTTTTTAAAAAATATTTTTAAAAATAAAAAACTAAATATTAAATTGCTTATTCAGATTTTATTTTTCTTATATTTGTTGAAGTCTTAAATATCCAAGAAATATATAGGCTCATTGATTCCAGACGGGAATAGACTTTCAAGGTACGTAATTTGATGTAAAGGGTCTTAAATCTGGGAATAGATCAAAAGAAAGGGCTCTACTCCGAAATGAACCTTTAACTGTATGTATAGATTGGAATTGGTCCCTTAACTTCTGAGCATTCGTTTACTCATTTGTAAGGTGCAGAAAATGAGACCATCCAACAGATCTCAATACTCATTATGAAAATCAAATTAGATAACAGAAGGAGCAGACTGTTGAAAGTGATTTTTCCTGTCCTCAGAATTTCAGCTAAAGCCCCAAACCAAAGATACATAAAACAGACGCCAAATAGTCCAAGCCCCTCTTTCAAACAGCAGAACAGTCCTGACACCCTTACCCTCACCACCACAATCAACTTATGTAAATAGCATTTTGGAAATTCCATAGGAATACAAAGAAGACATTCTCTTTCTTATAGAGCAGTCATAGCATGAATGGAGCCCCCACCCAAAACAAGTTGGAAGGGTACCAAGAGAACCACTCACAGGGACTCTGAAAGGAGACATAGCATCTCATTCCCTGGCATGTACCTGCTACCAGGCTGTCTCCAGTGTGAAGAACAATGAGGCTGTGTATTAGTCAGACTTCTCCAGAGAAACAGAACCAACAGGAGATCTGTCTGTCTATCTATCTATCTATCTATCTATCTATCTATCTATCTATCTATCTATCTAAAAAGAGATTTATTATGAGGAATTGTCTCATACAATTATGGAGGCTAGGACCGACAGTCTGCCATCTGCAAGCTGAAAACCCAGGAGACCCAGTGGTGTAATTCAGTCTGAGTTCAAAGGCCTGAGAACCAGGAAAGCCAATGTTGTAAATCCTCCTCTGAGGCTAGGAGAAGATGAGATGAGATATCCCAGCTCACTCAGTGAAGCAGGGAAAAAGGGACAAATTCCTCCTTCCTCCACCTTTTGGTCTATTCAGGCCCTCAACAGCTTGGATGATGCCCACCCAGATTGGGGAGGGCAATCACTTTACTAAGACCACAAACTGAAATGCTAATTTCATCTGGAAACACCCTCACAGACACACCCAGAAACAATGTTCAGTCTGGGAACCTGTGGCACACTCAAGTTAACACATAAAATTAACCACCAGAGGCTGATACTGGAAGGACTAGGCAGTAGTCCCCCCAGAGACTGGGACATACTTAAACATAGAGACTGTTATTTGCTTTCTGCCTGGAGAAGTTTGAATACAAACATCTGGCTAGCGTATCATAGTGTCAAGATAAGGAGAGAAGCTGCAAAGGGGAGCTTCCTATAAACCAAGTGGACACCACAAAGGTTACCAGACTTAAGCTGTCTTTAAGCTCCACCCTCCCAAGACGGTGACCAGCATTAAGACACTGCAGAGTACTGCCAAAGGCAGGAAGTTGGGGGTTTAGGAAATGCTTCACAAGAAGTCAACAAGGGAATTCATCTCAGCTTCAGACAATGATGCTGTCTTAGTCTATTCAGTTTGCTATAACAAAAATACCATAGACTAAATAAACAGTAGAAATTTATTTCTCACAGTTCTGGAGGCTGGAAGTCCAAGATCAAGACACTGGCAGATTCAGTGTCTGGTGTGAGCCCACTTCCTTGTTCATAGATGGACATGTTGTCACTGTGTCCCTGTTACTGCCCAAAAAGCGGGTTCGTCTGCCCGCTGTAAGACATGCCAATAGCCAAGAAGCAAGGTGGTAGGAAAGAAAGGACTTTCTATTACAGCTTGCTAACAAGGGGGAAGATGGCTGACTCATGTCTGAAAGAACCATCTTACAGAACAAAGACTACAGGCCAGTTGTATAGAGGGCTGGTCTCCCAGTAGGGGAGACATCTGATTTCAGGGTGGGGGCATCCATCTGATTACTAGGTGGAGGTATCTGGTCTCAGGGTGGGGGAATCCATCTGGTCTTGGTTCCTGGCAGTCCTTAGTTTTACTTGACATGCGTCAAAGGCTGGAGCAACGCCCTATACCCTGATCTTTTAGCTGTCATCGATGATGGCTATCAGCATAGACTCTCTGCCCTGGGGTCATCACATTCCTAAGGAACTCAAAAGAACAAAGTTATCACTTATAGCAGCTGGGAGGGGCCATAAAGTCCAGAGTTAGTTAGAGGTCATTCCAAGTCACAATATGGTTTTGCCTCTACAATATGGCTTCCCTTATGTCAACCCTGTATTGAGCCGGTACCATCCTCACATAGTGGAAGAAGTGAGGAAACTCTCTGAGGTCTCTTTTATAACGGCACTAATCCCATTCATGAGGGCTCTGCTGTCATGACCTAATCACCTCCCAAAGGCCTCATCTCCCAATACCATCACCTTGGGGGTTAGGATTTCAACATGTGAATTTAGGTGGGGAACAAACATTCATCTATAGCAGATGCAAGGCAAATGTTCCTTTGGGCCACATACAAATAACCCATATGAAAATGCCCATAACTGAAGGCTTACCATGCAGAGGAAATCCACAAGCTGATTGCAACAGTCTCAGGGATATAAGAAATTTGATGATTCTCCACTAATCTGCTCTTTTCTTGCTGAAAGAGCAAGAGCAGGAAGAGGAGGAGCATGAAGAAGAGTGAAAGTACAGACCATTCCCCCACTCATCCACCACTGCAGATGCTCTACCCAACGAAAAGGCCCGAGCTAGAACAAGGAGAAAAGTTTTGAACAGGATGTGAAATTAAAGTTTTTATTTGGACTAGATTGAAAGCTTTGGGATCTGCCAATGAAAACTTCAGATATCAGGAAAGGCAGGGATTGGGAAAAAATAGAACCATTTCCAATGTATACTCTATTGAATTCACGCTGTTTAATAAACCAGTTACATAGATTATAAACCTATTTTAACATATTCAAAGCATTATAGAAATACTATGGCTTATGTTTATTGTGTTTGAGGTTATTATTATTACCAGATCATAAACACAGGTATAATGTGTTTACTTTTTTCCTTCTTTAATTTTAAAAAGACTATTACTATTAGCAAATAATATTTATCATTTCAATCATATCATTCATCTTCAAAATTCTTGAGTGGATTTTCATCCACATAAAATTTGAATGGGTCCCATATTATTTAAAGATGAAACACTGGGCAACTTCTTACATCTTCTCACTTATTAACTTCTGTCTTAAACATTAATATCAATAATTGTTGCATTTCATGTGCTTCAGACTTTTTTAAGGAATAACTTTCTGAATATTTTTTCCATATTTTGCCTTTCTTAAATGCAAAAGTGAAACCTCCTTTGTTTCACAATTAATCTTTTCTGGCCTTTCTTGGTTAATGATATAAACCTCTCACTTCATAAAAATTAAATATCCTCCTTATCTTCATTCAATGATTAAATCTCATCGACACTTGGAATCATAGCCTATAGATAGACACCCTTCCTTTCACCACCCAGGACCATCTTAGACACAAGGAAGAGGGGCCACTGACCTGAACCCTGTAAACCTCTCCTCCCTAGCTCCATCCTCCTAAGCGTAGATTGTCCTGCAGGTGTGCACATCATAGGCTGAGAGGAGGCCAAAGGGTGGCCGATTGTAGGAGGTGTGCTAAGAGCTTGGGCAGTGGGTCAAATTGACCACATGTGTGGGTATAAATCCCTCACAAAGCTGGAGGTGGAAAGAGATAGAGTGAGCCAGCTCATTTGAATGCAGAACTTCATAAAGTCTGAAGTTTGTCTAACTTCAAATTTGGCCTTTCAAACCATTATGAAGGTCCATTTGTCACAAGAAGAGGATGGAACATATTTCGTAAAACAGTTTGTTGGCTTGATTTATAAATTTAAATATTTAGACATTTGATGTATGGGTCTCCATTTTCACTCTTGCCCTGGCCAAGTGATATTAGGGACAGGCAGGACTGCCATCATCTTCCAAGTCTTGTGTCAGAAGTAAGGCTAAGGGAACACATGGAAAGTTCCACCGAGAAACAACATTAAAGGTCCATTGAGAAGCAGGGATAAATTATAGCATATTCTCACTGTCTTGCATTTATTTCCTTTTCAGAGTGTTGACTAAACCCCATTTAGGTGACTGATTGTATCTAATTAAGCTACCTGTGTGGTTTCAATGTGTTACAACATTTTTCAATGTTCCTACTCACCCAGAGTTGGGTGAAATACTTTCCAAGTGTGTCATTTTGTAAAGCTCTCCAGAGTGAAACATAAGATTAGTATAGATCATAATCGTAATGATGAAAGCATAGTCTTGAATTTACGTTCAAAGTTTCTATAATGATTTGAGAAAGAAAACTTTTGTCATTACAAAATGTGATGAGTGAAAGTGTATGTTATTCCAACTTTAAAACTAAATTGATTAGGAGATTGCTTAATTGATATTCTCTGCTATTTTACACAGCTTCTGTTAGATTTTC
This sequence comes from Diceros bicornis minor, assembly GCF_020826845.1. NCBI lineage: Eukaryota > Metazoa > Chordata > Mammalia > Perissodactyla > Rhinocerotidae > Diceros > Diceros bicornis. The sequence continues at coordinate 33,134,971 of NC_080762.1, forward strand.
AAGCCCATCTCCAAAACAGATCTAACAGGTACTTGCTAATCAATTTCCCTGCCAACTCATGCGTGTTCTAAGAAATGTAGGCCCTACTGAGTGGACAGAGGGCCATCTGACCCCTCCTCTTGGCTCAGCTGATTGGATGAGGGTAATTTCCTGACCCGAGCTGGACCAACTGTAATTTCTATTAAAAATCAGTTCAGGGACACAAGAACTCTTATCAGTCTCTGTTGGACACTTAACCTGATACAGGATGCAATACCAAGGTGGGGGTAGCTATGTTAGGCTCATGAGCAAATAGAGCAGAGGAAGTCTCTCTGCAAAAAGAGATTCATGAAGCAGATGCACAGAGAGAGATGCTTAGCAGAGAGCCCTTACAACCTACAAGACAGAAGGAGAGACAAAGAGATACTTACTACCTTAATTTCTGCTGCTTTTCAGATCCTGCTTCCAGACCAAGTGACTGACAGCTGCATTTGCTCTTTTGGATTCTAAAAAGATGCCCTTGTATACTTATAATAAGTTAGACATTTTACTTATGCTAACTTAAGTGGTATCTAAAAGCAATCATCTTTCAATGAAGAACAAATAGATTTTGCCATCTCTAATTCTGTAATTTTATGATAACATTTCGTATACACCCATATGCAGAAATGAAGTTAAATCAAACTTTTACCCTCATAAGGATCCTATGACGTAGGTATTACTGTAATCACCATTTTACAAATGAGAAAATTGAGGCACAGAAAAGTTAAACAACTTGTCCAAAGTCATCCAACTAGTATTTAAAGTCATTCAGTTAGGAATCAGACACAGACTGTGTGGCTCCAGGATCCACACTCATAAGAACTATATAACTTATAGCATATCAATCATTTTTCTATGATTCAAATAATCATATTTTAGAGAAGGCTTATGGTAACTCATAATTTATTTAGAAATTACATTATGCAGAGTAAACAAAACAATACAGCCATTAGAAGGAGCCTGAGAAAACTATAAGCTTTCAGAATTATGAGTTTGATGTGCAGATTAAAGTCATAAAACCTTTAACCTTCCTTTATAGAATGCTTCATTGACCGCCCTTTCTCAGAGGAGTTACAAGGAAGATTAATATTTGATAAAATCATTAGGAAAATTAGGGGATTTATTTTAATTTTCCAATGAATAAGCAAACATGAAGTAGAGAGTAATAAGACCAAATATTTATTAAGCATTCAAGAGAGCTTGAGCAACAGTCCTTGCGTGGCTGAGAATCTCTTTCCAGGTTAAAATAATTTCTGTATACAGTCTTCCTTCCTCTGTAACATATATTTACTTAATATGAGACATAAGAATCTAAGACTAGAGTATTATGTGATTAAATTGACATTTTTAAGGTTTTGTTGGATTTTTTTTCTAAAATTGATATCATTTTAAGATAAAGCCAAATATAATCTCTAAAAGTAAGTTTTAAGATGTTAATGCCCAAGAATGTAACAATAATAAGCAATGCTGCATTTTGAATCATTAAGAATTAAACAATAATAACCTGCTGTTTATACTCTAATCCCAACTCTGTGAGGCACGAGAGAAATAAGGGCAAAACCCTTGCCACAAAGAGGACAATCTGGCTTAGAAGACAAAAGGGACCCACAGGAAACAAATGCAGACCACGTAATGAGGGGATGTAAGTCCCCGTTAGCGTTACAAGTTGAGAGGTATTTCAATAAGCTGAAAGAAGGGAGGAGCACACATTTAGTTCCAGAGAAGCAGCATTAACATAAGCGTAAACAGCCAGTATTATATTGTGATTGTCCTTCAACATCCGTTCTTACCACCATGTCAGTTAGAAGATAATGGCACTGGTTCCGGGAATGAACTGGGCCCCAGGATATACTGGGTAATTCCATCCTTCTTTCCACAGTCATTGGTCCAGGTTATCCGGGCCTAAGCCAATCAGTAAATGATATCCACTGGTCACAGTGATTCAAGAGAAGACTCTTGATTTTGACACAGTAAGGGATGCTTTCTCTCACATTGGCCATGGAGAAGCTTGGGTCTCTGGTTATCATGAGTATTCTTAAGTATTGAAACGTGAAATGTGTGATTTTTCATAATCAAGGGAAATAGAGATGCTTTCTACTGATGAAGTATTGTCAGCATATAATACTACTGATTTGTGATTCTGTTCATAGTCCTTAAAATGTGGCATCTGTAGAAAGAAGTTTTGTTTTCTGGTTGTATAATACTCTCATTGATAACATATATCAACAATGAAGAAAATACATAGGGGGATTTGTAAAACATTTCTACTATGTATAACACTGTCCAATCTACTTGACTTCAATGATTATCACTTCATTAAAAGTGAAACAATTTTTTTTTTAAAGATTTTATTTATTTATTTTTTTCCCCCAAAGCCCCAGCAGATAGTTGTATGTCATAGCTGCACATCCCTCTAGTTGCCGTATGTGGGACGCGGCCTCAGCATGGCCGGAGAAGCGGTGCGTCGGTGCACGCCCGGGATCCGAACCCTGGCCGCCAGCAGCGGAGCGCGTGCACTTAACCGCTAAGCCACCAGGCCGGCCCATGAAACAATTTTTTATCCCTCTATCTCGCAGTGATATTTTTAAAGTCAGAGTTTATAAAAAGAGTGTGCTGTGGGCCGGCCCCGTGGCTTAGCGGTTAAGTGCGCGTGCTCCGCTGCTGGCGGCCCGGGGTTCGGATCCCGGGCGCGCACTGACGCACCATTTCTCCGGCCATGCTGGGACCGCGTCCCACATACAGCAGCTGGAAGGATGTGCAGCTATGACATGCAACTGTCTGCTGGGGCTTTGGGGCGAAAAAAATAAATAAATAAAATCTTTAAAAAAAAAAAAAAGAGTGTGCTGTGATGATGCACAATAAACTTTTAGGAAGACTATAAGCAGAATTGCACTAAAATGAAAATCACTGCTAAGCCAGTTAATGGCCAAACTTATATTTCTTTTCAATAAATGTTTTATTATTTATGTGTTCTAGTTTCTAAAATGCTCAGAATACTAGTCATAAAGCTTCTTTAATCAGAGTCCCTCTGAATCATTTTCTTTTCCAACATAGTTGAAACACTTGGAATGGTACAACATAGACAAAGTAAAAATAAAAGAGTAACTTTATATAATTCCTATTTCAAACAAGGAAAAGTACAACTTTTCCTTGCAACTAATTATGCAACTAATCCATATTCCTTTGAATTAAAGTCAGTTACAGTATTATTTCAAATAGCTACATTTCTTATTTTTCCTCTTGAAATCTAAACATTCCTTTCATTACATGCAGTCAGTGATTTTTAACTGAAATTTAGGTCACCCAACTGTCCTCTTTTTTCCCCCATCCTAGTTTCCAAATCTCTAAGTTTCATCATTTCACTTTCAGTCAGCACAATATATAAATACACAAAATCAATACTCAGTTTGATAGATGTAGGACTAATTTTAACAAACTTTATCTCAATGAAGCCTTATTTCAAATGTTATCTCTGTTTTATATGCCCTCTATTACTCAGTGTTGTAAAGTTCTTCATTTCACTCTCAACACCTCTCTCTCTTCACATTGTCAACAATAGCTTGTCCATTTTTTCTTATTTTTGATTTGGAAATTTTTGCCATTGAATAAGCAGCAGCCAATGATCCTTTTTTCACCTCAATTACATCTTTCAAAAATGTTTTAATGTATAAAAATAACTTCTTACCTACTTCAAAGAATACTAATTAACCCTCATAGGCCAACAGTTCTGGTTTATTAGACTTCCATAATATACTTGGTTTTTGAGTAAATTTTAAAAGAGAAATGAAAAAAAGTCAGTTTCTTTCAATATCTAAAGATAATAGTTTTCTAACCTCCTAAAGTAATCCCCTCAACAAAAACAGAAAATCTAAAACTTTACAAGAAACAGAAATCCTACTTTACAAGACTTTGAAAACTTTACAAGAAACAGAAATACCATTTTTTGAAAAGGTATTTGTATAATTTCTTGTTGAACTCCCGAAAATATCACCCAGCAACCTGCTAACAAAGCCAAATCAAGTTTATTTGGACTCATTAAAGGAGAACACCACCTTGACAAAATCTTAGCAGTGTCTCAGAAGAAAAATATCAGAAGTGAGATATTTATAAGACTTTGGAATCTGAGCTCAAGTGATTAAAGGTGGATCTTTCAAGGCAAGAAACTGATTAGTATTTGATAAAATTTTATGATACAATAATTTAGGATTGGTAGACATAGCAAAGCCAGGGTCTTGAAGCAAGTCTTGGAAAGTAAAACCCTGTTTGATAAGTGAGCAATTTGCCTAGGTGAGCAGATTATTGTCTCCAATAAATTGGTCTATAGGAGACTCCTGAAGCAAACAGTAAAGTTTTTTATGGGTTTATAGTTTTATCTCTCTCAGGCAAAATTTTCTTGAAACAAACACCTAAGTCAGGTTAACATAGTTAGTCTAAAATGTTATCTATTGATGGGGCTGGCTCTGTGGTGTAGTGGTTAAGTGTGAGCACTCTGCTGCTGGCGGCCTGGGTTTGGATCGCAGGCGCACACCAACGCACTGCTTGGCAAGCCATGCTGTGGCGGCATCCCATATAATGTGGAGGAAGCTGGGTACAGATGTTAGCCCAGGGCCAGTCTTCCTCAGCAAAAAAAAAAAGAGGAGGATTGGCGTGGATGTTAGCTCAGGGCTGATCTTCCTCACAAAAAAATAAATAAATAAAATTAAAAAATAAAATCTTATCTGTTGAAACAGATGGTCTTAGTTTCTCAGTCTTCCCCTTTGGGCGTTCTTCAGGCTGACCTGGAGTATAGATGGTTATCATAAGGGGAAAAGATTACATAGATGTTTGTAGAGCCATCATTACATACCAGGGTTCTGTTGGTGGTCATTTCAACCATCACACACATTAGGTTTTCTTGTTCTCTTTGTTGGATTATCATTTGATGGAACAGTGCCTAAGAAAGGCATTTACGATTCTAAAGATTACACACTTGAACATTGTAACACAGTTAAATACTAAAATACTATGATCAGATTCTACAGTCTAAATCTAAGAGCCAAGAGCCAAGGGTGGTCTAATTAAAATCAAGAAAACAGATTGCATCCACAAAAAACCTACAGACTAGATATGAGTATATTAGCCAAACTACTTAATTTCGTAATTTCCTTATTTGTTTCTTGGAATTTCTTAGTAACATTAAAATTCTAAGAAATTTCTATAGGACTGTAAATACAATATTCTTTTACTAAAATGGTACATGTAATACCTTTGTAGTCCAGTTATGTCTAGGGCTTCTTATTTTTGAAGCGAGAAGGAGTGCTATGAATTTCTGGCATTACTTAACTCCCCTTTCAGTATCTGAACTGTGGAATGTTAAGATTTTCCCCACCATCTATGCCTCTAGTAAAGAGTGATATAAAGAGGCTTAAGAACAGAGGAAAACCATCCATAATTCCCCTTGAATAGTTAAGGTTTCAGATCTCAAGAGATACCCAGTTTTTCTCCTCCTTGAAAAAAAGCTATATAGTTATCTCTTTTTCTGAGAGTGTCAAATAATGGACCAAAATGTAGCCTGAGTGATATCAGAGACTACTTGACTACCTTGAAACAGGCATCAATTTACTAAGATAACAAGTACATGTCCAATTTGTTAGCAGTGGTTGGTAGGCTTTTGTGCCACAAATTCAATACCTATGGTAGGGGGCTTCCCAATCACAAGTTCTTAGACAAAACACCCCTATGTGGATACCAAGTTTATTGTATGGTTTGGCACTATTCGGAGGCACTATTCTCCCTAAATATAGTGGAGAATATATAGTGGAAGAATATATAGTAAAGACATCATGAAATAAATGAAATGTTATACAGAGAATATAAAGATTTCCTACATAGTAAATCTTGTTTGTAAGTTCTGTAAACATGAGACAGGTGTTAAATAAATTCCACAAGTTCCCATTCCAAGTCTTACCTCTGTGAAAGTTCAGTTATATAGAGATGTGATCCTACAAGTGATACCTGGGTGTTACAGAAACCTCATTTTCTTACCTTCCTAGGTATGACATAATAGGATTTTTCATGTTTGGTTATCTGCCTGATGTGCTGTCCTCCACAAAATAAACAAACAAACAACAACAACAACAAACCAAAAACCACACATAAGTAACCAAGTCAAATGACTGATGAAACCAAATGTTTTATTACAAGCGACTGGAACTAAAGGGAGCTGGTTGACACTCAGAGAAAATGGTTGCAAACCCAGTAGTTGGTTCAATCATATGTTTCACCCAAATCCAAATCATGAACAAATTGCATCCAGGTATTGAACTTATATTTAGGAGTGAAAAAGAATGGAGAAAGCAATATTGATCATAGAGAACTCATAAATAGCATAGTTAAGAAATAACAAGTGTGTTTGTTAAAAATTCAGAATTTCAACCAGAAAAGAGGAAATAAAATGACTAGAAAAATAAGGAACAAAAGCACACTGATTAAAGAATGACAATGTGTGGCTCCAGTCTTCTAGAATCTGTTCCATAGGTCTGGGGCGGAAAAGCTGTCCATGTTGGGGCCGGCCCGGTGGCACAAGCGGTCAAGTGCACGCGCTCTGCTGTGGTGGCCCTGGGTTGGCCGGTTGGGATCCCAGGTGTGCACCAATGCACCGCTTGGCAAGCCATGCTGTGGCAGCGTCCCATATAAAGTGGAGGAAGATGGGCACGGATGTTAGCCCAGGGCCAGTCTTCCTCAGCAAAAAAAGAGGAGGATTGGCAGATGTTAGCACAGGGTTGATCTTCCTCACACACACACACACACACACACACACACACAAAGCTGTCCATGTCATACAGCCATCTTCTTCATTCAAAGCTCTTGGGTGGAAGCTGTCTCCTTTCAAAGACCATCTGCTGCTGCAGGATTCTTAAGAAAGCTTAGTTTTAGAATAGACATTAGAATGGCAGGTTCAGGTGTCAGAGGATGTTGTAGTCTACCACTTCTTGGTATTCAGGCCCTGGTATTCATACCCTTGCATAATCCCACATTGTACCTAGGTAGGTCTGTGTGACCAATAGACTATGGCAGAAAAGATGGTATTTCACTTATTAGATTAAATAATAAAATACACTGGCTTCTTCCTTCTTGATTGTTCTCTCTCTCTCCCTCTCTTCCTCTCTTCCTCTCTTTCTTTCTTATTTCAGATCATTTATGCTCCAGGGAATGCCGGTTGCCATGGAGAAGTGATGAGACACTGAGGCCTCCCAGCCAATAGTCACGTGAATAATCTTGGAAATGGATATCTTAGCCCAGTCAAGCCTTTGGATGATTGCAGTCCCAGCCAATAGCTTGACTGCAACCTCTTGAGAACCCCTGATCCAAAATCACCAGCCACGTAGTTCTCAATTCCTGACGCTCAGAAATTATGTGGAATAATAAATGTTTGCTGCTGTAAGTCACTAAATTTTGGGGTAATTTGTTGAATAATTTGTTACTCAGCAATAGATGACTAATATAGAGAGTGAAATCCTGTGTCTTTTTAACTGAGAGACACAAAGCCATGGGTCTACAACCTGGAGTGTAACTGCTATTATAGTGGCTGGAAGTACATGATAGAGTTCTTTCCAATATGGCTCCTAGTGGATTTCTTTTCCTCTCTAGTGTCTTTTCCTTAAGAGCGTCTCCAAGTTTTAGGCCATATAGAGTTGCTTGAGAGGACATAAAGGAAAAGCAACTTGGATGTGTTGCAATAAGACTGAATATATAGCTTGAATGCCTTGCAGTAATTTGCCATGTATGTCTGAAGTAAAGTCCAAAATCAGGGAAACAATCTCAAAGGGTGACTTGTAAAAAGTTCATATGGTAAGAATTGATGAGTGCCAGACGGTGTGAACCTCATGATCATGAGAGTCAGAGGAAGCCTAAGAAACTAGCCTTAATTTTGTTAGTTTCAGTTTTAAAAGATTATTAATTCTTTCTAATTTTCTTGAGGCCTGAGGATAATAGAGACAATGAAGTTTCTGAATAAGTTCAAAGCTTTACAAAACGTTCTAACAATCCCAGTAAAATGAGTGCCTCTGTCACTGGAGAGATAGATTGGAATTCCCCAGATTGGGAACATAAAATCAACCACTGTGTTCGCTACTGCCAGAACCACAGCTCTCCAGAAAGGAAATGCTTCAATCCACTCTAAGAATAAGCAAACAATGATCAGAAGGACATATTCAAAACCCATAGAAAGAGGTAGTTATACGAACTCCTTTAAAAATGTTCACGAGAGCTTGAGGCGTGGGTTCTTATCTATGTCCCATCTTTGCAGACACATACCAGAGATACCTCAGCAATTTTATCGAAAATTTCCCCACCAATGCTGATTGAGTACAATGGGCAATTTCTCTTTGTTGTGGTAGGTAATTTCATGTGATATTTTTGACAAAGTTCTAGTTAAGATCTCTAGTGTCACCACATATCCACTTTGAAGCGTCAGAGATGATCTTCATGCAGTTTACAACTGAAACTTTTTCAATACCTCCTCAGATTCTGGAGCCAATCACTGGCATTCTGTCATAGCCTCCTTCAGTGTCTCAAAAGAATCAGTTTCTAGGACTATCACGGGGGCCAGGACCTTAGGGAAGCCTACCTGCCATATTGATTATCTAGGCATTTCCTTTGGCCTCCATGCTATCTGTTTTTGCATGGCTACAACCTTTATGATAGCCACTTCTTGGGAAGTATTAGAGCATTTCAAAGTTATTTAATCTGTTAATCATTTTTAACTGAGTTAACTGCTAAGGTCAAAAAACTTCACTGTTACCACTTCACACTCATTAGGATGGCTATTTTCAAAAATATGGAAAAGAACAAGTGTTAGCAAGGATGTGGAGAAATTGGAACACTTTTGCATTGCTTTCAGCAATGTAAATAATGCAGCCACTGTGGAAAATAGTTTATGTTTACATTAATATATATTAATATATATTAACATTACATTAATGTTATATTATGCTAAGTCAGATAAGCCAGACACAAAAGGAAAAACACTGTATGATTCCACTTATATGAGGTACCTATATTAGGAAAATTCACAGAGACAGAAAGTAGAATGAGATTACCAGGACTGGGGAGAGGGGGTAAAAAAGTTCTGGAAATAGATCATGGTGATGGTTACACAATTGTGCATGTACTTAATGTCACTGAATTGTACACTTAAAAATTGTTACAGTGGTAAATTTTATTATATAGATATATGAAACAGAGAGATTGAAAGTTTGTGTCCTCTCAAAATTTATATCTTGAAATCCTAACCCCTAGTGTGATGGTATTATGAGATGAGGCCTTTGGTGGGTGGTACGTCAGGAGGGCAGAGCCTTCATGAATGGAATTAGTGCCCTTATAAAAGAGACTGGAGCACTCTCTTGCTCCTTCTGCTTTGTGAGGACATAGTGAGAAGGTGGCAGACTATGAACCAGGAAGCAGGTCCTCACTAGACACCAAATCTGCCAGCACCTTGATCTTGGACTTCTCAGCCTCCAGAACTGTGAGAAATAAATGTTTGTGGTTTAAGCCACTCAGTCTTTGGTATTTTTGCTATAACAGCCCAAAGGTACTGTGATATATACATGTGTGTGTGTGTGTGTGTATATATGTATAATTTTTAAAAATCTTCTTTGTTTCCAAAGTATCCCAAAATCATGGACTACTCCAATGGCCTACCTGCTGTGAGTGTATATGTTAACTCATCTCTTGTCAATTGGCAAGCTCTGGCAAGTACAAAAAATTCAGCCACCTGAGCTAAATTTATTTCTAATAAAGGGTCGTGTTCTAGGAGTGAACTGAGATCTTCCACGGCATATCTTGCCTAATATTTCCCACTTTCAGAATTAAGAGATAATCCATCAATAAATGATACTAAATCGGGATTTTCTAGGGATGTTTATAATAAATCTGTTCAAGGCATAGTTCTTGAACAGAAGTTAGACAGTCATGGGAATCCCTTTCTTTGGGTAATGAAAGAAGTTAGTAGGATTTAAAATATTACAATGATGGATACAATGTGTGAAGGAGAAAATGATAAAGTTTCATAGGAAGTAAGCCTGCTGGCTGAAAAATATCATCTATTTTCAGCAAGTAAAAAAATTACACAGCATGAGACACCATCAAGTTTAAGGAAGATCCGAAAACCAAGTTAGTAAAAGCCTCCACTTGTTTGGCTGCTGCTGCTGCTTAGACAGGGAGATTATGGGTCTAGAGAAAGGGTGAAATAAGCAATTGTCTGTGATGATTCCCATGGGTTTGTATTGGAACACTAAGAGATTATCCCAGGGCATTCCTGTGTTGACCTAAAACAAATAAACAGCCAGTTATTTTACTAGCAGAATGGATTTATTCAGGAAACGCAAAGAATTGTGATGTGGGATATGCAGTCTATAGCGAACTGCACATAATTCTGGAGAAACAAAGGAAATAAAAGTTCTTTTATGAAGGTAGGAGGGGCTGGTGTAAAGGAAGAGCCCATTGGAGGAGACTGGGAGTTTGAAATGTAGTAGCTTTTCATTGGCTGAGTTATGGCAGTCTTTCATTGGCTGAGCTGTTGCTGGGCAAGGAGGAATTTCTTTCTTCCTTCTGCTGGGGTAGTAAGTAGTATCATTTCCTACTGGAGATGCAAGGTGCGTCTCTTCGTGTTGGGGTCTGTAGTGCACTTTGAGCGCCAGTGTGTGAGAGTTCTCTCTTCTGGCCTCCTGTTTCCATTTTAAATGAGGTTTCTGTTTATTAATTTTCACACATGTATAAATAGGTAGAAAGGTTTATAATTAGGAAGACCCAGAGTACAGGGCTTTTGCAGAGGTAATTTTAAGTCACAAAATGGCTGTTAAAATTTAGATTCTAAGGAAAGAGGTTCAGTTATCAAGGAGTAAGTCAGTCATATAGAGATATGACAATTAAAAAGTTGGGAACCCATTGCTTGCAGGAGCTAGTGAAAACCAGAAAACCTCTTAATTGTCTATTACTACTCTGTCTAGGACAGTTTTGAATGACTTATAATATCAACAGTGAGAATTTACTCTCCTTAGGATAAATTATGTCCTAGATAATGCCCTATGTTCTAAGAAAATTGTAATTCTCCTTTGGAAATGATATAACCTATCTGAGCTAAAAGAATAAGTAAATAGGAGTCAGTCTTCAAGCTCACCTCATCTTGAAAACATAGCAAAACTTTATCCACATATTGGATAAGAAAAATTCACAGTCTTGAAGGTCCTAGTTAAGAACTTGTGAAAAATAGGAAGGTGCCTCAGTAAGCCCCCAGGGCATAACTGCCCAATTGTCAAACTTCTGGTGGGGGAGGACACCAGGTATTGGCTATTTTGATCTAAAGGGACACTAAAGAAAGCAGAACACATGTTTATAATGTTGGCGTTGAAGATAAAGTAGTATTGGGATTTGGTACCACAGGGAAGCAGGAGATGACTCGTTTATTGGAGCTTAGGGTCCTGAACAAATCTATATCCTCACTCACTGGTTTCTTTGACTACGAGAATTGGAGTGTCACAAGGACCAGTATAAGGTATGACCAATATTCTTTGTCTATTTGACTTTCAACTATTGACTTGAAGTCTATCTTAGCTTCTGCTTTTAGAGGATGTTATGAAAGCTTAGTGTCAATCTGAACCTTGATGAGTTCATCCCCAATAATTCTGCCAATATCAGTAGAATTTTTGGTCCACAAAGAACCTGGCACCGTGTGGTGATTTTCAGTCTGGGTTTAATTTAGACACAAAAACACTGGAGAGCCAACGTTCAATTTAGATAGGAAGCTATGATCTGATTATCAATAGGGAAATTCTAAGAGATCTGAAGAAAAGACCATAGAGAGAGCTTTTAATTTAGCAATTCCATAGGTTTTCTAAATCTTTCTGGTTTCCTGTGCAATTCAGAGTCTTCCTAAGTATCTGTGTTCAAAACGTATCATGCATTGCATTTTTGCATTTTCTACCAAAAGGGCCCATAGCTTTCATCAGATGGAATCACGTAACAACCATTAACCTTTTCTTGTTCCTTTTGACAAACACCCATTATGTGCACTCTTGGTAAAAATATCAAAGTGCCTTCTTTCCTTAGTCAACAGACAAACGCATAACTCAAACTAAACCAATCAGTTTTCGTCTCTCCCATCTCTTCTCTCTGTTTCCCTCTCTCTCTCTCCCCACCCGTGCTTCTTTTAATTTTAACTAAAGTAATATAAAGGCATCCAATACTAGTATAATAATAAGGCTCTTCAAAAGATGCTGTTAAGAGAATAACAGAGAAGCTACAAACTGGGAAAACAGTTGCAAAGCACGTGTTTGATAAAAGTTTTGTGTTCAGAATATGTAAGGAACTCTCAAAACTTAATAATAAAAAAAAAACCCAATTTTTTTAAATGGGAGAAACATAAAACTATTGCCAAAGAAGTACAGAATACAATCACAATAAAATATTTTCACCTATCAAAATGACAAATTACTTATTCCACACTTGCAAGAAATTTGAGGACAAACACTCCTACATTTATAATAACGTGAACTAATAAAACTTTTCTGGAAGGCAATTTTGATGCTTTTATTCTAGAATTTTTAATGTGTTTTTATTTTTTGACCCATATATTCCCTTTTGTGTAGATAAACTAAGGAACTAATTATACATGTAGTCAAAGATATATATTCGAAAATATTGTTTACAGCTTTTTTAAGATAGAGGAGAATGAAAATAAACTAAAGGTACAATAATAGAGAAATGATTGTATAAAATATGGTACAGAAATAAAATAGATCTGGCAGCCACCAAGAATATTGCTTAACATGAAACAATATTTAAGTTTTAATGTTAAGTAAAATATTTATGTTTAAAGGTTTAAGGGTGTTAATGCACTACCTCAGCATAGGAAACCTTCAGGACTGAAAGGCAGAAAATGTTACCTTTTGTCATTTATAAAACACAGGATTCTGGATCATTTTTTTTTAGATTGTGGATAATTTTTGTTTTCTTTATACTTTATTTTGTAATGTTTTCTATAATAATCATGTATTTCCTTTATATGGAAGAATAGATTTGTTTTGTTTCATTTATTTTAGGCAGTAGAGCAGTCAGCCAGGCTGGTGGCCTTCAGGCACTGAGTCATCACAGCGGACAATGAAGTTTAAATAGAGATCCTGCTTTGTATTAATCTTTATAAAACACAGATTAAGAATAGTTCACTCAACCAGCACATTCTTCAAGAAAACTAAATCAAGTGACTCAATTTCCAAGGTTTTCTGTGAGTACATTTTTAAGGTTGAGTTTGGGAGTGAAGGGCAGGAAGGCAGAATGAATCAATGATCTTTCCGTTCACATTGGAGGAGGGATGGAAAACGTGTGGATCAGTAATGGGTGAACTAATACATGTTTATAAAAAAGAAAATTAGAGGTTGTTTCGTTCATTCTTCTCATTTTATAGATGGAACAGCTGAGACTTGACTACTATCCTTATGTTTAAAAACCTGCTAATTCTGGCTAGTTCCTATTTTCTACCTCTGGATTCAAAATGCCTACACTACTCAGAATTTCATTGAGACTTGGGACATCTGATAGCTTTCCTATTTGTTGTGGTAAAAAGACAAATAGGGATGCAAAGGCAAGCTGTACGATAATAAATGGTGGTCACAAATGTGGCCCAAGATATGTTGAATTGAGCCTCTGCTAGTTTTATTGCTAGAAACCAGCTCCCTTTCACACTGTACCTAAGTGATTTCTGATAACTTTCCAGCGTGCTACCTCCCAGGTGCTCTCCTGTCCTATCATCAGCTTCTTCCTCAGATCAGCACTGCTACTTTGATGCTGATGACCCTCCCAAGATTGCTTTACTATGGTCATAAATGCCCTCATCCAGTGGCTGCCTCTGTTACCACCGTCTGGTCTCAGAGAAAGGATTCTGCCATTCACTGTCTAATTTATCATAAACATTAGTCAGCTACTTCTCTTTAATTCCCCATAGCACACCATCAACCCCATAGTTACATGGGAAATTGGAATTTGTAACATGTCTCTATTGAAGGAGCAGGCATAACAGAAGGGAAACATAAGGGAACCTGTAACCACCCATAATCATCATTTGAGCAAATTATACAAAAGTAGAGCCAATGGATTTTCACCACAAAAAAGGGAGGAAGGGAGGGCCGTTAAGCCCACAACACTATTTCCCCTGTGCCTCTATCTACTCCAATGAGCAAATAAGCCATACTCTTTCCAAATGTCCAGAGTCTTACTTTCTCTTGGATGCCTATTTCCTTGTCAATAATTAATCTAAATCTTAAAATCCCTTTAAACTTGAGATAACGATGCTTTTCCCATCAGGAAGTTTTACTATCTTGGCTCACCTTGCTATTTGCCATTTCTAAATTGAATATTCACACTTGCAACACTGGAGTAGAGGTGTTATATTAAAAAGTTCTTATCTTACATTTGTTTCATTTATCTAAATTCTCTCTCCACAGCTAGCTGGCTAACCTTCCAAGGACAGGAACTACTATTTCTTTCTCATTTTTCATAATATTTTGTACAATACCGGACACAGAGTAGGCTTTTGATACTCAAAGACTTGAGTCAATTTGACTTATAGCACTAGGATAATTTGAGATTTGAGATAGGAAAGCAATGGTCTTCTTCAAATGTTTATTCTCTTTCTTTGGTGATTTAATTTAAATGCCTTAGCCCTAAATATAAGAGTGAACATAAATCACTGTAAACACTATCAGGAAACAATAAGGAATGGAATCCAGGATTAGAGAGGAAATAACCACATACACATATGATTAGTTATTTGAATTTTACAATCCTTGTTATTTTCTTTCTTTATGTTGCTTGCTTAAGCTTTTAATGACAAAAATAGTATTTGAAAAATTTATTCTATTTTATTATCAGTCCAAGAAAACGCGTGGATCAGTAGTATCCTAAGCACATTAACCTGCTGACTAGGGACTATCTTAAAAAGCAACAAATCTGACATTCATTCACTGGAACAAGGACAAATGGAATGGAAAAACTGCTCACCTCCAGACTCGGGCAATTAGTTTTAAGTAAGTCTAGATGAGAGCTGCTACAAGAAATAAATGCACTGAACAGTAACTATGAAAAAAGATAAATTGCAAGAGAAGCCAAGGTATAAGTAAATATCCTAACAGAAGACACTTGCAAATAAATCCTCACTACTATTGTTGGAGGGTTCAAAATATGAAGATCTATTAAATTTTATTTTTGAACTTCCATAACTATCCCCATGATAACACTTCAGGACGATTCAGACAGAAAATTTAAAGTAAGACCCGTAGGTTGGACAGAAAAAAACAAATGTCCATAAATTCCTAACCTAATTGAGCAGATGAATTCTAGCATTCATGTTTTAAAAACAGTAATAAGCCTTCTGTCTTGATCACGACATGAGGTAATCTGAAGATAAGCAGATAATATTTTAAGAACGTGAATATAGAAATACAGTGTGACAAATATTCTGAAGATAATATTTATCTTTCCTCAGGATGACAGACATTTATTTCTAAGTCTTTTATTTTATTTTTCTCATAAGAGTAATTGGTGCATATAGAAAGAAAAATTTTTAAAGTATAGAAGGATTTAAAATGAAAAAGAAGTCTTTCTTCCTGTCTCCCACTCTCAATTCCACTACCCATCGACAACAATTTTTTTATACTATTTCTGGCTTTACTTCTACAGGTTATCTTTTTTATCACCTAGATAACAAAGATTATCTAGATTCTAGGTATCTTCTAGAGTTAACTATGTAAGTATATAACGATATGCTTATACTTTTACACCTGTACTTCTTTTATCAACTGTTCTCTCTGGCCAGCCCCATGGCTTAGTGGTTAAGTGCGCGCGCTCCGCTGCCGGCGGCCCAGAGTTCGGATCCCCGGCGCGCACCGACGCACTGCTTCTCCGGCCATGCTAAGGCCACGTCCCACATACGGCAACTAAAAGAATGTGCAGCTATGACATACAACTATCTACTGGGGCTTTGGGGGAAGAAGATAAAATAAATAAAATTAAAAAAAAAAAAAAAACTGTTCTCTCTGCCAGAAAAAACGAGGAATTAGCTCACTCCCTTTATACCTTCCCCCCATTCAATCTGTATTACATTATTATTTTAGTAGGTTTACTTGATAACTTTAAGTCATCTGCTTAAACATTTTGTTATTTAATTTACGTTTCCTAACTCCTCACTACAAAGGTGAAAAAAGTTAGTACTTCTGTATCTCATTCTACTTCTCCTTCCTCCTTCTACCTCCCAAATTCAGCCAGATATACAATTATTTTACTGTCAAGGTTTATAGAATTTACATTTTATTCTCTAACAATGATTAGTTCTTTCATTTTTTTGTCTGTATGTTGATTCTGAAAACTGAAAACCAATACAAAGCATCTACATTATTATTCATTACAGAATTGTGTTGTGTGATTGGATTTAGAGAAAAAGAGATCTAATCTATAAAATTGAACCATGTGAATAAAATATTCCAAAAGCATGGGTCAAATGGATTCTCAATGCTTGCTTGGCTGCTTCTCAAAGCCTTTGATTAAGAGGAAACTTTGAAGAAATAATAAAGTTATATGTTCCAGAATTTTTTTAAAAAAGGCAAAATACTCAGATTGAAAAGGCCCGTAAAGTGCCAAAGAGAAGAAACAAGGAAAAATCCATCCTGAGACACATTAGAGTGACATTTATGAATATCAAAGACAAAGGGAACATATTAAAAGCTTACAGAGAGAAAGAATAGATAATATACAAAGGAATAAGAATTAGACTGACTTCAAGTTTTTCAGTAGCAACATTGGACGCAAGAAGAAAATGGAGAAAAGTCTCCAAAGTATTAAAGAGTAAGAATTTAGAATCTAGAATTTACTATGTAGCTATCAAAATGCAAAAGCATGATAAGATATTCTCAGATATATAAGAACTCAGAAACTTTATTGCAATAGAATTTTTCTTGAGTTCTTAATTCTTACCACAATGGCTGACACAAGGTAGGCACTCAATAAAAACACAATAGAGAAAGGAAGGAACAGTGGGAGGGAGGAAAAAAGGAAGTGAGAAAGGAAGGAAGAAAGAAAATCCTAAAGCAAACTCAGAAATAAGTTTTATGAAAACACAGAAACACTATTTCATATGTGGTTGAATAGTGTTAACTGAACCAGGTTCATTTTGCCCACCACATGAAAAGCCAATCACCGAGATGACAAGTTTGCAGCAGAGAAAGGATTTGTTTTCACAAGACAGCCAAGCGAGGAGACAGGAAAACAAGTCTCAAATCCACCTTCCTGAAAATAGGGATTAGGGATATTTATGGGGTAGAGGGGCAAGGTGGTCTGCAGTGTGGGGATAGATGATTGGAGGTAAGGAGAAGTGAAGTAATTGGTGACCCATGCAAGTGTAGTCAAGCTTCGTGGCTCTTCACTTATGTTCACAAAATGATGGAATTAGCAGGATCTGAATATGGAGTTTTCAACTCCCTGACATCAAAAGGGTCATCTGTGCAGGCCCGGTTGACAAATCAGTGGTCTTAACTGGCCTGAACCGAACAAGGAATCAACTCTCAGTTCCTGAAAAGCTTAAGCACTTGTTACCATGGTGACCCAAGCATCAGAGATGTTATCTATAGGGTGGGCTTTAGTAATGCATTATCTCACTACTTTTGCAAACAAGAAACTGAGTATAGTTAAAGCAAGTTGGCCCCCGGTTCCAATAGTATTTGCGATATAAAGACCCACATTAAAAACAATTTTGGACACTTCAATAAGAGGAGAGACAAATTCAAAAGATGTTGCAAGAGAAATATGAAGGAAAAATGATAAAATATTTTGGTACAGTTTATTGTTGCCTTTCAAAAAATAGCTGAAACTAATTATTCAGCCCTAAACAAGCTATGTTATGACATAGATGAACCCTAGGGACATTATGCTAAGTGAAACAAGCTAGCCACAGAAGGACAAATACTGCATGATTCCACTTATACGAGGTATCTAAAGTAGTTAAACTCTTAGAAACTGAAAGTAGAATGGTGGTTGGGCTGGGGGGAGGGAAAAGGAAAGTTGTTCAACGGGAATAGAGTTTTAGTTTTGCAAGATAAAAAATGTTCTAGAGGTCTCATACATCAATATACATACAGTTAACCCTATTGTAGACTTAAAGATGGTTAAGATAAACTTTGTTATGTGTTTTTACCACAATAAAAAAAAATAGCTGAAACTAGACCTTTTGTCTCTGCAATTAACTAGCAACATAGAATAGCTGCCTTTCAAGTCCTCCTTAGGGAACACATGGTAACTATTAGGTTTTTTAAATACCTAGCACTTTTTCTCCTATCTTCTTCTGGATTTTGGTTCCCCTTTCCTCACTATTCCGAATTCTGTGGCCATGAGCCTAAACTAAGCCAATCAGGATTCTTTTCTCAGTGGTATGAATTGAATTGTGTCATCTCACTCCAAGTTCATATGTTGAAACTTTAGCTCCCAGTACGTCAGAATGTGACTACAGTCATGCACCTCATAATGACGTTTCGGTCAACAAGGGACCACATATACGACGGTGATCGCATAAGATCAGTACCATACAGCTTAGGTGTGTCGTATGCTATACCATCTAGGTTTGTCTAAGTATACTCTATGATTTTTGCACAATGAGGAAATCGCCTAATGACGTATTTCTCAGAACGTGTCCCCATCATGAAGCAAAGCATGACTGTATATGTAGACAGAACCTTTAAAGAGGTAATTAAATTAAAATGAGGCCATTAGGGTTGAGTCCTAATTTAGTATGACTGGTGTCCTTAAAAAAGGAAGAGACATCAGGGATATGCGTGCACAGAGGAGAGGCCACAGCGAGGTGGCCATCTGCAAGCCAAGGACGAAGGCCTCAGAAGAAAAAAAACCTCCCAACACCTTGATCTTGGACTTCTAGCTTCCAGAACTTTGAGAAAATAAATTTCTTTTGTTTAAGCCACCCAGTCTGTAGTATTTTGTTATGGCAGCACTAACAAAGTAATACATTCAGAAATCTTAGTCTGAAAGGGGCACCAAAAAACCAAAGGTAGTTGGTGTTATGGTGCACTGTGGAGCAGTTTCATGAGCAGCTAATGTTCTGGAGGGGAAAATAGGCAATATATACATACAACACTCAGCGTCAAGAAGCAGTCAGTCCTACGAAGAAAACCACATGAGAGTAATGGAATATGGTCATGGAGGAGGAGGGCCTATTTTAATGTAATAGGGGAAGTAAATAATGAGAATTTTGTTTGTTATGAGATTTTCTACGCAGGCTTAAAGGAAAAATTCTCTCTAGTATCAGCAAGAGTTTTATGTTCTTTTATGAGTAACTAGTTCAATTTCACCATGTTAAAACTATGACACTTGTAACTGTTCACATTACCCATGTAACTTTTGTGACTGACCCTTATCAATCAGAGAGAAAAGACAGGTTACCAACAAAGGAAAGACAATTGGACAGACAGCTGACATTTTATTTTATTTATTTATTTATTTATTTATTTATTTATTTATTTATTTATTTTGTTAAGAAGATCAGCCCTGAGCTAACATCTGTTGCCCATCTTCCTCCACTTTATAGGGGACGCCACCACAGCATGGCTTATCAAGTGGTGCATTGGTCTGCGCCTGGGATCCGAACCTGTGAACCCTAGACCGCTGAAGCGGAGTGTGAAAACTTAACCACTATGCCACCTGGCCGGCCCCAACAGTTGACATTTTAATAACAACAAAGGAAGACAGAAAAGAGAGAGAAAATATTTTCAAAGTGATGACAGAAAAGGCAATCATAAGATTGTTTAATTTATATTTTAAACTTAATCCACCTGGTCCTAATAGCACGTGTATCCCTGTTATGGAGATGACTATATCAGGTTGCTGATGTGGAACATCTGAATCAGGATAACAGCTGATAAAAATGCCATTTGTAATGCACCCACAATACACATATAATTGCTAATCCTCAAAACAATCTTAAAAATAGGCATTATTATCTCTATTTTATAAAACAGAACAAGAGACTCAAAGAAATTAAATTATATAAAACCACACAACTAACCAAAAGCAAAGCTAGGACTCGGATCCACTGTTACACTTCAAAGCCCATATTCTATGCATTCTACTACTGGCCTCTCGTAACTAATTCTTCTTGCTCTAAATTTATGCTCATCAAGCAAACTTTGTATTATAGTACTTATTCTTACATAAATTTTCTCTTCAGGAAGTAAAATTGCATACTGATTTTTCATAAAGTTCATGTAAGAAATATATTTTAAATATTAGGGAATTTACAAAAATTTTATTTACACAGATCTTTAGAAGCATGTCTATGATCAAAAAATGAAATGTAGTTATATTCACAGAGATATAAATCTTTTAAAACCTATTTTGTCTAATTATATAAGTAAAGTACCATCTTTAATATATAAAAGCCTAACCTATCATCAGAAGGACGTGAACACTGGGGTATGAAATATTAGCACTACCGTACCTTGCTTTCTTCATTTTCTTTATGTTGCTCTCACCCCACAATTGCAAGATTATTGGTCATGACTAAGTGTTTAACTCAGTCATGGAACATTCTGACCTACAAAGAAATCAAGTTCATATCCTTGGCCTCATTAGAGCAGTTTCACTAATCATCATTATCCAAATTTACTTTTTAAAAATTCCAATAGCAATTATTGTCTGTAGAACTCTTTTGGCAATTAATCATGTACTGCTTCGTAACAAACCTATTGTTCTTCTAAACTGTTACTTAACTATCTTGTTATTTATCTTTCTGCTACAGTCCATCTTTCATATTATCACAAAATTATCTTCTTAAAGCACAGATATTATGATCATGTTATGGCCCCATTCAATAACTATGAAAGACACATTCTCATGATCCTCTCTGGCTTCTAGTTCCTTGCTTCCACTGAATCTACATTTTATAGATCATCACGCTGTTCCACCTGTACTCTCTGTTCTTCCTCACAGGGACCCTGTGGTAGACATAGTAATGGACCTCCAAAGATGAACCTGTGAATATGTTCCTTGCATGGCATAAGAGGCTTTGGAGTTGTGATTAAGGATCCTGAGATGGAGAGATTAACCTGGATTATGTAGGTGGGTCCAATGTGATCACCAGGGTCCTTTTAAGGGGAAGAGGGAAGCAGGAGAGTCAGAGTCAGAGAAGGAGATGTGATAACAGAATCAGAGATCAGAGAAGGAGCATAGAAGATATGATGCTGTTGGCTTGGAAGATGGAGGAAAGAACCACGAGCCAAAAAATACGGAAAGCCTCTAGAACCTGCTAAAGACAAGGAACAGATTTTCCCCTAGAGTATCCGGAAGGAAGCAGCCCTGCTGACACCTTCATGTTAGCCCCGTAGGACACACTTTTGGACTTGTGACCTCCAGAACTGTAAAACAATAAATATGTGTTGTTTTAAGCCACTAAACGTATGGTAACTTAGGACTAGGAAATCAATACAAACCCACTTGTGAAAGTCAGTTTCTTCTCTCAATTTGTGAAACTGGATTCCCAAAACTTTCCTGATATTTGGGGAGGTAGAACAGGGAGTTTACAGTTCAGAATAATGAACATTAGATATCTCTGCTTTTAAAAATACTCACCTACACTTTTTTCTCCCCCTCTCTGTTGTGCTCTTCCCTTTCCCTCAAATTCTTGTTTATTTCTAATAAATAGAAATTAAACTTTTTCCTTTGTTTGTTTGACTTCTGATAATCCATGCCCTTAGGATCTCATTGTCCATGTCAGGTAATGTTATCAAAGCATTTCCTCAATGAAATCCAAAGAACTCTGATAGCAGCTGTTAAGATAACAGTTTTTCACATCTCACTCTGTAAATATATCAGTTTTACCTCTGCAGTTCCTTTCTTATGGTAGATGCTCAGCATATTTTTCTTTAAATTTACCTTTTCAGAATGCTGTTATCTGAATTCAACATGTAAGTTTTAGCCACATATGTGGTTACATAACTTTTAGATGCTCCTTCTGTTGAAAGTTCCTGGATTTGCCTTTGAATTTCCTGTCAGGAAGAGGTTAACAGAGCTAAACTTAGTAGGACGTTATTTTTATTTACTCTCCTTCACTGGTGATAATTTACAGAGAATTACATGCAACCTCACCAAATACTCTCTGTGACTGTTGCTGTATATATTTTCAAAATGTTTACCCATAATTTTTTTGTCTGCTTTCTTTGTTTTCCTCTTAGCCTGAAACTAAAAGAAGTCTCTGAATTAGAATTATGACCATGGTCTAGGTTTTCAGAGGAGGAGATATACCAGACTAAGGGATTACGTTAGATTGTCCCAACCCACAGGTCTGGGGATACAGGCAGCTAGACAGCCGGCAACAAAGCAGGTGGCCAAAAACCAAGCACAAATCTTCACAAACGAGGACCAGAAATACTATAGGATACTGTGGGGTTTTTTTATAATTTCATTTATTTATTTTTTCCCCCAAAGCCGCAGTAGATAGCTGCATGCCATAGTTGCACATCCTTCCAGTTGCTGTATGTGGGATCCAACCCCGGGCCGCCAGCAGTGGAGCACGCGCACCCAACCGCTAAGCCACGGGGCCGGCCCCTATAGGATACTGTTATTAAGCCAATTTCTTGTCCTTATTTGCTAACTCCTTAGAAAGTTAATAGCAAAATCATTGAACGTGATCAATATGAGGCAGGTCTAGGCTACCTGGACTTTTTCTTATCTTTTGTATTTCGAAGAAAAGTGTGTAGTTGGTTTGACAGGAAGGAACCAAAAGTGTTACGTTAACTGCTAGATAAAGGAATTTATTTCATAAATGTCACACTCCAACTCAAGGTAAGAAAATTATGGCACATAGTTAAAGTCTGCATTTGATTTCATATTACCTAAGTGGGAACATCCCACACAGAGAAAAGTATGTTTTCTGGTATTTGATGCTAACATATCCCATTCAGAACAGAGTTTTATTTTGAAGATTTAAAGATTGGAACAGTTGAAGCATGATTTATAGTGGCTAAGTAGATGATCAAAATTTCAAAGGGCTGGGCTGCCGCGTGGCTTAGCGGTTAAGTGCGCGCGCTCCGCTATTGGCGGCGCGGTTTGGATCCCGGGCGCGCACCGAGGTACCGCTTCTCCGGCCATGCTGAGGCCACGTCCCACATACAGCAACTACAAGGATGTGCAACTATGACATACAACTATCTACTGGGGCTTTGGGGGAAAAAAACAATAAATAAATAAAATTATAAAAAAAAATTTCAAAGGGCAGAGATAATCTTTGATCATTTACTTAAAATCCCATAATTCAAGTAAATAGCAGACTGTGACCAAAAAAAATTATTTATTTCCAATTCACTTCCACCACAGAAGGCTCAAATTACTTATAAAGGGCACCAGTCTTTTTAAAGTCCTTACCTGACAAACTGGCAGATCTCAACTCCTCATAAACTCTTAGCATCTAAGTCTGATAGACACAACATAGAAACATGAGATTATTATTAAAATAAAAGGAAAGCCAATTACACAGACAATATTCAATAGACATATGACATACACTGCTGGTGGGAATGTAAACTGTTACAGCCACTATGGAAAACAGTGTGGAGATTCCTCAAAAAATTAAGAATAGAATTACCATATAGTGCAGCTATTCCGCTTCTGGGTATTTATCCACAGAATACAAAAACACTAAGAAAAGATATATGGACCCCTATGTTCATTGAAGCATTATTCACAATAGCCAAGACTTGGAAACAATCTAAGTGCCCATCAACAGATGAATGGATAAAGAAGATGTGGTACATATATATACAATGGAATACTACTTAGTCATAAAAAAAAAGATGAAATCTTGCCATTTGTGACAACATGGATGGACCTTGACGGCATTATGCTAAGTGAAATAAGTCAGCCAAAGAAAGTTAAATACCATATGATTTCACTCATATGTGGAAGATGAAAACAACAAATAAACACATAGACACAAAGAGTAGAATAGTGGTTACCAGAGTGGAGGAGGAGAGAGAGGAGGGTAACGAGGTAAAAGGACACATGTGTACAGTGATGGATGGCAATTAGACTTTGAGTGGTGAATATGATGTAAGCCACACAGAAATCGAAATATAATGATGTACACCTGAAATTCATATAATGTTATAAACCAATGTTACCTCAATAAAAAAATATTAAACAACATTGTCATTTTCTAATATTAAAATAAATAAATAATTCTTTTCTTTGTTATCAGAAAAAAAAATAAGACATATGACAGTAGGCCAAATGCTCCCAAATGAGCACACCTCAATGTCACATATTGTTTTGTGTGAAAGTATGTTATACAGTATAGCTCAGCCTTTGTTACACGGCCCCTCACTGGCACTCTCCATTGCAGTAATCACTCTCCTGTGACTGCTAATGACCTTTTTGTGGCATAAGCTGCTCTCAAAGTTTTCTTGTTTTTTTGTTTTGTTTTGTTTTTAATTGTTTTCTACTCTATTGTTTCCTATGTTTTATCTGCTGGAAAAGCCGATATGACAGAGTGTAGTTCCAAGTATATTGCTGAGGAGCATTCACCTTTTGATAGGCATTTGAGCAGTTTCCAGGTTTTAGCTGTTGCAAATTATATTGCTGTGAACACTTGTGTACATGTCTTTGTGTGGATGCCTATTTTAATTTCTTTTGGTAAATACCTAGAAATAAAATAGTTGGATCATATGGAAAGTGTATGTTTAACTTCTTAATAACAGTCAAGCTGTTGTCGAAAGTGGTTGTACCATTTTATATTCCCATCAACAGTATATGAGAGTTCCATTTCCTAAACACTTTCACCAAATTAGTCTTTTTAATTTTAGCCATTCTAGTAGGTATGTAGTGGTTTTGTTGGTTGTTTTTGTGGTTTTTTGGTATGTATGGGTTTTAGTTTGTACTTCCCTAATTGCTAATGATGTTGAGCATTTTTCATGTGCTTATTTGCCATTTGTAAATCTTCTTTAATGTAGTGTCTGTTCAAATGTTTTTGCTCATTTTTGTGGGCTGTTTGTTTTCTTACTCTTGAGCTTTGAGAATTCTCTACATATTCTGGCAACAAGTATTTTGTCAACTATATGATTTGCAAATATTTTCTACTCGGTCTATGGCTTGTCTTTCATTCTCCAAGCAATGTCTCCTGCAGAGCAAAAATGGTTAATTTTGATGAAGTCCAATTTATGAATTTATTTGTTAATGAATGGTGCTTTTGTTGTCATAGCCAAGAAAGTATCACGTAACCCAATGTTTTCTCCTATGCTTTTCTGTGTCTGTTGAGATAATCATATGATTTTTCTTGTTTGATTTGTTAATGTGATGAATTACATTGATTGATTTTCAAATGTTAAATCAATTATGTATTTCTGGAATAAATCCCACTTGATCATGCCATAGTATTCTTTTTATGTATTTTTATTATATTTGCAGAAATTTTTGTTTAAAGTTTTTAATCTATGTTTATGAGGAATAGTTCTCTCTAGTTTTCTTTTTTTTTCGGTAATGTCTTTTGTTTTGATATCAGAGTAATTTTTGCCTCATAGAATGAATTAGGAAGAGGTCCCTCCTTTTTAATTTTCTTGAATAGTTTGTGGAGAATTGATATTATTTCCTCCTTAAATGTTTGGAGGAATTCACCAGTGAAGTCATCTGAGACTGGAATTTTCATTGTAGGAAGGTTATTAAGTGCCAATTCTATTTCTTTCATAGATAAAAGTCTAATTCCACTTATTTGTTTCTTCCTTAATGAGTTTGGTGGTTTGTGTCTTTGGAAGAATTTGTTCATTTCATCTAAGCTGTCTAATTCATTGGCATAATGTTGCTCTTAATCGTTAAATCAGAAACTTCAAAAGTCAGAGATCTTACCCTACTTGCAAGCTAAGTTAGCCTGCCACAGCATTACACATATAGATATTGACATGGATATAGATATAGATATATTAACAGAAGAAACAAGATTTTCAGGATAAAAGAAACGGTTTATTGCTTACAGCAGAAACAGCCAGAGCAGCATCTTAGCCCCAGTTCTCCCAGCCCCCCTCTCCATGTAACAACAGGAATGAGAGCACATCTTACTTATGCTTGCAGCAGAGATGCATCACAGGGGAGGAATCTCAAAATTATCAGACTTGGAGCTTATATAGGGGCTGCTGGCCCATATGACTCTTCTCCCCTCTGGAAAGAAAGAGGGAGCCTTTTATTCTGAAATGTAACCAAATCCTCCCCAGAGAAGACAGGGAAGGTCTTTATCTATATTATCTGGGAATATAAACAAATGTCTCCAGAGGAGACAAGTCTCTAAATCTCTAGCTTCCAAGGCCTTTGCTATTCATACATGTGCCCTTGGTTTGAAGACCTGAACCGTGCAAAAAACATGAAAATATTCACAGAGAATTGCCTACCAATACAAAATATCATACATTCTACAATAAATACGATCAACTCCTATCTTCAGGGAGAGGCCACCCCAAAATCTATTCAGCTATTATATCAAGAGACAATATCATGAGACCACTGTTACCTAGAGGACGTCCAGGCCTCCTCTAATTTGATTAAAGGAATATGATTTAGGGAAACAGAATCATTCCATCTTGTGGCTCTGCAATTCATAAGGCTTTGTCATCATCTTTATGTTCTAGAGTGAGGCTCCTCATCCAGTTTCCAGTCAGAAGGAGAAGAGACGGTAGGAAGGTCTGGCTTCTCTCTTAAAGGACTGTGGTAGCTAGCTTCCAAGATGACCCCCAATGAGTCCCACCTCCTAGTTTCCATGCCCTTTTGTAGGACTCTCCCACATTGAGTAGAGCGACCTGTGTAACCAATTATGGCAATGATGGCATACAAATTTTGAGGCCAGGTCACAAAAGATGTTGCAGCTTCTGCCTTCCTCTCTTGGTTCACTTGCTACTGGGGAAAGCCAGCTGCCGTGTGATAAGGATACTCAAGTGAATATCTTTATATTCACAAACCTCAGAATCTGTGTGAGATAATAATATATGATATTGTGATTTATAACAAGAAATACATATTTGGTTTTCATCCACTGTTCGTGGCACGGAGCTACTAAAATCCTTGTAATTTCCTATGCAAGAGCCGTAGAGGCATCTTTTGTCCTTTTTATTTTTTTTTTTTTTATTTTTTTTTTAAAGATTTTATTTATTTATCTATTTTCCCCCAAAGCCCCAGTAGATAGTTGTATGTCATAGCTGCACATTCTTCTAGTTGCTGTATGTGGGACGTGGCCTCAGCACGGCTGGAGAAGTGGTGCGTCGGTGCAAGCCTGGGATCCGAACCCAGGCCGCCAGCAGCAGAGCGCGCGCACTTAACCGCTAAGCCACGGGGCCGGCCCTGTCCTTTTTAATAATATTTAATAATATTTGGTCATTTAGAGCCAGCCCTGATGGCCTAGTGGTTAAAGTTCGATGCTCACTGCTTTGGCAGCCCAGGTTCACTTCCCAGTCGCAGAACCATACCACCCATCTGACAGTTGCCATGCTGTGGCGGTGGCTCACATAGAAGAACTAGAACAACTTACAGCTGGGATATACAACCATGTACTGGGCTTTGGGAAGGGAAAAAAAAAAAAGAGAAATATTGGCAACAGATGTTAGATCAGGGCTAATCTTTCTCTGCAAAAAAAAAAAAAAAAGTTTGGTCCTTTGTTCTCAGTCTCTGAAACGCTTCAAAGCAATAAGGATGAAATGGGTGTCTTCTGTTGCTTATATAGCAAGCCCCTTTCAACCACACATGAGCTTAAGTTAATGAGGTGATTTTTGGAAAGCCCTTAGATTATCTAAGAATGGAGACTGGTTACCAGGAGAACCAATCATGTGACTAGCGGCTTGCAACTTTCAACCCTAACTCTCAACCTTCAGGGAGGGGAGAGGGCCTGGAGATTGAGTTCAACCGCCAATGGCCAATGATTTAATCAATTATGCCTATTAATGAAGCATCCATAGAAACCCAAAAGGACGGGTTTGGATTGCCTCTGGGCTGGTAAACACATGGAGGTGCTGGGAGAGTGGCATGCCCAGAGAGGGCGTGGAAGCTCCCTGCCCCTTCTCACATACCTTGTCCTATGCATCTCTTCCATTTGGCTGTTCCTGAGGTATATCCTTTTATAACAAACCAGTAACCTAGTAAATAAATTATTTTCCTGAGTTCTGTGAGCCACTCTAGCAAATTAATCAAACCCAAGGAGGGGGTCATGGTTGGTCAGAAGCACAGGTAACAACCTGGACTTGACATTGGCATCTGAAGTGAGAGAGAGGGCAATCTTGAAGAACTAAACCCTTAATCTGTGGGATCTGACACTATCAAGAGATAGTGTCAATTGAGTTAAATTGTAGGATACACAGCTGGTGTTGGAGAATTGCTTGATGTGTGGAAAACCCACACATCTGGTGTCACAAGTGAAGTAGTGTTGTAGTAGAGTATTCAGAGTAGAGGAGACACATAGGAGTGTGTATTTTTCCCTTACATAGTGTTTATTATTCTTTTAGGCTATAATTTGTTACACAGCAAGAGATAGCTAATATAATGGAGTACATTACTTCCACTCACATTTAATTGGTGGAAGTTTAGTTCCTTGACCACATATAACCAAGAGAGTCTAGGGAATGTAGTCTATCCATACATCCAGTAAGAAAGGAAGAAGAGTTTTTGGTGGACCGCTGGCATTCTCTGCAAAACACATTCTAATATCTGGACATTATCTGACCTGTGTCTCAGTTTCTCCAACTATATTGTGGAAATGGAAGCCCAAATTTTAGTGACAATTATCTATTTCTGCCATAGCTGACTTGTGTTAAATGCCCACATTGGACCAAAGGATTGAGACCAAGAGACAGGATTAAATTTTAGTAGTATGACAGCTGTCATGGTACACAAATGTGTGGGTGGGTGGGGGAAGCAGTTCTCAGAAGATATGTGTAGGGGGGTACTAGGTAGACAGTTCCACAGATACACGCTACATTTCTCAACAAATATCTATCAAATGAATGAATAATTAAATGGGACTTCTCTACAAAAAAATGTTTTAATATAAAACTGTTCATGAGCATGAGACAGATGTACACATCACGACATGGAAAGAGGTCTGTGCTATACTGTTAAGTAATAAAAGCAGGTTATAGAATAGTTTCTATAAAATGACCCTACTTATAAAACAAAACAAATGAATATGAATAAATATATATGCATGAAAAAGTCTTGAAAAAAATGTGTCTTGAACTGTTAACAATAGTTAACAGCCTCTGAGGACGTTCACTTTCTCTTTATACATTTTGTTATTGTTTGAATTTTTTGACTGTCTATTTTATACACACTGCATTATTTAAATTGTTTACAATAAATATCCATTACTTTTATAGGCATATGTGGTAATAAAAAGCAAAAAAAGCAATAAAAATAAATATATTCTTTGGGGAAAAGAAACTTCTCTCTAAAATGCTTCACAAATCTGCCTCTTTCTCTCCGTCGCATGCTACTTCCCTAGTTCAGTCCTTTATCATTTATTACCTAGACCAGGATTCAGCAAACTTCTCTTGTTAAGGGCCATATAGTAAACACTTTATACATGCAGGCTATATGGTCTCTTGCAACTACTCAATTCTGCTGTTGTAACTTGAAAGCAGCTATAGATGATACCTAAACTAATGAGTGTGGCTGTGTTCTAATAAAACTTTATTTACTAAAATAGGTGGTGGGCCAGCCCATGGGCCGTAGTTTGCTGAATCCTCACTTAGACTACGGAAGCCCCCAAATTGTCTCTCTGACTCCAATCTCTCTACCATCCCTCTCCCATGTCTTACACTGTTTCTGTATATGTCACTTAATTTCTTCACATCCTATGTTTTTGCTTAAGTCTCATCTGCTTGGAAAATTCTTAGATTTCTAGTGACCTAAAGATCATTTTTTTGGATCAAGAATCCATGAAATGGATTCTCATGACCCCAAATGGGATCCTCATGACCCCAATAAATAAAACTAACTGCTTTGCTTCAGTGCTGTCACGGTCTTTGTCCACATCTTGATTGGCACCTTGTGTTGTGATGATTTCCACGTGTGCCTCTCAGTGAGACACAGCACACCAGCAGGGCTGAGACACTGCTTTTGAAGTCCTGGAACCTAACAAACACATGACAGAGCAGAGAGTCGGGATTCAGAAATGTTCGCGGAGTGAGTAAAGGGAGAGAGAGGTATCTCCTTTGGCTTCTTAAGCTTTCAAATTAGGCGCAGAAAACAGCTCCTCCCGCCAGTTCTTTTTCCCTTCACAATCAGAGCAATCAATACCTGGCAGCTTGGATCTTTCTTTCTTCCTTCCTTTCCATATTTCTGCATGATTTAATGCCCAGAGCAAATAAGACCATATAGCAAAGATCAACTTTTTGAATCTAATTTGTCATCTGATCCAATACAATACTCTAAGCATTTATACATAACATCATTCAGGGGATGCTTCATCTTTGCCCTGCAGTCGTATTTATTAGGACCCTCCCCCCCAATCAGGTTCACTAGATGGTGAGCCACCCGACTATGGGGAGTATATTTTTGAAAGTCTAAAAAATATTTAGTGCATAAATGAATGACTCCCTGGGGCACAGCCTGCAAGTTTAGAATGTGCCCCGGTGTGCTTGGGCCTCTTTCACAGAGCTTGTACTTAGCAGGAATCTTACCTTATACACAATAAACTATCAAAAAGCCCATTCTATTATTCCATTTCGTCTTCCCTCAGCCCCTTAGATAGCTATCATCATCAATTTGTTGATGAGGAAACTGAAGCTCAGGTTGTTAAGCTTCCAGTGTCATAGTGAACAAGGGGGTACAGGTGGATCTCCAACTCAGTTCTTCAGATTTTAAATCCTGTGTTCTTTTGTCGTATGCTGCTTACTGTCATCCTCCCTTGATTCTTAACATTTCTAGGAAAGCCTTTTGCATATCATTTAAAATGAGTTATTGAACCATCCTATCCAGTCCTGGAGCTTTTGCAGCTGTTGTCTTTAGCACCGTTAAGTCAATTCTGACTCCTAACGACCCTGTGTGCAGCACAGCAGAACCCTGCCTGGTCTTTTTGCGCCATCCTCTCACCTTCTGGCACTATATCAGACAATGCTCTGCTGCTATTCATAGGGTTTTCACGGCCAGTTTTTTCAGAAGTGGGTGGCCAGATCCTTCTTCCTAGCCTGTGTTAGTGTAGAAGCTCCGCTGAAATCTGTCCATCACGGGTGATCCTGTTGGGCTTTGAAATACTGGTAGCATAGCTTTCAGCATCACAGCAAAATGCAGCCGCCACAGTATGACAACTCACAGACAGCTGACTTAATTATGCAAGACATTGTTAAAAGGAATGCAAAATGTTTGCCTGTTGAATATTTTTTAAACATTTAGAAAGACAATTAAAACGCTCTTAAGCACCACTATGTACAGGGCTTTGTTGAGCTCTCCCCGGATTTTGACTGGCAGTGAGATAGACTAGACTGAGATGAGCTGCATCTGAAGACTGAGTAAACATCCATCCGTAGGCAAGGCAGCTGAGCAAGCTAGACCTGCACAGCTCCACACGGTCAAAGAAGGCCAATGTCAGTTACGATATCGGAAAATTCCACAACAGATGGGATCTCCGGTAGATGTGCAGAATATGATAACAAAAGAACCAGAGATCTGCTCATTATCCAAAACTCCTGAAGCCAATAATAGAAATCTACTCATACGGGTAGGACTGAATCAAGAAAACAAAAAAGGAAGAAGCTCAGCTCCATAGGAGCTAGCATACTCTTCTCAGAAACAAAGTTGAGACTCAGGCACAGGGGAACCAGACAGCAATCAGGGGCAAGAACTAGGATGCAAAATTAAAGTGACAGCAGCTGAATTGACTTAGGGCCCCTCCCATTCCCTCTTCCCAGAAAGGCAGAAATATTCCCAGCAGCCATACAGGTTCAAATTTATGGGTGATGGGTACAATCCTCCAGCTATGAAGAGATAGCAAAAGCAAGCAGAGATTACAATACCCATCTGTATGAATGTCTCTCTTCCAGTGTGCCCATCTCCTTTTATATATCTCTCTATCTCTACCTCTCTCTTGCCTGCCTCCCTATATTCCTTGCTCCTTACTGTTCAAAGTCTTTATGTACCCAAAGTATACTTTGGATTATTTTCCTTAATTATTAAATAATGTTTCTTTTTCTTGTTCTGAATTTTTAAAATAATTGAATATTTTATATTTCACTACGAAAAAAATATGATATTATTGATTTTTTTCCTTTGGGTCAGTAGCCCTCTGTAGAATTCCTAACCCGGCTTTAACCAACTCTTTGAACTGAACTGAAAATTGCAATTAATCCAAACTGTACAGAGTGGATTCACGTTTTTTAAAAATCCCTGCACCACAAAAAAATTAAGAGTATACATGCCTCCTAAATATTCACAAATAATGAAATGGTTAAGTTAATTATTGTGCATTCTCTTGATGAAATGTTATGCACTGATTAAAATGATACTTAAAAATACTGAGAAGCCAGGTAAACAAATGCTTATATTAAAAAACTTAAAATCTGAACTCATGACTACAACTCGGTAAATTTTGTAATCTTATGGGCAAAAACGTTAAGAGAATATGGAAAAACAAAAAATAGTGTTCATAAAGATACAGAAATAAAGACGAATGTTGACTTGTATTTTACTTTTTGATATTATAATGTTACTTGGGCAATTAATCACATTTCTTAAAATAAAATGTATATCCCACACCTATATTCTTTTTTTTTTGTATTTAACTTTTAACTCTTTGAGATGGGTGCACAAGCTCACATAACATATAGTAGTTTTCACAGAGCCACTATCCTAAAACACTCAACTATTCACTGTGGTACTTTTAAAATAAAGCATTTCAAATAATCTAGTATCTTTGGGAAATGGACCTGTAACTTCATGTATCTATAAAAACAAAAAAGTCTTTTCATGATAGACATGATAAAGGAAGGCGTGGCTCAGCATAGTTAGATTAGAGTGCATTCTAAGGAAATCTCTATCTATGACCTTCTAACTCTACCCTTCCCCATGCTCCTGCAATAGCAAAAATAGTTTTCATTTGGGATTTGAAATTTGTCTCTAATCCTCAGTATTCCTGCAGAGGATACCAAAAGACTAACTTTTTGCCCTTTCTCTGCTTTCTGATATGTCATTTTTGGTTTCTAATTTGAATGCACTTAAATCTTGCACAAAATTAAATTCTGATTACGCATTCACTCACCTTTTATTCCTTAAAAGTAGTTTTTCTTCCCCTGAGTTTATAGTAGCAGGCTGATAAAGGCCTGCTTACATGTGCAATTTTATTAAATTAATACACATTCAATGGAAACATTCAGACATGATTATTTTACCATTCATAATATGTAATTTGTTTCCTTTGAGAAATCGTTTAGTCTTCCAACAAATAACTTCAATAAAATACAATAGCATAAGATTGAATACATGGATAGACTCTTTTCATTATGAAGAAATATAAATGTTTCTTAAAAATATGGACTTTTCCCATAAGAACTTCTTAAACATCAGTTCTAAAAAGATGAAGTAAAAGGAATTTTTATAATAGTATTAAAATTTATGGCAGCTTAAACTGAAATAAGATTTTGATATGAAAATGGTTACTTTTTATTGTTTATATCTTCAGATTCATTGCCACTATATTGTTTTGCCTGCTAGGTATGACCTAGTTTTCATTTGTTTTTATGCTTTATTGTTTTTTTTAATCTTATGGAAAAATACAAAATACTGACAATTTATTTTAAATAACATCAAAGATTTTTGTATCAACCATACTAGAAAAAAATTTGAATCTCAGCGAATATAAATTTGGAGAGATGACTGAGGCAGGAGCATGCTCAGAGTAATCAACCATAGCAAGGAGGCAGGAGGATTGGAGCTAAGATAGGGAGGGAGTGGGTGAGTGTAGAAGGTAAGGTCAAAAAGATAACCAAGGGACAAGTCACAGGGCAATGAAGGTCTTTAGATTTTATTATACATGCAAAGCCATTGTGGGGTTTTGAGCAGGGTAGTGACATGATCTTATATTTGTTTTCAAACACTCACTGCTGTGTGGTGAGTAGAACGTAGAATGAGCAAGAGTAGAATCAGTGTAGTGAGGATGTTGGCTCAAGGTAGGTTGTTTTGCACTGGATGGTGAAGTGTGGTTAGATTCTGGAGACATAGAAAACTACAGATATACCCTTTACCACCAGGTTCAGCTGTTGTTAATATTATACCCCATCTGCTCTACCATTTCTCTCTCTGTCTCTCTCTCTCAAGCATCATTCAAATAGTTCCTCTGAACTATTTGGGGGTAAGTTATATTCAACATACATCATGGCCCTTTACTTCTAAATTCTTCAGTGTGTATTTCGTAAGAATAGGTATCATCCCTTACATAACCACTGTACAATTATCAACTTTGGTAAATTTAGCATTGATACAATATCTTACTTTGTCTAATTCACCATTTGTATTCCAATCTCGTCAGTTGACCCAGTAATGTCCTTTACAGCATTGTTCCCCTCCAGTACAGTATTGCATTTATTTGTCATGATTCTTTAGGCTCCTTTAATATGGAATATTTCAACAAGTTTTCTTTGTCTTTTATGGATATATTTTTAAGGTAGAGCCAATGAACAGGACTGAACATTCATACAGATGGATTTGATGTGGGCTTGAGGGAGTTGAGGATGACTCCAAGATTTTTGGCTTGAGAAACCGAATGGATCTCATTTATTGTGATAACTAATACAGCAAAGATGGGGGACAGGTGGTAGGACTAGAAACCAGTAAAGAAGTGCCTCTTTGGGAAGAGACTTCTAGTACTCACTCATATCTTTTTCTCCTTTCCTGGACATACCAGAGGATTATACTCCCCACCACCTTAAAGCTGCCTGGGGCTTTGTGTTCAGTTTTGGCTAATGGGTTGTAAGCTGAAGTGATGGTATCATATTCCAGGTGAAGCATTCTCTTCTCCTGTCTCATTGATCAAGGAGGCTACATGTTTCAGGTGGTGCAGTTGCAGGATGGTGGAGGCTCCATCAGTCTAAATTGTTGAGTTGTCACATGAAGAAGAGTTGCCCTGACCCAGACCCACAGCAGACTTTGCATGAGCTAATAAGCATTTGTTATGTTAAGTCCCTGATATTTTGGAGTTGATTGTTACCTAGCCTGTCTTGACATTAGACATTCAAGGGAAAATGATGAGTAGACATTTGGATATAAGGTCCTGGAGTTGGGGTCAGGTTAGGTCTGGGAATGTTTAGGAATCACCAACATCTAAATGAAAGAGGCATGAGATTCCCTTATGTATCGAGTGTAGGTATAGATAATTGATTGATAGGTGATTGATTAATTGATACACACGTATACATACATACATACATACATACATAACGACCTAGTTCTCAACCACTGCCATAGATAATTGATCCAGGAAAAGACATCTGAACTAAGCCAGCCAAAGTCTTTCTGCAGGATTTTTCAAACTAAAACTAAAACTGAGAGTCAGTCTCTTTTAGATGGTGGGAGTCAGAGACCATAGTCTATGAGGGTCAAGAAGTCATGTTCCAAGCCACGTGGATGAAACTAGCAACAATGGGCCAGAAGAAGTAGAAGTAGAGAGATAAAACAGAGTCCCAACAACATTCAGTTCCCTGGTTCTCATTGTTCTTGAGGCCCTTTCATGTCTATTGGATGGTTTGGTCATTCAAAAAAAACCATTAATTTTAAGAGCCAATAATTCTCATATTCTTCTAATATAGTTTGAATTAGATTTCTGAAACTTAAAGCCCAAAGAATGCTGGATAGTAAATGGATATTACCAAATTAATAAAACATAAACTTTCAAATTAAAGAAATCATTAATGACTTCTCCTGTTTTTACACATGACTGCAAGTAAAAGGCCATCATTTACTTCCTGTCCCTTCCCCCATTTAAGATCCTATTCCACTTACCCATTGATGCATAACAAACCACTCCAACACTTAATGGCTTAAAAAGACCATCAATCGTTTTGTTCATGAATCTGCAATTTGGGCAGGGCTCCAGAGGGAAGGCTCATCTCTGTTCTACATGGTGTCTGCTGGGAGACCTGACCAAGAACTTGAGCAACAACTTCCAAGAAGGCCCACCCACATGACTGACAAGTTGGTGCTGGCTGTTAACTGAGAGCTCAACCAGGCCTGAGGTTTCTCTCCATGTGGGCCTCTCAGTGTGACCACAGCTTCTTCACAGATGAGACTGGGTTCCACAGGCAAGCATATCAAGAGAGAGGTAGCCAAGAAGAAGCTATATCACCTTTTATGACCTAGCCTCAGAAGTCACTCTTGGT
Organism: Diceros bicornis minor; assembly: GCF_020826845.1. NCBI lineage: Eukaryota > Metazoa > Chordata > Mammalia > Perissodactyla > Rhinocerotidae > Diceros > Diceros bicornis. The sequence goes on from NC_080762.1 coordinate 33,171,405, forward strand.
CACTACTGCCATACTCTACTAGTCAAGGCAATCACAAAGGCTTGCCCAGGTTCAGGGGACATAGATGTCATCTTTTGATAGGGGAGTGGCAAGGCTCTGGAATAGCATGAGGGACGGGAAATGTTATTATGGCCATTTTTTAAAAATTTAACCTATCGTAGATCCTTAATGGTTTATAGAAACTAAGACCAATGTATGTAAACCGCAGGGACATACATTTTGGTTCCATAAGAAAAAACATGCACTCATTCATTCACTCACTTATCCATTTATTCATTTATAAAATAAATATTTATTGAGAGATTAACATTCCAGGTGCTTTGCTAGATGCTTAGTATATTCTACAATTTATTTATAGCCTTATAGCCAGTATTCATTTTTAATGGGCCTGTGTCCATTTGGATGGCTTATGCCTAGGCTGTCAAATATTTTGAATATCATCTCTGTGCTTGGGGAACAGCAAGTCTCTAGCCATTTCTTCCAGGAGGATACAGACTAAGGGAGGAGATTATAGTCTGGTATATACCTATAGACACTCTGCCAATCTTATATTGGATTCCCTAGAAGTAGAACCTGAGACAGGGGTTCTTGTGAAAGTGATTTTTTTTAGGAAGTGCTCTCAGAAAAGGAGTGAAGGAAACAGGACAAGGCAGGAAGCTAAGCAAGTGGAGATTCACATTAGCCTGGTCCCACTTGCAACCCTGGAATGTGACTTGTAGCACACAGTGGGTCCTCTCTTGAGGCAAAAGGACCATCTTTTAGTACATGAGTGGCCACTAGTTTAGGGGAGGAGGGATAAGTGTAACCTCCCAGGTGTGGCAACTCCACTTAAGTGGGGGCAATTCTCTGAAAAAGGGTGCAGTTGTGAGCCCTTAGTATCTAAAACTCAAAGCAGTTGGGGATGAATATATACCCATCCAAGAAAGAAGTTTCGAGCAGGGCACTAACACATTCACTACACGTCTTCTCTTGAATGTTTTACTAGAAACTGGGTGCCTCTACCTGGTATCTAGGCATAAACTGAGAAGAGAATTTGACCAGCACCTAACTAGATATAGAGCCAATGGCAAGTCTTACACATTACTTGTTGATTAGAACTCTCCTTGTTTGAAGACGAAGGTAAAAAAATCAACATAGGGGGCCGGCCCCGTGGCGTGCAGCAGTTAGGTTCTCAAGTTCTAGTTTGACGGCCCAGGGTTCGCTGGTTTAGATCCTGGGCGCAGACCTGCACACCACTCATCAAGCCATGCTGAGATGGCATCTCACATACAAGAATTAGAAGGACCTACAACTAGGATATACAACTATGTACTGGGGCTTTGGGGAGAAAAAAAGAAAAAAACAACAACATAGTGTTTATGAGGAGGGACTTCAGGAAGGAGAAAGAATATTAAATTGAACAAATAAGTCACTGAAAATTATTATATAAAAAACTGGATGATTTTTATAGTTTTATTGAGATATAATTTATATATCATAAAATTTATTACTTGAACTAATTGAATGAATAAGTGTTTTATGTCTACCGAGGTGTACAACCATCACCACAGTCTAATTTTAGAACATTTACATCACAATTAAAAGAAATCACATGCCCATATACAGTTATTTTTCATCCCCCAGCCCTGGGCGAGCATGTTGTATCGTGTATCACTACTTCTTTCTTTTTGTTGCCTCTTATTGCTGAACAGTATTCCATTGTATTTTGTTTGTCCACTTACCAGTTGATGAAAATTTGGGCTGCTTCCATTTTTTGGCAACTGTGAATAATGCTGTTATGCACCTTCATATACAAATCTTTGTGTGGACATTTTCATTTTTCATTTCTCTTAGGTAGACACTGAGACATGGAATTGTTGGGTCATATGTTAACTTAATGCTTAACTTTTTGAGGAATTGCCAAAATGTTTTATAAAGCAGCAACACTAGTTTACATTCCCACCAGCAGTGAATAAAGGTTCCAATTTCTCCACATCTTCCACACTTGTTATCATCTGACTTTTTTTATTATGGCCATTATAGTGGATAAGAAATGGTATCTCATTGTTGTTTTTGATTTGCATTTCCCTGATAGCTAATGATATGAGCATTTTTTCATGTGCTTACTGGCCAGTTGCGCATCTTCTTTGGATAAATGTCTATTCAGATCCTTTGTCCAATTTTTATTTGGGTTATCTATCTGTTTATTATTGAGTTGTAAGAGTTCTTTGTCTATACTAGATATAAGTCCTCTATTAGATATATGATTTGCAAATATTTTCTCCTATTCCAGGGGCTATTTTTTCACTTTCTTGGTGGTATCTTTTATAATACAATACTTCTTAGTTTTCATCAGTCCAATTTATTTTTTTCTTTTATCACTTTTATTTTGGTGTTACATCTAAGAAATCATGAAAATGTCCCCCTGTGTTTTCTTTTTCTTTTTTTTTTTTTGTGTGAGGAAGATCAGCCCTAAGCTAACATCCATGCTAATCCTCCTCTTTTTGCTGAGGAAGACCGGCTCTGAGCTAACATCTATTGCCAATCCTCCTCCTTTTTTTTTTCCTCCAAAGCCCCAGTAGATAGTTGTATGTCATAGTTGCACATCCTTCTAGTTGCTGTATGTGGGACACGGCCTCAGCATGGCCGGAGAAGCGGTGCATCGGTGCGCGCCCGGGATCCGAACCTGGGCCGCCAGTAGTGGAGCGCACGCACCTAACCGCCAAGCCACGGAGCCAGCCTCCTGCTGTGTTTTCTTGTAAGAGGTTATAGTATTAGCTTTTATATTTAAGTCTGTGATTCACTTTAATTTTTCTGTATGGTGTGAGGTAGGAGTTCACAGTGATCTTTTTGCATGTAGATATTCAATGATCCGAGCACCATTTGCTGAAAAGACTCCTTCCCATTGAATTTTCATGGCACCTTTATCAAAAAAACGGAGTGATTTTAGAAAAGCCTTTGACACCCTCAGTCTGGCAAGTCCCTGACCTATATCAAAGAAGAGCAGATCATTAGGAGAAAACAGGAGTGACATTAAAACAAGTAGAAGAGAATAAGATGAAATTGATAAAATAAAGGAAGAATGCAAGGAAATAAGTAATATAACAGAAATATTAACATGCACAATGCAGAGCAGAAAAGAAACTGTTGAATGTCTAACCTCTTCCAATAGATGGATAGATAAATGATAGGTAGATAGGTAGATAGATAGATAAATAGATCAATAGATAGAAAAAACTGTAAGGTAGATGTTGATTGATATGGAAGACAGAGAATAAAAATACAATATAAGAATTTTAGTGTTTTTCAATAAGAAATCAGAATAATTTGAAGAATAATTACAGACATAGCCGAAGAAAGAATCCCTAAATAATGAAATGATGGGAGAATATAGATGAGAAATGCTTAGAGCTCTCCTAGGAAAAATCCAAAAGAAATTTGCAAATAGATTTATTATAGGAAAAATGTATCAAAGGAAAATTTCTAGGTAAACATCATGTGAGGAAAAATGCTTTCCGTGAAAGAGGCAGAGTGCTTCGGTTTCCTCTAATAAATAATAAATGTCAGCAGAGAGTGGAAAGTTTTGAGTTTTGAATAACCAATCTTTTTTTTTAACCAAAGACTTTAAAACCTGGGAAAATTGTCTTTCATTTGAAAGCAATTGAAGAATATCTTAGAAATTCAAGGGTTCAGAAAATATACCATCCATGTACCCTATTAGAAAAATTTCCTTAAAGATTAAACTTCAACAGCAAAATAATGAATCAAAATAAAGACCTCAAAATGGCATGTCATTGTATGGGAAAGTCTGATGGGTCTTCCCATTCTCATTCTGAACCCTAAACTGAGAAATGTGATTAGATTCTGGTTTTCAGACAGGTTATGCTCTGTTAGAGGAAGGGATGTGGAGATGGGAAGAGCTTGCAGCTGTGATGATTTACTCAGCTCTGTTTCTTCAGGTTCTTTCGCAATAAAACGTGTTGTTTCTTGAATTATGATTTATATTCCACAATTTAGGAGGCCTCACACTGTCAATTTATTGCTGATTTTTCTCCTATAGAGGTGGTCATTGCTGAAAACTTGTTTCCTTATCCAGAGCATGTGACCAGAGTTTTTGGCAGAACAATCCCTTTGAGGGTAATTTACTAATGGGAAAAGAAGTTGAGTGCCCTTTGGATAAATCATATTTTGGAGACAGGATCATTCAATAGTGTAAGTAGCACAGAGGTCCAAGCTCTGAGGTTAACTGAAGTTTTGATTAGATTTAATATCATCCAAGCACAATACACTGCTAGATTTCCAAGTAGTCTAAAAACCTGTAAGTTTTCTGTTCCGATTCCTTCTAAATCTTACAGCTGAAGCCACTTAATCCTCACTTGGAAGTTCATTTCCATCTCAGATTCTGAAAGTAGTCTTCACTGCAGTGTGTTAGGAGGAATCCGAAACCAATTTGGTTTAAATCAGCACACTTATATTAGCTCTAAGCTTGGGCACTGTGCAAGTTACTGATGACAAGATAAATAACCACAAAGATAAATAAACCACAGGCTTTATTCTTGAAGTGCTTGTGGTCTAGTGCAGAGGTTCCTTAAATGCTAACGTGCATAAGAATTGTCAGGGAGGTTAAAAATGTAGGACCTGGCCTCACTCCCAGAGGTTCTGATTCATTAGTTCTTTTAGGTGATGGCAAGTAAGTGATTGCTCTTTGGGAACATTTGTCTAGGGACCAAGCACAGAACAGATATTTCAATACAACTTCAAAGGGGTATGTTTGGATAATTGTTAAAATCATAGACTTTGGCACCGGAAGATCTGGATTTGAATCTAGTACTACGTACTACTTACTACTTGTGTGACATTGGATAAATTACTTAATCTCTCTACTGAATCTTACCTTCTAGGGTTGTTGTAATGTTTAAAATAAATTAAGTAATTTAAGTCTAAAGGTATGAGCTAAAGCTTACTGTTTTACTAATTTTCTTTTACTGAGAAGGTACTATAACAAAATGCCTCATTACTATAAAGGTACTGGGAATCAGTGTGGGCAAGGGGAGAAATGGAAAGATCTAGAGCCTGTATGGATAAAGAAAGAGATTTTGAAAGAGATGAACAGAGATATCTCAGGAAGAAGCTTGCTTAAAGTGTGCTCTGTTGGGTGCAAGGTAGGTTTCCTAAAGAAAATTTCATAACACTTACATTGCTAATCAATGTTTTTGAAGTTGGACTTGCTTTTGCAGGGAATGCCAGAAGTGCTGAGTCTGTTCTCAAAGTGGGCTGGGTGCAAGAGAAGAGGCTGCCCAGAGAGTACAGTCACATTTTTATTACAGGGGTAAAAGGCTAACAGGCTGGCACATAACCTCCAGTAAATGCTCGTTATGATCCATCCTCACCTCTGCTATCTTCTTCCCACTCTATCCTTAAACATGCCAGTTAGTTTTCAAGAAACCCTCTTACATTCTTACTTTTTTCCTAGAACACTTCCCCTTTGCAACTTCTGACATTAAACTAAAGCCTGAAGGCACCACTTCCCTCATTGATTTCTTTCACAGAGATCCATTCATTCAATTGGTCATTCACTTGACGAGTATTTACTGAGCAAATACCCTGTGCTGGGCACTGAGCCAGGAACAAGAATAAGACAATAGGAAAAGGACATAGTCCCTGCTCTCCTGGAGTTTATAATTTAGGGGAGGAGCAGACACCAAATAATTACAGAGCTCAATACCTAATTACAAATAGGATAAGTGCTAAAAAGGAGAAGTTCAGTGCTCTATGAGAATACACAGGGCAAGCACCTATTCTATCTGGACAATAAACAAGTTCCTGTACTTAAAAAAAAGTCATTATTATATTTGTCAAGCACCTATTATGTCTCAGAAGGTGGTAGCACCCATTATATATGACATAATATATAGGTACACATGTTAAGTAAAAGACATGGAATGAAATTAACATTTATAGTACAGTGTGACATGATATGTAAAAGATAAGCACAAGGGCATTTGAATAAATGAAATCAGGGAAAACTTCCAAATAAATAAATAAATAAAATGGTAGCTATTACTCTCATGACACCATGTGCTCTAAAAAGAGGCATGTAGTGGGTTAAACAGTGACCCCCAAAAAGACATATCCACATCCTGATCCCCAGAACCTGTGAATATCACCTTATATGGCAAAGGCCGCATATTACCTTATATGCAAAAGATGTGATGAAGATTTTGAGAGAAGGAGTTTATCCAGATTATCTGGGTGGTCCCTCAATGCAATCACATACATTCTTATAAATATGAGGCAGAGAGAGTTTTGAGACCTAAGAGGAGGAGGCCATGTGACCACAGAGAGTGGAATCGCAAACAAAGGAACTCCTGGAGCCACTAGAAGGTGGAAGAGGCAAGGAACAGATTCTCCCTTAAAGCTGCTGGAGGGGGGCTGGCCTGGTGGTGTGGTGGCTCAGTTCATGCGCTCCGCATCGGTGGCCCAGGGTTCGCAGGTTCAAATCCCGGGCACAGACATATACACTGCTCATCAAGCCATACTGTGGTGGCATCCCACATACAAAAAATAGAGGAGGATGGGCATGGATGTTAGCTTAGGGCCAATCTTCCTCAAAAAAAAAAAAAAGCTGCTGGAGGGAGCATGGGCCTGCCGACACCTTGATTTCACGCTCTGGCCTCCTGAACTGTGAGAGAATAAATTTCTGTTTTTTTCAGACACCTAGTTTGTGGCAATTTGTTAGCAGCCACAGGAAACTAATACAAAACGCTTAACCCAATTTGTGAATGTATGGATTGCTTTCTGGGGCTGAAGGAAACTTAAATGGGGGGAAGATTCCAATTACTACTACATGTAATATGTTAATTTAAAAACAAAAAATAGGATACCAGACATGAAACAGCATAATTTTTTTCTGGGAACTCTAAACTATAGCTGTGGGGAGAGTAAGAGATGAAATCAGAGGTCATAACAGGATCTTAGAAGGGGATTCTTTCTGTCATAGTCTCTATCGAAGCGCCAACAGATGACAGGATGCCCAAATGGAGATGAGAGACATTCTTCTATGATGATGAGAGAATTCTTCTGAATTCTCTGCATTCAGGTTGACAAAAGAAATGCATTCAAGAAACTGTTACATGATTCTTTGAGCCTTCAACCTGTTAAAAAACAAAAAGTGAACTGAGTAAATTTTAAAGATCTTATTGGCTTTATTCAACGATTCCTGAATCGGGCAGCAATCCATCTAGCAGATAGAAAGGAGCTCTCAGGAGCTGTACAAAATGAAGGACTTTTATAGGCAGAAGGAAGTGGGACAAGGAAATTATACTGGTAAAAAGTGGATTGGACACTGCAAGGTCACCTTCCTTTAGGGGACTGCAGGGTACTATCAAGCAGATTACCTAACCAGTGCTTACCAGGTAATTCCAGATTGATTGATTTAGGATTCCAATCCTGGGAGAGGCTGAAACTGTAATTAAGTTAGGTTTTAGGTCTTGGTTTGGTTACATGGGGCTTAGCATAAGTGTCTCCATTTTGGGCCTGTTGTCTGTTTAACAATTCAGATCAAGGATATAAAAACATGTCAGAGAAAGTAAAGGAGATGCTTCTTTGGACAGCTGCCACTGTGTTGTGAGTACCCACCCTCTTCCGGGAATAGGAGAATAGGCATAGCTGAGTACTACCTTCTAACCTCAAATCTAATGAGGGATACTGCCAGGGGACCATAGGAGAGCTTTGAAATGTGTTTTCTGCAATTGGAAAACGCAAAGTAGTGTTGTACTGATGCCCCAGAAAGCTTAAGTGGACTGTAAACTGAGATCCGACTCCCCCTCCACCCCAGAAAATTTAGAGGCTAAGAGGATGACTGACTGCTTGGTGGTGGAGCCAAGAGAGTGCTTTTGCTTTAGGACTGGGCTTCATTCCTAAAACTTATCAGGGCAAGGGACGTAAGCCAGGAAGAAGAGAGCTAGAGTGGGTCATCTTGGGTTCTGTCCAATTAAGCCATCTGGAGGAGTAAGGAGTTCCCCTTAAAAAGAAAGTGCAGGCTCCCCAGCACCTGAGGAAGGATAGATGCCTCAGCCAGGGAATTGCAGGAGTTAGAAGGTCTAGTTGAGAACCTTCGAAGAGTCCTCAAAAATGTCCCCCATGAGAAAGAGTCTGCTTTAATCATTTACCAGAACCTGCCAGGGGCCTCTGCCTTTAGACCCAGAGAAGGAAACCACCAAGTTTTGCAGCCAAGTAAGAAATTTCCTATATCTCTTGACCTCCTTTCATTCCCTCATCTCCTAAGGGATGTGTGTGCCCTTGGAAATGACAGCGATAAGTGGGGTGGGAGGATGTCGTGATATGGAGAAAGGACAGAGAATAAGGTCCACCCCACTTCTTCAGTTCAGGCTTTCAGCTCTAAGTAGGCTTAAGCTAGTGGAAGGGAGAATTAGTACTAAACTCAATTATGAATTTTCATTATTACATAGTACCAAATAGTCTAGTACTAGTCTAATTACTGAGTTGCAACAGTGTTTGTGACCTAAAATGACAATGGAAAGTTATATTATTTAAAAGTCAACAATAATAATAAAGCCATAGATCCCACCAGAGTTTTTAATCCAGAAATAGGTAATCACTCCAATAAAATTTAAAGAAACTGCGAGAGAAAAATGTCTCATTTTGGTTATGTGAAAAGCTATGCTTGCTCAGTATACAGACTAAATTAAAATTTTAGTAAACATTGCTCTTTAAAATGCCATCTTTTGAGCTTGCAACCCCTGGCAAGTTGAGTTGGTGGTTCATTTAAGTTAGAAGATGGTTGAACAGAAAAAAACGGAATTCTGGGACTGACGTCAATTGTGGGCGGTAGTAGCCCCCATTCTTTTCTGTGGGAGGCGGTCTCAACACACAAGGTTGCTATTGCTAGGATACAGCTGCCGACTTTCAGAGTCTCTAACTATGAGAGAATATTACAATATACGTGCTTTTATAAAAGGAAATACTATAACTGGTGCTACACACATAATAAAAACTTGTTGCTTAATCTTTTTTTTAATATATGTAGTTATAATTTCTCGATATGTCTTTGTGAAAGCTTAAAAGGAGAAATTCTCCCACAGAGCACATACATCAGCATTTGTTTTGTAAAAATTCACTTTAGTGATTGCTAAACAAGCAGGTCTGTTCAGAGTCATATAAATCTGAGACTTTAGGGCCCGCCCGTGGCTTAGCGGTTAGGTGAACGCACTCCGCTGCTGGCGGCCCTGGTTCATATCCCGGGGGCAACCACGCACTGCTTCTCTGGCCATGCTGAGGCCGTGTCCCACATACAGCAACTAGAAGGATGTTCAGCTATGACATACAACTATCTACTGGACCTTTGGGGGAAAAAAATAAATAAAATTAAAAAAGAAAATCTGAGACTTTATGTTGAGGATAGGACAACTTTTCTCTTTGTTCATTAATTTTACCCAGATTTTAAATTTTATAACCAGGTATTGGTGAAATCAACATCAAATTTTTAAGGAACAACTTATTTTTAAGCAACCTTGAATATATATTTTAAGTACTTTTGTTTTACTTATTTTTTTTACTTATATATTTATTTATAGTACTTATATTTTAGGTACTTAATAGTTAAGTATTTTAAGTACTAATATACTAAAATTAATTATCTGTCCCTATTTTTCTATCTTTCTTCTGTATAACAGCAAAATAAACACCAACTGAGAGAGCTGAAGCCAAAATGAGCCTCTTCTCCTGGTCTAGAAAATATTAGAATCCTAGACAATAAACCATTTAATAAAGAAGAGAATAAGGTAACCCTTGACTAATTTGTCATCAGTCCCCAGGTTGTCCTTCTTTATGAAATTCCACATCTTACCGAAAGATGGGGCTCTTGTATCCAGCACAAAAACTGAAAGTGAGAGAGAAGATGAGGACCTTTGTTTAGATACTGAGAAACTATGTCCATTACAACTGGCAAGGGCCTTTTGATAGCAAGAAAGTTAGCTTTAGAGAGTAGGCCAAGTGGCCTTTGGACATTCTCTTCCAGCCAGAGGGTCAACCTCTTAGAGACTCAATTTCCTTACCTGTGAAATCTAGATAAAATCACTTGCTATTAAAAGTGAGAGTAATAAACCCTCTTAGTGTTCCAGGAAGAGTGCTTAGCACAATGCCTAGCAAACAGGAGGTAGGTGTGTAATGAATGTTAGCTATCATCCGTAAAAGCCAACACAGCGTTTAGCTTATGTGCTGACTCATAGTAGGTGCTGGATATATATCCGTTGAATGAATTGATGAATGAACTTTCAAACCAACCTACAGAGTTAGCTAAATATAGCTTTCAGTCTGAGCCTCTTGAGCCTATGTAATCAGAATATGTCTGACTTGAACCTGCCCTTCCTGACCAATGACTATATGATAGCTGCCTGAGGGACCTACGATTTGATTGACTTCAGCTGCCCTTCGTCTTGACTGAGCTGCTAAGGTGGCATCTTAGTGTCCAGCCTGTTTCATCAACTTAAGTCCTGTATCTCTACTATATCTTAACAAGAACAAAAAATTATAACTCATTTCTAAACTAGGAAGAAAGCTAAATATATCAAAATAATAATTTAAAATTATTTTAAACAGAAACTTTACATTAACTTTACATTACATTTAAAGGTCCTTAACCTTTAAATCTTTTCATTTTAGGCTATAATGGTATTAGTTCCTCAGTGATGACTCCTCAACACATTTATGTAAAGTAAGAATGTTCAAAATATAGGGACAACTTTTGACAACTTCGCTGTTCCTTATGGAGTTCTTTGCGAATTTACACTCTTTCTAGGGGAGTCTTGTACACTTAATCCCCAAACCTCAAAATCAGTGCAAGGTAGCTACTCAGCCTTGTTTTTCATTCATGGTCAGTTCCAGCATTATAGTCTACTGGGAAACTCTCAATTTTATTTTGTAGCTGTTGTCCAACTTCAAAAAAAAATGCACCAGAGGGGCTGGCCCGGTGGCGCAAGCAGTTAAATGCTTGCACTCTGCTGTGGCCGCCCGGGGTTCGTGGGTTCGGATCCCGGGCGCACATCCACGCACTGCTTGTGAAGCCATGCTGTGGCGGCATCCCATATAAAGTGGAGGGAGATGGGCACGGATGTTAGCTCAGGGCCAATCCTCCTCAGCAAAAAGAAGAGGATTGCATCAGATGGTAGCTCAGGGCTGATCTTCCTCACACACACACACAAAAAATGCATCAGAGATCAGTAATCATGGTAGAATCCATATATATATATATAGGACAATTAGGGGAAAAAGAAAATGTTAGTAATCTTACTTCAATCTTAATTCTCTTGTCAAATATGTTGAGATGCTTCATAATTACTCAGAATTTTTAAAAATACAAACTCGTGAAATTTATCATTGAGAAGCAATTTTTTTTGAAGAAACAATTTAATTGCAGGGTTCAGAAACTACAAATTCACCAGTTAGAGAAATAATAATTTAGGGGGTAGGTAGTAAAGAATTTGAGGTTGCCAAAAGACGGCCTGGCCTTTGCCCTCAGCTTTGTAGGATAAGCTGTTTGCCTGAGAGCTTTGGGTCATACTGGGTAGTCCTATGTGATTAAGGGTGGGGACTGGACACACCTATATAGTCTTAGATTGGGGGCTGGCCAGCCCAAAAGACCAACAAGTGATTTAGGGTGGGGCTTTGGGTCAAACAGTATCATGGACCTGGAAACTGAGATTAACCAAGCGGCCAATTAATCATGGCTACGTGATGAAGCCCCCCAAAAAACTCTGGTCGCCAAGCTCAGATGAGCTTCCTTGATTGGCAGCACTCCACGAACATTGTCACACCTCAATGCTGGAACAGTAATATGTCCTGACTCCATGGCTAGAAGAAAAGTGAAAGTGCATTTGAAACCCTCCTGGACTCTGCTCTGTTGTGTCTTCCTTTGCCTAATCTTAATCTGTATCTTTTCCCTCTAATAAACCATAACCTTGAGTGTAACAGCTTTCAGTGAGTTCCATAAGTCTTTCTAGCAAATTATTGAAACTGATGTAGTCTGGGGAATCCCCCCACAAACTTGCAGCTAGTGTCAGAAGTGATGGTGGTTTTGTGTAGAACTGTGCCTCTAATTTTGTAGTCCACCTAAACTTCTCATAGGGGATTTCTAGACTCATTTGAGTAAAAAAGTCACAGCAAGTTAACGTGACCATGATTTTTGAAGTACCAAGTTGTACTACAATGGTATAGGATGAAAGTTATGCTGACCTTGCCTACTCTCAAAGTAAACACAACCTGTCTTTGAAGTTTATAGATCAATGACACCTCTAATGTATATTACTATATAATAAACACCTTTTATGAGGGTTTCCCATAAGAAAAGACTTTCAAAATAACTCTTTCAAGTATCAAACAGTGTCACAAATTAAGGCCAGGGTGGCAATAACATGAAAAAATGTTGAGTGACATACTATGTGATTTCATTTATATGAATTTCAAAGCCAGGAATACTAATCTATGTTGACAGAAGTTAGAATAGTGGCTACTTTGGGGTGGCTGGGGTAGGGTGGGGGGATTTGAGCACTGATTGGGAAGGTCATAAGGGAGTATTATGGAGTGTTGGAAATATTCTGTATCTTGATGTGGCTAGTAGTCATATGAGGTGGCATACAGCACTGTGCGCTTAAGATCTGTACACTTGGGTACATCTCAATTTTAAAAAGAACTATACCTCAATAAAAAATGTAAGTCCTTAGTCACATAATGAAGGAAACATTGATTATAAAAGGAAAATTATATTTATTTAACAAATACTTGGTGGCTACTACATGTCAGGCATTCTGCTAATACTTGTGGATGCAGTATAGAGCAAAAACGGGAAATGAAAGCTATTTATAGACTACTGAGTCAGCCATGTTTAGCCTTTAGGCTGTCACCAGCAACAATTCAACGTGGCTCTTTTCTCTGGAATCAACCCTGCAAATAAACCTTTCATGATTTTGCATGTGAAAGGTTTTACAAATAAATTCTACCTATTCCTATAGGCCCAGCTCAATTTTCACTTTTTCCACAAAGGTTTTTAATCTCCTATAGCCAACAGTGGCCTGTCTTTACTTTGGACTTCTTTTCCACTCATAAAGTATTGCACAACTCTCGAAAAGTCTTGTGTTAAATTTGTCTTCGACCCAAACTGTAAGTTCCTCTAAGTTCCTTGAGAATAGAGATCATGTTTTCCCTTGAAAAGTTTCCCAGTCCTTAGCAAAGTGTGGGTTATGTGATATATGCTTAATTAATCGTGGGTAGAATGAATGAAAACTTCATTCTTAACATGCTTAAGAATAGTTAAAAATTAATTCTTCAAATAATTAATATCCAGCATTTTATTTTGCCATTTTTTACTACCTCACTTTTTATGTGCTTGAAAGAGATAAAAGTTATTCTTGACATTCCATTCTGTTCCCCATGACTCAGTTCTGATAAGAAGTGAAGAGAGGCTATCCTTATCTGTTTAATACCAGAATGTTTGCTTTAATTGAGAAGGAACATTTATCTCTAAATATTTCTTTATCTCTCATGGTAATAGAACTCCTGATTTTTTTAACTGAGTATATAGTTGCTTAAAATAAAAACTACATTTCCCAGCTTCCCTTGCAACTAAGTGTGGCCATGTGACTGAAAGTGATAGGTGTACTTTCAGCTTCTGTTCCCAAAGGAATGTGCTTTTGTTCCTCTTCTTCCTTTAGACTGCCACTTGGAATACGGTCATGGTTCTCAGTCATCTTGGACTATTAAATGAGGACAACACCCTAGAAAAGGCAGAGTAGGGAGAAGATGCCTAGGTTCCTGGATGACTAAACTGAGAAAGCAACTACATCATTTCAGGATTACCCATCTAGCCAGTTACGTGAGAAGAAAACTCTATTAAGCTACTGTTATTCTGGGTCTCGCTATACAAAGCTTAACCAATTTCCTAACTTATCCATTGGGGCAGTCATAGAATGGCAACAGCAGGCAAGGAAAGATTCTTCTTTTCTACACAATGCTTTAAGGAATAAACATGTTTCAACCCCAAACTTTGGGTGGATGATTTGCTTGTACAAGGAAGTCAAATCTAGCCTCTGATATGAAAAGGCAAATTTAAAATGATTAGTTTATTTATTTTTTTTTTGGTGAGGGTGATTGGCCCTGAGCTAACATCTCTTGCCAATCTTCCTCTTTTCGCTTGAGGAAGATTGGCCCCAAGCTAACATCTGTGCCAATCTTTCCTCTATTTTCTATGTGGGTCACCACCTCAGCATGGCTTGAGGAGTGGTGTAAGTCCGAGCCCGGGGTCTAAACCTATGAACCCAGGCCACTGAAGTGGAGCTCGAGGAACTTAACCACTACACCACCAGGCTGGCCCCTAAAATGATTAGTTTTGATGCTAACTACTCCTAATCTTCTTTCCCCAAGTCCCATTCACACACACAAACATATATTCATATGCATACTCATACTCATTATGGGATCTCAACTGGTATTTGGGCAAGCAATTGAATATCAAGATAAATTAGCCAATGAAAACTGTGTAACATGTATTGACTTGAGTGGTGTTACTTTTTAAAACCTAACCTATAACTGCATCTTTGAAATTGGTTTTTGTCTGCATTTTGTAATATTTTATAAAAATTTAATGTATGTTGTTATCTTACAGGAAACAGTTTAAAATTTGAACTATTTGAACTATTATCCATTGAACAATTCATAATTTCAAGGCTGATAAAAGACACATAATTTTCATATTGTATATTCAACTTTGAAATTTTTATAGGTATACCTTCCTCAATACCTTAAACTTTTCCTGTATTTTCAAAAAAGTTTCAAAATTTCAAAAAAAAAGTTATTACTAGTCCAACCACATCCTCTACTTCTTCTGTCCTGTCTCACAGGAAATGTCCCTCTACCAAGGTTAAGAAGAACTTCACCCAGGGTCTTGAGTGCATCCTTGTCTGCTTTCATCTCATTATTTCCTTATTCACTTCATCTCTTTCTTATAGGTTCTTTGCCTCTATCAATGTCTCATATTCTGTTTTTTTTTTTTTCCTATTTTTATTTTTTTCCATTTCTACAAGTCTTTCTCTGGACCCTGGTGTTTCTTCCATCTATTGTTCTGCTTTTTGCCATGCATTTATTAGACAGTAATGATTATCATCAGTGTTTTCATTTTCTCACTTCTCATTTACTGTCTTAACATTTGCTATCTGACTCCATCTCTATCAGGTTACTAGCATTGCTTCCAATTCATCAATCACCTAAAACTCCAAAGACATTTACTTAGTCTCCACTCTCCTTGACTTTGAGCAGGAATTAACCTTGTTGATGACTTTATATATTTTTGCTTATCTCTTACCTCGTTGGCCACTCTTTCTTTATCTCTTGCTGGCTCCTTTTCTTCCTTTCAATTCTAGGTCTAGCAGATATGTATTATTTTGACCCTTTTCCTGATAATATTTTTTCTGAATTTCCTTTAAGGAACTACCCCTTTCCACATTTTATTATTTTATTTTTTTTGTGAGGAAGATCAGCCCTGTGCTAACATCTGCCAATCCTCTTCTGTTTTTTGCTGAGGAAGACTGGCCCTGGGCTAACATCCGTGCCCATCTTCCTCCACTTTATATGGGATGCCGCCACAGAATGGCTTGCCAAGGGGTGCGTCGGTGCGCGCCCAGGATCCCAACCGGCGAACCCCGGGCTGCAGCAGCAGAGTGCGCGCACTTAACCACTTGCGCCACAGGGCCTGCCCCCCATGTCATACTTTTGTAATGCCTATGAAGTATTCCACTTTAGGGATGTGCTATAATTTATTTAAATCAATCCCCTATTGAACATTTTTGGTATAATACAGTTTTAAGTACAATGATTTTTTAATTGGTTGCCCAACCACCCACTAATTTCAACCCACCCTACTCAATATTGCCAAGATAATCTCACAATCCCATTTTGTAATTGCCAAATCCTGATTGCCTACAGTACTAAATTCCTTAAATCCAAAATTGAGTTTCCTTACAGACTAGTTTCTATCTAATTTTAAATTTATTGTCACTACTTTCCAATAAGAACATTCCATTATAAACAAACAGGTCACTTGTTATCATAGAATGCACCTGCAGTCTTGTTTCCTTATGTTTGCTCATGGTATACTTTCTGGACAGTCTGCCTTCTCTTCATTAGGAATCTTGTCTTCAGACTGTCTTTCCATTAACATTTTGGAAAACCTCCCAGGGACTACAAAGAGGACAAAAATAGTTCTTAGAGTTCAATGAAGTAGATTTCCTTCTAGGCCAGGATTGTCTAATAGAAATAGGATACAAGTCACCTACGTAATTTAAAATTTTCTGTAGCCCACATTAAAAAAGTAAAAATAAATAGGTGATAACTTTAATATATTTACCAACATATACCAAATATTATTATTTCAACATGTAGTCATTATAAGAATAAAGATACTTTACTTTTGTTTTTTGTACTATGTCTTTAAAATCTGGTGTCTATTTCACACTGAATGTCTTAATTCGGACCAGCCACATTCCAAGTGTAAATAGCCACATTTGGCTACTGGCAGCAGACAGGGCAGTTCTAGGCACAGTTTATTTTCAGTCTCCTTCTGCTCCCTTAAGCCTCTGGAACTGTGATGAGAACAATCTGTCATGTGAATTCCTAGCACTTATTGTTAGTACCTCTCATTATCACATGGCCTCCTTGCATTATTTACCTTTTGATGCATTTTTCTTGTCTCATAAGCTAACCTCTAAACTCTTTTAAGGCTAGGACCATGGACTCTTTAAATCTCAGGGTTGGAAATAACTTTAACGAAACCATCAACTAATTCTTCTCTTGATGCATGGCTCCCCTGCACCGAGTCTCTATTAAGTAAGCCTTCAGAATCTACTTAAAGTCAAATTCAGTGGTCCAGGCATGCCTGCATCCTAAGGCAGACAACTTCTCTGGCTAGTGCTAGAAGGGAATCTTCTTTTCAGTATCTGAAATCTGTTTCTCTCAACTCTGCATATCTTGAGACCACATGAAACAAATCTTTGTCACATGATGAGTCTTTACATATTGGTAGACAGTCTCAGTAGCTTTCTCTCTTCTGTGAGAACACTTCCAAGTTCAATCAGCACTTCTTCATTTGTCATGCTTTTGAGTTTTCTTCACCATTTTGCTCTTCTCTGAAATAATTCCAACCTCTCTGAGGTCTTCTTAAAGTGCTCAATCTAGAACTGAACACAGAACTCCAGATGTGGTTTGGCCAGTGAAGCATATAATTGGGTCGCTATTGGCTGCCTCTCTATAAAACAGTTTTACAAGGCGTCAAGACACATTCCTATCAGAAAGGAGGATGGAAGAGAAAAAGAGGGCCACAACACATTATTAACTTATACCATCTCTGCATGCCCGGCTTTTAGTCCAGAACTGCACGCTCATACCCCACACAGTTCCCGAGGTTAGTTAATTTTTCTTATCGTCATCTTCCTGTCTTTTCAATGAGCCAGGGAATCTGCAGGCATTTTGTTTTTGGCGGAAGTCGTCCAATCAAAAGACCCACTAGCAGAGATAACTTTAAGAGAACTAAACTGAGAATCCAGAAAGCTTAAGGAAAGTGGGACTTGAGCCGAGGGAACCGTGCATAAAGTGTCCAGCAGCCGGGAGCTCTGGCTGGCGACTCTGACGGCAATTACCTGCTTCTTCATTCATACCGACTGCTCTTCCCTCCTTTACCTTCAACAGCAATTATTTCCTCCACGTCTTCATCTTACGGAGAAGGGACGGGGAGAAGATGCAGCCGACTCAGTAATTGCAGGGAAAGACCCTCAGTGAGCTGGAGGCGGCAAGCCTGGCCGGGTGGAGGTACCCGCCAGACCACATAGTCCCGAGAACGCGCGCGTCTGCGACCGCGCCCCTCCTGATGCGCGCCCTCGCCGCAGGTCCTGCTCCGATCTCCGCGAGCGGGAGGCGGGCGGCGGCGCGCGCACGCGGGCGGGGTGGGGCCGGAGGGAGCCGACGTGCCGACGTTGGCGCCGCTGCGGGCCGGTGACGTGTAGTCTGCGCCTGCCCCGCCCCCTCCCTCCTCGCCGGGTTTGTGGGTCTGTCTGGCGTTCGTGCGATCCCTGAGCGCCGTGTCCTGTGACTGGGAGCGACCCCCGCAAGCCTGGCGTGGGGGGCGGACGAGGGCGCGGCGGCGCAGCTGTCCGCTGGCATCCTCAGCTCTGTCGGGCGCTCGGCACCCGCCGAGGGAAGTAAAAATAAAACCGAAAGGGAGGGAGGAGCGGAGGCAGTCGCCGACGGAGTGTGATGGGGAGCTCGTGAGCGGGGCCGAGAGGTGAGGAGGTGGAGGTGGGAGGCGGAGAAGGGGCCCCGCGGCCCGGGGACGCTGGCGGGAGGCGGGGACTGCGGGGCAGGCGACAAGACCGGGCTCGTCCCTAGGGCGATTCTCCTTCGGCCCCGGAGGCAAGCCCGGAGCTGTCATCCCCCTCCGGGCCTGAAGAGTTGTCCGGGTCTGCGACAGTCTCGTTCCGTTCTTGGAATTTATCACTGGGGTAGAGGATCAAAAAATGAACCCGAGGCACATGTTGCCCGGGTGTTAGGCCACAACGTGATGACCAGATGGGGTGCTTTTTCTTTCCTGTGCTTGGCTAATTTGTTTTCGTTAGTTTTTTTCCATTGCAAAGCCGTGGTAACTTTTTCGTTTTCTTCACTTGGATTTTGGGAGAGAAATCTGTTTCATTGTATTTTTTACCTCCACACTGAAAAGTAAATAGACTGGATAGGGAGTTGACCATGGTGAATTGTGGGTGAATTTAGCAACCGAGGAGTCTAGAATGTCATTTTGAAATAAGTGAGTGTGTATTTGCGCGTGAGGGAGTTGTTGTGGGGACGTGGGCAGTTGTTTTAAATACGCTTCTTCTCATAAGCTAACTTACTCATTGAATGCAGTGTGTTCATGTGTTTTGCTATTCTTTGGTTTAAAAGAAGCATAATTTTAGCAGTAGGTGAAAAGTTTGATATGAATGGTATCACGTGTGCAGTTCGAACTAGTTACCATATTTTCTTTTCTCTTTCTAAGTAAGGTTAGATTGAATAGCTGATATATCCATCATCAGATTTCATGTTTAATAGATTGAAATCATTTTTATGAATTTCAGTGTTCTCAAAAGTTGAGAATTCAGCTTTTGATTCTACTTTGGATTGTGCTCCTGTTCATCTTTTATTTTTAACGATGGTTATAACAGTAGTCTTGCATGAGAAAAATGCTCCTTCAAGATGCCAGTTAAGCGTAGGCTAAATAATCGTATTTGAGTGAATTAATTTTTCATGGCTTAGCCTTCTTGATCCGTGCTGAACAGTTTTCTTTTGCCATTCATTCATTCATGTCTTCATATGTGCCAGGCGCCGTGCTAGGTCTAGGAAATCAAGAGAGATACAGTGTCTGTGCCTGTGGAACTTTCTATAGTTCAGCACCCTTTTCAAAGAGAAACTTGACTAGGGTTCCTCTTCATGCCGTGGATCTCTAGTTGACTAAAGCAAGGCTTTTTGCAAGAATAAATTATTGTCAGTGTTTATATGCAACTGGCATTGAAAAAGGAGCAGATCATTTTACTTGAACAGCATGACTTGATTTTATATTTGATCAAAAAGATAGTATACATTGCCAGTATTTTGCCAGTTAAGAAGAGTAAGTTTTTCTTTTTGCAAAGTTGGCTTAAATATAAAGTTCAAATTGGAAGTCAGTTTCTACCTGAAAAAAGACTATTTTTCCAGTTTTTACATTGATCTGATTGATCTATAAGTTAATAACTTGTAATTCATAAGAATTCTATGCACACAGTATATTCATCAGGAACATGTATGGGACTTACTGACTGAAGTAAGTTTATTGCCCCATAGCACCTTCCATGGGGAGCTAGTTAGCATTAGGCCTTTCAGTACAAAATATGTCTTGATATAATGTGGCACACTTTTCAACTTTGAGAAGTTATCTACCTGAAATCAAAATTTTAGCAAACACAAACATTTATGGAAAGAAAAAGTGTATAATTACCAAGGAGGAGAGAGTAAGTTATCTAATATGTATTTAGTAACCATCAGAAGGCAGGCATTAGGTGTCTGTCTCCTACATTATACTGTAAAGTCACTTAAAGTAGGGACTGGATCTTTTTTCTTATATCTTTTGCCTAGTATAATACCTAGCACTTAGTAGACAGACCCTATATAAATGTTCATTCATTCAACATGTACCATCTTATTTAAGTCTTCCATTTTGCATGTAGATGAGCAAGTATGTTTGAGTATGTCTGCTGTTTGTTCAGTTTCATTTTTATGCTATCCATTGCCTATGATAATCTGTCTTCCAGATTGCCTTAACTTATTTCTGAAACTCTGTCTCTAATTCTTAATTCAAAGTTAATGCAGTTTTTTTTTTTTTGTGAGAAAGACTGGCCCTGAGTTAACATCTGTTGCCAATTTTCCTCTTTTTGCTTGAGGAAGATTGTCCCTGAGCTAGCATCTGTGCCAGTTTTCCTCTATTTTGCATGTGGGACACCACCACAGAATGGTGAGTGATGTGTAGGTCCACATCCAGGATCCGAACCCGCAAACCCCAGGCTGCCAAAGTGGAGTGCGTGAACTTAACCACTACTCCACCAGGCTGGCCCCTCCTCATTGTTATTTGAATAGACTAACTTTTGGAAACCTTTGTAAGTTAAGATATATTCCCATTTATCCTCCTGGTTTTGGAGTTTTGGGCTAGTCTTCCTTCACTTCTGTGATTCACTCTTCAGAGAGACTTCTTAGGAATTGAGTTCATTATCAAAGGTTTGAACTGACATGGAAAATTAGAGTGGAATTCGGAAAGGTACATTATTAAAAAACCTAGTAATCTTGAAGAAATTTACAAGTAACAGTAAGCATTCTCAGGATATATTTTAATAAGATAATTGCTGAGAAATATTTATATTTGAAGAAGAGAAAGTTTACACCTAGTTATTTAATGACTAAACCAAAGAGTGTCAAACTACTGAATCAAATTTCTGAGGGTGGCGTCTGGAAATGTCTGTTTTCAAGCAACTCCCCAATGATTCCAATGCAACCAATTCATATTGTTTCATATTCATAACTTCTACATTAAACCATATGAATTCAAGAGCCTCTTAATTTTGGATAATATCTATTCTATTAAACCAGAACTTCAAAAGAAGGAAGGTCATTTATCTCAGGATTGTGGAGTAGTCAGGGAGGCAGTTGCTAACGTTTTCCAGCATTTTCAGAGACTTGCTAGATCATTTTGAAATTAAGTCAGTGACTAGCAAGTTACTCAGTTATGTGTAGCTAAGAAACATGGCATATGAATATGATAAAGGAAAGCTTATATTCCATTCCAAGAGAGGTAATCCTTGCTTAAGAATGAGACAACTTGTCTTTTTAGAAAAATTCCTTTAGTTACTTTCTTGAAAGTGAATAAAATGCCAAACAGGCTAATCAGATGGAAGAATATAAAAATGTTAAATTCTGTGCCTTCATCTTAAAATAAGAAACTTAACTATAAAATTCTACATAAGAAGAAATTAATATGAAGGTGGTGTTCAGTTCACAAAAATAATTTCAATACATCTTTTCCCAGGGTGCATATGTTTTCTAAAATGAGACCTGCTTTAAGTGGTACCTTTAGCGCCAAGAAGGCTCCTAAACATTCTTTCTCAGGATTCTTTAAGGAGTGAAGGAAGTTTTACAAAAAACGTCAGCACTGTCTGTACTCTGGGGGTTGGAGTGCTAAGGAATAACCTAAAAATCCCTTCTGGAAAGCTTCGAAGATGAATGCTCTAAGTACACATCATTGAACAAATATTTATTGAGTTTCTTGGCACAGGCTAAGAACCATGCAGGGTACTGGGGGAAAGCAAGACATAACGCTAACTTCTGCACTCTTGGAGATTACAGTCAACATGCTGGCTTTGTGAGACTGTTCAGTGAATTGACTTGAGGCAAGAAAAAATACTAATGCGCGGCCAGTGAATGCTCTCCTGGTCAACCTGAAGTTAGCAAAGTAGAGGCTTTGTCACTGATTAAAAAAGTGAAAAAGTTGGTCTCCTAAATCACTGATTTTGGCCATCAGCTTGGAAGAAAATGAGTGAGTTATAATGGAGTTTGAAGAGTGACTGATTTACGTCCAGTTTTTCAGAGCTCTTCTGTTTGTATTTATTAGAAACAGGACACTGAAAGAAAGTTGCTGAAATTCTAAATCCAGTGGCCATTTTATCACATTTCTTGACAGCATTTGACATAGTTATCCGTACCTCTTTCTTAAAACTCGCTCTTCGCTTGGTTTCGGAGGCCACACTTTTGATTTTTCCCTGGCCTTTTTTGGCCTCTTTCTGTTCAAAATCTCCTTTATAGATCTTTTCTACCTATTTATTCCTTAAAAGCTCCTGTTCCTCCACCTTCTGGTGTCTTTTCTTTTTAGTCTACACTCAAATTCTTAGGTGATTTTTATCTGTTCCCATGGTATTCCTGATGATTCTCATTTATATCCTGAAACCAGACCACTCTCCCAAACTTCACACTTGGATATTCATTCCCTACTGACCATTTCTACTTGAATGTCGTCCAGACATCTCAAACTCAACTTATTTGAGATTGAACTCCTGATATTCCTACCTCCCCCTGCTAAAAAAACCCCACAAAAACCATCTTTGCTCTAGTTCAGTGAATTATACCATCAACCTGATCCATAAATGTGGAAGTCAGCCTTGGTCCTTGCCCCCTCCCCACCACAAATACAGATAATCAGAGTAAGCCAAATAGATTTGACTTAATCACTTGGATTCATCTCCCTTTCTCTAAATGGCTACCATTACTTCAGTCTAGGAACCCATCATTTCTTCATGTTTCATTTGGATTATTGCAACAACCTCCTAGTATCTTCCTGCTTCCAGTCTTGCCTTCCTATGGTCCACTCCCTTCACTGCAGTCTTGGTAATCCTTATTAACGCAGCTCAAGTCAAAAACTCTTTTGAGAGTTCTTTTACTGTTAGAATAATTTGTAAACAATGTGGCTTATAAGGCCCTTCGTGACTTGTTCCTAGCTGTCTCTCCAGCTCCATCTCTGTTGCATTACTCCTTGAGCACTACACTCCAGTCATCTTTTCAGTTCCTTGAATGAAATGTTCTCACTCCTTAGCTGGAATATGTTGCCCTCTTTACCTGGCTGACTCTTCGTTCTTGAAGTCTCAGTATAAGAAAGCTGCTTCTCCTTCCCAACCTCCTTTCTTGCTAGACTATAGGCACCTACTCTGTATTCCAGTAACACTCTTTATTGCCCCCTTTTATAACAGTCTTATTTTTTATTGAGATAGCTTATTTAATTAGCTTGTCTTTCCCACCAGATCGTGAGCTTCACAAGGGCAGGTTCCAGATTGATTTTGCTCACCATGGTTTACCCAGCCTGGTGTCTAGCGTGTAATAGAAATACTAGTTAAGAAATATCAGTTAAATGAGTGAAAGTTGTTCTACATTCTTTTATGATTTTCCTTCTGAGCACACTCCTACCCTAGGGTTTCTAGCGACTATTGACTTTTATTTTATCCTTGCTTTTGCTTTTCTGTTTTGTTAGCTTGAGATTTAGAAAATGCTTACCCAAATATTAATTTTAGAATTAAATTTCTGCATGTAATAAGTTCTTGAGTTCTTGGAGAAGATTGGCATCATGAGTTCAGTATATCACATTAGATTTTGATTTCTTTTGTGTTTGAGTAAAGTTAGTAGTTTGTAAAACATCTTACCTCTTCTTAAGGACTGAAATAAATTGAACAAACTAATTTCTGTGAAGATATGATTTGAGGTCTTGAAATAAAGATGATATAAGCCTTAAAAAAATAAATACGTGGGCTGGCCCTGGTTGCCTAGTGGTTAGGTTCGGCATGCTCCGCTTCAGCAGCCGGGATTCAGTTCCCGGGTGCGGCCATGCTGTGGCGGCAGCTCATATACCACAAAAAAAAAAAAAAAGAGGAAGATTGACAGCAGATATTAGCTCAGGGTGAATCTTCCTCAGCAGAAAATAAATGAATAAGTAAATACATACATAAATACATAGATAGAAATCCAGACCTGTAAATACTACTGCCCTTTTCTTGTGGCAGCTTTGGCCACCTTTTATCATTCCTGTCAGTCCATCCATCCAGCCATTATACAAATAGTTATTGAGAACCTGCTATGCCTCAGGCACTGTGTTAGGTGCTGTGGAAACTGCAGTGAACAAAGTCCCCACCCTCATGGGGCTCATATTCTATTGGATGAGGCTGACAACAAACACAGAAAGCATGTGTTATGTGATAAGTACCATGAAGTAAAGTGGGTTGGGTGCAAGAGAAGGATCAAGGAAGGGGGCTGCTTTTTTAAATGAGGTGATCAGGGAAGCCTTATATGGTAAAGAGACATTTGAGCAAAGACCTGAAGGAAGTGAGGGAGCTACCTAGGTGGCATCTGGAGGAAGAGTTCATGCAGAGGGATCTATCTGGATGATAGTTATGTCACTGGAAGGAGGGCAAATGTGGGTGCCCCAAAGTGAGCAGGGAGGAGAGTTACAGGAGAACAAATCAAAACATAGGAGAAAGCCAGGTTCCTTCGGGCTTTTGAAGTTTACTCAGAGATATGGGAAACTTTTGGAAGGTTTTGAGCAGAGGAGAGCCACAGTGTTACTTTTTTAAGGAAAGAATCATTCTTGTTTATACATGGAAACTAGATTGTTCGGGATTGAGGGTGAAAACAGGGATACTACACAGGCCATTGCAATAATCCAGGGAAGAGATAATAATGATGAGAAGTGATCAGATTCTGGATATATTTTGAAGATAGAGTTGGGAGAATTTGCTGAGTAATTGAGTGGAGTAAAGCATAACTCCAAGTTTTTTGGCCTGGGCAACAGGCATAAGGGAGTTGTGACTTATTAAAGTGGGGTAGACCACAGGATGAGGTTTGCAGTGGGAGATCAATTTTGACTTTTTTTTTTGTGTGTGTGAGGAAGATCAGCCCTGAGATAACATCCACGCCAATCCTCCTCTTTTTTTGCTGAGGAAGACTGGCCCTGGGCTAACATCCATGCCCATCTTATCTTCCTCCACTTTATATGGGACGCCGCCACAGCATGGCTTGACAAGTCGTGCCTCCGTGCGCGCCTGGGATCCGAACCCCAGGCTGCCGCAGCGGACCGCACGCACTTAACTGCTACGCCACCAAGCCAGCCCCCAATTTTGACATTTTTAAGTTTGGGCTCACTCTTAGACATCCGAGTGGAGATGTGGAAGAGGCAGTGGGTACACAAATCTGGAATACAGGTGAGATGTGCAGGATGGAGGTTAGAATTTGTTATTAGTCAGAATATAAATGATACTTAAAGCCTTGAGACTGAATGGGATCACCTGGGGAATGAGTGTAGCTAGAGAAAAGGTCTGAGCACTGAGCTCGGGAGCACAACAATGTTTAAAGGCTAGGCAGAGGAGGAGGAACCAACAGGAGAGGAAAGTGCGAGTAATGTGGGAGAAAAACCAAGAGACATTGGTGTCCTAGATGCCCAGTGAAGCAACTGTATCTAGACGGGCTGGGTCAAAAATTCCTGACAGGGATTAGACAAGTATTGAGAAGTAACATTGAATATGGCAATATTGAGGTTATTTGTGACCTTAATAGCTCTTTTGGTGCAACAGTGGAGGTAAAAGCCTGCTTGGATTGGAGTTTTTGCTGTAGATAGAGAGGGAGCAGAAAAGTGAGGTGTTAGTTGAAGAGGGCTGTGGAGTCAGCAGAGGTTTTTAAATATGGATGCCACTACAGCATATTTTTAGGCTTTGAAAAGGATCCAGTAGAGAAGAAAATATTACTAATAAGGAGAGGGGACAATTTACTCCAGCAACTTTATCACTGTATCCCCACTGAATAATATTTTCTTGAATGAATTAATCAATGAATGGATAAAAGTTCACCAGATGCAATATTTTTTTTAATCAGTGCTGAATAAAAAGTAGGATAAAGAACACTTCAGTTAACACCTCCTTTTTCAGATGGTTGTGAGAATTGGTTAGGTTTCAGCCTTCCTTGGTTAAAGCACCATCTGGAAGTTTACTTTCTCACCTTGATGAACCTGGTGTTTCTCAAGTCTTTGCAGCGGCCCTTACAAATGGTCTATTAAGGTGTGTCACCACTATGGACTTGTCTAATCTTGTACTTTGTGTTCATTTTTCCCATTTAAACTTTTAAAAAGTTGGTACCTATTTCAAAAATTTGGAGACCTCTTAGGAACTATTACCTTTGACTTAAGAAGATACAGAATTTGCCAAAAGAGTGAGGGAAGACAGATTTTTAAATGTTCAGAGTAGGGTTGCCAAATAAAGTACAGGATGCAGAGTTAAATTTGAATTTCAAGTAAACAACAAATAATTTTTTTAGTATAAGTATGTCCCATGCAAGTACATCCCAAATACTGCATGAGGCCTATTATACTAAAAAATTATTTGTTGTTTACCTGAAATTCAAATTTAACTCTGCATCCTAAATTTTCATCTGTTAAATCTAGCAAATGTAGTTTAGAGGAAAGGTTTGTATGATTCTTAGTCTGAGAGTATAACACAAAGGTAAATCGTCGGAATTTGAGCCTCTTGAAAATGTAATCCTGATGGTGTAGTCACGCGTAACTCTGATGATCAAGAAGTGGGAGGTATCTCAAGTAACTGATTTTGCTGTGTCTGGGTATTTTAAAAGAATATGAATTGAACACGGAGAGAGAGAGTACTCAAACCAAGGACAGTAAAAGAGAATTTGTAAGACCTGGGATGCATATCCTTGAAGAAGCATTAGGGTCAGCAAGAACAATTTTTAAGCTGTATTCACCAGTCTCTTTCTAGGGGCCAGTGCTAAGATGTTAAAAAAAAGAAAATGGGTTTAACTACTTTATCTGCTTCCTTCTTTTATGCTAAGGAGAACAGAGAATGGACTCTCAATTGGCAGAATTGCCAATGAAATGGCAGAATTGATTTGGGTTAAATGGAATTGAAGCACATTATGGGTGAGAATATTAAAAGAGCACCCAGATGTTCAGTGTTCAGATGTTCAGTCTCTCATAAGCCTGAGAATTTTCAGATAGTGTTTTCAGAACCTACAATTTGTCAGAATTCATTTTGATGCTTTCAGAACTTATTATCTCTTATTAGCCTTCTGTGTTTATTTGTAACTTAGTTAAAACTTTTAATTGTGGAATATTTCAAGAATATGGAAACTTTCAGAAAATAATGTAAGAAACACCGATGAACTGGCGACGCAGGTTTAATTAGTATTAATTTTTACTTTATTTGCTTCAGGTCTTTCTCTTTTAAAAAATATTGCTAGATTAATTTTTCTTTTTGTCGCTTTTCTCCCCTCCCCCACAATCCACTACCTTGAAGCTGGTGTATGTAGTTCTCATGCATGTTTCTACATATTTCTCTGTGACAGGATATAAACCAAGGCATAATGAGGGGGTTGATGGAAAGAATTGGAACTGATAAGTGTGATGAAGAGAAGATTTGAAGTGGGATGACGTGTCTTCAACTAGAAGTCACTCATGTGAAAAGGAGTGCTTACATTTGATGACTTATTGACATTAGGCAGTACAGATAATTTTTTTGTGTGTGTGTGAGGAAGACTGGCCTTGAGCTAACATCTGTTGCCAATCTTCCTCTTTTTGCTTGAGGAATATTGTCCCTGAGCTAACATCTGTGTTAATCTTCCTCTACTTTGTATATGGGATGCCGCCACAGCATGGCTTGATGAGCTGTGTGAAGGTCTGTGCGTGGGTTCCAAATCTGCAAACTCTCAATGCGGAGTTTGGGTGAACTTAACCACTTAACCACCCTACAGATAATTTTTTTAAAAGATCAGAAGCAACATCCAATGCTTAGTGATCAATTATTTTATGGTTTCTACTTACATGGAAATTTTTATTAAACGTTGAAAAACATCGTTCAACCTATACAGATGTCATTTTTATTAAAAAGTCAACAAGAATTAGGATTTTTCTAGTATCTTCATTGTAAAAATTCTTAACCAGCAATCTTTAGAGAAATGATATTGCTATTAAAAAAATTGATAAGGTCACATGCTGTAATTTTTAAACACATCAGAGAAAGTGAAATTTTAAAATATCTTCCTAATATGATGCTTGTCGAAGCATGATATTTCTTTTAGTAATTAAATTTTAAAAAGGTGGGTGATGTCACTGACAAAACTTTTTTTCCCCTCAATTGTAGTATATAACTTGTTTCTAAGGAAAATGGCTTAGAAGTTAGACTAAAGGAAGAATGAGAAATCTAGGTCTGATCCTTTCAAACAGCTTTTCAGTTGCGGAAGCTGTGAGTAGCAGAGGATGGAGTCTGAGAGGGCAGTGACAGTTCATCTCAGAACAAGGCACAGAGAAAACATTCTGGTGGACTACATTTGTCAGGGCACATTTCTGACAGATATAACGTAAAGGGAAAGAGTACCCTGTTTTTATAAGTAATTAACTTTTTATTCATAAGTATTGAAACAAACAGTTCAGACCAGAATGTTAAATAATGGTCATGTCAGTACATTTTTTCAGAAAGATTAAGTAAAGTGTATATTAAATACAATATAGTAGCATAATGGAATTCTTCTATATATTTGTTCTAATTCATAGTGCCCAATGAGTTAGTAATTTTCTGTTTTGATATTTCTTGTTTACCACATAAAATTCATTTGAGTCCTGATTTTAGTGTCTAGTTTTTCCCTACTTGAGAGGGAGAGGGGTAGCAATTTCATCCGCTATTACCAAGTATGTGCCAACTTCTTTTACATAGTGTCAATGTTAGGGCTATTGAAGAATTTCCTCTACTGTGCATGAAACAATAATAAGTAAAGATTAAGGCCATTATATCCTTTGATAAATATTTTTTGGATTTGGAGTATATAATCCTAGTTGTTGAGGTGTAAAAACTTCAATCAGATTTCCAGAAGGTCACCAATTGCAGAGCTCATATTCAGGAATGTAATGGCGCTCCATATGATTGTGATACAGAGGAACAAGTGTAAGGTCAGGAAAACCCTTTCTCTTTAAACAGCTAAGGCTGGTTCCAGAGCATCACTAGAGTTTTGGTTTGGTGTATGAGGGTACCTCTTAAGAGGAGGAGGTATTCACGGTTTCAATTCAAATTAGTCTTTTCAGGGCTTATTAAAGGACAGGCGTAAATTCCTTGGATCGGTCTTCCAGAGGCCCATAGATTAGGGTGGAATGAGAATTTTGCCTTTCTCAAATACTCTGGGCCAGGACCTTTTTCACTGGGCCAGTCTGGGGAGAATTAAAATAACGCACTGCCTAGTGTGTCGCGGTTCTGGTCTGTGTGCTCTCTAGAGTAATATGTGTGCTGATTTTATCCGTGTGGGGTGTTCTTTCTGGCTATTCTTGTTCTCATCTGGTGCTGATACGTTATTCTAGCTGCTTGTTTTCCTCAGGGCATTTTTAAAGAAAAGCTTTCTTTATCCTTTGTTAAAAGCAAAACTAATATAACTATGAGGATCTTCTGTAATATAAAGACTATTCAGTTTTTGGTTATGAGCCTGTCTAGGTCCCCTCTCCTCTCAACCATTTCTCAGAACGTATCCCCATTGTTAAGTGACAGGTGACTGTATATATTTTGATTTATATAAAAGTATATATGTATGTATTTATCTTTCCCTTGCTTTCTTTGTTCTCCATGCTCCAAGTGTGTTTCCTAATTTAATTGGAAACTATTCAAGAGCACTTGGTTCTTGCATAAGAGTTAGAATCTAAAGTGAACTTGTTGGGTGGAAATTATGAATAGTTAAAATTACCCTTGAAAATCCCTTATTTGGACACCAGGTTGTCACAACATACTGTCTCTCAGTATGTTGTACATAGCCATGTTTTTGCTCCAGACTTGGAACGTATCACGGTTTTCTTCAGATGAACCAGGTGAAAAAATTGGCTTGTATTGAATGGCCATGTTGTATATTTTTTTTAAGAAGGGAACATAGTTTTAAACATTGAAGTCATGCAATGCAGCAAGATGCTCACAGTTTGAGATACATGTGGTGACTGAAACAGACTAAGGGAACATCATATTCTTGTTGCTCATCTCCCATTCACTCTGGAGCAACTATTCAGTACGTGAAATAGTGGGCAGAATCTCCAGTGTTATTGTTTCTGTCTGTCTGTGTACCTTTTATTTGGCTTATTGAGTTTGATTGATTCAAATAATTAAATGTGCCTGTGATGTGACTACTGCATTAACCAGTTGATGGCAATAAGATGCAATATAAGTAAGGAATAAAAGGTAAAAATTCTCTTTAGGATATACCATGAAAAATCACCCTTTTTTGAAATGGCATAATAGAGGATTATATGTATAATGTGTCTATTAAGGCTATGTTTTTCTGAATTCAGATCTTGGCAGCGTTAACTATCACAACTCGATTTTTTAAAAAGATGAAGTAAAATATAAATATTCCAGTTTAATGTGGTTTGTGGGCATATAATTCTCTTTTAAGTATTGAAATCTTAAATTCTAATTTTTACTCCATTTATGACCTACTTCATCATTCCAGTGTTTTGTTTTTTTTTTAATTGATGTTTTAATAGTTTTTAACATTGTGAAATTTTGGGTTGTACATTTTTGTTTGTCCATCACCATATATATGACTCCCTTCACCCCTTGTGCCCACCCCCCACCCCCATTGCCCCTGGTAAGCACAATACAGTTTTCTCTGTCCATGTGTTGGTTTATATTTTCACATATGCGTGAGATCATACCGTGTTTGTCTTTATCCTTCTGGCTTACTTCACTTAACATAATACCCTCCAGGCCCATCCATGTTGTTGCAAATGGGACGATTTTGTCTTTTTTATGGCTCAGTAGTATTCCATTGTGTATATATATCACATTTTCTTGATCCAGTCGTCAGTCGAGGGACACTTAGGTTGCTTCCACTTTTTGGCTATGGTGAATAATGCTGCAGTGAACATAGGGGTGCATAAGCCTCTTTGGATTGTTGATTTCAGGTGCGTTGGATAGATTCCCAGTAGTGGGATGGCTGGATCATGGGGCATCTCTATTTTTAATTCTTTGAGGAATCTCCATACCGTTTTCCATAGAGGCTGCACCAGTTTGCATTCCCACCAGCTGTGTATGAGGGTTCCTGTTTCTCCACATCCTCTCCAACATTTGTTGTTGTTTGTCTTAGTGATTATAGCCATTCTGATGGGCCTGAGGTGATATCTTAGTGTTGTTTTGATTTGCATTTCTCTGATGATTAGTGATGTTGAACATCTTTTCATGTGCCTATTGGCCATCAGTATATCTTCTTTGGAGAAGTGTCTGTTCATTTCCTCTGCCCATTTTTTGATCGGGTTGTTTGTTTTTTTGTTGTTCAGTTGTGTGAGTTATTTATATATTATGGAGCTCAACCCCTTGTCAGATGTATGTTTTGCAAATATTCTCTCCCAGCTGGTGGGTTGTCTGTTCATCTTGATTCTGGTTTCGTTTGTCTTATAGAAGCTCTTTAATCTGATCAAGTCCCACTTGTTTATTTTTTCTTTAGTTTTCCTAGTCTGGGTAGGCATGTCATCCGAAAAGATTCTTTTATGACCAATGTCAAATAGTGTGTTGCCTATATTTTCTTCTATGAGTTTTATAGTTTCAGGTCTCACCTTCAAGTCTTTGATCCATTTTGAGTTAATTTTTGTGAATGGTGATAGCAGTTGGTCCACTTTCATTCTTTTGCATGTGGATGTCCAATTTTCCCAACACCATTTATTGAAGAAACTTTCCTTTCTCCATTGTATGTTCTTAGCTCCTTTGTCAAAAATTAGCTGTCCGTATATGTGTGGTTTTATCTCTGGGCTTTCAATTCTGTTCCATCGATCTGTGTGTCTGTTTTTGTACCAGTACCATGCTGTTTTGATTACTACTGCTTTGTAGTACGTTTTGAAGTCAGGGATTGTGATGCCTCCTGTTTTGTTCTTTTTTCTTAGGATTGCTTTAGCTATTCGGGGTCTTTTATTGCCCCATATGAATTTTAGTATTCTTTTTTCTATTTCCGTGAAGAATGTCATTGGGATTCTGATTGGGATTGCATTGAATCTGTAGATTGCTTTAGGTAATATAGACATTTTAACTATGTTTATTCTTCCAATCCACGTGCATGGGATATCTTTCCATTTCTTTATGTCATCATCGATTTCTTTCAATAATGTCTTGTAGTTCTCATTGTATAGGTCGTTCACTTCCTTGGTAAGATTTATTCCTAGGTATTTTATTCTTTTTGATGCAATTGTAAATGGTATTATCTTTTTGAGCTCTCTTTCTGGTAGTTCAATATTAGCATACAGAAATGCAAGTGATTTTTGTAGATTGATTTTGTACCCTGCAACTTTGCTGTAGTTGTTGATTATTTCTAATAGTTTTCCAACGGATTCTTTAGGGTTTTCTATATATAAAATCATGTCATCTGCAAATAGTGAGAGTTTCACTTCTTTGTTACCTATTTGGGTTCCTTTTATTCCTTTTTCTTGCCTAATTGCTCTGGCCAGAACCTCCAGTACTATGTTGAACAGGAGTGGTGAGAGTGGGTAGCCCTGCCTCGTTCCTGTTCTCAGAGGAATGGCTTTCAGTCTTTCCCCGTTGAGTATGATGTTGGCTGTAGGTTTGTCATAAATAGCCTTTATTATGTTGAGGTACTTTCCTTCTATTCCCATTTTGTTGAGAGTTTTTATCATAAATAGATGTTGTATCTTGTCAGATGCCTTCTCTGCGTCTATTGAGATGACCATGTGGTTTTTATTCTTTGTTTTGTTGATGTGATGTGTCACGTTGATTGATTTGTTGATGTTGAGCCATCCCTGCGTCCCTGGTATAAATCCCACTTGATCATGGTGTATGATCTTTTTAATGTATTGCTGTATTCGGTTTGCCAATATTTTGTTGAAGATTTTTGCATCTATGTTCATCAGCGATAGTGGCCTGTAATTTTCTTTCTTTGTATTGTCTTTGTCTGGCTTTGGTATCAGGGTGATGTTGGCCTCATAGAATGATTTAGGAAGTGTTCCATCTTCCTCTATTTTTTGGAATAGTTTGAGGAGGATGGGTATTAAATCTTCTTTGAATGTTTGGTAAAATTCACTGGAGAAGCCATCTGGTCCTGAACTTTTATTTTTTGGGAGGTTTTTGATTACTATTTCAATCTCTTTACTTGTGATTGGTCTATTCAGATTCTCCATTTCTTCTTGGTTCAGTTTTGGGAGGTTGTATGAGTCTAAGAATTTATCCATTTCTTCTAGATTGTCCAATTTGTTGGCATATAATTTCTCATAGTATTCTCTTATAATCCTCTGTATTTCCATGGTATCTGTTGTAATTTATCCTCTTTCATTTCTAATTTTATTTACTTGAGCCTTTTCTCTTTTTTTCTTAGTAAGCCTGGCTAAGGGTTTGTGGGTTTTGTTTATCTTCTCAAAGAACCAACTCTTTGTTTCATTAATCCTTTCTACTGTTTTTTTGGTCTCAATTTCATTTATTTCTGCTCTGATTTTTATTATTTCTCTCCTGCTGACTTTGGGCTTTGTTTGTTCTTTTTCTAGTTCTGTTAGGTGTAATTTAAGGTTGCTTATTTGGGCTTTTTCTTGTTTGTTAAGGTGGGCTTGTATAGCTATGAGTTTCCCTTTCAGGACCGCTTTTGCTGCATCCCATATGGTTTGGTATGGCATATTTTCATTTTCATTTGTTTCCAGATAGTTTTTGATTTCTCCTTTAATTTCATCAATGATCCATTGGTTGTTCAGTAGCATGTTGTTTAATCTCCACATTTTTGTCACTTTCCCAGTTTTTTTTTCATGGTTCATTTCCAGTTTCATAGCATTATGGTCTGAAAAGATGCTTGTTATGATTTCAGTCTTCTTAAATTTATTGAGGCTTGCTTTGTTTCCCAACATATGATCTATCCTTGAGAATGTTCCGTGCATGTTTGAGAAGAATGTGTAGTCAGCTGTTTTTGGATGGAGTGCTCTGTATATGTCTACTAGGTTCATCTCATCCAATTTTTCATTTAAGTCTACTATTTCTTTATTGACTTTTTGTCTGGATGATCCATCCATTGATGTAAGTGGGGTATTAAGATCCCCTACTATTATTGTGTTGTTGTTAATGTCTCCTTTTAGGTTTGTTAATAGTTGCTTTATGTACATTGGTGCTCCTTCATTCCAGTGTTTTTATCCCTTACCTGCATTATATCACTCGACTTTTTTTTCCCCCTCATAGTTCCCTAATATCCGTGATTGCCAACAACTAATTGCTGACTTTATACTCATTAGGAAATATAGTTTGGCTGTTCTGGAGATTTTGTTATTTGTTTATAATGAAAAATACAGTAACTGTATTTTCCTGAAGTTGCTGTCAAGCAGTCAGACCCTTTTTAGGAGTGCAGAAACATAGATTTGGAATATGAAGAATAAATCTTACAATTTTCTATGTGGTACTTCAGAATAATGTGTATTAGAATTCTAGCCCACTGTTTATTGGCTTATATAATTTCAAAAAGGGAAATATATTATTCTCAGATTTTTTTTCTTCCCTATTTGAATGTTAAAAAAGGCAATTAACTTCTTCAAGACCTTTTCTTTTTATCTGTTGATGTATCTAATCAACACTCTAAAGATTCATTCAGATAGTAACAGATGGGTACTTCTGGCCAGCAAAAAATAGGCTTTTAGGGTTTCAGTCTTAAAAATTATATTTGTTCTGAGGTGTTAATCTTTATTATTAAAGGAATTTTTCATTATACATTTGTCATTTAGTAGGCCATACTAAATGTGGAATAAAAATTACCGAGGTAACAATTGCTATGTAGGCCAGTTTATCTTAATGTGTATTCACTGTAGTCTTATAAATCAGAAATTTTAACCGTGAACATTATGACATATCTTTAAGACCTCCTAGTTGAACATCTTTTCCTTTTGTTTGCATCTCAAATCCAGCGCTTAATCATTCTCATCATTTAGGCCCCATTGTCCTCCTACTGTCCCTGTGTTATAAACCTTAACCCTGGATCATATCAACCTTTGTTCCTTTGCCAGATTGTTGCCACTCTAAATTCGTGGTTTCCAAGATGAGCTGAGCGTTCTTTGCTACCTAAAAAATCCTGTTATGGTTTGTTAATCCGTTTCTTCTCTATTATTGATAGTGAGGTCAAACTTTTGCCTCTATCTTCATAAATTCCATCTCATCATCCATCATCTTTTGAACAGTCTCAGCAGATCTCAAATAAAATAGGAGTCATTTTGGTGGAAGTCCCTTTTACCATGTTTTCTCTCCCCATTCACCTTCTCCTTCACCGTGTTACAGACTTATCTGCACTTTCACTCGTCCATCCCTCGATGTTGCTCCTTTTCTCCACGTCTTCTCAATTTGATGTTTCTACATTTCAGATACCCTTAAATATTGGTGATCTTTTTATTGGTACAAAATACAATGAGTTTTAAAGAACAGAGTTCTTTAAACCTTGTTTATACCCAGTGCCTAGCACAGTTCCTGGTAGATAGGAGAAACTCAAATGTTTGTGAATAAATGATTCATAGGTGACCATGAGCAAATGAGCTATTACATTTTTACAGTGTTGATTATTCAATCTGAGGAAGAAAACAGATGAAACCAAATTAGAAAATCCAGTAATGTGCTTTACTTCTCTTGACAAATATAACTCATGTTGATTATTTTGATGAGACCTCGGGGAGCTTTGAAATTTCCTGTTAGTGTAGTGTGTAACAATGCTACATCCTTACCAGGCCCTACTATTAGATCTCTTCTTAGAGATTAGGTATATTTCTTGTTTTGTTAGGATTTGTTAGGTTTATTGTGAATTAGAACAAAAATCAATGAAGTCTCACTCTGTTTTTTTTTTTTTTAGAGAGGGGCCAGGGATGCAGGAGATTACTGTGAGATATGTCAAAATGATGGAAGTAGTGGTCCCAAGTACCCCATTTATTCATAAGATCATGCCTGAAGCAAAATATTCCATATATCGTATGTCTCTTGTTCTGATGCTACATTTTGAAAGCAGTAACTTGTGTGGTAAAAGGTAGGTTCTGAGGCAGAATATGTTCAGTTTAGTGTCAGGACTTTTCTTTAAAGACTTCTGATTTAATGTCAGTCATCATCAGTAGAGTGCCTGTCTTTGCAGTCTCTCTGTCTAGGTAGAGAATTTAAACCCCAGTGCCCTAAGGCATTGTTGTATGCCTTATTTCTCCTCTGTGGATGATATTAACTATGTTCCATCCTTGGGAGAATTGAGAAAAAGTCACTCGACTCACTTTCAGTAAGACTTGATTCTCTCACAGACCCTGGTTGAGAAAGGCTCTAGGAAGCAGATTGTGCACCTAAACTCAGGCCACTGAATTCTTAATAGATGGGAACTCCCTGTTCACTATTGATTTGAGACTAAATTGAATGGTGGTTTAAGAATAAATAATACCATCTCTAGGATAGTATTTCTTAAAGTATGACCTGTTGCATCACCTGGTAGCTTGTTGGAAATGTAAAATTCTTGTGCCCCATCTCAGTGCCATCTGATCTGCTGAATCAGAAAATTGGGGGTGAATAGTAGGGTCGTGGGGCTCAGCAGTTTGAGAAGCCCTTCAGGTGACTTTGATGCACTCAAGTTTGAGAATCTGTGCTCTGTGCTGTCCACTAACTCCTGCTTTCATTTTTTCTTCCCAGTACTCCAGAAAGTATGTTATTCAGTGTTACAAAAATCTAGATATAGTTCCCTGAGAGCATTTCCAGAAATGCTTTCCTAAATTCATTCTCACTGGGTAGTTGAAATTTAAAGTCAACTAGCTAGGACATTTATTTGCAAATTGGATCATTTTACTTTTCTGATTAAAGTTTTTCAGTGTGATGTACAGAATCCAACTACTTTTTCCTCAGTCATTCTTATACCATTTCCTAACTGATTGACAATGCAATCACCTATGTTTTTTACTTTTTGTTTTGTTTCTGATTTCTAATCTAATTTTATTTTGCACAGGAAATATGACCTATATCGGCGTCAGCAAACTAATTTGGTCACCCTGAGCCCAGGAATGGTTTTTCCACTTTTAAAGTGTTATATAAAAAAAAAATCAAAGCATATGTGACAGAGACTGCATATGGCCCACCAAACCTAAAATATTTATTCTCTCTCTTTGTACAAGAGTAGTTTGCTGACCCCTGATCTATATGGTAATTATTCTTTGAAATTTGTTGAGATTTGCTTTATGGCCTAGTATACATAGACCATTTTAAATTGTTACAAATGTACTTGAGAAGAATACATATTTTCTAATCATTAGAGATTTCTGTATATGTTTATTAAATTAAACTTAAGAATTTACTCTGTAAGTCCCCTGTACCTTCACTGATTTTTTTTTTTTTGGTTTGGCCTATCAATAATTGATCAGTTATTGAACTTTCACTTTGATGTTGGACTTGTTACTTTCTTCTGGAAATCTATTTGTTTTACTTTATTTTGAGGCTATTGCATCATGCAAGTTCAAAATTTTTGTGTCTTCTTAGTGAGCTATATCTTTTATTATTATGTAGAGAGTTTTTTTTTTTAAATCCATAATAATACCTTTTGTTTTAGAGTCTGTTTTGTCTGATCTGATATTTTTGATATAGCCAGTAACTACTTTTGGTTATTATTACAGGAAGATCTTATTCCATCCTTTAACTTGCAACCTTTCTCTGTCCTATGTTTTAGGTGTCAGCTCTCCTGTTTACTTGATTGCTGTTTAGTAATTCAATCTGTCAGTCTTTTGAGTGTTAAGTTTAGTTTATTTACATTTATTATGAGTTTTGATATATTTGGACTTGTTTCTCTTTGTCATGCTTAATTTATACTTTGACTGTTTGTGACAGCATACTTGGTTGTTTTTTCAGATCGCTCTCTCTTCCAGGTCACCACTTATCTCTTTAGCTGTGTCTACTCTATTTTTTAATCCATCCATTGATTGCTTTTAAATTTAAAAAGTATATATTTTTATTTCTAGAAGTTATATTTTCAAATTTGTCTAGTCATTTTTTACTCTATTATTTTTCATTATTTTTAAATTCTGTCTTATTTTGTTAAACATTTCACACTGTTGTCTCATATTTAACTCTTCTAATACAAGAATCAGAGATTTTGCAAGTATTAAACTTTGTAGTAACTTTAAGGATATAAGCAATCAAGAAGAAGAACTGAAACAGGGAGTGATCCAAGACATCCTATATGGCCCCCCTACTCATTTCCTTCCTGTGTTGCACACATGCTCTTTGATCCAAATTAATCACTGAGGTCTCTTATTTGAGATTCATGGGTCATTTCATACTGTGGGAAGTGTCTGGGTTATAAAACATCTCTTATTTTATACTCGAGAATGAGATTTCATAAGCTCTGTACAATTGACATTTGGGGCTAGATAATTCTTTGTTGGGGGAGGCTGTCCTGTGCGTTATAGGATGTTTAGCAGCATCACTGGCCTCTACCCACCAGAAGCCAGTAGTACCCCTTCCCCAGTTGTGACAACTCAAAGGGTCACCAGATATTGCCAAATGTCCCATGGGGGACAAAACCATCCCTATTTGAGAACTATGCTAGAGACTTGTATAGCTTCTATGACGTTCTCCAGGGAGACATGCCTTATAAACCTGTAGATTTTAGTTTTGTTATAATAAGCAATCTTAAACCAGGATAACCCTCTAAGAGTATTCCATAGATAAGGACTCCCCTCATAGTAAATGTTATTAGTCTGTTTGCCAGAGGGTTAGTTGTTTAGTTATCAGCCTGTAAACAAGGAGATTAGGTCAGGTCATCTGACTTCTTTCTTTTTTTTTTTTTTTTTTAATTTTTTTTTTTAAATTTATTTATTTTTCCCCCAAAGCCCCAGCAGATAGCTGCATGTCACAGCTACACATCCTTCTAGCTGCTGTATGTGGGACGCGGCCTCAGCATGGCCGGAGAAGCGGTGCGTCAGTGCGAGCCCAGGATCCGAACCCGGGCCGCCAGCAGCGGAGCGCGCGCACTCAACCGCCAAGCCACGGGGCCGGCCCCTGACTTCTTTCTTTCTTTGGGAGTTCTCCCCTTCCGCAGCTGCTTTAATTCTTTCTTCTCCTGTTCTTCAGTCTGCCTGTTACCATTATCTCCTTTTCTCCATTTTTCTTTCTTTTACTATTTACCAAACAATTATTGAGTGCCAAAAATATTCCAGTACTGTTCTATTTGCTAGGGGAGTTCAGTGAAATAAAGGTCTTTTTGTCATGAAGCTTACTCTTTGTGGGGTGAGACAACAGATACATAAGTAAATAAACAGGAGAATGTCAAATATTAAGTAGTGCTATAAAGAGAATTGAGATTTTGTACTCTGATAGACAGTAACTGGGTAGCTGCCCTGTCTTAGATTGAGTGTTCAAGAAAGGCCCCATCTCAGGTGGTATCTTTTAAGTCAAGACCTGTGTGTCAAGGAGCCAGCTACATGAACTTTAGGAGGAGCATTCCAAGCAGAGGCAACTGCTAATGCAAATCAAATGCATTTGGATGGAAACATGCTTATACTTTAAGAGAAGAAGCCAGTGAGACTCTGAAAGCAAGGGGTAATGTTGTGTGAGAGAAATCAGTGAGCATAAAACAAAACTGGGGAAAGGATGGGCAAGTGCTTTCATCTCTCTCAGTATTATTGGCACTGGTGATGCAGTATTTGAGGCCTGTACTTGGGCATCTGTAGAACTCATTTTGAAGGAATATTATAGTAGTACCCACAAACAAGTGTTTTTTTGTTTGTTTTCCTTTCCTTTCTCTGACCATAGTTAATGCTTTATAAAAAAACTTCATGGATAGAAAATGTGTCAGGAGGACTTTTTAACATTGGTAGCAATTGATTTTTAACTAATTGGTTTCTTTTTTCTCTTGTATAGGTCAATT
Source organism: Diceros bicornis minor (assembly GCF_020826845.1). Taxonomy (NCBI): domain Eukaryota; kingdom Metazoa; phylum Chordata; class Mammalia; order Perissodactyla; family Rhinocerotidae; genus Diceros; species Diceros bicornis. Next base: position 33,211,392 of record NC_080762.1, read on the forward strand.
TGTTGAGTTTGATTACCTCTCCCACCTCCTCCCAACAGATAAATATCATCTTGTTTTGTTTCAGTTTCAGATTTCTCATTGTACGGATCACTGATCGAATAATAGATGGCTTTACCTCGTCTCACTGGAGCCTTGCGCTCCTTTTCAAATGTCACCAAACAAGATAATTATAATGAAGAAGTGGCTGACTTAAAGGTAAATTTTTTAGATGAAAACTGTTATAAAATATGGACCAATATTTGACATTCTTTTTCTCAGTTCTGTGTGCTTAAAATGGTAAGTTTTATCTTGTTTGGTGTTATACCAAGAAGGGGTATGGGTTTACAGATGTTTCCTATGGGAATACTTTTCTTAAGCACTTATAACTGTATTGTCAAAGAGAAAAATCAGAATTCTAATATGGAATCCTTTGTTAATTTTTCTGTTGCTAAGGTTCCTGCCACAGTTATTTTTGTAATTTAATCCAGTAATTTACCTCTGGATCATTTGAGTAAGTTTTTAGGTCTCTGGTAAAATTCTTATCCAATGGACAGAAACAATGTCTGTACCGTAATGTGGGAAATATGAATATTAATCTCTTAAATTCAGTAGCTGGTCTCATAATTGACATGTGTATGGTCCTTATAATTGGTTGTGGACTTTATAGGCTTGAAGGTGTATGAACTGTGTGTATGAAGGAATGAGCCATATAATATAGCATAGGAAGGAACTGGCCCTATGCTGTTTTTAAAAAAAAAACAGTCACTTTGCTGACTCCTTATTTGATTCTAGTGTAGGATGTTAACATCGTTTCCTAGTAGGTTGGAATTTTATTCCTTAAAGTCCTTATGCAATTTTCCATTAGTAGCTTTACTGACTAGGAAGAAAAGATTTGTAACAGTCTTTAGATAGATTTTTCCTCTAAAGGTGATAGAGAATTGTACTACACACGAAACAGTTAACCTTCTTTACAATGGGAGCTGTTTTGCATTTTCCACAGCAATTAAAATAAGGATATATCTATACAATTAATTAATATTGCTATCTTAAACTTGAATTATTACCTCTCCTCAACTAAGGCCCTTTGCAAGTTACTTTATATTAGAGATACAACTGAAGATTTTAAAATTTAAAAGTGAGTAAGGACTACATGCTTATCCCATGTCATTCCATTTGTTCTTGTAGGCTTTTAAACACTTCTTTTTTTTTCCCTGAGCAAAGAAAGTGGCAGATATAATGAGCCTAATTTTAGTACAACTGTTTATCTTGGGAAATATTCAACATATACAAAACAGAGAGAAAAGTAAGATGAATCTTTATGTACCTATGACCCATCGTGGTAACTTAATTCAACTTGTGACCAGTCTTATTTCCTATCTATATTTGCCCGTTTTCCTCCCCCTAAACCCAGGTTAATTAGCTCCATTTTAAATTAGAACTGAGGAAGGGAAATAATAGTGAATTATGCAACATTGTCAGTACAACCAAGAGTAAAATTAGTTTTCTGTCTGACTCACTACTTTTTCATTTGGTCAGAAGGCTTCATGAAGTTTAATCTGTGGATCAAAGCCAGTGATGTGAAGGAAAATTTTTATTGCTTTCTGTGGTCAGTTCTTGAGAATGAGAAAAAAGATTAAGAAAAGAGTGTGTATGGATAAGAATCTCTTGGATGCCTAACCTCTTCTAGGATTATACTTAGAAAAGCAATGCTGATTTGAATATTTTGAAGCCATTGTAGGAATCTAATTTTCTTTAAATGCCTTTCATCAAAAAGTATGCCATAAAAGTCTTATATACGATATGGTCTAAGCTATGTTAAAAACAAGCAGAAAAATGTAAAAGAGGTACATGGGATGTTACCAATTGTATTATTTAGATGTTGGACTTTATGCTTTTTACTTTGGTGTATGAAAATAATTTCATAATGGTATTCATGTGATTAAAACTGTAAAAAAAGGAAACTTTCATTAAATGTAACTTTTAAACAAATGTGATTCTTTTAAATCACATTTAAATAAAGCTCCTTCTGGGAGCTGTAAATATGGATGTGAATAGATATAATTTTGAATTCTTGTGGGTAGTGCCAAGTTGTATAATGGAATGTAAAATAGATGCAATAAGTGATGGATTTGAGAAAACCTTTAACCAATATATCTCTGTATTATGCTATCTGTTTCAGATGAAGCGGTCTAAACTTCATGAACAAATTGTAGGTTTGGACCTGACATGGAAGAAGATAGTAAAATTCTTGAATGAAAAACTGGAGACGAGTGAAATGCAAAGTGTAAATGAAGACTTAAAAGATATATTGCAGGCTGCAAAGCAAATAGGTATAGTTTTGTTTTGTTTTTTTTAAAGAACCACTAAGGTTCAAAAATAGTTTTCTTTCAAACTTTAAATAGTATGTAGTGAAAGGCTAGCATTCCCAGGCAAGTATTCCTAATTATGAAAGTTTTATCTATCAGGGAGCTTAGGATAGAGTCAGGGAGGCAGAAGTAAATTAGTAATTATAATACAGTCAAACATGAGGGATTTATAGGAATTTAGAGTTTGAAAACCAGTCTTGATTGAAATAAGGATTGGGTAAATTAAAAATTTAATGTAGCTTGAAGGAACCTTAAAAGCCATGTAGCTCAATCTCTTAGAGATGCTACCTAGCACGTAGTAAGGGGCAGCACTGAAGCTGAACTTTGCTTCAATTCTTGTCGCACACTAATGTTCTCATCAATTGATTATATTTGACGGAAATTATAATTAGAGACTGTAAGACTGTGTGCTTAACACAGGTTACTTTCACAAGGTTGAAAACGAAACAAAACAAATGACTGTTTAGTAAAATATCTGAATTTGTTCATTGAAATTATTCATCTCATTCTAGACTTTGGTAACTAAAAAGCATAGTTAACAGTACTGTAGTTCTAAATTTTCCAAATTCAGGTTTCTATGTACAAAAAGTTGAAACTCGTACTTTGGATTTGTGTGATCTGGCTTCCACCTTTCTCTCTGGCCTCAAGTCATCCTTGCCCTCACTAACTGTGCTTCAGACACGTGGACTTTTCTCACTACCTCAAATCCACCAACTTGGTCCCTGTTTTGGGGTCTTTGTACATGCTGTTCCCTATGCTGAGAATGTTCTTCTGTCTAATCTTAGAGTGGGTAGATCCTTTCTTGTTATTCTGAACTCAGCTACAAAATTATTTCCTTAATGAAGCCTTCACTGACCATCCAATCTCAAGTTGTTACCCAATCAATCTTTATCTTATAACCCTTCATAACATTTTCTCCATGACATTCATCATTATCTGATATTTTGCTTGTTTGTTTATTGCTTGTGTTTTGCTACTAGGATGTGAGTTTCATGAGAATAGGATCTTATTTTTCTTGTTCAGTACTCCATCCCCAGTGCTTAGAACGGTATTTGGCATATTTTAGGGTCTTAATGAAGAGTCACTTGATAAATAAATGAAAACGTTTTCTCAGGTGATTTCTTGGTAGAGGGAAGATGTAGAGCTATACGTTTCCATGTGCTGGTTGGCAGTTTCTTCCCTACACCAACTTTGGAGGGTGTTCTGTTATATCTCATACACTTGAAGTCTTCTTATTTATGATCATCAAATCTGTAAATTTATTTTCAAGTATTTTGACTTTGATTATCATTTAATTATCATTGTTTTGTAATATAGTATAATATTAAATTGAATGTCCTTATTAAGTTGTGAAAGTACAAAATAAATATGGTATACATTTCTGCAGTTAGATGATCTTCTGAAGTTCAAGGGCTTTAGCAAGAGTTGAGTTTGCTTAAGCCTAGGGGAAATAAAGCGCACTTTGATGAGATTTATGATAGCATTTGGCATCGATTCATGCTTTATATTTTAAGAATGTAGAGGCAGTTAGATTCTTTGGAAAATAGTAGCAAAAATGTAGTGTCTCCAGTGTAGATCACCTTGACTAAGATCTTAACCCTTCTGGGCTTCACTGTCTTTATTTCTAAGATGTTAGGGGGCTGATCTGATCTGACTAAAGTACTTTTCAAAAACTGTAGAGGGGCTGGCCCAGTGGCGTAGTGGTTAAGTTCGGTGTGTTCCACTTTGGCGGCCTGGGTTCACAGGCTCGGATCCCAGGTGAGGACCTGCACCACTCATGAAGCCGTGCTGTGGCGGCATCCCACATACAGAGGAAGATGGGCACAGATGTTAGCTCAGGGTCACTCTTCCTCAAGCAAAAAGAGGAAGATTGGCAACAGGTGTTAGCTCAGGGCCAAACTTCCTCACCAAAAAAAAAAAAAAAACTATAGAGAGTGTCCTTATTCTTCCATTATAAAAATGCCTCAGAATACTTAGCAAAAACAGTAATAAAATACTGAACTTATTCAGTACTGTGACTAAATTATTTCTTTATATAGATGATGTGAAAATTAAGTTTGTTGTTGTTGTTGTTGAGGAAGATTAGTCTTAAGCTAACATCCGTTGCCAATCCTCCTGTTTTTGCTGAGGAAGATTGGCCCTAGGCTAACACTCACGTCCATCTTCCTCTACTTTATATGTGGGATGCCTGCCACAGCATGGTTTGATAAGTGGAGTGTAGGTCCACACCCGGGATCTGAACCTGGGAACCCTGGGCTGCCGAAGCGGAGCGCATAACTTAACCACTACGCTACCAGGCTGGCCCCGAAATTAAGATTTTTAAAAAAATAAATTACCCTTTAGACTACTTCCCCGAATGTCTTTGACAAGTCAAAAATCATTGTTTTAAATACCGGTCATTATATGTAATCCTAGGAGTTTTGCCTATTGCTGAAACATCTGATTCATACTCAGGGACTGATCTATTGATGTGTATATGGATTGATTATTTTGAGATGTAATGTCTCAAAAGAATATTTTCATGATAGATAAAATCTTAGGGTTGGATTTAGGCATTTGCTCTGTTATACCTACTTTTCAATGCTGCTTTCAAGTTGAATAACTGTTAGCTTTAGTGAAACTAATAGTTGGCCGGTAGTCAGCCACTCTCTGGATGAAAATACTGCTGATACTGGAAATGTAATTAAAACTAGCAGCTTTGAAAAGATTAGTCTCGTGAGAAAAATGTCTTCATGATTTCTCTTGTATTGCTCTTTTAGCACAGGTAATTTTGGTGTAATTGTACTGAAAAGGTAGAGCAAGGGAATAAAGAAAAAAGAACAATCACAGTTCAGTTGAGTGTAATATAATAGTATGAGGTACTTGTTTAAGATCATGTATATTGACTAGTCAGTAGAGTACTACTGGCTAGAGTAGTACATTGTACGTTGTACTGTGACTAGAGTAATAGGTATTTTAAGCTGGAGGGGACATCAGGGACATCTTGTCCAATCCCTTCATTTAGTATGTGAAGAAACAGGGCCTATGAAGGCTAGTGCTTCCCAGGTGAACGTAGGCCTAGACTCAAATTCTGAAATAGAAACCCGGTGGAAATCCTGGGTTCTTTCCTTTCTTTGTAGTCAGAGGTCATGTCCTGTCAAGTCTACCTTTTAGCTATTCTTTTTTTTTTTTTTTTGATGAGGAAGACTGGCCCTGAGCTAACACCTCTTGCCAATCTTCCTCTTTTTGCTTGAGGAAGATTGTCCCTGAGCTAACATCTGTGCTAATCCACCTCTACTTTGTATGTGGGCCTTCACAGCATGGCTTAGTGAGTGGTGTGTAGGTCCACGCCCAGGATCCGAACCCTTGAACCCCAGGCCGCTGAAGTGGAGCGTGTGAACTTAACCACTGTGCCACCGGGCCAGCCCCTCAGCTGTTATTAACTCACTCCCACTACGTATTTGCCATCACCTTAGTTTAGGCTTTTACTGTCTCATGTCTGAACTACTGCAGTAGCCCATTGCCTCAGCCTTCCTTTCTTATTCAACTTCTTTGCTGTCCCTAGACTGATCTTTGTAAAAAGCAAAGCTCATTTTTAGTCTCAGCTTACTCTTTAGACGAAATTCCTTAGATTGGACATAAGAAAAGCTTCTTTATGAATTGAAACAGTTTACCTTTTCATCTCCTTACCATTCTGTCACATGAAACCTTTACTCCTAATATATGCAGTGTTTACTATCTTAATTTCCTGACAGTGGTATTTTTTTCTCTCTGTCATTTATGTGTTAAAATAACTTTCGCTATTGTGTTCAGCTGGTGAAATGCTTTCTCATCTCCGAAGAAATGGCTTAGGCTTTATTCGTGTCCTCTGTTATTCCTTTCTAATCTTAGTGGACATTGTTCCATTAGACTATCATCTATTTCATACTTTTTTAGAATACCTTCTCAATATTTGATAATCGTTTACTTCTCTTCCCTCCCTGATGGGCTGTGAATGCCTTGATGATACAGGGATTCCAGGAATCACAGCATCTTTGTATCCCAGTGCCTAATATGATGCAAGGGATATAGTGGATGTTCAGTAAATAAATGAAGTACTGAGAATCCAACTACAAGTCTTTCTATGGTCTTTGCTATCGCTGATGCTGACAATGTCTTACAAGTGGCAGAGTTTTTTTGTTGTTATTTTAAAGTATTTTTTTCCTCTCAGATTTACATTTAATATATTTCCATACATTTTTACAATTTTATTCTCCCGTCAAGATTATTTTAATAATAAAACTTAGCTTTAGGGAGAAAATATAAATTATTTAAAAACAGTATTACTGGCCCTTACTCTTAGTTTCTCCAAATACTCGTTGTAGACATAGTTATTTTCTCCATGAATTTTGAAGGATAAGCATAGTCATATTAAGCTAAATTCTGTTGGGAATGAAATTTTGTCAATACATTTTATGTGCTCTAAGTAAAAACAATTTTGAAAATAAAGAGGTCAAGATTGAGAGTGGCAATCAGTAAAATGCATCATGTATTAGGCATGTATCTCTGTTACTTAGAGTTTTAAGTGTTCATTTCTGGAGGCTGATGAGATTTTTCACAGTGTCAAGAATGGGGGTCAAGAATGGTGGGAAGGTTAGTGGAAAGACCTGACAGTTCCCAAATCAGCTCTGTGACTGAATCTCCCAGGGCCAGAACAGAATGAGCTAGTGATTTTACTCTGATCTGGGTACCAATCAGGACTCAACCAGAACTGAACTAGTTTTTTTCAGTTCAGTTTATTCAAATTATTTTGCCACACAGAGACCTGTTTGTTTTGCCTTTTCTAATTTATAGCCCCTGCTTTATTTGGGTTTTGACTGTTTATGCATTTTACCTTTGTTAACTTTATCTTTAAGAAAAGTATGAATCAAAAGGTAGGTTGGACAGGAGTGACTTACAAAGAATGGTTTAGGGAATGTGGGAATCCATTATACTTTGGAGTTCTCAAGGAAATAAAATTTTACTATGAAAAAGTGAGGAATCAAAACCAAGAGTGGAAAGCAGTTTATAATGCAATGACTAGAAAAGGAGATTTAAAAAGATATTAGCAGGATCTGACAATTCTGTCTATGGAAGTAATGGTAGACCTTTAGAAGAATAAAGATCTGTTGTGTATTGGATGTGGCAGGAGGTTTTTCAGGAATATTAGTGAAAAATAGCTACGTTGAAAACTGCAGGTACCAAAAAAGTTCAGAGTTCCACTTCCCATAAATTGGCAGACAAGGTAATTTGGAACAACTCTTTGCTGAGAAAAACTAGAAAAACTGTGAAATATAAAATTTGACTGCATCAGAGTACCACTACAGCAATGAAGGATTATGGGGCCAAGATCTGGAAGCAGAAGTAAACCCAGAAAATGTGATCCTGGCATTTGGGCCACTTTTTCCTGGAGGTGACTGTCCGTTCCAGAAGAGGAGGCCGGATGAGAAGAGGAGGATGAGAAGATGCGCAGAGCTTTTGACAGATTCAAAGGACTGAGATGACAAAAATAATTAAAATGGACAAAAGAGGAAATAGAAAATCTGAATATTTGACTGTTAAAGAAAATGAGTCTGTAGTTAAAAACCTTCACACAAAGATTATATGTCTTGATGGCTTTACTGTGAAATATCATATGTCATTTTAAAAAGATGGGAGGGTATTATTATAGATTAAAAGAGGTTAGAGGCATATAATAATTATATGCATTGTACTATCTTTGATTGAATCCTGGATCAGAAAAAATTATAAAGATATTTTGGGTGCCGTTGTAGAAATGTGAATATGTGCTGTGTGTCATTAGGTAATACTAAATCTGAAGTGAGATAATGGTGGCATGGCTATGTGAGAGTATATCCTAAAGCTCAGGAGACGCGTACAGCGTGTTTATAGGGAAGCGTCATGAAGACTGCAATGTACTGTCAAAGGGTCAGTAAAAAAAATACATGTGAGATGTGTGTATGAGAGAGAGGGAAGGCAAGCGCCCATGAGTGCACAAATGTTAATTATTGGGTTAATAAATAGGGGAAAATAGTGTAATTCATATAACGTAATAAAGGTTTAAAAATCACATGATTAGTCAGTAGATGAAGAAAAAGCATTTTATGAATATTTAAAATCCAATTAAGATAAAAATTTTTAGCAAACTAGAAATAGAAGGGAACTTCTCTAATTTGATAAAGAGTATTAAAAAAACCTAGATCAAAGATCATATTTAATGATGCAATGTTGAAAAAGCTTCTCTGAGATAGGGAATTAGACAAAAATGCCTATCACCACTTCTGTTTCGCACTGTACTTAAGGTCCTTACTAATAAGGCAAGAAAAAGAAAGAAGGGGTATAAAAATTGAAAAAAACTGCCATTATTTACATCACTGTATCTTTAGAAAATGAATTTAGCAAAGTTAATATAAAAATCAATTTTATTTCTGCTTACCAGGAGCAAATTAAAAAAATCCCATTTACAAAGCATTAAAAATTATCAAATACCTAGAAGTAAATTTAATGAAAGATGAGCAAGATTTCCCGATGGAAAACTAAAATATTATTGAGAGAAATTAAAGAAGATCTAAATAAATGGAGGAATATACAAGGGATTGGAATACTTACTATTGTAAAGATATCATTTTTACCCAAATTGATCTACAGATTCAATGCGATCCCAATCTAAATCTCAGTAGATTTGTCTTGGAGGATGTGTGTTTGTGTGTGGAAATGGACAAAATAATCTGAAAGTTATCTGTAAATTCAAAGGCAAAGAGCAACCAAGTCAACCTTGAAAAATAGAGAGAGAGAGCTTATTCTACCAGATGTTATTATAAAGATCAGTAATTTAGACAGTGAGATGTTGGTCTAAGGATAGACAAATAGACCAGTGGGATGGATTAGAGTCTGAAAACTCACCCATGGATATTAGGACACTTGATTTATTATGAAGACCCAGGTAGTGACACATGGCTGTTTTTTCAGAATATGGTGCTGATCAACTGGATATACATAGGAAAAAAATGTACCTATACAGATAATTCTAAGCAGCTTATAAAATGAAACATGAAGCTCAAAACAATAAATCTTCTAAAATATAATATAGAAGAATATCTTCATGATCTTTGTATATGGAAAAATTTTTTAAACAAAACAGAAAGCACTCATAAAGGGAATGATTGGTAAATTGGGCTACATTAAAACTGATAGTTTTTATTTTGAGAGTAAAAAGGCAAGTCATAGAGTGGGAGAATATAGCTTCAATATATATAACCAAAAAGAGAGCTTGTATCTACATTAAATAAGAGCTACTACAAATCAAAAAAAGGACAGATAATCCTGTATAAACATGAGCAAGAGCCTTGAACAAGCACTTCACTGAAGAGAACTGAATGGCCAGTAAACATGAAAAGGTGCCCAGCTTTAGTAGCAATCAGGGATGTGCCACTACGTGCCTAACAGAATGGTTAAAATTAAAAAGACTGACATGTCAGTTGTTGGTCAGACTCAAGAATGTGAAACAAGAATTCTCATCCACTGTTGGTAGAGTTTAAATTGGGAGGACTGCTTTGAATAACTGTTTGATAGCATCTACTGTGGTTGGACAAGTGAAATTTTAAATCTTGGTACATATTATTCAGTAATATGTACATAAATGTTCAGTAAAATGCCTGCACATGTACACAAAAGACACTTGCATTCATGGCAACGTTATTTGTAATAGCCTTAAAGTGGAAACAACCCAATTCACTGTTAAATAGTGGCATAGATAAATTATGATATGTAGACTGTCTTATAACAATAACAGACTACAGCTACATGTAACATTGGAAGTGAGTCTGATAAACATAATGTTGACTGAAAGAAGCCAAACACAAAAAAACAGATAGTGTGATTCTGTTTATATGAAACTAAAAATTAGGCATGACTAATCTCTGTTTCAGAAGTCAAGAGAGTGGTTACTTTTGAGGAAGTGGGTAATGACTGGGAGTGGATATGAGAGAAGTCTCTGGGGAGCTGATGTTCTGTTTCTGGAAGTAGATACCCAAATTACACAGGTGTATTGATTTTGTGATAATTCTTTGAGGTGTATGTGTACTGTATATATTCTTGTTATATTCAATAAAAAGTATTATTTTAGCTTTTTATATTAACAATTTTCATGAAATATTTCATACTGATAAAAATAAAAAAAATAATAAAACAAATACCTGTATATTCACCAACAGCTTAACTTGGCTATCCTTCATTCAGAGTTTCTTTTTTAAGAAATAAAATCTTATCACTATGGTCAGAACTCCTTATGCACCCTGCTCAGTCTCTGGTAACCAAATCATAAATATAATGAATAAATTGGTATTTATCATTCTCATGCCTGTTTTTATATTTTTATTACGTATTTATGCATTCATAAAAATATGTATTAGCAATGTATTCAGCTCAGATATCAAAACCTACTCCAGTGACAAAGAGACCAAGTGCGTGTATTTGTTTTACCTGACAGATTCCCTCCGTAGGATTCAGCAGCTTGATAATGTTAGGGCCCGTCTAGACTGCTTATGGCTTGGCCTTTTCTTCATGTTTGTTGCCTTTTTGTTCACCATGTCTACTCCACCTCTAGTCATCATATCTGTGCACTAGACATTTCTCCTTTAATTTTTTTTTAGAGTAGATTGTGCTGCTAGATTTTCTGATACCATCTTTGCATTCCTGGAATAAACTACTTGCTTGTAATTTATTTTTAGATAAATGGATGGATCCAGTAAGCTAATATTTTGTTTAGAATATTTGCAACAATATTTCATTTTCATTTCTTTATTTCATTTTCAGTTTTAAGTTTTCATAAAATTATTTTCCTATAGCTTAGGATAATTTCAAGTTTTCAGTTAATATATGTGGTACATACAGATTTAGTTCTGTTATTTACTGTTGGGTAGCTAATTAACTAAACCTGTTTCTTCATCTATACTATGGTGATGGTAATTATTACTTGTGTAGTTGTTGTGATGTGAAGCAGTACTACAAAGTGCCTAGAGTACAGCTTGGTAAATGGCTGTCAGTAAATAATTTTATTATAACCTAGATGTACCAGTAGCCATTGGTAAACAAATTGGTCTGTGTGGTTAAATGTTATGATAGATGTATGTGCCCAGTGATATGGTGGTACTCAAAGGGCAGGAACTGTCCTTGAGTAAGTCAGGAAGAAATTCATGGAAAAGGAAACTTGGGGACAGAATTAGATTTTGTTTGCATGTTTCAGGGTCAGAGGTGTTATATTTATGTCCATTTCACAAGAGAAATTATAAAGTAAAAGAACAGAATAACTTAATGAAAATCATAGATGGCTTTGCTAATGTATTTGCTGTGTAAATAGGCAGCTCAGATTACTTGGGGATATGGAAACCAACTACAAATTGAATGGATATTGTAGCAGTGGCAATGGAAATATTTTCCTAGTGGGATAAACTCTTCAGTTTGCTTTAGTTTATCAGTATATTATTCTTCATTTACAAATTATTATGACTCCTTAAGCATAAGAAAATTTACACTGCATTCCTTAGTAGCGGCATTTTTAAGGTTGCAGTTAATTTTCTTTATAGTATTAGTACTAAGTACTAAGCATCTGATAAATAGATGCAGCACTGAAGTGTATACAGTCATGCGCTACGTAACGATGTTTCAGTCGACAGACCGCATATACGATGGTGGTCCCGTATGATTTGTAACATAAAGCCTGGGTGTATAGTAGGCTGTACCATCTAGGTTTGTGTAAGTACGCTCTATGATGTTTGCCCAATGATGAAATCACCCAACCACGTGTTTCTCAGAACGTATGCCCGTTGTTAAGCAACACATGACTGTACTTCAAATCATCCTTTTTTTTTTTTTGATGTTTTTCCTTGGGCATTAAAAAAAATAAAAAATGCTAATTAAATCTCATGAGCAATGTGATTTGTTCAGAGACACAGTTTATTACCTTAGTATTGCTCAAAATAATGTTTTTATTATCGGAAGCTTTTGTATAAAATCTAATTGAAACTTTTATGTTAGCTATTTGGTTGCTTGGGAAGTTAAGTTATAATTTAATGCAGGATTTTATAGTACTAGAAATGGTAATACGTGGCTGAATGCTGACTTAAAGTCTACAGTGTAAGATGAGTATTCACATTTTGTAATGAATATACATGAAATTAAATGGCTGACTTCAAAACATGGGGAAGTGCCTTGGACTCTTTAATCCCTTGAACTACTACTCTTTTTCTCTACCAAATGTGTTTCTCTGTTTGCTGTCCTTTAATTATTTGCTCAGCCTGAAGGTAATAATTTCTGTATAAGTGTAGGAATAATCTTAACATTTAAGCAACTCCTTCAAATTACTATATTTAACATTTCTTGAAAACTCTGCCTACTTAATGCAAGGTTTTGCTGGAGGTGCTTTGATGCACCGTTATACTCTAAAATAAATGAAGCTCATTTTATTAACTGACATTACTTAGGCAATTTTTAATTTATATCACATAAATTGTTCAGTTTATTCTCCAAAAAGCCATATGGTAAATGCTTATCTCTATTACATTGTAAGTTTGATAATTTGGTGATTATTTGAAAGATGGTATAATGCAAAAAGAGAGAAAAAAGAAGATCCTGGCTCTTGTAGTCTTAGTAAGTTATTTAACCTCTCTGTATCTGAGTTTCTCAGTAAAATGAGGAAAATACTTTTAAGATTCATGTGACAGTATTAGATGCTGTACTTGTTTAAAAAGTACACTAACAAGCACTGGAGGTGAATATGTAGAGGGAAAAAGTGAGGAGGGTATAGGATAGTGTATGTTTAAGTTGAATCATTTTTGTACTTTTGTATGTGTAATGCTGACCTAGGAAAGTTGCTGGTACAAGTATTCTACATATTTGTAAAAGAAATCATCATCATAATTAACATTTAAAAAAAATCAGTTAGCTAATCTTTATTCAAATATAACATGTTTATAGCAGCTTGCCTGCCTTGCTGATATTTCTAATAAATGGAATGAGCTTGAGTTGATGCAGGGTTATAATTATGATATTTATAGTTGCAGATCAAGTGTCAGGGGTAAAATGGACATTTAAAGTTTGGATATAACATGAAAAAATTGGCTGCTTTGAACATTTCAATATTAAAATACAAGTATAAAAGATATTTATATAATATTTTCTACTAAACAATGAAGATTTAACTGGTGAAGGAACTCATTTGTTGACAACTTCTAGATTGAATATTTAGCAGTTAAGGATAGATGCAAGCAGTTGATGGATATTTTTATTCAATTTTCAATTAAAATTTCCTGACTGTCCTTTTTTTAAGAATTCCTCAACTATTAAGGTAGGCTATTTAAAAAAAGTAACAATTTACAACTCTTTAATTCTTAATATTTTGCAACCAAAGGAAAATATAGAAGTAAATTGTGTGTTGAGGACGATTTAAGATTTTAGTCATCACTCAACTCTGATTTTAAAAATTTGTTTTATAATGTTACAGTAATCAAGTTACCAGTTATATCTTTACAGTTTACTCTGCTTTTCACATACATCTCATTTGCTCTCAATATAACTGTGAAGTGGGCAGGGCAAATATATATTATGAATAAAAAGTATTTTAGTGACCTAAATGTATCTCTTTAAATGTGTTGCAGTTGCAGTGCCAGGTGTATAGGGCCAGTTTTATGGTTTACAGTTTATCTTGTTCAGTGTTTTATGGATAGAAAATTAGATGAATATTCAAGTGGTTAAGTATCTAGACTAGCTTCCTTAAATATCTGGAGATCTTAAGTTTCATTCAAACGTTTGCTAGTTGATTATTTAGTGTATATTTTATTCTTTACTGAGACTATCTTGAGGACAAAACTAAACTTAAAATATCTTAAATTTCTCTCAGAAAGATTAGCACATTCAGCAGTGTGAAACAGAAGTTTGAAGAATTGGGAGCAAACGTTAACTGACCAAAGAGCTTCAGCCTAATAAAGAATCATTTAAAAGATTACTCGGTACTAAATTGTACATAAAATATAAAGGGAAATGAAGAAAAAAGAGGTTATTTGTGAACAAGATCCTCACTGTTAATCTAGCATGTTCAGTTTTGGATATGGTGTAAGAAAACAATAACATGGCTACTCATTACAAATTTCCCCTCTAGAAATGCACCACAGGCGTTTTCCCAGGCTTCCCCCCTCCTTTCGATGTGGCCCGTCACTTGTGTGCTAGTTCAGCCAGCTGATGGAGAAGCAGAGAAGCGCTTAGGTTTACTAGGATTCCCTTCTGATTCCATTTTTGTTGAGGGGTGCTAAGGCCTGCGAGAGCTTTGAGAAGTCACACATCTGATTTCCTTCATTCTTTTAAGATGTTTTCTCTCTGTATTACAAACACCACTCATATATTTCAGTCACCAAAAGATCTGAGTGCTGGCTTCATGGGTGGCCATACTAGCAAATTAGGGTGGCTCCTTTGTCACTGCCCTGCCTGGGGCTGCAGTTATCTGCTCCAGTCCTGAGCTGCCTTCTCCTCCGGGTGGTCTGCTAACAGCCAGTCGTCCCCTGTGGCGACTACGTCATCACGCGCGGCCGGTGCGCTGGAACGCGTGCCTCGGCTAGGGCTGGGGGACACGTGTGTGGTTGCCGGAAAGCGGCACGAGTGACAGGCATCATCGCGAGTTACAGCATCCCAGGGAAGTTCGTTGTTTTCAGAATGCAGTAGCCCCTCTCTTTGTTGGATAGCCAACAGTGACAACAAATTCTGTTTGCTAGTGCTTCGCAAAAATTGGAATTCCCAGACTCCCGAGTAGCGCGGTATAGAGATTCACTTTTGAGAAATGGCTTTGTGGTGTGAACACCTGTCCATTTTTAGCAGCCCAACTCAAAGCTTTGGTGGAGTGAGTTGTGCAGAAGGAGTGTTAGTAATTAGGCAAGGGTATTAACATTTATGAAGCACTGCTATCCACCTAAGCTTAAAAATTTTTGAAGTATTTGTATGTTATTTTTGAAATTTATGGATGTAAGTCAATGTTCATTTAAAATTGGAAACCCTGAAAAAATTGGTTTTGATCTTTATAGATGTTTCTATGAGTCTGCAGTTATTTTTCTTCAAAAGTGGACTTATAACTTACTTTTTCTCCTACTGACTGTATTGTAGAGGTTATTTTATGGCAAGATATGTGGATACACCACTGCATTATATTTAATGAATGCCATATATGACTGTTACATAATTTAACCAGTGACCTAATGGTTATTTAAGTTAATTCCACTTTTGGTAATTAAGATTATTCTCCCACTTGTGACTTTATTTCCTAGGGTGACTTATTATTTGTTTATTCATTTAGTAAATGAAAATTAGAGATGAATCTACTTTCTAGGAATTTATAGTAGATCAGTGTGGTGTAGTGAAAAGAACTTTAGGAGTTTTTGTAATCTGCTTTGAATCTTGTTTAATAACTAAATAGTTGTTTGATCTCTCCCAGATTATTTAGCTCTGAGGCTCCGTTTTAGCGTCTACAAGATGGAGATAATTTTGTTAGGAAGAATTGAGATAATTTAACGTGAAAGTTATTAGCAAGTTGTTTAAGAAAAATCCCAAGATGCAATATGATAATGTCTTTACAAAAGAATACATATTTACGATGTTAGATACAGAATGAGTTTGTAAATGTGAAGTCCATTTTTACTCAGATTTTAGTACTCCCAACCCTGTTGACGTATCTGTAGAATTATCCCAGTCCCTAAGTTATCCAAAACCTAAGTTCTCCAAGCATCATGTATAGACTGAATAAGTAAAATGTACATGAATGCTATTCAGTTAATTAATTTAAAAGCATTATTTAATTTATAGATTTTGACACACATTTTCCTAAATACTAAAAGAATAATTTTGTCAGATGGTGTTTTGTATTTTAATCATAAAAGTAGACTTCATCCTTGAAGAAATTGGAAATAAGACATACGTTGTAAAATTATCTTCACTCATATAAACTGTTAATTTTCTACACACGTGTGTAAGCATCATATACAATAAAAAGTTACTGAGGCAATGTAGTATAGTATAAAAACACTAGTCTGGTGTCATTGAGGCCTGGGTTCAGTTTAATTCAACAAATCTCTGTTAGCGCACCTCTTTTGGGCTAGGTACAGTGAGGGAATACAACAATGTACACAATATTGTACTCATCTTGAAGATGCGGTTGAGCTGGATTCTGAAACATGAGTAGGATTTGAACAATCAGAAGCCTAGGGGAAGGTTAAATAAAGGCGTGGAAATAGGCATAGAATAGGACAGGACCTGGTTTTTGGATGTTGAGAAATTCTTGTTAGCTGGAGCAGGAAATGTATAACAGCTAGTAAGGCTGGAAAAAAAGGATGGGAAAACAAAGTATAGGAGTTTGGATTGAATTACTGAGCTATACTAAGCTGTTCAAGATTTGTGACTAATGATAGGATTGGGACCATGGTTTCAGGAAAATACTAGTGTTAATTATATTACTAACTTTACCAGTATTACTTTAGGTAAGTCACATTGACTTTTGGAACCTTCTGAAGATTGAAATTCCTTTTTTTCTGCTCTAAGAATGTTCTTTGACTTCTGTGACACAAGTACAGGTTTTTTTCTTCTTTTATTGGAGAAAATCAAATATGAGAAATTAATGCCTTAAAGAAATTAGGGACTGATCCTTTACTTCCTCTTACTCTGGTAAGGAATTTACTTCTGGTCTCTTAATTAGCAGATTTCTTTTATGTTTTATAATATGGCTAAGTTTATTTTAAAAGATTCTATTTACGTTCATCCTTGATGCTATTAAGTGTTTTTGAATGAAAACTATATAAATCTGTTTTTTGCCATCTCAGATTTACCGTACAAATTGGAAAGAAAATTATAGATTTCTGAGGTTTCCTTCCAGCTCTAAAGTCTATGGAGATTTTTTTTGGTGCACCTTATTTTGGTTTAACTATCTCATCAAATTAGTTTTTAAAATTTGGTTTTAAATAAGTTTTAGCTAATGCCTCAGATTGTTTTTAGAAAGAGATAAAGGGTTGTTATTAAGTAGTTTCTGTACTTAGATATAGAATAATTATTGATAATGGTTTATTTATCTAATATAGTTCTTTGGGAATGTGGAATGGACTTAAAGGGATTTTTCTGCTTCTAAATTGGTTAACTTTATCAGTATGTTTTCACTTTTGGATTTACTCAAAAGAATGTTGGTGGTAGTTTTTTTGGAAATGGTAACTTGAACCATGATTCCTTTGAGCTAATATTGTTTCTTTTGTCTTTGCATAGTTGGAATGGATAATGGGAAAGAAGTGATTGAAAGTGCGGCTGCGTTTCTCTTCCAGACATTTCACTTGAAGGACTGTGTTGGTCACAGGGAGACAAAGGCTATCAAGCAGATGTTTGGTCCCTTCCCATCATCATCTGCCACTGCAGCTTGTAATGCTACTAATCGAATTACTTCTCATTTTCATCAAGACAGTCTTACTGCTCTTGTCCAGATGACAAAAGAGGAAAATGGTGATAGAGTTTTATTTGGTAAAAATTTAGCATTTTCATTTGACATGCATGATTTGGACTACTTTGACGAACTGCCAATAAATGGTGAAGCCCAGAAAACTATAAGCCTAGATTACAAGAAGTTTATGAATGAACATTTTGAGGAACATTCTACCCCAGGGCTCAAGCCTGTGGAAAAAACAAACGACTCTCTTTTGTGGTGTGAAGTTGAGAAGTACTTAAATGCAACTCTAAATGAAATGGCTGAAGCAACAAGAATAGAAGATCTTTGCTGTACTTTATATGATATGCTTGCTTCTGTTAAAAGTGGTGATGAACTTCAGAATGAGGTATAGTTGAAGTTATTGAAGTTTTATATTAATGTGAACTATCTTAATGAAATAGCCTTTTAAACAGGGGTGGTTAGCAAAGAAAGTACTTCTTTAATATTGTACTACAGTAGTCAAATATGTAGCCAAATGGTTTTACACAGAAGGCATGTATATCTGTCCGCTAGGTAGTTGTAGGAGGACCCGGAATGTAATGAATAGCAGAAGAGTCAGAGGGCAATAGTTAAGGTGTCTACATGTCTTGGTTACTGGGACAGTCCTGGTTAATTCTGTTGTTACATTGTAATAATTAGTAGTGCCCCTTCTCCAAAAAGTGTATAGGCTTGAATGAAAAATTATATGGTTACTCTAGTAATCACTGTTGACATTTGTACAGCATTTTATATTTCTAAGAGTTCTTTGAGGACAATATAATAAACTTCAAAATATTAGAAATTTTACCCATATATTAAGTGACTTACTGATTTGGAAAAATATTTTTGAGTAGTTTCTATGTTTGAAAGATAAAGCTTTGAAAAACACTCTGATCTGGAAATAATTAGACTCTTATATTGTTCGATAAAGAATTGTCTTTATAAGTTTTTTATATCACACAAAGGAAAACATTATTTTCTTTCCTTTCTATGCCCCGATTCACCATTCAAAATGGTGAATTACTCTTACTGTCACATGAAAAGTTTATCTTGAAGGGTTTAGTTTTGCTCTCAATACTCATATTTATTTCCTGGTATAAATTTAAAATAATGTCAACCCAATTTTAATACTGGATAAATTGAATGAGTAACGTTTGATAAAGGATTAAGAGAGGTAGCATACTGTTGTAGAAAGGGCAGAGGCTTTGAAATCAGGCAGTTTTTCCTTTCTACTTACTGAAATTGAGACCTTAGATAATTGAATCTCCCAGAGGCTGTTTTGTTGGACCATCCCAGGGGGATATGAATACGAAGATTGCAGGATTGCTATAAGGCTTAAATGAGATAGCATATGTGCAATGGTAAGTAGCATTTGCTAAATACTTACTGCATGGTATCTGTGGTTATTTTTGTTGTTATTATTGGAATTAAGAATTTTTAAATGACATGGAGTATAAGTCAGGAATACAGAAAAAAATACTAGTTATTTTTTTCAGAGAAAAATTTATTTAGGGAATTTGCTAAATAGGTATTGGAGGACTAAACCCATGGTAGTGTTGGGTATTATGCTGATTGGCTTTAGTTTGTAAGTAAGGTATATTGTTAATTCTGTGATCAGTCTCATTTACCTTGAATGTTTTACACTTGGTTTAATTTATGTCGGATATCATCCACATTCATAAATGGATTTTCTCTAACATTCTGAAAATAATAATATTGTTTAAAAAATTTATAACAAATTTATAATTTATAAAGAACAATTTGCTGATATTTGCATGTTATAATTGAATACATAGCAATTTCCCTATTATGATTATAGTAAACTGAAACTTATAAATGTCGAACTAATGGAAATTTTATTTTCTGAGTGAGCCGTAAAACTACTGTTTTTACTTCTGAATATCTAGAGTGAGGTTTGTGTTTCTTAGTTCCTTGCCACAATTTTTATGTGTGTAACTGAATCTGATTGTTGGAAGGAGAATGTTTTCTAGTTCTCAAGATTTTTTCATAATCCACCTCATTGCAAGGTCAAACTGAATTCATGCATCCATCCGTTTATCATATATTTATTGTTTACTTACTACGTACTGGGTACATTGCTGGTTACTGGACATAAAAGAATGAATAAGATAGAAGCCTTGCTCTCAGGGAATTAATTGTTTAGTAGGAGGAGACATAGCAATAAGTAAGTGTACCCAAATACCATGGGTATTATGATAGTATATACAAAGAAAATGAGAGCACTAGAGAACCAATCATAGATTCTGTAGAGGGGTTAGTATAGTAGGAAAAGTTTTCATGGAGGAGGTTAAGCTTGAGCCAAGTCTTCAAATATGACTAGATCTAACTTCTTTAAGTGGGCCAGAAAGGTAGGGAGCATATTTAGGTGTGAGAAAGAACCTGGTGTGTTTAGAGAGTTGCAATCTGTACAGTTGAGGGTGCAGGATACAGAGAGGGTGTGGTGAGAGACAAGGGTGGGCAGATAGGTAAGGCAAAGTAAGGTAAGGCCTTGTACACCTCATTAAGGTGTATTATAAGCCACTCTAAAACATGTAGATACATGCTGTGCGGTCTGGTTCAGTGATTTTGCAACCAGGGCTTACTGGACAGTTTAACATGTAAGTGAATATTTTGCATTCTGCCAAGAGCTTGAGTAGTAGAGCTTTAAGTGATTCGTTCCCTGTGTTTTGGTTTTTCTTTCTGTGAATGAAAATAAACAATCCTTTTAATAATTTTTTGTTCTACAGCATAGACTATTCATACTTTTATATATTAGATCTCTTTCTGTGCAATTGTATTGTTATAGCAAATTTTCTGTATAATTTTGAAGTAATGCTTCAATAGAAAAATGTCGTTTCAGCACAATCACTCTTGACCACTGTTATTTTCACTGTAGGGTGTGTTATACTTTATGTGTTGTCTATTTACTTTTAAATCTCTCACTTAAGCTTGGAAAGAGTATAACTAAAAGAGTAATCAGTTTATGTAATAGCATAGTTACTTTCCATTTCTTATTGAGCTTGTGATTGACTCTATGGACTAGGAATATTTAAATAACCACACTGTGTGCTGTTGCTCCAGAGATTTAGCAGAACCATAGGAACGTATTTCTACATATAACTTAAAAGAAGTATACTAAAAGCTACGTCTGTGCTGAAGGTATTTTTGCTCAACATATTTCCCAGTTCTGAGTTTAGTTTAGTGACCTAATGACTGATGGTAAAGCTGTTTTTAAAGGCTGGCTATTTAAAGTCTTTTTTTCCAAAGACCTTCGTGTTATTGTTGAACTACTACTGAGCTACTGTCAGAAGCGTGATAATAAAAAGTGTATGCCTGTGATGACATTTACCACAAAGATGGTGCAAAAGAGGTTCTAGTCTGAAACATGGAGAGAAATAATCCTAATGACATTAGTAATGATGGCTACATTTGAGTGCCTCCCGTATGACATGTAAGGCATTATGTTAAGTGCTTTACGTGCATCACTTCCTTTAATCCTTACAGCAGTGCTTTGAGGTAGGCAGTGCTGGGTTAAAAACCATGAGAAACCCCAAGCCCTGAAAAGGTTATACTCCGAGGCACTTCTCCTCTTTTCCCATTAGTGATTTAAAAAAAAAAAAGCATACTAAAGCAGCCATAAGAAAGTCTAGTAAAATTTCATTTTTACCGTGTGGTGAAGTTGATGTCAAACATCAAATTTTTTTAAAAAACTTTTTCTCATTTTTTAGTATTTCTGCTTTGCTGGTACTTTAAGGAAATGCTCACTCGAGGTAGGTA
Organism: Diceros bicornis minor; assembly: GCF_020826845.1. Classification (NCBI taxonomy): domain Eukaryota; kingdom Metazoa; phylum Chordata; class Mammalia; order Perissodactyla; family Rhinocerotidae; genus Diceros; species Diceros bicornis. The sequence continues at coordinate 33,232,989 of NC_080762.1, forward strand.
TTTATTTTATAGAGATGTTGGGAAATTTGCCCAAGGTTACAGAATAAGTAGCAGATCTCGGATTTAAATTCAGACATTCTGACTCTGGTGTGTACTTTTTTTGCCAAGAAGTAGATCTGTACATTTTCCTGTATTTATTTGGTGCTTTGAAACATCAAGCTTTTTTTTTTTTTTCCATCAAGCTTTTTTTTTTTTCGGTGAGGAAGATTAGCCCTGAGCTAACATCTGTCGCCAATCCTCCTCTTTTTAACTGAGGAAGACTGGCCCTGGGCTAACATCCCTGCCCATCTTCCTCCACTTTATATGGGACTCTACCATAGCACGGCTTGACAAGTGGTGCCTTGGTACGCACCTGGGATCTGAACCGCAGACCGTCAAAGCGGAGTGTGCGCCCTTAACCGCTACACCACCAGGCCAGCCCTCATCAAGCGTTTTAAATATGTTGAGGTGTCTTTGGCATTTGCTCTGAAACCATGCCTTTCCTTTTTGGGGAATTCCAAAGAAGGAATTGGCTGAAATAAGAGAAAGGATGAAACCTTGAGACCCTGTTAAAGATGAATTTTAATATTTCTGCAGGGAATTACAGTCATGTGCTATATAACAACGTTTCAGTCAATGATGGACCATATATACGATGGTGGTCCCATAAGATTAGTACCATATAGCCTAGGTTTGTAGTAGGCTATACTATCTAGGTTTGTTTAAGTATACTCTGATGTTCCCACAATGATGAAATGGTCTAATGACGCATTTCTCGGAACGTATCCCTGTCATTAAGCGATGCATGACTGTAGTTACATTTAAAGTATTTCTATGTTCTTGTGGATGTTGAATTAATAAAACAGCCCACTTCGTAGGTTTTCCAGTACTGTCTTCTTTTTCTTCCCTATCTCGCACCTCTAAGTTACTCTCTTTTAAGGACTTTTCTTCTTTTATCTTTTGACTCCTTGTAATTTTTCTGCTAAGGCTATAGTCATGGTTAAGCTTTAGAATTTGATTGGACTAGAGAATTTTTAAAATTCTTTATACTCTTGAGATTTATTTATTTTTAAAAATATTTATTAAAGTTAGTACATTTTAACCCCCAGAAGCAAATAAGACTTGACCGTTCCATCTTGTATTCTTAATCAGGACCCATCTATTATTGGTACAGACATCTTCCTGCTGCTGCCGTTCCATAACCAGAATTATAGCAGTAGGTTTTTTCCTATTGGGATCATATTGTTAATGAACTTTCAACAGAAACTTTCCCCCTAGAAAGCAGAAGTGTTAGTAACAGCAAAACTACCATGTGTTGAGTCCCTAGTATGTGTGGGCCCTAGTATGTGTGAGTCCCTTGACATAACCAGTTTCTTCGCAGTCCTGCAAGGTAGGGGTGGTATCCTCTGTATAAAGAGGAAAAAAACAGAGGCCCAGTTGTTTCCTAAAGTCATAAAGCAAGACATTGTTAGAAATTCTGGGACTTTTTTCTCAGCATAGGCCTACTGTTCCTTTCCAGTTACCATCAGAGTTTTTGAAGAGAATGGCATTAACGGGCAAGACTCTTTGAAGAAATTTCTTTTTTATAAACCCAGGTCAAATTCTATCTCTCTCCACTTACCTGTTGTTGAATGTGGGCAAATTACCAAGCCTTGTGAATCTCAGTTCCCTAATTTGTAAAATATTTGCTTCACAATGTTGCTGCAAGGATGCGTGAGGTAATATTGAGGAAGTATTTAGTGTGATGTTTCACAAACTGGAGGCTCTCAAATGTTAGTTTCTTACCTTCCACATTAGTGAGCATCATGTATTTGCACATATCAAATAGAGTGTATACCTTATAGATCAGTAAATAAATTTTTATCTATGCCTGTTATATATAGATGTTTCAAATAGTAAAATGCTTAAAGTCTAGGTCTTAATTCAGAGAATTATTATTTTTACTACTTTTCTGTTTTGCTTTTTTTAATTCTCAGTATTGTAAAGAAAATCTTTTGAATTCAGTTTTTGAAGTAAGTTCTGATTTTAATAGCCTTTGGTAAAATAGAAAAGGTGTTAATAAAAAAACACTTGAGAATATTGGAGATATATCGGAGACGTATCGGAGTATATATATCTCTTGGTATTATTTCAATATTAAATGCTGTTTGCAGATTATTAATGCTGATGTAAATGTTGGTGGAGTTATTGTGTAATCAGTTCTTAGAAAAAGTGAATTTTCAGTTGTATTTGTACGGTCATAGTTTGCTTTTGTGCAGATGGGGCTCATTCTTTGTACCATTTGTGATTTGACATTTGCTGTTAGCATTATCTCTTGACTCTATGCAGATGGTGTTACATGACCCATGAAGTTCATTTCTGAACCTAACCCTGTTCTAGATACGTGCCTGGTTCTAAGAAGTAGGAGTTATTTGATTAGATTGTCTTCTGAGGGAAGACTATATATTTTTAGTGCTTACGTGCATCATAGATGATTCCAGCATTCTTTGAAATTTTGATGTAGAAATTAGGATTGTATAATACAGTGGTTCTCAAACTTTTTGTTCTTGAAACTCCTTTACACTCTTAAAAATTACTGAGGACCTCATAGAGCTTTTCTTTATGTTGTTCATCAGTATGTTCTATTGATATTTATTGTGTTAGGAATTAGAACAAAAATTTTTAATATATTAAATCATTTAATAAGTGTTTTAGTGTTTTAATAAGTGTTTATTAAATCACTTAAAATAATACCAAATCTATTACGTTAAAATATGTAACATTTTTTATGAAAAATAACTTTTCCAAAATAAAAGAATAATATAGTGGAGAGTGGCATTGTATTACGTTTTTCAAATCATTTTAGTGTCTAGTTTAATAGAAGACAGCTAGATTCCTATATGTGCTTCTGCATTCAGTCTGTTTTGATATCACACATTATGTAGCCTCTACAAAACTCTACTCACTTTATACTCGTGGGAGGATGAGAATGAAAGAGCCAAATACTATTTTAGTATTATTATGAAAATAATTGTGACCTCATGGACCTCTTGAAAGGATCTTGGAGATTCTAGACCACACTTTGAGAACCACTGATTTAATGTGTATATTACAGTTTGACAAGGAGGGTATAGTGATGTTTTTGGTACCTAGAATCGGGTATTTAAAGTACTGTGCTGAATGATTAACAGTAGTGCTTTGTGAAAAGGTGCCATACATTCTTTTTGGCAGTCTTAGCATTGCTGAACAGTAAGGAGGACACCAACATCAGCCAGATTGGAATTAAAATAGTCTCTTCGGCTATGAGGACCAAATATGTGTTACCTTTTTTTTCCCCCTCACTGTTTCTTAGTTTTTTTTTTTAATTGAGATATAATTGACATACAGCATTATATTAGTTTCAGGTGTACTGTGTTACTTTTTCTGTAGTCTTTCTACCAAATAATCAGAAGAGCCCCTCCTCATCCTCCAAGTCTGAATAGAGAGCTGCCATTGGATAAAATTATACTTTAAGACTTGGAAAATGTTTAGAATCATAGAATTTCCCCACCCCATGTAGTATTTGTATTTCTAGCATTCTATCCAAATCTAGACGTATAATGAGGTCTACTTTAATGAAGAGTTTCATTTTTTCAAAAGGTATCTTATCCCTTTGAGTAGTTCTCTTGTATCTTGTTTTTATTTTGCTCAACTGATACCACTCCTACCATGTCTGACATTTACTCCTGTATCTGTACAGGGGGACACAAAGTCGTAGACATCTATTGTTTTATATGACTGTGTTTTAGACATATGAGGGCAGTTATATTTTCTCTTCCTTAGTCCTTTTCTTTTAAGTGTAAAACTCCTTCAGTTTTCCTCTATGTTGACATTAATCCATTATCAACACAATTTGGATACAGTTATTCAGTGCTCCATAGATGTAATGGTAGTGACATGTAGAACGCTTTTCCTCTCGTTTTCAAAGATATCAAACTTTCAGTTGCTTTGCCAAGCTAACAACTAACCTAATAATCTCATAGGAAAAAGAATTAAGACTATTTTGTCCTGACTTCTACTTGGTGAATCCTGTTCTTTGTTTCATTACATTGCCGTGTGTTGATGTTAAACTTATAGTTAAGTAGTTTTCACAATCCATCATTTTTATTGTTTCTTTTTTCCTTTTTTAAATTGGGGAATTTTGCCTTCATCTGGCACCTCTGTTTCTCTTCATTATTTCTCAGAGATAGCAGTGATTCTGAGGTCAAATCTGTAAGCGGTTCCTGAACCTTGGGATATGATGCATCGGGGTCTCAATACCTGAACCTGTTTGAAGAGGCTAGGAGATTCCTTACTACTTTCTCCCTTACCATAGGTGGCATTCAGTGTTTATTGTATTTGTTCTGCTCTTTCCTGTTTTAAGCTAATATTCTCTATAGGAGAAAATGCAAGCAAAGTGATAATAGACTGCTTTTCCCATCTTTTCCAAGGAAAGAACATGTCCTGGTTTTATTTCCTTGCTTCAAACATTGATAAAAGAGCTGTTTTTATTTCTCTCATTTATATGTGCCTAGGCTTTTTTTAGATATTTAACCTTATAGACACTACTATTATAGGTTTTAAAGACATGTGTGTGTAAATATTTGTTTGGATTGTGATTTTGTTACCATATTTTCTCATGTTCCTTTAATTTTTTCTGTGTAGCCATAGTTTTACTGTGTAGCTGTAGTGTTGTATTAGAATTCAATCAATTTTTTTCTCATATTTTTTTCAGGATCGTGGCAGAAATTTCGGTTTTTCATGCCATTTCATTTTTTAATACCACTCATTTGTTACATAACTTTTTCTTATTTAAAAAAATGTATCCTTATAGAAAATTTAGAACACACACACAAAATGCAGGAACTAGGTCATCTATAATCTCACTACTATCTAGCCATAGCCACTGCACATATTTTGGAGTATATATATATTTAAATGTAAATACTTTAAAAAATGGGTCATACAGTATATGTAATTTTGAACCTGCTTCTTGTTACTTAACACTTCTATGCATGTTTTTATGAAAATATTCTATTGTATAATAATTTTTAATGGCTGCAGAGTATTACATTTAGTAATTAAGTGAATATTCTGCTATTGAAGATTTACAGTATTAAGTGAATATTCTGCTATTGAAGATTTAAGTTATATCTAGCTTTTCCCTATTATAAATAACATTGCAACAAAGACTCTCATGCTAAATATTTGCTCATACATATTTTTCCCTGGAATATATTCCTATCAGTGAAGATTTTGCATCCAAAAGTACTGACAAAATACTTTCCTGAAAGGAATCTACCAGTGTACATTTCTACCTGTAATGTATAAGAGTGTCCCTGTATTTACATTCTTGCCAGTCCTATATATTGTGCTTAAAAAAAAAATTTACCTCTTTAGTAGAGGAAAAATGGTATCTCTTTTAATTATATATTTTATTACTACTAGGTTAAACATTTTTTTCCGTGTTTGTTGGCCACTTACTATTTTCTTATGAGAATTGCCAATTTTTCATTTGATGAAGTTATTTTTTTATTTAGAAGAGAATTTATAATGATATTTTAAAAATTTTTGCAGATGTTTTAAGTATTTAGGTAGGCAAGTCTATCCATCTTTTCATTTAGGAATCTTCCTTTGGTGTTGTGCTTAGAAAGGCAATCCCCAAGACATGGTTGAACATCCCATCTTTTTTGAAAATGTTTCCCTTTTAGTATTACTGGTTTTGGGTAGAATGTTATTTGGATCAGATATATCTTTTCTCTGTGTTTAATTTGTGGGTGGATATCTGAATATGTCCATATTGCGTACTCTAAAGTGATATAGCTATCTTCTCCCAAGGTTCTTGTTACTTCTACATTGTCTACCATTTTAGATTATTCATTCCTACTTTTGCTTTATAAGGGATGAAATTTTCATGAGGAAAACTCAAGAATTATTTATTGTACTCTTAGCTGAATGTAACATTTAGGAAAGGTCAAGATAGTTGAAGTTTTTCACCTGCTGTAGCAGGTCTCTTAAGCTTATAATCTGTTTTGGGAAAGCACTAGCCATATTTTTAATTTATCTTGGTTGTTGCTTTTTTCCCCCCTTTGTGGCTCAGATTATTAGAATGATGGGCTGAATATGAGATGATAAAGTAGATAAATTTAGGTTCATATACTTGTAACCAGGAATACTGTTAATTTCAGATAGGAAGATCTGGTTTAGTAGCTGTATTTGTAAAAAATAAATCCAGTGTGAGTCAGCCATGGGAACTGCAGATTCAAGTGGTTAAAAGTATGAACTTTGAGGTTAGGCACATGTATAAGTCCTAGCTCTGCTAGGATAAACTGACCTTGGCCAAGTCACTTCTCTAAGCTGTAGTTTTCTTACTTGTTATGTGGAGGAAGTGGACAGGCTTACCATATAGGTTGGCTGTGAAGATATGATGTGATATAATATGATATGAAGCACGTGAAGCACTTAGAATAGTGCCTAATAGAAATGTATTGGCTATTGTAAATAGTGTTATTTAGCTAGCAAACAGCAAAATTATATTATTAAAAAAGTACAGTAGTATATGGGCAATGATAATTCAGTTCGTTTTTGTGTTCTTCAGGCTGCACCTGGCCACCACACTTTAAGGGAGATATAATCCTTTTGAAGGTATATAGAGGAAAGTAATCAGGTTGGTGAAGGAAATGGAAATAATGTCTTATGATGAATACTTGAAAAAACTGCAATTGGTTGTGCTTTTCAGGGGAAAGCTATGGTGGGATAGGAGGATGGGCATATTTGAAGAGCTGTATATGGAAAAAGGATGGCCCAAGAGTTATAACTAGGACATCTGGGTAGAAAGTACATGAGGACAGATCTCAGCGCAGGGAAATCTTTTTAATTTTCAGAGTCTTTTAGATATTATGAGTTCTTTTGGTGAGTAATGAGATCTTTTATTGGAGATATAGATGTGTATGCTGAATGATCACTCTGTTGAAATTTGTAGAGAGTGGGATTTTGATGTCTTTTAAGATAGCTTTCAACCCCAAGAGTTTTTGAGATTATATATCATTTTGTTATAGATAGGGTGGGAAATAAATTTTTAATATGTTAACTTAAACTCACAATGATAACTTAAAAATCCTTGCTGTTTCCAATTTCTGGCAATAACGGATTCCAGGCTGTTTTGCTCTTAGTTGGAATAATTGCTCAAGGAGTAAGATGTTTTGCCAAATTTCATACTTTTTGTCCTCTTCTTCTCTGTTTAACACTGTTCGTTCATTCTTTCATTCTCTACTGTGTGTCAAGTACTCTTAGGTTTTGAGAGACAGAAAGGTAATCCAACAGCTTAATCAATCCACTCCCTGTATCTTGCTTTCTTGAATCTCCTCTTAGAACTTTCATAAATATATTTAAAAGGGGAATGGGCAGGAAAATTGTGTTTGATGTGATGAATGTTGTTATGACTAAGTTGGAGGAGTACATCAATTTTATATATTGAGAGATATCTGTAATATATTGATATGGGAAAGAAAAAAATAAATACATTTTATTAGTAAAATAAAGGATAAATTTCTAGTTTTGATAGTATTTGAGGTGAATAAAAAACATTTTGGATAATGTTTTCATTGTCAGCTTGTAAGCATAAATAAGAAATGATTATTAGATTTAGAAATTGCTGTAAGCATTTATTTAAATGTTTAAAATTTAATACATTAATTTTGTTCAGCTTTATACATGTACACACACACATATGATGGCTGTAGATTTGTTTTCTTTAAAGCAATTAAAATCAGCATATTTTCTTTCTAAGAATCAAGGAAGCTATCAATTTGTTGTGTGCATGAAAATGTAAAGTAAGCACTTAAATATACAGTGGTACCTAGCTTTAACCTTACTTACTACACATCTAATTAATTATAGAAGGTGAGGAATAAATAATGTTCACTTTCCAAGTAGTTTTAATTAAGTTGTAAGTGACCTTGGTTTTAGCTTTGTTGAATTATTGTGTTAGATTAAGTACCTGTAAATAATGAGCATTGGTTATTCTGAAAATATAATCTATCTAATTCTCTGCGATGGAACAACAATTTGTGTAGCACATTTTTCTTGAGAGAATAAATCCTGAATAAATTCTGCCCTAATTTTCATAGTCATTTTCTTATGTTATTTGAGATTTTATTTTGGAATATATGAATATTTAATAATTTTTATGCCACAGACCAAGCTAAGAATAATTTATAATGTAAATAATATAGTTATAAGTAATACAAGTTATAAATAATATACTGTGCTTTATGTAATTATTCTAAAGCTCAGTCCCACATGGACTGTTAATTCAAAACTTTTTTCCGAGTTACCTTTTAACATTTTCTTTTATTTCTTCTTAGTTTTTCATATGCACATCTTTTTCACTTCACATGCAAATCTAAAATTGCTTCTTACCTCAAAGAAAGACGTTCTCTAAATTGAATATAATTTTTTTTGGATACTATGCTTACTATAGTCTATAATATATGCAGTTTATTACATGCAGTAAAGGTATAGATACAAATGCTTATCTCTGTAATTAAAAAAGGAAATACATGCATTTTCTTTAGTTTAATTTATGAAAATCAGAATGCCTCTTTTCCTTGAGGCTTTATTGGATAGCCACTGGTGCATTATATGGTTTTTCAAACCTCCTACTGTGCTTAGAATCCCAGCCTGAGTAGAGAATTTGTAAATTATCTTGTTTTAATACCTGAAGTTATTCCAGCTTCATAAAATAAACTTCTGGGGCTTTCTTTTCCTGTTTTTAAAAACTTTTCTATAAGAAAGCGATGATCTCGTTCATGAAAGTTTGTTATTAGTATGCTTCTAACACTGTCTAGCTTGGTGTCTTTTTGGAGGGCAGGCCTTGGTTACCAATTCAAATTTTCTAGTAGTTGTCGGTTTATTCAGATTTTCTGTTTGTTCTTAAATCAAGTTTGATAATTGTATATTTATTTGAAATTAGCCATTTCATATGAGTACTCAGGCTTTCTGCTATAAAGTTTATGTCCTCTTAAAAAAAAAATTACACTAGCTTTTAGCTATATTGCCTCTTCCTTTCTGTGTGCCTTTTCTCTACGTTTCTCCTCATTTTTGCTAGAAAAGTATTTTTTGTTTTCAGAGAACCAGCTTTTGGTTTTGCTGCCCTTCTCTGTATTTTTTTCCCCACATATGTTTTAGCTTATATTCATATAGCATGTATTCGTTTTAAATGATAAGACTTCTGGCAGTTTTCCAATCTTTAGATATGTAAGAGGTTGGGACAAGCCTGATAGCCTTCTAGTTACACGCAGTTATGACAGATGTATTTATTTCACAATGGAAATGGGTTTCTTCTTTAAAATTTTTAATCTGTTTACAACTACTTATTTTCATATGCTATCAATAATAATCATGATAACATTTGAAATACTCTAAAGATATAGTGACCTCAAGGACACTTATTATATATGAAAAATAAAATAGATCCCAATGAGAAATTCCAAAAGGCATGTGTATTTTATGACCTGATGACTAATGCTGATGGAAAACAACACCATGTTGATCATTAATTCCCTCTTTTCATTACTTATTGTTTTCTTCACAAAGATTTGTTAAGTACCTTTTATATATATTATATATAAGGCATCTTGCTAGGTAGTGTTTGTTTAAACCACAAGTGGATAATCCTTCAACTTTACAAAAATTTATCTACAGTAAGAGAATAATCACCTTGATTGATAGCTTTATAGTTCTTGTTTTCTTGAATTGTATACCATCTCTTTTTAATGAATAGACTTTTTTCCAAGCAATTTTGAGTTTACAGAAAAATTGAACAAAAAGTATAGTGTTCCCATATGCCCTGTTTTGTTTCATAAATTATTTTAATGGAAGCAACTGCTTTGTTATCTCTTTGAGCTTCATAATATTACTTATTTTAAAGACTTTGTCATATTGTTCCATATTTCTTTCTTTTGGAGTGAGTTTATATTCTGTTGTTGATTTTGTTGACTATCATTTTTAGTGTAGGATTTCTTCACATGTTTTAGAATTTTAATTTTTAGGCTGATGGTGATTTGTAGCTTCTCCCCACCATGTTCCCCCTGCTCCCTGTCTTAGATTCCTATTGTAGTGTGGCCCCGAGTCTCATTTTGGAAGTAGTTCTTTTCAGCCCCTTCTCATGAACAGGGGAGCCCCATGCCCATGCCCTGGCTTCAGCTAAGCCTCACTCTAGTTCCCACATTATATGGTGCAGGAGCCAAACTCCTGGCTTGCTGTCCAGAACTGGAGCCCAATTTATCACTTTAGCCCTATGCAGTGCTTTGCCTTCTTTGCTTAGTTTCTGGTGCAGGGAGATATTTGTCTTGTTTTTAAGTTTGAAATGTCTTTTAGGTTTTTCTCTTTTTCTATTTTACCATAGGAGGTGCATTAAAGCAAGAATTTTGTGCCATCTTTTCTTCTTCATCTTAATCGCTAATACTTGTTCTTTCAAAGGCATCCTCCTTCGTATCTTAAGCATAAAAGGGAAGGGGTTTCTTCAAGATAAGTTTAATAAGAAGTTTAAAAGTAAAATATAGTTTTTTTTTTAAATGAGAAATGACTTATTATCTTTATAGGATCATATTTTTTATTGTAACAAACAACAATTTATGTTTAACATAAAGTTATGTTTAAACCCTTAAACATAAGGTTTTAGCTATTTATAAACATTCTAAACTTGAAAATAGTAGAATAACTAAATTCAGTATGTGGAATTTACATGCCAATTGTACTGTCACAATCAGTGACCAACTCAACTATTCTTCCTACTTAGGGCTAAAATTGAAATCTTAAGTTTGCTCAAGATAATGGAAAATTAATCATGATGGTTATGTTGTTTTAATAAGAAAAACTTAACTATAGCCTTTATAAGTATTTTGATGATTCTGGAGGAATAAAACACAAATCAGGAACTCATTGTTACTTATATTATTGTCAAGCCTTATTTGTATCTTGCTTTATTTTGGTACTTTAACCCTATCTCTAGTTTTATGTGAGCGCTGGTTCTCATAACTTAATTACTTATGCCTTTTATATATCAGCCGATACCTAGAAAAAGTGATGTGTGATACAATATTCCTGACGATTGCATTTCTGTGTAGAGAGTTTAGCACCTTGCAAATCCCCCAGATAGAAAGGTCACCTGATAAATTCTGTGATTTTTATTGTCTGTGCCAATAAAGAAAGAGGGTAAACATTATTGCTTGCATATTACCAGTCTACCATGAAACGTAATAAATAATTCTCATACAAATATTAAATGTGTATATGAGGAGTTACAGGGATTGCTTTCTGTGAAAAATACTCATTTTATTTTGATATACAAAGAAATAAGCTTACTTGAAAAGTAATACCTCACCCATTTGCTCCATTTTATAAATCTGGTCATGTAAATGCTCAAGCAAATTTTTAATTTCTGCATGTAAGCTGCTGTTCCCTTTTCTAACTGACTTAGTTCAAAATGCCATGTCTCTTCTATTTGAAAAAAATTTAATGGATACCCTGCGCTTGCTGTGTCTCCATCCCTCTTTAACTAGTTCCAGTTAGATATTAGGCTAACAAATTTCCTTATTAATTCAAATGCTTAAATTGTTAAAACATTTATTGCTATTATGAAGTAATTAGCAGTTATTAATTTTGTAATTATTAATACGAAAATAATTTTTCAGTGATAAGATTTTTCAGAAAATGCTGTATGTCAGCATGATTCCCATGTGCTCAAATTGTGTTTGATAAAAAAGATTTTTCATTTGGAAAATAAGATTTGATAGAGGAGATAAAGTTTAAATTGTCTAATCATTGGTCCTTGTAATATTAGTTATCAGCTGATTTGTCTACATGATGAGATATTTTTGTTTATATAATTTCTAGTGTTCATTCCAAATATGGTAAATGTGTGAAAACCTGTTTTATTTATTAAGTTAGTGATGCTTTGTGTACTTAGCAGACAAAAAAGTGAAAAAAATTGGGACATTAGAATCTAGTTTATATTATTTGAAAATAAAATATTTTCTGATTAATATATGTTTATTATTATAGAAAAGTTGGAAAAGATAAAAATAAACATAGTTTAGTAGTATTCTTTCAGCTTTTCTCTGTGTAGGATTTGTTTGCATATTTTTATGGATATGGTAATATATGTAAGAGCAGAATTTAATGAAATAAAAAATAAAGACAAAGTTGCCAAAACTTGGAAGCAATCAAGATATGCTTCGGTAGGAGAATGGATAAACAAGCCGTGCTGTATCCATACATTGGAATGTTATTCAGTGATAAAAGGAAGTGAGCTATCAAGCCATGAAAAACTTGGACGAATGCTAAATGAATATTGCTAAGGGAAAGAACCCAATCTGATAAGCCTCATCATTGTGATTTCAACGGTATGACATTCTGGAAAAGGCAAAACCCTGGAGATAAAGATCAACTGATCAAAAGATCAGTGGTTGCCAGGAGTTCGGGGGAAGGGAGAAAGGGATGAATTAGTGGAGCACGGGGCATTTTTAGGTCAGTGAATCTATTCTTTATGATACTGCAATGATGGATACATGTCATTATAGTCATTGCATTTGCCAAAACCTGTGGAATGTACAACACAAAGAATGAACTCTAATGTAAAACTATAGACTTTAAAAAAACAAATCTAATTTGATAGCATGATACAACTAGACAGATAAATTACACTATATAAACATATTCTATCTAGATATCAGCAGAAAATTTTACAGTAGAATCAAAATATCTTCTAAACTAGTGCTGTCTTTTTGTGATGATTGAAATATTTTATTTGTTCTCCAACATGGTGGCCAGTACTAGCCTCATGTGGCTGTTGATCTCTTGAAATGTGGCTAATGTGACTGAGGAATTGTATTTTAAATTTTGTTTAATGGTAATTACTTAGAATATAAATAGCCTCATGTGACTAGTGGCTACAGTATTAGGAAAGTATCTCAATTAGACAAACAAGATAGAGAAATGTCAGCCAGTGATTAATGCAGTTAGATAGAGTTAACAGTTGATTGAAAAACCTTACTCTAAATATTGGTTCATTGCCAGTTTGGAGTCAGGTCTTCATTCTTTATCCTGCGCTTTTTTGCTTTTGTCCTGTTCTCAGTACTTCAACCAATAATTTTCATGAAGGCGTTATCAAACTGTTCAGAACAGATTCAGCATTGATGGTGTTTACTGCTATGATGGATGCCAGAATCTGGATTTAGAAAGCTCTCAAAAGACTGAAAAGAAGAAACAGGAAGAAAGTGAACTTTATAAGGGATCCATTTGAAATTCTGGGCTTAAAAATTAAGGTACAGGACATGGAAATCTTGGCCTCCTAGGAATTCATGTGGAAAAGACCTAAAACCAAATGTTTTTACTTGGCTGCACATGCAGTTTGAGCCAACAGTGTGATGCTGTTACCAACTTATGCTATGTTCAGAAAAGTTTAACATCTAGTCCAAAGTTGTTACAATCTCTGTGATCTGCCCTGGTCAAATATAATTTGAAATATTATGAAATATTAAGTTTTGGGTGCCATTTTTTTAAGAAGCTCAGTAAAACATACATTTCCAAAGGAACCCAGATGAAGAATCATCTAGAAACTAAGTTATATGACTAATAGTAAGGAATTGATGTATGTTTACCTGGAAAAGGAAGAACTTGAGTGAAGTGTGCCTAGCATTTTACTTGGCCTTATCTTCAAATATTTGAAGGGCTGTCTTGTAGAAATGTTACTAAGATCGTTCTCTGTAACCACAGAGGACACAGCCAGAGTGATGGGTGAAAGACGGACTGATAGGACTCAACGTAAGGAAGGAATTTTTGATGATTGGTGTTCTCTAGCAGTGGCATGAGTTGCCTTGTAAGATAGTTTCCTGCTGGCTGAGTTGTGCTGGATGTTCATTAGCCAGGAAAAAAATTGTGAGTAATAGCAGTAAGTATTTTTTGAGCACTTATTGTCAGACACCAGAAAGCTGTGGCTCAGATTGCTTAGGAAAGTTGCCCTAACTTAGGAGAGTTATAGTCATATAACTAGGAATGGACAGAATTGATAACTGAACTTAGTTCTCTCTGACTCCACGCCCATGTTCTCAACTGTCCTGTTATTCTGCCCTCCCATGGCAGTAATTACTGCTTTTTTGGAAGCTTTGCTTAGATGTCGTTGAAGGCCCCTTGCAAACTGAGCTTAGATGACCACATTGTGGTTGCTTCGGAAGGTGTATGTGAAAGCTGACTATAAGGAAGATTCATCTGGTTATAGGATGTAATAGATTGAAGTGGAGACATACTGGTGGTCGGCAGGACGGTTAACTAGGAAGCTGTGATCTAACCAATGACTGAAGTTTTAGTTGTAGCAGTGGGTTCAAACCTAGTGCTGCTTTTTACAGAACACCAGGAGATATTGTATTTAATTTCACCATTGAACCATGAATAATTTTACCAGCAGAAATTGGAGTTAGAATATACTCATTCACATATTACCATCATGAGCACACTTCCTTGAAAAAAATGCTGAAGTAAACATGCATATCAGATATTTTTGTTAATATTTGTTATGTCTTCATTTATTTCCCAACAAGTGATTGTGTATTGCTTTTTTTTTGTGAGGAAGATCAGCCCTGAGCTAACATCTGTTGCCAATCCTCCTCTTTTTTTTTGCTGAGGAAGATTGGCCCGGGGCTAACATCCTTGCCCATCTTCCTCTACTTTATATGGGACGCCGCCACAGCATGGCTTGACAAGTGGTGTGGCGGTGCGTGCCCGGGATCTGAACCTGCGAACCCTGGGCCGCCAAAACGGAACGCGTGCACGTAACCACTGCGCCACCAGGCCGGCCCCAGTGGGGGGTTTATTGCTTTTAAATGACAAATGCATCAGTGTTATATATGTTTAGCAAAGATTCATTGAATATTTCTTCAGATCAAGACAGCGTGAAAATATGTGCTTTGTATGTGAAACACGTAATATATTGCCTAGGACATAAGTAGTGTACAAAGGTTAGGTATTGTTATCATTATTATCATGATACAGATTATTTTGTGTACTTTTCTTCTTTATTTGATAATGATTTTTTAATACTACTAAACACCTAAAGTTAATTGCTTATTACATGCAGGGCACTGTGTTGAATACATTTACGTACATTATTTAGTTCACATCACAGCTCTCTGAAGGGTATGTATGTACTCTATACAAGTGAGAACATAGAGGCTCAGAGAGGATGGCTAAGCTCCTAAAGCTGGTGAGCAGGAGGCTCACGATTTGAGCCCTGATTGACTCCTCCTACTCTAAACTGCTGTGAAATACCAGCATTCATAAATTTGGTAAAGTATTAAGTTAACTGACAAGGGGTAATATGAAGTAATGACTAGGTTGCTGACTTAGAAAGCAGTTACACAATAGAAATTTTGAAAATATGATCAGTGATGGTATCAGTGGATTATACATAATCTGTATTTTCTTGGATTCTGTGAAGCACTGACAATTTTCAGAAACACCATTCGTTTAATAACATTTTTAGAAAAAATAGTATATTACGTATAGACGTTGATTATAAGACATACCCAGGTCAGAAAACTGTTATGTTGTCAAAAACTTTTATAACAGAATGATTAGTTTCCAAACTTTTTTGATCCTCCCTTCTAACCATTTTCGATAATACATCCTTGATATAAATGTAGTTATTTAATTTTAAATTATATACATACACTATTATGCCTTATGTTCATTATAAAACATACATAGAAATGGAAAATTCGGAAGGATGCTGTTTTAAAAATAATATTTAACTTTATTAATTGTATTAAAATTCTTTCTAGTCAGAGCAATGTGATTTAATATACTTCAGTATTTTTGAATCTTAGTTTAACACTGATGTTTTGAGGTTCTGGTTCTATGTTTAGTTCAATTCAATACTTCATCTTTGGAGCAATGGAGAACGATTGCAGAGTTTGTTGGCAAGGGACGGAGGGGAGGTAGCATACATTGATCAGAACTGCATTTCATAAAATTCGCTCTGGTTGCTATGTGGAGAATGGATTGATATGTGTTTTGGATAGATGTGCAAAAACCATTTAGGAAGCCCTTTGGGTGATGTAGGCAGTAAATGTTTGGGAGCTTAAAAGAGACAAGCAGAGACTTGGAAATCTGTTTAGTAGTAAAGATCAAGAGGACTTGGTAGTGGATTGGATGACAGGGGTGGGGATTTGTATGGTGGAGTAAGGAGGTGTTAAGGATGCATTTTAGGCCTTTGACTTGTGTAACTGGAAGGATGGCAAAGCCATTTATGGAAATAGAGAACACTTAGAAAAGAGTGAAGAGGGTAGAACACCATGAGATAGTTTTGGACATGTAGATTGTGAGAGGCCTTGAGACCTCCAAGTGGAGATGATGACTGGGCAGTTAGGTAAGTGGAGCTCAGAGTAGAGTTCTGGGAAGGATGTATAAATTGAAGCATATGCGTGCTAATGAAAGCTAAGGGCTCACCTGTGAACAGGGAAGGAGAGAATATGGAGTGAAAGTAAGAGACAGCCTAGGATTAGCCTTACGGAGTTCCGACATTTAATAGTCAAAGTGAGCCTGAAGAGGAGACAGGAAGGTAGCAGCTAGAGTGGTAGGACACATTTCAGAAGAGTAATGTGTCCAGGATATCAAAGGAAAAGCGTGTTTCTAGAAGGATAAGGAGTATTTAGCAATGTGGAATGATGCATGGAGGAAGATCAAGGAAGATGAGGCCAGAATAATATTCTTTTTTTTTTAATGTAATTTCCTTTTTGGGGAAGATTGGCCCTGAGCTAACATTTGTTGCCAATCTTCCTCCTTTTTTTTTTTTCTTTCATTTTTTCTCTCTAAAGCCCCAGTACATAGTTGTGTAGCATAGTTGTAGAGTTGTAGCTCTTCTGTGTGGGATGCTGCCTCAGCATGGCTTGATGAACGGTGTGTAGGTCCGCACCCAGGATCTGAACTGGCGAACCCCAGGCCGCCAGAGTGGAGTGTGCGAACTCAATTGCTAGGCCACCAGGCCAGCCCCCAGAATAATATTCATTGTCTTTATCTTTAGGAAATCTATGAATGAGTATCCCTCAAACAGAATGGATGATAATAGATCTGCTATTGAGAAAGTTTGCATAGATATATCTTATTTTTACTTTGTTTTTCATGTTCTACGCTTTAATTTTTTATAGTAACCATCTGAAAAAGTAAAGATGAGAATTGAACTCAGCATTCTAAATGTGGTTCAATTAATGTAGTATCCTTTGAGATGCTAAATGTGGTTTTTGAGATGTTATATTACTATTAAGACATTAAATTTTTTCCTAGCCTTCATTGCATTTTTTATTCACATTGAGCCTACCTTTCAGAATTTTCCTTAGGAATTTATTTGTGAGACCAAATTTCTCCATCTTGTGCAAGTATGCATGAGTTTTTTTTAAACCTAATTGTGGAGTTTTATATTTACATCTGTTACTTCTTCGGTCTGGCCGGATTATATCAGACTATTTAGAAAATTTAAAAATCTTGATTCTATCATGCACTATATTAACACTTTAACAGATTTGATTTACTATGTCCTCTAGTTTATATATCATTTAGAAAACTTTGAACAGGACAGAACCATGGCCAAGCCTTGAAGAACAACTTTAGTGGCTGATCTCAATATTGAGATTACTACCACAATACACCTAAACATACTGTTATCCAAAGGAAACCTCACTGACATCAAGATATTGTGCCTACTGTGCATTGCTGGCTGTTTTTCAGAATGCCCGTTGACTATTTGATATGGAAAATTGTTGGTGTCTCTTTTGAAAGAGGTCTTTTTGGAACTCCAAATAGACTTATTTTTGACTTTTAATGAATTCTTTAATATTGATTAGATGGAAAAAGAATGGAACTGACATACCTTTTGTTCATGTTGAAATTTTGTTTTGAAGCCTTTTTTAGTGATTAAATACTTTATTTGTTCAACATTTTTTTGACTAACCTGAGAAGTAGGGTTCAAACAGGACATTAACATGATCAGAATTGTGTTTTACTTGGAAATAATGTTTTGCCTCTAAATCTTTGAGTAAATCCATAATCCGAGTATGTTTGTCGTGTTTATTCTGTGGTTTATAAATGCTCAGCATATCTCTGCATTCCAGTTTGAGAATATGTTTATAGTTATTATTTAGGCCCATTATATCTCTCTTTTTAAACCAATTTTCATAGGATTTCTAGTATAATTTTCCATGATATATTATTTAAAGGATTATCATTACTTTATATTTTGCTTTTATGATGATGTAATATCTGTGATTCATTTGATACTGTGTTGGGAATATAGCATTGTTCCTATTGGAATGAAAATGATGTAATTCAGAATACAGTGGAAAGTGAGGATTACCTTTCCTGAGAGATTCACAAACTACATTTATACGTTAAAAGTGTTGTAAAACAAGGAGGAAGTACATAATGCTGTTTTAGTTAGTTTGTATGTGTTCTGAAATAATTTTTTTTGGCATCTCAGGACCGTAATCTGTTGGTTAATTTTTTGACTGTTTCCATTCGTTATTTTAATTTAATGAAGAACTACTTTAATAATTTAATAAGAAAAAGGATTTATAGTAACAATAAGAATTCTAAGAACCGTTGTCTTTTGAGAAGTACCTTAATAGATAATAATGGCTTTAACAACATCTGCCAGGGAAAGGATATTACCTGTCTATGCCTATTGTGTCTACTCTAAATCTTGTATCCTAAATTTATAGCCAGGATAGTGGACTTGCCTTTTTATTGTTTGAGAGCTGGGTTCTTTTTTTTTTTATTTACCTCTATAGTTGATGTCTGTTTCTGTACCCACAGCTAACTTTTCCCTTCCTCTTTTTTCTCAGTTTGATAGCTTCTGGAACTTGTGTCAGTGCATAGAGCAGTGATCCAGACAGCTGTACCTTTGCAAACAGTCACTCACAGTGCCAAATTAGTTTGTAGTGCAAATCTTGAATGAGAACTGCACCTGCTCTCAATGTGGATGAAAATGGCAAATGTTAGGGAAAGCGTAACTTTGGGATTGCTTTAAATCTGATGGCAGCTGATCTCAGAATTCTGCTGGGGATCCTTCATCTTCGAGTTATTTAAGTCCTGCTATTCAGAGCAAAACAGGCTTCTTGTCTCTTTTCCTAGGTTTTAGGTGTGTTATTTTTAAGAAATAATGTGCTCTTTGTGCTCTGATCCTACACCTGGGATATTACATTAGAAGTTGTTTTCGAAATATGCTGGTGGTTTCCTAAAATTATGTTTTGGACTAAAAATTTCTGAATCTCTAATTATCGTGTGTGACGATTAAGAAACCTTGAGTAGCTAAGAGTATGTAAAGGGTAACTTTGCCATGATAATTTTCTTATGGAAGAAATGGGCTCAATTTGAGAAGTAAGACGTTCTTTGAGAGTTGATAGGATATAAAAGACGTTTCACACTGTATGTAGAGAGCATTTCCTACTACAATTTGTTTGGAATGTGGGGGGAAGGTAACTCTGTTGGTATGTATTGAAGTTACCTTTTTTGAATTTGCTGGTTCTTTAAGATCACCCTTAACCTTAAGCACAGGGCTTGTGTCTGATTAACAGCAATTCAAAACACTTACTTAAAATGCTATTATCAGGAAAATTTTAATCTTTATCTTTCAATCCTAAGCAATTCTTGTTATTTTTAGTATTTGAAGTCATTTTCATTCATAATTTTTAAAAAAGAGCTTCATTGGTAGATAATTTACATACCATACAATCCATCCATTTAAAGCTTATAAATCAGTGGTTTTTAGTATATTTATAGATACGTGCAACCATCACCATAGTCGATTTTAGAGCATTTTCATCACGTCAAAAAGAAATTCTAAATCTTTAGCTACTTTCCTCCTTACTGCCCCCCACCCCAGCCCTAAACAACCACTAATCTACTTTCTGTATTGAGAGATTTCCCTATTCTGGACATTTCATATAAATGGAATCCTATAATATGCGGTCTTTTGTGACTGGCTTCTTTCACTTAGCAAAATGCTTTCAAGCTTCGTCCATGTTGTATAGTACTTCATTCCTTTTTATGACTTAGTAATGTTCTGTTGTGTGAATATACTACATTTTGTTTATCCAGCATTAGTTGATGGACATTTGGGTTGTTTCCACCTTTTGGCTATTGAGAATAGCCATATTTGTTTGGACACATTTTAAATTGTTTGGGGTATATACCTAGGAGTAGAATTGCTGAGACGTATTGTAATTCTCTGTTTAACTTATTGAGGAACCAGAAAACTGTTTCCCACAGTGGCTGCAGGATTTTGTATTCCCACAAACAGTGTATGCGAGTTCCAGTTTTCTCCATACCCGTGCCAACCCTTACTATTTTTTTTTTTTTTTGTGAGGAGATCAGCCCTGAGCTAACATCCGCCAATCCTCCTCTTTTTTTTTTTTTTTTGCTGAGGAAGACGGCCCTGGGCTAACATCGGTGCCCATCTTCCTCCACTTTTTATATGGGACGCCGCCACAGTATGGCTTACCAAGCAGTGCGTCGATGCTATTTTTTTTTTTTTTAAATAGCCTTTCTTGTGGTTTTGATTTGCATTTCCCTGATGACTAATGATGTGAATCATCTTTTCATGTGCTTATTGGCCATTTATATATTTTCCTTGGATAAATTTAGACCCTATGCTCTTTTTTTCCTTGGTTACCTTTTTACTAGTAGTAAGAGTGCTTTATATATTCTGGATACAAGTCCATTATCAGATATATGATTTGCAAATATTTTTTCCCATTTTGTAGGTTATTTTTTTTACTCTCTTAATGGTGTTCTTTGAAGCAGATAAGTTTCTTATTTTGATGAAGTTCAAATTATGTTTTCTTTTGTTGCTCATGCTTTTGGTGTCATATTTAAGAATCCTTTACCAAATCTAAGGCCATGAAAATTTACTTCTATGTTTTTTTCTAAGAGTTTTATAAGTTTAGCTCTTACATTTAGATCACTGATCTTTTTTGAGTTAATTTTTGTGTATGATATATAAGGGTCTAACGCCACTCTATTGCATGTGGCTAGCCAGTTGTCCCAGCATCATTTATTGAAAAGACTGATCTTTCCTCACTGAATGGTCTTGGCATGCTCTTTGAAAACTTAACTTGTTTTCTAGTAGTATTTTAGTGGATTCTTTAGTATTTTCTACATAAAAGTTCATGTGATCTACTAACAGAAGTAATTTTACTTCTTCCTTTTCAATCTGGATGCCTTTTATTTCTTTTTCTTACCTAATTACCTTGGCTTGAACCTCCAGTACAGTGTTCAATAGAAGTTGTGAGTATGAACTTTCTTGTCTTGTTTCTGTTCTTAGTGGGTGAGTACCCAGTGTTTTACCATTAAGTATGATGTTAACTGTGGGTTTTTCACAAATGCTTTTTATCACATTGTGGAAGTTTCTTTCTAGTTTGTTGAGTATTTTTATTACGAAAGGGTTTTGGATTTTGTCAAATGATTTTTTTTGCATCTGTTGAGCTGATAATGTGATTTTTTTTGTATTTTATTCTGTGATACAATATAATACATGAATTGCTTTTCTTATGTTGAACCAACCTTATATTCCTGACATGAATCTCGTGTTGTCATGGTGTGTAATTCTTTTTATATATTGCTGGATTTAGTTTGCTGGTATTTCAATGAGGATTTTTGTGTCCATATTCCTAGGAGACATTGGTCTGAAAGCTTTCTGTAATGTATTTGTTTGGAGGGCAGGGTAATACTGATCTCATAAAGTGAATTGGGAAGTGTTCTCTCATATTTTTTGGAAGAGTTTGTGAAGAATTGGTATTAACTCCTTTAAATGCTTTGTAGAATTCACAAGTGAAGCCATCTGGACCTGGACTTCTCTTTGTGGGTAGTTTTTGATTACTAATTCAATTGTTCACTTGTTATAGGTTGTCTTGACATGAGTACAGCCATGTTTGGCCGCTCCATTGACCTACAGCCACCAGCACAAAAAGAAATACAAAAGCTGCTTTCTGCGTGGTGGGAACTGGCCCTTCTCCCACGGAGAGAGTCGCAAGTTGTAACATTTCAAGGCTCTTGGAGCGTCGTAGCAGGGGATGGACTGGCCATCTGTGCTGGGCTAAGACGATAACCAAAGAGAACAATGCACGTACACAATTGCTGGGCTGGGACGTTAGCCAAGGGGCTCAGTGCATGTAGGCCACTGATAACCATTTGTGCATGGGAACACTAGATGCTTGCTCTGTAAACTCTGTAACTGCTTATATAAACTGCTGGAGACTGAGACCCGGTGAGAGTTCCACCTGTGGAAGGGACGCCTTGCCCAGGACGGGTGATCCTTGCCCAGCCGTGTGGATTGACAGGACTCTCCTGGCAGTGGGGCGTGGATGTTGTGAGTAATTGATTTATTGTGAAGTAATTGATCTGATGTGTTCTCTTTCGGTCAACCTGGTGTTTCTCTTTCCGGTTGATTTGTGTCATTTCCCTTCAGTCGATCTGGTGTTTCCCTTTCCGATGGATCTGATGTTTTTCCCTCTTATTATATGACCTATTCGGATCTGCTGCTATCTCAGCTAATGTGGATATTTTCCCTTTCCAGTCGAGCTGGTGTTTTTTCCCTCTTATTATTTGACCTATTCGGATCTGCTGCTATCTCAGCTGATGTGGATGTTTTCCCTTTCCAGTCGAGCTGGTGTTTTTTCCCTCTTATTATTTGACCTATTCGGATCTGTTTGCGGACTATCGCCTTTACTATCCTCTATATAATAAAATATACCTTCAGTCCATTTGTTTGGAGTGGAAAGTTTCTTTTACGTCTCTTATCGATGGAATCCCCGAACCTCTCATAACATAGGTCTATTCAGATCGTCTGTTACTTCTTGAGTTAATTTTGGTAGTTTGTGTCTTTCAAGGAAATTTGTCCATTTCATCTAATCTGCCACCTCCAGGGCTTGTTATTGTTATTTCCTTATTTGTTTAACGACTAGCTGGATTCTTTTAGTGCGGACAGTTCCTCCCACACTCACCCCACGGTGTTTAGCTTCTGATGTTGTTCCTCAAGGAACCACACCTCTGGCTATACCTACAGTCACCCTGGGATGAAAGTAGTTTTGGCAAGACCGTCTCCTTCATTTTCCCTGATCATACCTAGCTGTTAAACTTTTACCAGATGATCGCTCTGTTTGCAAAAATGCCTGGGCGCATAAATTACTCCACAAACTAATCCAATAAATTTGTGGCCCCTTGGAAGAAATAATTCCAGAGGTCACTGTTGATATGAATTCTCACCCAAAAAGAGCTCCTTCCAGTTGTCTCTTTCCTCAGTTCTCTCCTGCAACCTAGTTGTTGACTCTGTGAATCTTCTAATTGTGGTTCACCAGAACCCCTGCTGTTTTTGAGCTAGTCCTTAGGCTTTAACTTCATGCCTTATTACAAATGAGGTCAGTTCCTTTGGAAGAGATTGGGATCTTTCTGTTTTGTGGCCTAGTTCTCTGCCAGGCAAAATCTCTGAGGCAGAACTCTGGAGCTGGGGACGGTGGAAAGCTTCTCTCTGATGACACTCCTGGTTGAGGAGCTGAATACTTGATGGAAGGGGTGGGCAGTAGCCTAAGTTCTCCTTGGCTTGCCTCTCCTTGTGTGGAATCACTGCCTAATGAGCCAAGGTGAGAGTGATTGAGGCCCCAGTATTTTCCATGATGCTTTGCCCAAAAGTAGAGCTGTTCCGTGATTGGGACGTGGGTGGCCTTGTGTGTCGATAATGTCAGTAAAATGAACAACAAAAAGAAAATATTTATTAAGTATTTAACCTCTCATGTATACTCTACATAAATTCCTACTTTTAATTGTGGTTTGATTTTTGTGGCTTCTCTGAAAACGAAATTTGGTCAATATAAAATCTTCACATGTAAAATTAGAATATACCATTTCTGAACAGGAAAAGAAAATATATCCCTGAACCATACTTGAGGAAATCAAAAGGCTTTCTGGAACAGTTATTTCATACAGTTATGTAATTAAAATTCTCTAAATCCTAAAACTGGTTCTGTGACTCTGGAATTAACTTAATCTTTGGCAGGCCATCTGTATAGGAGAGTAGGATATGCATGGAAACCTATGAAGTTACGTAAAGCACTTGCAGTACTGTATTTTAGATTTCAGATTTATTAAGCATTAAATATTAGGTATTAATTAAGCATTAATAAAACAAATTTAATAAAATAAATTTAGTAAAATAATAATTATTTATTAAGCAGTAAAAGTTTGGCATGTCATGAGTTATTAAAACTTCATGATGGTTCTTTAAAATGATAGCTGTTATGTAGTACGTTGTAAGACAAATGGTACTCTGGACTCGGAGAAAACCAGAACAGTATGTGAAAAAGCAAATATATTTTACAATTTCATTTGGTTCTACCAAGAAAAACTGTGTAAGAATTTGTTATTCTGTGATTTAGAGTTGTATATATAAATCATAATTTAGAAATTGAATAGTGCTGTTTAATTATGTAATTGCAGATGACCCATAGCCTTTATAAAGCTGAGAGCTCCTTAGCAATATGAAGAGTTATTTTTCTTTCCTAAGTTACTATTTTTTTCTAATTACTTTTGCATACTTCTGTATTAGTTTTGCTTCACACCTTTGTAGAATAGTTTTAATAATTTGAAAAAGTTAATTTTGAGGTAACAGGTTGTTTTGATTTTCCTCCTCTTATAAAGCTATTTGAACTGCTGGGACCTGATGGACTTGAACTTATTGAGAAGCTCCTCCAGAACAGAATTACAATTGTGGATAGATTTCTTAATTCTTCAAATGATCATAAGTTGCAGGCTCTTCAAGGTAAGAAAGTATTCAGTGGTAATTCTAATGTAAGGGAAAGATTCATTGATTAGCGAATCTTTTAAATATAATTATACTTGTAGTATCTTTCGGTCTATTATATAATTTACTGATAGCATCCTTTTAAGTAGATTTTAGATATGGCAGATTATTAAACAAATATCAATGCCCTAAAAAAGGGTGTTACAGCACAGATTATGTTTAGGTATGGCATTTTTTTTGCAGAAAATTTAAATAGACAAAAAAAATTTTTTTAAAGCGAATATGTGTAGTACTTACTGTGGGCCAAGTACTGTTATAAGTTTTTCTCAACTTTTTATTTTGAAAACTTTCAAACCTGTAGTAAAGATGCAAGGATAGTACGATGAACACTCACATATCCTTCATATAGATTCACCAGTCATTAACATTTTGCTTCCTCCCTCTCTTTCTCTCATTATAATACACACGCGCGCGATGCACACACATACGCACACACACACGCACATGCATTTATATTTAAAATTTTTGCTGAACAATGACTGGTAAGTTGCAGACTTCATAATACTTCACCTCTAAAACCTTCAGTGTACATCTAAGAACGATAAGAGTCTCCTACTTAACCGCAGTACAGTTATCACACTGAGCAAATTGAACATTTATATTGCTGTGTGTTACATATATTTACAAACCCCAGAAGAATTAGGGAGAGTTGTTTAGGAAGCCAAAATTATAAAAAAATGCCTGCCTTACTGTGACACAATTGATGCCAAACTCAGGTTTTAGGTGATGAGCAGGAAAATTGAATTTCTTGCCTTTACCCAAATACTCCTTGCCAGTCTTATAAATAGTTTGGAATTTTTAAAGAGTACACGGACATAAGAAATTAGATGCCCTTCTTCCAACTACTCAACATTTATCCTTCTTCTGTGTAAGTTGTATCACTTTTTCCTTGCATGTTTGAGTATGGCACTAAAAGAAAATTATAAAAACAGCATTGATTTAAATCCAAAATTTCTAAGGGATTTCCTTTAGCCTATACTTTGATCACTGGAGTTGCTTTGAGATTTTTAGAAACTTGGAAGAATTGAATTGAGCTACTTTGTCTTTCTGCAAGTCTCTTGATTCTTTAAGTGTATTGAAGGCTTGTAAACTGCCTTGCTCTAAGAGGGCTCCCACCTGTTAAACAGTGCTTAATCAGATACTGCAGTAAGTCAGCAGAGTTTAGGAGCATCTAAAATGGGTATCTGCCATAAGAAAAGAAATGCGTTTAAATGTCTAGTTTTGAGATATAAATTCTGAGAATTTGGTGTTCATTTTGTCAGCCTCCTAAGTGTTAATATAGAGATACTTGTTGATTCCACCTTTACTAGTGCTCGTTTATTGACAAAAAGTTCAAAATGAATCCAGCTTCACATATTTTCTTAGGAAGCTGTAGATGATGAGTTAGTGTTGTCTTGCAGTTTTATTATGTTCATTTTTTTTTTTTTTTTGTGAGGAAGATCAGCCCTGAGCTAACATTCACGCCAATCCTCCTCTTTTTGCTGAGGAAGACTGGCCCTGGGCTAACATCCATGCCCATCTTCCTCTGCTTTATATGGGACGCCGCCACAGCATGGTCTGACAAGCAGTGCATCAGTGTGCGCCCAGGATCCGAACCCAGGCCGCCAGCAGCAGAACGCGCGCACTTAACCGCTACACCACGGGGCCGGCCCCTCGTTATGTTCATTTTTGTATAACATTTATATACTAATTTTATTCTATTAGGATAACTTTTTAAAAGCAACACACTTTTTAACCCAAAAACAAATATTAAATTTGAATTATTAAAACAAACATTTGAGAGCCAACCCCGATGGTCTAGTGGTTAAAGTTTGGCACTGTCTCTGCTTCCGCAGCCTGGATTTGTTTCCCTGCTGTGGAACCACACCACCTGCCTGTCAGTTGCCATGCTGTGGCAGTGGCTCACATGGAAGAACTAGAAGGACTTACAACTAGGATATACAACCATGTACTGGGGGGCTTTGGAGAGGGGGAAAAGAAAAGAGGAAGATTGGCAACAGATGTTAGCTTAGGACGAATCCTTCCCTGAAAAAAAATACTTGAATCATCAGTCTGCCCTGAAATGTTTTCTACTCTTCTCAAACTGCTTTTATTCTTTTATTCTATGCTGGATCATTATTAATGTTGTTACTATCTAAGAATAATAATTATATTATTGAAAATTTGGGGCAATTAAACAA
The DNA here is from genome assembly GCF_020826845.1 of Diceros bicornis minor. Lineage (NCBI taxonomy): Eukaryota > Metazoa > Chordata > Mammalia > Perissodactyla > Rhinocerotidae > Diceros > Diceros bicornis. Next base: position 33,260,049 of record NC_080762.1, read on the forward strand.
ATAGACTTTAACTTTTTCTAAGGACTATGTTATCATAGTCCTCTTTATAGATGCTGACAAGTGGCATATTTTCAGTTTTTTTTAAGTAGAGCTTTTTGTGTACATGCGTTAAAAATGATTTTTCTTAAATTTTGGGGGGGAGAGAAATACTCTTGAAGAAAAGAATCTTTAGACTCTTGTTTTACTTTATCACTGTTTTCCTCCATTTATATCTTTGCATATAATTTTGTGTTTAATGATCCTTCGAAATTCTCTCAAAACTGCCAAATTGTATTTATAGTCTTTATTAAGCTACCTCAGTATGACAACTGCGTCCCATCCTTTTCTCTGTTCCTCAAAATCATGGTCTTAGAGAACAATAGCTTCTTGCTATTTAGCATTTTTTAGCTTTCATACTGATTTTCTTTGAATCTTTTTATCCAGATATACATCCACCCTACTTTATCTCTGTTCTTATAACCAGGAAATGTAAGGTAGGTGGGAAGTGGGAGGGTATAGTGTACTGACCACTAAGTTGAGGATAGTTGTAAATTAAATTCTGTTTTCAGGGCTGATGTTGAGAATGTTTAGTACAGGGTGTATCATACAATAAAAATTAAGTTAGCTCATGTTGTCCATGACAGTATTTTGAGTAGTTGTACAAGACTTTTTCTGTCATAATGACATTTTAGAAGGATGCAAGCTTCTACATCGTTCTTCAGTAAAATTTTATGTTAGAATTACTGTTAAGCTTATTCATTTCATTTCTGCTTGTCAGTCTCTACAGTTAGCTGAACCCATCAAGGAGAACCATACATTTAATCATTTGCTGCTTTATGACTTGATTTTTTTATTACCTATTATCTTCACTCTTAGAAGATTCCAGTATATTCTGATTGAGGCCTTATAAAGCTATCAATGAGGTAGACATATTTTCTTCTTATAATTTTAATTTCTCTATTTGGATGATTGCAAATATGTGTGATGGTATTTTGTTACTATCACATTTGTTTCAAGTGTTAATGACATTAGCATAGCATTTAGTATGTCACCCAAAGTGTTTAGTTTCCCACACAAAATCTTTAACATTCATTTCTAGTAATAAGTTCATGGCATTATTCACATTTAAAGAATTCTGATTAATATCTGTGTTGCTGATTGTGTGACTGCAGACAGTTTAACTTTTCTTTTAGTTCAGAGTACGTGTGAAACCTGTCAGTATGCTACATTCTTTTTCTAATGCTGAAAGTTAGTTGGTTGTAAATTCAATCATTATAATAGGTGTATAAGACTTACGTAGAAAGTAAGATGTGTAAGATTTACTTAGAAAAATACTTTATTCAGAACTGTAAAATGTAGTCCTAATATAGATGGGATTATATTTTATTTCGTAATTTTGAGATGCAATAAATCTTTACTTCTTACTTTCATTTTTGAGATTTATAAAGCTATTATACAGAGGGGTCATTTCATGTGATTGCGAGTTAAAATGACTTATTCAAAATCATGTAATGAGATAGTGACAAATGTCTGAGAATTGTGAAGATTTGACTTAAAATGAATTAGAAGGGTAATTTTCCCATGTAGATGCAGTGCTTAATTCCTTCCTTGTTCTGTATTGGATCTTGGAATTTGATAAAATAACTTGCACTGTGCTCCATCAGAGTATGTACCAAGTCTCCTTCTTCATTGTCATCCTCGCCTAGCAGCAGTGCCTGGAATCTAGTAGTTCCTTAATACAGTAAATGAGTTTTGGCTTGGTTGCTTTTGATGACATTCCTATCAGTTTTTTTAGGGCTGATACTACTTGGAAAGATTAAATAAACATAGAAGGTAATCCTGTTAGAAGAAAATTTTTCCTGAATATTGAGTTGACTAAACCACAGGTTTAAATTATACCTTGTAAATATTGAGCTTTGATTGACCTGATTCCTCCTAGTGGTTCTGGGCTTCTTGCATTTTTTGAAAAAACTGTATTTCCGTGGAAAGGTGGACCATACTTTTTCTTTATTTGCCGTGGTCATCTTCTAAATATATTGTGAGTTAATGTTAATAAATTTTATTTCATGTATAGGTAGTAACGTACAGTTTAACAGAGTAAGGCCTATTATATTGGGAAAAGTTATACCTAATATGTAAAGAGTATCTTTATTTTATCATGTTAACAGTAAATGGTAATTATTGGTAATTATTATATTTATTGAAAATATATAAACAGAAATTAGTCAGAATTTTAAAATCAAATTTTTAGGTTCCTGTTCTTATATGTGAGAATTTATAACATAAGCTATTTAGTCTGTAGGAAGAAAATATCTACTCACTTTTCTTAAGCCACTATGTAATATCATTTAGATATTGTGATTTAAAAAAGCTCTCCTTAAAACATACAATTGAATGTGCCAGTTTTATAAAAATGAATTGTTAGAGCATTGAGCTATCTTATGTTTTGATGAGGGGAAAAAATTGTTTTCATAGAGGTTAAACTTATAAAATATGATGTTTCTTAAATTTGCTTCCTAGACAATTGCAAAAAAATTTTAGGAGAAAATGCTAAACCTAATTATGGCTGTCAAGTCACTATTCAGTCTGAACAAGAAAAACAGTTAATGAAACAATATCGCCGTGAAGAAAAAAAAATTGCCAGACGAGAAAAAAAGGCTGGAGAAGATGGAGAAGTTTCAGAAGGACTCGTGGGCTTTGATCCTAAGGAATTGCGGATGCAAAGGTGATAAAAGCCATAAGCTGGAAAATGCTTTTGTGTAATTGCTAGTTTTATCTATCATTATCATTTCTTAGTTTAGTTTAAGCAATTTAGATGATTCTTACTTCTATTCATGTTTTCTTACAAGAATAGAATTCTGTTGTATGAAAACCTGATTTTCTGGGATAAGAAAGCAGTGATCTGCTTAATTAGAATATTCTTGGTTGCGTCCATGTAGGTGGGAGGTTTAGATTATAGCGGTAAGCTATTTTTAGGTGCTGTGTACACACCACTAGGTTAAGATTTATGAAGCCTGCACCAATTTATTTCGAGACTTTTGTTTTCTTTCCTAGCTTAATGAATACTTTTCCCCATGTTGTTATTTAGAAGTAGGAAGGAGGAAAATGAAATAAAGACGTTATTACACTTGGTCTTTAAATATTGAAACCCAGTTTAAAAAAGGAATTTTTACCTTATTGAACATCTTTGGAGTGTGACAAACAAAATTATAAATAAATAACATTAAGTCAAACTTATCAAGTGATTTTATCTAAAAATGTGTTGACTCCTATGTGGTTACACAGAAAATTTCAGGATTGCTAATATCTTCCTTTGTGTAGTTTAATTTCTTCTCTTTTATAATAAAGGCTACCTGAAATAGTTATTATAGTGACCTTGTTTTAGTACATACTTTCTTTTGCAAGGTAAAAATTTCGGATTTATCCTATTATTTTTGTGTTAACAGAGAGCAGGCACTTTTGAATGCCAGAAGCGGTCCCATTCTGAGCAGGCAGAGAGACATGGATGTTGAAAAAATACGTTATCCCCATGTTTATGATTCCCAGGCTGAAGCCATGAAAACGTCAGCATTCATTGCTGGTGCAAAGGTATGTCACTGGTATATGACCACTATTGGATAATGTGTTTATTCTGAGGAAATGACATGTAGATGTTCCCTGTTCCCTTTGTGATTCTAGTACTAGTTGACTGTACTATATTGAGGAATATGAGATAATGCAGTGTATGTAAAGTTCTTGGCACATGGTAGTTGTTTAAAACATATTTGTTCTTCTCCTTTTCATTATTTATGCAACTTTTTTTTTTTGAGTTTTAGAAGTTGCTAAAACTTTTGACTAAACTTTACGCTGTATATTGCACAGTTTTTCTAGCTCCATGAGTACATTTGTCTTCAAGAGTACCATCTAATTAATGTATACTTAAAATTCATCAACATAATATGGTCTATATATTATATGAGATATCCAATGCATGAGTGCTTTGTGTGTGTATGGTTTTTTCTTTGTTTTTGTTTTGTTTAGGCTCGTTTTCCTTTAAATTAGCTCTGTTATTTACCCGTGCTGTGTCATAAAACCAGTAGTGATCTTTCTCTCTCTCTCGCTTTAATTAAAGAATCTTTACCAGAGCAGTTGTTTTACTTTTTATTACTATTGGACTTTAATTTTTGATGTTCATAGATGATTTTACCAGAAGGAATCCAAAGAGAGAATAACAAGATGTATGAAGAAGTAAAGATTCCCTACAGTGAACCAATGCCAGTTGGCTTTGAGGAAAAACCAGTTTATATCCAAGACTTAGATGAGGTGAGATGTTCATTTTATAAAGTTGATATTTTTGATGCTTGGTATGTTTTATGAATGGATTTGTATTAGAAAAATTATTTTTAAAAGTTAGTAGTTGGCTAATACTGTGAAGAGATATATGCAGTTGGTTACTAAAGGAATACAGTAGGAGAGTTTGTTTAAAAAAATACATATATACATACATTCCTTCATACATTAAACATATTTATGCATATTTTTGTGTATATATTTCTATAATTTCATGTTTATTTTGCTTATTTCAGCTAATATCTGGTTTAACCTATGTAAGCTGACTTAAGTACACTGTTTTAAAGGATTCCTGTATTGTATTGATAAAGCAAATGGTCAATCTATAATAAAATGGAATATTATTTGGAGAGGGAACCAAATTCTCAACTATATTTATTTTCCCTCAGCTTTTTAATTTTGAATCATTTCAAACTTATGGAAAAATTGTATGACTAGTACTGTCCATATGCCCTTTGTTTCATTTCACCATTTGTTAAAATTTTGCCACACTTGCTTTATCTCAAAATAAAAATATTTGTTAATTTAGTTAAAAGGACAGTCATGTGTCACTTAACTGTGGGGATACGTTCTGACAAATGCATTGTTAGGCAATTTCGTCGTCGTGAGAATATCTTAGAGTGTATTAGACAAACCTGGATGGTATAACCTATTACACACCTGGGTTATTTGGCACAGCCAATTGCTCCTAGGCTACAACCCTGTACAGCATGTTACTATACTGAATACCGTAGGCAGTTGTAACACAATGCTAAGTATTTGTGTATCTAAACATAGAAAAGGTACAGTAAAAATATAGTATAAAAGATAAAAAATGGTACACCTGTATAGGGCGCTTACCGTGAATGGAGCTTAGAGAACTCTGGGTGAGTCAGTGAGTTAGTGGTGAGTGAATGTGAAGGCCTAGGACATTACTGTACACACTGTAGACTTTATCAACACTGTACACTTAGGCTACATTAAATTTATAAAAAAATATTATTCTTTCTTCAGTAATAAATTAACCTTAGTTTACTATACCTTTTTTACTTTAGAAACTTTAAATTTTTTTTAACTTTTGACTCCTTTGTGATAACACTTAGCTTAAAACACAAACACATTGTACAGCTGTACAAAAATATTTTCTTTCTTTATATCCTTATTCTATAAGCTTTTTTCTATGTTTAAAATTTTTTGTTTTTTTTAACTTTTTAAACTTTTTGGTTAAAAACTAAAGACACAAACACGTACATTATCCTGGGCCTACACATTGTTGGGATCGTCAGTATCACTGTCTTCCACCTGCACATCTTGTCCCACTGAAAGGTCTTCAGGGGCAATAACATGCATGGAGCTGCCATCTCTTGTGATAACAGTGTCTTCTTCTGGAATACCTCCTGAAGGACCTCCCTGAGGCTCTTTAGGAGGTGTCACTCTTTTCAGAAATATGTCCATGGTGGTTTGCTTGGTTTTCTATTTTTCATCATAGATTTGATTGTAAGCAGATAATGCACCATGAATATTCCTCTCTATGAATGAAAACCTTTCAGTGTTGGGGTCCGTGCTTTCAGACTTTTTAAGGATCTTGTTGAGATCTACAAAAGCTTCTGCCAAACCTTTCACTGTGAATTTTCTTGGGAGATCTTCTTTTTCTTCTCCTGCAGTTTTTTTGTCTCTTGCTTCTTCTTCAGCTGTGCATTCCTGTTCCAGTTCCAACAACTCCTCATTAGTCAAATCCTTAGGAACCACCTCTAGGAGCTCCTCAAAGTCATCCTCATCCACACCCAGGTTAAAGTTGTTTGCCATCTCAACCACAGCCTTGTTGATTTTTGCAGTCCCCTCATCCTTGGTAAATCCTTTGAAGTCACTGATGAACCTCTTGAGCGTCCTCTTCCATATGCCATCATGCACTCCTTGGTGACATCACCCCAAGCCTAAGCAAGTTTCTTGAATCAGTCATAGATATTGTAACCCTTCCGGAATTGCATCAGTGCTTCTCAGTGTCTTCCTCAGTTGCAGCAATAGCCTGGGCAAAGGTCTTCCTCAGGTAGTAGGTCTTAAAAGCTGCTATAACTCCTTGATCCACTGGTTCGGTCAAAGAAGTGGTGTTTAGAGGAAGATACACCTCTTTGATATTGGGATGAAGATCATCAATAAAAGGAGGATGTCTGGAAGCATTATCAACAGTAAGGAAAATCTTGAAAGGTATGTTATTCTCCAAACAGTACTTCTCCATTTCGCTAGCATAGCAATTCAGGAGGGCATCTTGGAAGAGGACCTGGGTCGTCCATGACTTTTTATTGGTCCTTTAATACACTGGCATTGTGTGCTTATTGATATACTTGAAGGGTCTGGGGTTCTCACTGTGCCAGATCACAAAGGGTTTCAGTTTGTAGCCTGCAACAGTGCGCCCAAGCAAGACTGTTATCTGGTCCTTAAAAGCCTTGAAACCTGGCATTGACTTGGCATCCTTATGGATCATCTGTTTCCAGAATAGGGAAGTTTCATCCATATTGAATATTTGCTCTGGCAAGTAATTTTCCTCCACAATCAGCTTATCTAGAGTTTCTTCAGCTGCCTTCGCATCATCGCTCACCGACTCACCACTCACTTTCACATTATGTAACGATGGCTATGACATCACTAGGTGTTAGGAATTTTTAGCACCATTATAATCTTATGGGACCGACATCATTGACCAAAATGTCATCATGTGGTGCAAGACTGTATATGTATTATTTAAAGTTAACCTTTTCTGTCACCAAGATGAAGTTGCTTTAGTCATATGTACTCATTCAGAAATATCAAATAATATAGGCAAGCAAAAAGAGCAGCATAAAGAATAACCACAGCCAACCAAAATTAACTCCATACTACACATGTGTCCATGTGTATTTTGTTTTACAAAAATGGAATTATGTATATTGTTTTGTGTGTGTTTGTATATATACTTAACATACATCTTTCTATGTCAGTAGTTGTATTTCTGCAGCATCATTTTTAATCACTATACAGTATTCCATTTTATGCCTTTATTTTAAACCAATTCCTTATTGTTAAAATTTTAAGTTGTTTTCTACAATGTTTTTATAGTAGACTAAAATTGTAATTAATTCTTGTATTAGTGGATTTCATCCTGTGCATCAGAATTACCTGTAGAACTTTTTAAAAATCCAAATGCCTTGGCCCTAATTAAATCATAATCTCTTGGGAGGGGCCCAGATATTTGTATTTTGAAGATGATTTTTGGAGCTCTATAGGTAATTCTGAAGTGCAGCCAGGGCTGAGAGAGCCTAGAGAATTAAATAATTATATGCATAATTCTTTTCAAACCTTGCCAGTTATTATAAGCATTATGATCATTAAGATTGATTTAGTTTTATATATTAAATATTAACGTTTTTTATGTAAAAACATCACTGACAGTCATTGTCCATATAATGAATAAATCTGGTTTCTTATTTTTCTTTGATAACTTAATTCTTAAAGATTTATTTTTTTTTTTCCCCCAAAGCCCCAGTAGATAGTTGTATGTCATAGCTGCACATTCTTCTAGTTGCTGTATGTGGGATGAGGCCTCAGCATGGCCGGAGAAGCGGTGCGTCGGTGCACGCCCGGGATCCGAACCCGGGCCGCCAGCAGCGGAGGACGCGCACTTAACCGCTAAGCCACGGGGCCGGCCTGATAACTTAATTCTAAATGAATACTTCATTTATTTTTATTTAGATTATAGGACTACAAGAGGTTTTCTGAATGGGTTAATTCTATCCACAATCTTAATGTCTCTTTGCCATGTAACCTAATTTATTTACAGGTTTCATGGGTTAGGATGTGGATATCATTGGGGATCATTATTCTGCGTATAACACATGATTTGGATGACCACAGTTTAACTATTCGCCTGTTGCAGGACATCTGTGTTATTCACATGTTTTGGCTATTATGAATTGTATACGTCTGCTCGGGCTGCCATAACTACGTGGCTTTAACAACAGACGTTTATTTTTTCATGGTTCTGGAGGCTGGCAGTCCCAGATCAAGGTGCCAGCAGATTCATTTTCTGTTGAGGACTCTTTTCTTGGCTTGCAGACAGCCGCTTTCTCACTATGTTCCCATGGCCTCACAAAGCCTCTTCTGTGTGTGTGCACGGAGAGAGATCTCTTGTGTCTCTTCCTCTTCTTATAAGGACACTAGTCCTATTGGATTAGGGCCTCACTCAGATGACCTTGTTTAACCTTAGTTACTTCCCTAACGGTCCTCTCTCCAAATATAGTCATATTGGGGGCTAGGGCTTTAACTTACGAATTTTGAGGCACTATAATTCCATCCATAACACGGATAAAGCTGCTCTAGACATTGGTGTACAGGTTTTTCTGTGAACATAAGTTTTCATTTCTCTGGGATAAATGCCCAAGAGTGCAATTCTGGGGTCATATTGTAGTTGTGTGTTTAGTTTTCTAAGAAACTACTGCACTTTTTTCTAGAGTAACGTCTTATATTCCCACTAGCAATCCAGTGTGATCTAGTTTTTCCACATACTTGCCAGCCTTTGTTGTTATCACTATTTTTTATTTTTATTTTAGCCATTTTAATTTATATTTTTATACATTATTTGTATTCTTATTTTAACCATTCTGATAATGTGTAGAGATTTCTCATTGTGGTTTTAATTTGTGCTTCCATAAGGGATAATAATAATTGGGGACTAATACATTCAAATGCAATGTGTCATTATAACTACATAGTAAACTATTTGATGTCCTATCACTTAAGATAATGATCCCACCAGATGTCATTAGTGTGAGTAGTAATGTAGACCTCAGGAGAAAATGTGTTAACAGAATGTTAGTTTAGTAGATGCTTCTGTTGGCTTCAGTGTTTTTTATACATGGTGGACTCTCTATGTATCGGAAAAGTGCTCCTGAAGATGATATCTTTGTCTTTTCACTGAGATCATAATTGCATGTCATTCTTAACAGTCCTACGAGCTATAGATAAAATGCTTTTATTTCCTCTCCCTGACTGAATGTCACATTGGATAAATTTGTCCTGTCTTCTTAAATTACTTCTGTAATTTGATTAAAAAGATAAGGAGAAATTTTAAAATTCTAAAATGATGTGCAAAAATGCTGTTAATGCTGTTAAATGGATTTTGTACTTTCTTGGAAAGAGAATAATGTAAAATAATTTAGATGGGTTTCTGTATTGGAACTCACTCAGTTGGAAATTAGAGAATCAAAGTCAAAGCAAGCTTCAGCAAAGAAGACAGTGTGTTGGCTTTTCTAACCAGAATGTTCAGGAGTACAGCTGCCTGTGTGCCCAGCTGGATATATAGGTTCACATGATGTCATCAGATCTTTCCCCTGTCTTAGCTCTCTCTCTCCATCTCTCTATTTCTCTCTTTCTTTATTTCCTTCTCTTTTCTCTTTCCCTTTCTCCTTATCTCTTCCTCCCTCTCCTTTACCCCCTCTCCTGCTCCTTTTTATTTCTCTGGCTCTTTTCATCCCATGACTCCCAGCTAGGCTTTCTCCATATAATTAGGGAAAAATGTGGGACAGCAACTCCAAACATATCTGCTTCCCCATACCCTAATACTAAAAGCAAGAGGATTTTCCCCACCAGTTCTATCAGGAAAAAACTCCCGGGATGAACACTGACTTTCCTGACTTGGGTCACCAGTTGATTTCTGAACCAGTTACTTTCCCTGTGGTGGTCATATAGGGTTCTTATTGACCATGCCTTCTCGCTTCTGTATCCTCATAGTCAGCGCCCTGTGAGCCACCAGAAGTCAAGGAGGAGTTTCCCAAAGGAAAGACTAGTGCTCTTATTACCTTAAAAAGGAGAATTTGAAATATACTAAGCAGACAGAACTAAGTCTTTGATATTTTGGTGAAAGACTCAGGTTTACTTTTTCATTGGTGTTAAATAAGTTGACTTCTGTCTGTTTTCACAGTTGGGAGTTATATTTTTTAAATAGCCAATAGTGTTACTCAGCAAAAATGGAATACTGACCCAAATGTAATATTTGGTTTGGAAAGGTAATGTAAAAGATGCATATAATGTTTCATTTGAAAAGTTAAGAATGTTGAGTCCTATAAAATCTGAATGGAGAGTATTTGAGGTTTTCTATGACCCCTGCTTCTTGAATCCTATCCTTATATACTAGATTCTGGGGGACATAATGAATAGGATATTATCCCTGACCTTAGGTTACTCAGTGTAGTATATCTGCTCCACACCATTTCCGTAGAAATACCTGATACAGTAGGGAGATGTTATACGAGGTTCTCTGGCAGCACGGAGAAGGCAGATTAAAGAGTTCACAGAAGAAGGCTTCATGGAGGTGAATGTTGAGGGCATAAATCTCCAGATAGACAGAGGGCTGGGAGTATATCTCAGGCAAAGGATGCTCCGTGAAACAGTTTGTGACCTTTTGGGAACAAGTGTTTCAATATTGTTGGCATGTAAGCTATATATGGAGAGTGGTAGCAAATGAGTCTAGAGAGAGACTTAATAGTCGGCACACGAAGGGCTTTGAAAACCATGTTAAGAGGTTTAGACTCAGTATTGTGGGAAATATTACTTCTTAAAAACAGGAGAGTAAATGATTAGTTCTTTTCACTTAGAGGGATAACTCTGGTTGCAATGTAAAGTTGAAGGTTGAGAGTAGAGCTGCTGCATTAGTTCAAGGGGGAAATGCTGTGAGCCTGAATTAAGAAAGTGGCAGCCTATATGAAAAATGGGGCAATGGAGAATAAAAGATCTGATGACTGATTAAATGGGAGGGGATGAAGGAGAGAGAAGGATCTAGGCTGACATGCAGGGCAACATGAGTGAGTGATAGTGTCATTTATTAAGGTGAGGAGTAGGAGAAAAGGAAAAGGTTCATATGTGTTAAGTCCGGGAGGCAGCATACCGTATTGGTTAAGAGCAGGGCCTCTGAGGCACCAGCCCAGTGGCGTAGTGGTTAAGTTCTCACGCTCTGCTTCGGCGGCCTGGGGTTCGCAGGTTCAGGTCCCCAGCGTGGACCATGCTATGGCAGGCGTCCCACATATGAAGTAGAGGAAGATGGGCACAGATATTAACCCAGGGCCAATCTTCCTCAGCAAAAAGAGGAGGATTGGCAACAGATGTTAGCACAGGGCTAATCTTCCTCACCAAAAAAAAAAAAGAGCGCACGGCCTCTGAATCCAGGCTGACTGAATGTGACTTGGTTCCCCCACATTGTAGCTGTGAGACTTTGGGCAAGTCACTATCCTCTCTGCAATCCAGTGTTTCATTTGTAAAATTGGGATAGTAGGACTTACCTCATAGTTTTATTGTGAGGATTAAATTAGTTAATATATGTAAAACACTTTGAAAAATGTTGGGTCTTTAATACATTTTAGCTAAAATGTTAGCTTAAAATGATAAATGTAATGATGAAAACTGACACTATGATATCAGTCAGAGTATGGATAAAATGAAAAGACTTATTGTTACTTTGGAGATTATATTTATTACATAAATTACTTCTATGTTCATTCATTTCTTTTGTTGAGGAAGACTGGCCCTGGGCTAACATCCATGCCCATCTTCCTCCTCTTTATATGGGATGCCACCACAGCAGCTTGACACGCGGTGCATCGGTGCGTGCCTAGGATCCGAACCGGCGAACTCCGGGCCGCCGCAGTGGATCGCGCGCAGTTAACCACTTGTGCCACCAGGCCGGCCCCAAAAGTATGCTTTTGATACTATATTATCTTCTGTTTTGGGGGAGTCAGTGTTTAATATATAAAAATTTGATCCATTGGATAATTTTTTTTATAAAGTTATAAATGAGATTTTTATTTATTTGTGACTCTCAGGAGTTATTTAATTTATGTAATTAAAAATGTTTGCTTGTTATGAAAGTGCAGTATAGTTCAAATATATGAAATAGCTAGGTCTCATTTGAAGGGAAATGCTATCTATAATTTCCTTTCTAAAAGAGAAGTTAATTTTGTCTGTGTGCCCTGAAGTTTTTCAGGAATGCAGTACTGTAAAGTCTATTGGGAACACTTGCAAACAGCTAACTAGGAAAAGGGCACCAGCTGCTTGAAAAATACCTGTTAAACTAGAAAGAGAGTTATGACTAACATCTGCCTCTAGCTAGCAGTAATCTAACAAAATAACTTTCTTTACAACCTACACTTTATTGATTTTTATAGCAGGAAATTAGAAGAGAGAAGATTAAAAGCTTAAAGGCCTGTTGAGCTACTCCAGAATGATAATTTTAGAACTCGAATGAATTCAGTTCTACTACTAAAAAGTAAATGAACTTAATTTGTAATCTGGGAATTTCAGGTTGCTTTAGAAATGAACTTAGTCTGTGTCTTTCCATATGTCTACGTATTGTCGTTACACAGGCCTGTTACAATAAACAGAAATATTTGGTATGATTGTGTTACCATTTATAGATTTTCATTATTTGTCTCTGGAAATATGTATGGATTGGTTATCAGTCATTAGTAATCATTTCTTGAGCTCCTAATTGATGCAAGGCATTGTGCTAGGAGGTATGTTGGGAACCAAGAGTTTAGAACTATGATCCTGCCTTTAAGGAACTTACTGTCCAGTTAGACAAGTAGAACTGAGGTTGAATTCCCAGCTTCACCATTTGCACATTGTATGATATGGATCCAGTTACGTAGTGTCTCTGAGGTTGTGTCCTCATCAGACTATTTATTTTGAAGATTACATGAGTCAACACAGAAAACGTGTGGCAGTGTCTGTGATACATTTTGGGTGATCAGTCAGTTCGCAGCCTGAGTAATGCTTATATAAACTGTTCCTTTGGTTAATTTCTCCCATTGATAGCTGAGTTTTGTTGTTTAATCTGGGTACACTTTGAAACTCTTAACTTTCTGTTAAGAGTTATTGCTAGGTGGAATTATTTTGGTATAAATAACTTTAAAATTCCTCAAAGATGAATATTGAAATAATGTAGAAGACATCTTTAAATTAATAAAGATAAAGAAAGGAACTCGCATTTCTTTAGGTAATACTGTACATTTCTTTGAGCACCTCATATTGCATTATTTAACTTAATCCCCTCATGTTAACCCTGAAAGCAAAGAGAGGACAAGTTTAAATTTGATCCAATGGTGCAAATGTCCAAGATTGATTAAGTAAACATAGATTACTCTGCTTTTTACATTCTCAACAAGCTATTACATTCTTGATAAATTTCAGAGTTGTATGAAAATAATAATTACGTAATTTGGGGTTTTAAATGTATCAGGGGAAATCAATATATAAAGAAATCTCAATGAATTCTTAAGCAATATACATAATTAGTTTTATTGTGTAACTTTTATGAATTCTTCCTTTAAATGTTTTGTTCTTTCAAACTTTACGTACTACAAAGAAGTTCAAGCAAAACATTTATCTTGTAGGGATGCCCTTACTAAACTTCTCCCTTCTAATTTGATACATGTTTTAAACAGAAGTTTTTCTGAGTAAAAAGTACTTTGTTCTTTGCAGAGTAGATTGTGTTAAATTATTAAAAAACAGGTGACTAAGAAAACCTCATCACTGTGTTGGCGGTGGGTAGGGAAAGTTAGGATAGCAGTTCTCAGTCTTGCTTGTACTTGATAATCACTTGGGGTGCTGTTAAGAAATGTACAGTTTACTATTCCCCACCCTAGGCAAATGAATAAAAATTGCAAGAGTTGAGTCCTGGAAATCTGTCATTTTTCTAAGCATTCACACTCCCTACCCTAAATATGAGGAACCTGTTCTCAAAGCACTGGCCTCCTCAGCACCCTCAGCCGAGCTCCTCTCCAGCAGTCTTTGACTAGGTCCTTCCCTCTTTTGAGTGGTGGGTTCAGTGTATTTGGAACCCTTCTATGTGAGCTTCAGATCTCAAGGGAAACAAGCAGTGAATTTAAATTTAAGGAAGCAATTTATAAGTCCAGTTCACTGCTTGTTTCCCCAATAAATAATTCTCAGATCATTTATTTTATGGAAATGAGTCAAGGACATTAAATTGTGTATTTAAAATATTGGAAGTTTAAAAGGTACCAGTTTAAATAGGTATTTCTAAATTTCTGTTCTTCAAGAAGTCAATACCAAGTATGCTGTCAAGCATTGGAATATTGGAGAACACACACACACATACATGCACATTGTGTACATTTGTGTATTGATTTGACCATGCTAAATAAGTCATTCATACTTTCATTTATATAACACATGTTTTTGCTATGTTATTATTATTATAGTAAATGAATTCTTGACTTGAAATCATAATAAAGTTATTCAAATATTGTTAGATTAGTGAAAATAGTCTCTTTCAAAACAACTCATTTGAGGATTCTGTTGATGATGAAATTTTCTTGTGTAAGGAGATGTATATTTAAAATGACATCTTTGCTTTAATTAGTTTGGAAAGTTTAAAGTCATATGTACTGTAAAAAAAATTTTAAGAAATTACCCATAGTTTAACATCTCTAACATTTTGTGAGCTTAACTACATAAGTGCCCAAGTACTTCACCCTCTTTAAAGATTTCAAGCAAGCTCGTGGAAGTAATTTAAGGGTTAAACTCAGAGCTGAAATCAGTTATTACCATAAATATCAGCCAAGAAACTGAAAATGACCTTTTCTTTGTGGGATTCAACAGAATTTGCCATGATGAGAAGTACAGCTGTTTATTAGAAGGCAGGTCCCACAGTCTGGCCCAAAAAGACTGTTGGTAATACCAGTTAAATAATAGTGTCTTATATTTTCAAGCTACAATGCTTATAATGACATCCTGGAAGGATACTTATAATATATACATGTCAGTATGAGTTCATCTCCTTTATGAAAATAATACATTAATTTCATAGAAAATGCCAGGGTCTTAGCCTCCAGTTTGACTTCTGCTTTAAGTATCTGAAGTTTGTATACTTAATTACAATACTAGTTTTGTGAATCCAGCCGACATTTATTATGGTGGTTCTGTCTAAAGACAAGTGAACCAAACCTATCCAAGTCAAACCCATGACTGAGGTTCAGTCGTATCTTTTACTGTCTTCGTGTGCATTGGGTATGTGACTGCTGGCACACCACCTTGGGGAAGGTGTTTCAGAGTGATATCTGACATGTGGATTGTTGTTAAGGTTGTGCTGGTAGAAACCCAAATGTGCAATCTTGTTGGTTTGTCAGTGGAGCTTGTTATTGTGCAGCCAGAGTTTTTTCTTTTAATATACCACCTAGAGACCTTTTTCTTCAGTTTTCCTCAGTGTTCAAGCGTTAGCTCAAACCTGGGAATGAGGAGGATACCTTCCCCTTCCAAGAAGAGGTTTGTGCTCATCTCTGACTCCCATTATACCTGAAGTTCCGTTTAAATGTGGTATTGCTGCTGTTTGTGTTTCTCTCCTTGTGTTTTTCTCTTCAAGGGCGGTAATAGCTTCTTATTTATCATTTTGTCATTAGGGAGTGGAGTATATTTAGGACTATCTATTTATTTAGTTGAGTTTTTTGTTGTTATGCTTCTTAGATGAACTGTGTTCAGTATGAGAGAATTTTTAGGAATTGACCCTTATTGGCATATTGAATATTTTTGGTTATTCTTTTAAATGGTGTAAATGCATTTCGTTAAATAATATGAAAGGATCATGAGTTACACATTGTGGTTTCTTATTGCTTTTTTCATATATAATAAAATTTGCCTCAGTTTCAGTATAGAAAATAACCAACTTACCTGATTTTTACAAAATCTTACAATCTCACTTCCTTCAAAGATTTAGTAATAGATTACTCTCCTGAGGTCTTTTGTTGCTAAGTCTTCATTTCCTCTACCCAGATTATCTGGTTCAAAATAAATTATTATCGTGAAACAGTAAAACACATGACTCTTTGGTAAAGAGAAACCAACAGTGGCCATGCACTGTTTTTCTTGTCTCTTAATTAACAGAGTTCAGTAATTTTTCAGTGCAATTTTAAGTGGGAGTACAAATTGGAAATTTGATGTTTGTTAAAGACGTAGGACTCTTTATATGACATAATGAAAAACCATGAATCAGTTACTTTGTATTAACATAAAAACACTAGGTATTTATATCGATAAAGAAATAAATTATTGTTATTTTAATACATTAAGTCTATACAGAGGTCTTCCTCTTTTGTTTATTCTTAAGATAAATATTTTTATCTAAACAGAAAAGAGTTTTTATAGGGCTGGTTATAAAATCTGTTCACTGCAAAGAAAAGTAATATTTAAAATGTAATATCTAAATTTATAAAATAGAAAATGAAAGTTCCTTTATAATCCCAGCTTCAAGGAACAATTTGATATATATCTTTCTGTAATATTGTTTTGTATTAATAAAGTACATTTAATAGTTATGTTACAGTTCTGTGGCATGCTTTTTTTTCATGCTTTTCTATAAGCATATATATCTTCCTCATTCTATTTAATTACTGTAATTCACGAAGAATGTATCATGAATTACTTATCACAGTCCTTATTTATGGACATTCAATTTGTATCCCTTTTTTCTTATTATAAATGATGTTATAGCAAACATATTTGTGTTTATTTATCTGGCATTCTTGTTCAGTTAGTTTAACTTGGATAAATTTTTTGAAGTGGAATTTTTAGGTTAAATGATATGCAGATTTGTTAATGTTAATCATTGACAAGTGATGTATATAATGTATGTGAAGGTGTAAACATTACCAAGAATAATCAATTTCTTAAAATCTTAAACACTCATATTAATTAAAAAAATCTTATTCTATTTTGCTTTTATTCGATTATTAGTATAATCAGTATTTTCATTGACTTTGTATTTTTTTAATAAAATTAAGTTACTTGGTTAAAAAATCAGCATAAAGAATAAAAGTATAAAGTAATGAAATCAGTAAGCTATACAAGATTTTAACTTGGACTTTTAATTTGGACTTTGGTGTAGATACCTTAGTTCCAGTCCTTGCCCTGCTGCTCACTGGCCATTTATCCTTGGGTGAGTTCTTTAATCTCTCCATGCCCTAGTTTCCCCATCTTTAAAATAAGGATAATAAAAGGATGTACCTCATACATTTGGTTTGGATGTTAAATGAAATAATTTCTTAAAGCATTTAAAACAAATCCTAATGGGCTGGCCCGGTAGCTTAGCGGTTAAGTGCGCACGCTCCGCTACTGGCAGCCCGGGTTCGGATCCCGGGCACGCACCGATGCACCGCTTCTCCGGCCATGCTGAGGCCACATCCCACATACAGCAACTAGAAGGATGTGCAACTATGACATGCAACTATCTACTGGGGCTTTGGGGAAAAAAAAGGAGGAGGATTGGCAATAGATGTTAGCTCAGAGCTGGTCTTCCTCAGCAAAAAGAGGAGGATTAGCATGGATGTTAGCTCAGGGCTGATCTCCCTCACAAAAACAAAAAAACAAAAAAACCAAATCCTAATATGTAGTAAGTGTTCAATAGAAATGCTAGCTAACTATTACTGTTTTAATTAAATGGATTAATTAACAAGTTACTTGCCAACTTAAATAATAAGGAATATATTGTCATATATTTATCCATAATTCAAGAGCATTAAAGATAACGTACATTTTAGTTTTTGTGTTATGTCACTAGTCTACCAATCTTGTCATAGATTATCTAGCTTGAGATTGGCATATTCAGTGAAGTAGCGTGTCAGGTCTTCCCTGCTTCCTGTAAAGGGTAGGGTGTGGGGATGTGTAGTAGCAGAGGTATAGTTGGGGCCCAGGTAACAGGCTCCTGGTGGTCCAGAGTCACTGCTGCACCGTGAATTCTTGAGTTCAGAGAACAAGTCCTCACAGCTTGGCGCTTTGTAGGTGTTGTTCAGTATGCGTTGGACTGGTGGGAGGGTACATTTTAGATAACAGCAGGATGTAGTTTAGGCTTGCATTTAATAGCAGATCTGGTCCTCTGATGAATCCATAGAGGTTGGTGAGTGCACAGGTGTAATGCCACAGGTATTGGAGGTAGGGAGAGAACCTGCTGTTTCTTCTATTCCTGAACTTTTAATTG
Organism: Diceros bicornis minor; assembly: GCF_020826845.1. Taxonomy (NCBI): domain Eukaryota; kingdom Metazoa; phylum Chordata; class Mammalia; order Perissodactyla; family Rhinocerotidae; genus Diceros; species Diceros bicornis. The sequence goes on from NC_080762.1 coordinate 33,278,347, forward strand.
AGAGAAGCCTTTGATGAACCAGGCATATTAAGACCAAGAAAGAGAATGTGGAGGAAGACAGTGACTGCAGGGACATGTGATTTAAAATAATATGAAGGGCTGTTAGAAGAGTAATTCAATTCACCTTTTTGTCTCTGGAGGGTAAAACTCTAGGAATAATGAGAATTTTTTAATATGAAATATTTTTGTAATGTCAGAGAGCTCATTTAGGCTTCTCCACTTAATCAGATGCTTCTTTAGTTTTTCAGTTTTTTAAAGAAGTCAGTCTCTTTTTTCTTTCTCTTTTGCCTAGGTATTATCATCACTTTTCAAAAACTAGAAACCTTACATAGTGAAGTCTCTTATTTATCCTACTTCCTTCTATTTATAACCATTGTATTTAGATTTTATATTTTTTTCCAGAGTGTCTACAAGCAAATATAAATGTAGATTCTTTTTTTTTGTTTTTGTGAGGAAGATCAGCCCTGAGCTAACATCCATGCTAATCTTCCTCTGTTTTTTTGCTGAAGTAGACCGGCTCTGAGCTAATGTTATTGCCAATCCTCCTCCTTTTTTTCCCCAAAGCCCCAGTAGATAGTTGTATGTCATAGTTGCACATCCTTCTAGTTGCTGTATGTGGGATGTGGCCTCAGCATGGCTGGAGAAGCGGTGCGTCGCTGCGCGCCCGGGATCCAAACCCGAGCCGCCAGTAGCGGAGCATGCGCACTTAACCGCTAAGCCACGGGGCTGGCACACCTATAAATGTGGATTCTTATTCCCTGCTCCCTACCTCCACCAACTTTGAACAAAAAATAGCATATTATAATACTGTTCTGCACCTTACTTTTTTCACATAAGATCGATCCATCTCAGTAAATAGAAAACATTCTTATTCTGTTTTATGTCTGCATAGAATTCTGTTTTATGGATGTGCCATAATTTATTCAAGTGGTACCCTATTGTTAACATTTGGATCATTTCCAGCTTTTGGTGTGACAAATAATTTTGTGATGAATAATCTTATACATACATAATTTTGCTGGTGTACAAGAGTGTTTTTGGATACATTCTGAAAAAGTAAAATTGCTAAGCCCAAGGTTATATGCATTTGTGAGAGAAAGATTTTTGTGTTCCCAAGAATGAAATAGGCCATATTTTGAAAGAATACATTTGTGTTCACTAGAAAGTGTTTATAACATTAGGTTTCAAACTTCTTTGATTACAGCTCACATTAAAAAAATTATTTTAGGGGGCCGGCCCTGTGGCTTAGCGGTTAAGTGCACGCACTCCACTACTGGTGGCCCGGGTTCGGATCCCGGGCGCGCACTGATGCACCTCTTGTCCAGCTATGCTGAGGTGGCGTCCCACATACAGCAACTACAAGGATGTGCAGCTATAACATACAACTATCTACTGGGGCTTTGGGGAGAAAAAGGGAAAAAAATGAGGAGGATTGGCAATAGATGTTAGCTTAGGGCCGGTCTTCCCTAGCAAAAAGAGGAGGATTGCCATGGATGTTAGCTCAGGGCTGATCTTCCTCACACACAAAAAAATTATTTTACATTGTGATCCAGTACACTCAAGCACAAACAAAATCTTCATGAAACGGTATTTACCCTTATCATATGTGAAACACTGCACTCTTTTCTTTTTCTTTTCTGTTTTATTCTTTAAAAATATTGATCACAGTCCAGTAAATTGGTTTCATAACCCACTAGTGGAGTATAACCTGCAGTGTGAAATACACTGACCTAGAGTTTAGTTGACCAACTCTGTTTATGGTAGAGGGGGATCCATGTTTGGACTAGATGGCCTCCTAAGAATTCCCTATAATTCTCCTGCAGCCAAAACAAAAAATAAGCACAGTTTTTCACTGATTCTTAGAAAGTCTTTCAGGAAACGATATTTTGTTATCTTTGGACCCAGAGGTTATGATATTTTAAAATAATAGCATATGTTGATATAATATCTACATAAAGTGATATAAATATATAAAAGTATAGATATATACATTTAGATTTGGATCAAGTATAAACCAGTCAAGCAATTTCTTGAGGATAAATAAATGATTTCTTTAGGATAAACAGAAAAGATAGAATATTAAATATTTCTTAACATAATTTTTATGTATTCATAATATGGGATATTTTATGACATGCTAAGCGTTTGATTATCTTTAGAGTTTCTAATGCTATCTTAGTGTTGAAAGATTTTAAAAATGTAGAAAGTATGTTTTGAAACAACACTTTTTTTTTCTTTCCGAAAGCAGATGTAGCAGGAGCTGACGGAATCCAAGTAACTTCTAGTTTCACTGGAAACTGCAGTGAATGAGTGTGGAAAAATAATTTGGCTAGTATTTATAATATCTGATAGAAAACAGTTGTCAGACTTAAATAATGTGAGCAGAAAAATTTATCTCAATCCCCTGTTCTAGAGATAGTCATTATGCTTAACATGGAGTGTCTTAAGTATTATTTAATTTATGAAAATTCATAAACAGTGCAGCTCACAGATGATAATTATGATTGAATCAAAATGACTCAGCTGAAACGAGTACAGAAAAAACAACATCACCGAATATTTGCTTTGTTCCAAATACTATGCTAGGCATTAGGGAGACAAAGATGAAAAACGTGATTCCAAACCCTTGGTAGTCTCATATTCTAGAGGAAAGTAACTCCTTATATTTATCATTTAGCACTTTAGAGATTATAAGTGATTTCATTTGATCAGATGAAGTATGTCAACCTTTAAAAAAGATGAGCGATGAGGCTTCAGTTGGGACCAGTTTACTGTGTGGTGGATGCTCAGACCTGTTTTAGACCTAGGTTGGAACATAGAAATTAGTATTAGTGATTTAGTCAGTGTTGGCAAAGAACGTTAATTCCATTCTTTAACATTCAATGAATGATTGTTTTCTTGTTTCTTTGCTTAGTAAGGATAACTTTATAGAGAATAAGAAGTCAGATAAAAACTAATATTCTTTCACTTCCCCAAAGCATCCTCAAAGGTTGAAAGTTTATAATAAGGTTTATCTGATATCCTTGACTCAGATTATGGCAGGGCCTTTCAGACCATGTTAAGAATTTTAGATGTTGCCCTAAGAGCCTTTTGCGCAATGCAGTCCCCTATGTTATCATAGTATATTAATCAGTTTAAAAACTTTAGAGCTGCACTGTTTAACATGGTAACCACTAGCCACATGTGGACGTTGAGCAATTAAAATATGGCTAGTCAGGATTGAGATGTGCTCTAAGTGTAAAATACACTAATTTTTCAGACTTAGTATGAAAAAAGAATGAAAGTATTTCATGATTAATTTTATTACATACTAAAAAGATAATATTTAGATACATTGGACTAAATAAAATTATTGTAAAATCAATTTCACTTCAAAATATTTTTAATGTTTCTGCTAGAAAATTTAGATGTACATATGTGGCTTGCATTGTGTTTCTGTTGGACAGTGGTGATCCAGACTAGGGATGTTTAAAATTTTTTAAAAATTTCTTTCATTTGTTTATTTCTGGTTTGTAGGACGACTTTGATTTTGTTGTTGTTGTTGTTGTTGAGGAAGATTGGCCCTGAGCTAACATCTGTGCCAGTCCTCCTCTATCTTGTATGTGGGATGCTGCCACAGCGTGTCTTAATGAGTGGTGTGTAGGTTGGTGCCTGGGATCTGAACCTGTGAACCCCGGGCCGCCCAAGCAGAGCGCGCGAACTTAACTGAACTTAACCACTATGCCACCTGGCTGGCACCTACTTTGTTTTTTTTTAAAATATGTAGTCCCAATCCTTCAGATTTCCTACCGCTAGGGTATCTGATGTTTGGTCTTCTAGTATTCATAGTAGAATGTGAAGGGTTATGATTTGGACATTGATTACTAAGTTGTTTATTTACAACCCAAATGCATTTTTCTATATAAGTATGATAGTCAGATAAAGATACTTGCCCTAGTATGTTTCCAATAATTTACCTGAAATTGTATTAATATATCCGTAAGCCTACCTGTCCCAGTGTCTCTAAGAGCTATACCAAAGTCCTGAGCTTTCTGAACTTGTCTTTCTGATGCCATTACTGAGAGATTCCCGTGAACTTGAAGGAAGATGAGAATTAGAGGGCATCATCCTTCACCTGTTCTAGTAGCATAGTTTTCTACCACTCTTCAATCTAGTCTTCACATGGTAACCAGATAGAGCTTTAAAAAATATATTTGTCATTCTTCTACTTAAAGTCATGCAAAAATTTTCCATTGTGTTGAGAATAAAAATCCAAGCTCTTTACCATGACCTTCAATTCCCCACATAATATGACTCCTATCTCTCTTTCCTATCTCATGTCTGACTGCTTACTCCATATGGCTCCTTGGACATTTTAGCTTAGTCCTGATTTAGTGGTCTAGCTCTAGGTCTTCCTTCTGCCTTGAGTACACTATGCGTCCATATTTTCTTATGGCCTGCTTCTTGTCATTTTCTTCTCAACTCAGGTCACCTCTCTTGAGGCACCTTCCTGGAGACCTAATTTAAAATCACTGTTACATCCCACTCCTCAGTAGTATACTACTGTATTATACTAGTATATAGTATACTAGTATACTAGTAGTATACTAGTAGTATACTACTGTAGTATACTAATATATATTAAATATATATTTAATATATATTAAAAATTTATTCATATCAATGTTTGAATTAATCTGTTTGTTCATTAGTGAATATGTTGACTTTTTGTCTCCCACTTTCATTATGTTTGTTTGTTTTGTTTTTTAGATTCCACATATAAGTGAAATCATATAGTATTTTTCTTTCTCTGACTTATTTCACTTAGCATATACCCTCTAGGTCCATGCATGTTGTTGCAAATGGTAAGATTTCATTCTTTTTAATGGCTAAGTAATATTCCATTGTGTGTGTGTGTGTGTGTGTGTGTGTGTGTGTGTGTGTACACACCACATCTTCTTTATCCATTCATTTATCAGTGGACACTTAGGTTGCTTCCATATCTTGGCTATTATAAATAATGCTGCAGTGAATATAGGGGCACATATAACTCTTTGAATTAGTGTTTTCGTTTTCTTCCGATAAATACCCAGAAGTAGAATTGCTGGATCGTATAGTAGTTCTATTTTTAATTTTTTGAGAAACCTCCATACTGTTTTCCATAGTGGTTGTACTAATTTACATTCCAACCAACAGTGCACGAGCGCTCCCTTTTGTCCACATCCTTGCCAACACTTCTTATTTCTGGTCTTTTTGATAACAACCATTCTGACAGGTGTGAGGTGGTATCTTATTGTGGTTTTGATTTACATTTTCCTGATGATTAGTGATGTTGAGCATCTTTTCATGTGTCTGTTGGCCATCTGTTTGTCTTCTTTGGAAAAATATCTGTTCAGGTCCTCTGTGCATTTTTTAATCGGATTGTTTGTTTTTTTGATATTGAGTGGTATAAGTTCTTTATATATTTTGGATATCAACCCCTTATCAGATACATCATTTGCAAATATATTCTCCCATTCAGTAGGTTGCCTTTTGTTTTATTGATGGTTTTCTTCACTGGGCAAAAGTTTTTTAGTTTAATGTAGTCCTATTTGTTTATTTTTGCTTTTGTTGCTCTTGTCTGAGGAGACATATCTAAAAAAATATTCTTAAGACTGATGTCAGAGCTCACTGCCTATGTTTTCTTGTAGGAGTCTTATGGTTTCACGTCTTACATGTAAGTCTTTAATCCATTTTGAGTTTATTTTTGTATATGGTGTAGGAAAGTGGTCCAGTTTCATTATTTTGCGTGTAGCAGTCCAGTTTTCCCAACACCATTTATTAAAGAGACTGTCTTTTCCCCATTGTATATTCTTGCCTCCTTTGTTGTAGATTAATTGACCGTACAAGATTGGGTTTATTTCTGGTCTTTCTATTCTGTTTCACTTATCTGTGTGTCTGTTTTTATACCAGTACCATACTGTTTTGATTGCTATAGCTTTGTAGTATATAGAAATAAGGGAGCTTGCTACCTCCAGCTTTGTTCTTTCTTCTCAAGACTGTTTTGGCTATTTGTGGTCTTTTGTGGTTCCATACAAATTTTAGAATTATTTCTTCTAGTTCTGTGAAAAATGCCATAGGTAATTTGATAGGAATTGCACTGAATCTGTACATTGCTTTGGGTAGTATGGACATTTTAATAATGTTAATTCTTCCAATCCATGAGCATGGTATATCTCTCCATTTGTTTGTGTCATCTTCAGTTTATTTCATCAGTGTCTTATGGTTTTCAGAGTATAGATCTTTCATCTCCTCGGTTAAATTTATTCCTAGGTATTTTATTCTTTTTGATGCAATTGTAAATGGGATTGCTTTCTTGATTTCTCTTTCTGGTAGTTCATTGTTAGTGTATAGGAATGTAACAGATTTCTGTATATTAATTTTATATCCTGCAACTTTACTGAATTCATTTATTCGTTCTAATAGTTTTTTTGGTGGTGTCACCAATCCTCATTAGAATATAAGCTGTATGACTGTCTTTTGGACCATTTGAACAATTTGTGGCACAAGAGGATGTGCTCAATAAATATTTGCCGAATGAATGGATGATGATGTCAACTATGAATGAAAGATCAAATTTTCTTTGAACATGTCCTATTAAGGATGCCCAAAGTTATCTATTTTAGAATGATTACTGAAAGTAGTTTTACACACACACACACACACACAAAGCAGTGACTACTTAAAGACCGTTAAATGAAAAAACTATCTAATTATCTAGAAGAAATTTATCTAACTATCTAATGAATACTCAAGGGTGTTAAGTAAGGTATTCATGTAAATTTTTTATTTTTAATCCCATGGTTGTTAGGTAGTTTATGGTGTGGAGCATGGTTTGTGAGGAATATTAGAGTGGTGGGATTCCAGCATATAGAGCTTGAATTGAGGATGCTGAGTCACGATCGTCTCTGATTCTGAAATCTTGAGACTAAGCTAGATGCTGTCTAGAGCCAGAGGAAGCTTAAACTGTGAAAATTATACAGTGTATGTCTTTGGTATCTATATGATTTTTTTCTAAATATGTGTTGAAATTTTAATGTCTACTGTTAGAATATTTTAAACTTAAACTTATGATTTTTGCACTAGCTTTGAAGGGACAGCGTGGTCCTGGCTTCATATCAGATATCTAGTTAATGCTTTTTAATCAACTACCAGTATGAGTACCTACATTTGATTATTATAAACAGTTAATGCAGTATGTTTAATGTATATTTTTGTTCTTCCAGGTAAATACTATCATCCAGATTATTTTTAAAACTAAAGTATGCACTTGAGAGCAGCCTGTGTAGCCAGTGATAAGGGATATTCAAAACATATGTATTTTCTATGGAATTGTATAAATTGTACAGTATTGTCATTTCTGTAAAATTAGTAGTCTGATGAATCTAAAATATACATAAACAAGTGGATTTAGGATGAAGCTTGTAACATTTAAAATATTTTTGATCTGGAGAAAGACAAACACGGTATGACCTCTCTCATATGTGGGCTATAAACTAACACATGGACAGAGAGAACAGTTTGGTGGTTACCAGGGGGAAGGGAGATGGGGGGTGAGCACAAGGGGTGAAGGGGCACATTTATTTGGTAACTGACAAGTAATAATGTACGACTGGAATCTCACAATGTTATAAACTATTGTGATATCAATAAAAAAATAAAATAAGTGAATAAATAAATATTTTTGACCTGCTGATAATCATGTTTTCAAAATGTAGTTAGTTAATACCAATTAAATGGAAAAATGCTGTATATTTAGAATGGCTATTTGGGCTGAACATAAAGTATTTATGACAAATGAGCCATGAGATACTCAGTTTTCTGTTTAAAAGCAAATGCTGACATGCTAAGAAAAATAATTACAGTTTAATTTTATGCATTCATTAATATATAAAGTCAAAACATGTTGTTTTTAAGTTAGAAGAATACCAAATATTTGGAAGCAATGATTATTAGCATCATTTAATTAGACATTAGTGTATGTATGAAATATAAATAAAACAATGAATATTATTACTACATAGTTCTAAATTTGAATAGAGTTTTGATATTACCACACTTTTCTTCCTCTTTAATCTTTTGTGATCACTTCTTGGCCTTTGGCTAAGATCAAGTGTAAAGTTTTGTTTTCTTAACTTAAGATATTTGTGAATATAATTTGAATATCATTCAAATACAAGAAATCTCTTATGCGTAATAAACTTTAACTTAATTGCCTCATATGCCAGTAGCTCACAGATAGAATTTGAAATATACTGAGTCCTCTAGTGAAATCTTTTAGTACTGTTACAATTGCTATCTGTGCACGTTCCTTTTATTTTTTACCAACAAGTTTATTGGTGAGAATTATTTCATTCATTATCCTAAATTCAAAATGAAAAACAAAAAGAAGCTTTTGGGGGAGGAGGTGGAACATGGGTTGTTTGAAGTGATTTATAAATTTTTGGAGGGTGTTTTTTGTAACTTGCTGTTTCTCGTGAGCATGTGCTGTTGATAGTAAAGTGTATATATGCAACAATATTTTAAGGATTCTTTTGCAGTGGTTCGTTTGAAATGAATGTAGAGACATTAATTGACTGGCAAAATAAATCATCTTATAATATTATTTTTAACCGTAAATGTGGTGCTAATTTGTATTTGGAGCTAAGACAAACTGAGTTCAGGTCCCATCTCTTCCACAATTTATTAGCAGTGTGGACTTGGGTGAGTTATTTAACTTCTCCAGGCCTCAGTTTCCTCTGCTGATTTCTTCATTTAGTCTTTCAGGGAAAGCTTAAGAGGTTTCTAGAGGAGTGTCTACAGTAGTCTGGTCTTCAGCATCCGGTCATGGCCTTCTTTTCCGTTTTCGTCGTCTCTGGTATCCCTTCCTTCCTTATCCATCACACAATTACTAACTTTAAACTAGTTTTAGGTGTTTTTCTACCTTCTACGTGTTCCTTCTGCCTGAAATGGCATTCTTCTTAATGACTCTCCCCTCAGATACCTCAGCACATAATTCATATCTTTATAGAAAACTAAAATGATGTAATATGGTTTTTAACATGCCCTTTTTTTTCCTTTAAACCACAAACTAATCCATTGTAAGGATCATTTTATACATTAACTTCTGTTAATAAAATGAATATTTATACTGACATATCCTTAGTATAATAATATTTATACAAGTGGTAAGTAAATGACTGTTGAATTGAATAGAATGTTATAAACCTCCATGTAATAGGTTTGTTTGTCATTATATTCTTGTAATGCATGCTTAAGTTTATTTCTTGCTTGAACTGTAACCTTTAAGACCAAAAATAAGTTACTTGTTCAGGGTTGAGTATAGGTTGTTTCCTGAAGTGCTATATATTTTAGTTAGATCCAGTTTACTGTTTTTTTAGAGGATATTGTTTATTTAGTGCATATCTTTTTAAGACTTTTCTCCTCATTTATACAATTGATTTATCAATCATTAAAATTTTATTTAGAGGTCTGTTATGTTCCTGGCAATTGGCTAGGTACTAGGGTAATACAAAGAGTAATAAAACTGAATTCTTAGTTTCAATCCAGTGGACTCAATACATGTATAAACCAATATAATGACAATATATAAAGGAGGTTGTATGAATGTTTAGCTGCTGAGAAAAATGAGAGTTCCTTAAATCTTTTGAAATATGACAAAGTATAAATAAGTAAATATAATTATTGCTTAAGGAATTGGAGAGGACCAGAAATTACATTTGAACTTGAACTTGAGAAGAGTTTCTCAGGCTTGGGAAAGGTGTTATAGGTAGTGCAAAGGCACAAAGAATGTTCAGAGACTAGTAATGGAGAGTGGTGGTGGAAGATAATAACAGGGTTCACGTTTTGTAGGGTCCTATTTGCTGCACACTCTGTGCCTTGAAGGATCTTATATGCTGCGTATCCTGTAGAGTTAAAATTGACAATGAAAAGTCTTTGAAAATTTTCAGTCTGGGACATGACATGATCAGATTTATAATTTAGCAATAGTAGACTCTGTTTCTTGTTACAAGTCTGTAAAGACTGTTTGGAAATTGCAGCATTCATTCACAGCACTATTTTAGTAAGTCTCATATAAAAACGAAGAAGACCTGTGACAGTGATGATAAATAATAGGTGCTATTAATTTATTTCAACACATTAAACAAGTACCTACTCTGTGTTTGGTTTATACTACAGTCTCGCATCGCTTAACGATGGGGATACATCCTGGAAATGTGTCGTTAGGTGATTTCATTGTTGTGTGAACATCATAGAGTATACTTACACAAACCTGGCATGATAATATTTCCAACCTTATTTTACAGAAGAGGAGATAAAAGTCAGAGATATTAAGTATGTTCAAAGTTAAATTGCAAATAGTGGCAAACCCTGTATTTTGACCTGGGCTTCTGACCTCAAGCCCCATGTTCTGAAAAATGTGCTGTACTGCCTATCCAAGGCTGAGTCATCAGAGGAAATTGATGAACAAAGTATCACTGGTACTCTCAGATGTTTAGTTGGTCTGCTAAGAATTTCTAGGCCCTAGAGATTTTACTCTGATCTCTTGAAAGTGTGTGTTTTGTCCAAACGAAAGCATAAGTGGATATAATAGATGTCTGTATTGCATTTTATATTATTTTTATTTATTTAAAACAATTTTATTGAGGTATAACTGGCATATAATAAACTGTACATATTTAAAGTGAAAATTTGTTACGTTTAGCATATGCAAACACATGTGAAACCATCACGATGATCAAGACAGTGAACATAACTGTCACTGTCACTTCCAAAAGTGCTTTGTGCCCACTGTGATCCCTCCTCTCTCTCCCTCCCCCCACTTTCCTATCCCCAAGCGTCAGCTAATCTGCTTTCTGTCACTGTAGGTTAGTTTTTATTTTCTAGATTTTTATATAAATGTAACCCTGCAGTATGTATTCATTTTTGGTCTAGCTTTTTTCATTCAACACAATCATTTTGAGATTCATCCATTTTGTTATATGTCTCAATAATTCATTTCTTTTTACTACTGAGTATTATTCCATTGTATGAATGTGCCACATTTTGTTTATCCATGCATCTGTTGATGGACGTTTGAGTTGTTTCTGGCTTTAGGCTATTACAAATAAAGCTGCTATGAACGTTCATGTACAATTTTTGGTATGTACGTATATATACTTATTTTTCTCTTGGGTAACTTGGAAGTAGTATGTCTGGATCATATATTAGGTGTATGTTTAACGTTTTAAAAATTGCCAAATTGCGGGGCCGGCCCGGTGGCGCAAGCGGTTAAGTGCGCGCGCTCCGCGGCGGCGGCCCGGGGTTCGCTGGTTCGGATCCCGGGCGCGCACCGACGCACTGCTTGGCAAGCCATGCTGTGGCGGCGTCCCATATAAAGTGGAGGAAGATGGGCACAGATGTTAGCCCAGGGCCGTCTTCCTCAGCAAAAAAAGAGGAGGATTGGCGGATGTTAGCACAGGGCTGATCTCCTCACAAAAAAAAAAAAAAAAAAAAAATTGCCAAGTTGTGTTCCAAGCGATTGTAATATTTTACATACTTACCAGCAGTACGTGTGAGTCCCAGTTCTTCCGCTCCTCACCAACACTTGCAGTGGTCAGCATTTAAAATTTTGACTATTTCAGTAGGTGTGTAGAGTCATCTCATTGTCATTTTAACTTTCATTTCCCTAATGACTAATGATGTTGAACATCTTTTAGCGTGCTTATTGCCACCCGGATATTTTCTTCAGTGAAGTGATTGTTCAGATCTTTTGCCCATTTTAGAAATTGGATTGTTTGTTTTCTTAGTGCTGTGTTTGGAGAATCCTTTATATATTCTGGATACGAGTCCTTTATCAGATATATGCTTCACAGAGATTTTCTCCCATGTTATGGCTTCTTCTTTCGTTTTCTTAACAATGTCTTGAAGATTATAGGTTTTTCATTTTGCTTAAGTCCAATTTCTCAATTTGTTTGTTAATGGATTATGCTGTTTTGAAGAAATCTTGGCCTAACTTAAAACCACAAAGAATTTCTCCTGTTTTCTTCTACAAGTTTTATAGTTTTAATTTTTACGTTTAGGTCAGTGATCCATTTTGAGTTAATTTTTGTGTATGGTGGGAGGTGTGAATCCAAGTTCATTCTTTTGTATAGAGGTATCCATTTGTTCCAGCATCGTTTATTGAAAATGTTATCCTTTATTATCTGCATTGCCTTTGAGCTTTTGTCAAAAATCAATTGTCCATATATGTGAGGGTGTATTTCTGGATTATTTATTGTGTTCCTTGATTTATTTGTTTATCTTTATGCCAATACCATGCTGTCTTGATTTCTCCAGTTTTTTAGTAATCTTGAAAGTGGGTAGCTTTAGCTCTCTTGCATTGTTCTTCTTTTTCAAAGTTGTTTTGTCTCTTTTAGATCCTCCGTATTTCCATATAAATTTTAGAATCAGCTTGTCGATTTTCACAAAAAAGCCTGATGAGATTTTGATTGGAATTGCATTAAATCTACATAGATCAGCTTGGGAATAATTGAATCTTAAGAATATTAAGTTTACTTTCATTTTTCTTAGAAAATTATATAGTCTTCAGTGTATAAGTGTTTTTCATCTCTTTTCAGATTTATCCTTGAATGTTTCATAATTTTGATGCTATTATAATTGATTTTTTAAAATTTTTTGCTTTCATATTTTTTGTTGCTAGAATATAGAAATACATGTTTCTTTTTATTTTTTTAATGTTCATCTTGTACCCTCCAACCATCCTACAATTCACTCATTAATTTTAGGAGATTTTTTGTAGATTTAATCAGATTTATTGCAGACAAAACTATGTCATCTCTAAAAAAAGTTTTTTTTCTTCCTTTCCTATATGAATGCCATATAGTTATTTAGTTCCAAATCTTTAGATATTTTCTTAGGATCTTTAAGGATTTCTAATTTAATTCCATTGTGATCAGAGAACATATTTTGTATGAATGCTTCCTTTTCAATTTATTGAGACTTGTTTTATGGCCCAGAATACAGTATATCTTGGTAAATATTTTATGAGCCATTGAAGAGTGTGTGTATTGTACTATTGTTAGATGAAAAACTGTCAGGTCGATTAAGTCTATAGCTTTGCTAATTTTCATGCCTGCTTGTTCTGTCAACTCTTGGAGAGGGATATTGAAATCTCTGACTATAATTGTGCATTTATCTTTTTCTTTTTGCATTTCTATCAGTTTTTGCTTCATGTATTTTGAAAATCTGCTACTAGATATATAAGTAATTAAGGCTATGTCCTATTGATTAATGGACCTCTTTGTCCTTATGAAATGACTGTCTTTATCTCTAGTAATGTTCTTGGCTTTGAAATCTGTTTTTTTCTGACGTTAATATAGCCATTCCAGTATCCTGTCATGATTCCCATCCAGTGTTTTATTTATTCTCAGACATTTTAGTTTTCATCTCTAAAGACTCTTCCTATAGGAAGACTTTAGGAAAAATTATGTAACTGCTATGTCTTAATTTTCTTCTCTATTAAAAGGACATAGTAATAGAACCTTTGCTATAGAATTGTTTCGAGGATTAAATAAAGAAATATATCAGAGTGCCTACAATTGCGTGTGTTGCAATGTAAGCTTTGAAAAAAGGTAATCTACAGCTGTTATTCCTACTATTATGGCTGCCTTTTCAAAAAGTTTGTTAAAAATCCATAAAATTGAAATAGAATTTCCTATTTATTTATATCCCCAGGAAGTTTCTTGTTTGCATGTTCATTAGTTGTCTTCTATCTAAATAAACTAAAGTATCATCATATGAATTCAAAAGATACCTGTGTTTAATTTTGTTTCCTAATATTATTAATTTATCATTGTTTTATACTTAGGATTGTGTACAAAGATATAGGTATAGTCCTATTATTATATTTTTCAAATTTAGTTTGAAATTCCCAAATGCATTAGAATTGTACAGTAGTTGCGACTTGTTCTCAGTTGTACACTCTTCAGTTTAAATATAGCACATATTGCGAGACTGAACAAATTGGTTGTTTTTGTTTTTGTTTTTAATCAAAGGAAATAAATTTTTTACATACATTGTATCGATCCTTCACATTATTATCATTTATGATGAGTCATGTTTTTTTTAGATTGGGCAGCTGGCTTTTAAAGGAATGAAGAGACTCAATAGAATCCAGTCAATTGTGTTTGAGACTGCCTACAACACCAATGAGAACATGCTGATTTGTGCCCCTACTGGAGCTGGAAAGACCAACATTGCAATGCTTACAGTTTTGCATGAAATTCGCCAACATTTTCAACAAGGTGTTATCAAAAAGAATGAATTTAAGGTAGGAAATTGACAAGCCAGACAACAGCTTTTTAAATTGTAAAAGTAAAATCATTTTTTTAGTTGTACGTGTTATATGAAATCTGGACATTTTTAAGGATATTGTACATATAAAGAATGCGGCTTGATTTACTTCATTACTATTAAGGCAATCCCTATTTGTGTTATGAAAATCCCATTACACCCGTGAAAAGCTAGGAAAATACCTTTAGCTTTGAAGCAGAACCAATTGTCAAAGTGATGAGGCTGTGTAAACAAATTCTATTGTCCTTTGAACAGCCTGCACACTTATCCAACAAAGTACCTTTCATATATCACTATTAAGATTTTTCACTTGAAGTGGCTAGAATCATATTTCACTATAAACTGTGACTTGTATTGACTACTGTGAAACAAATGACAATGTAGTTTTTGCTCATTCATCAAGCCAGTGTTTGTTTGGTACAGATTGTATATGTTGCTCCAATGAAAGCCTTGGCAGCTGAGATGACAAATTACTTCAGCAAACGTCTAGAACCACTGGGCATTGTTGTGAAAGAACTGACTGGTGATATGCAGTTGTCAAAAAGTGAAATTTTACGAACTCAGGTATGTTGTATACTTAGATCTTTTTGTTTAATACTGTTCTTTTTTTTCAGGTAATTGTGAAAATTGTTAAACAACTGTACCTTAAGTAATTATAAAACATACTACTAACGTAATGTAATGAACTTCTTTTATTTGTAACCACATCTTACCTACAAAAGAGGTTCTTGGTGGTGCTTTGTTCTATGGTTTCTCTTCTAATTTCTTTGATTCTTGCTCTATCTTGAATGTTGTTAGATTCCTAGTGTAGATTTTAAGTCCATTGACAGTAAATGTTCTTTTAAAATAGTAGGGAATAAGGATATGGATAAGACCAAAGTTCAATTTTAAGAGCAGGAAAATATGTAGATCTTTAAATGATCCCACTAGTATTCTAAACCATTCCATAAGGATGGTTTAACTTATAATAAAAGTTTTTAGTCATTCTTTACTTTATCAAATAAGAAGTTATTTAATCATGCACTGTGTATAGTACTGTATTAGGTGAGATGCATGACAACAAAGATGTTTAAAATACAGTCCCTACCTTCAGGGATCTTACATTATGGCTGAGTTGGCAAAAACTATATTGGAACTACAACTGGATTATCATGAATGGATGCAACATGTGGTAGGGTCCGTAGTGCTTCTAAAAAATATAATAAGGGATGACCAAATGGTAATGGAACAATTCAGGGGTGATACAGCTTTTGGAACAATGAATGGACATTGATTTAAAATGTGATTGGAGGGTATATTAGTTTCCTAGGGCTTCCATAATAAATTACTACAAGCTTTGTGGCTTAAAATAACAGAAACTTAACTCTCTCACAGTTCTGGAGGTCAGAAGTCTGAAATCGAGGTGTCAGCACAGTTAGTTCCTTGTGGAGGCTCTGATAGAGTATCCTTTCCGTGCCTGTCTCCTAGTTTCTGTGGCCGCTGGCAGTTCTTGGCCTTCCTTGGCCTGTAGACACATCACTCCAGTCTCTGCCTCCGTCTTCACATGGCCTTCTCCCCTGCATGTCCTTTCCCCTCCTCTTCTAAGGTCACTATTCATTGGATTTAGGACCTTCCCTAGTCTAATATGATCTCCTCTCAAGATCCTTACCTTAATTACATCTGCAGAGATGCTTTTTCCAAATAAGGTTACATTCACCATTTCTGGGTGTATATATCTTTTGGGGTGCTGCCAGTCAACGCACTACATCAGGTACCCCGGGTACACTGAACCACATGACAAAGATAGATAATCAGGTTCCAGTTAAATGTATTTTGGGGTTGATAAGAATAGGGTGCATTATAATCCACATTTATGTCCATTTTACCAGTTGTCTTTAAGTTTGTCTTTCATAGATACTCTTTTAAAAGTTAATCCAAAACCCATCATTTTTTTCCTCATAATATTTTTATAGAATCTTATTTCAAATTAATTTCTCTCAAAAATCAGTAATTATATTTGATATATTAAATGCAAAATGCCTTTTATTGTCATTATTTTAATCATCTGCCTAGAGACATTTTAATAATTTCTTAAAGTGCCTTTTAGTTAAAATGACTTTCTCTAGTCTTTGGTATATAATCAAATTTCTAATATTCTTTATGAAATTTGCGTGATTAGATATCATCCAGGCTTTTCCTTGAAATGTTCTAAATTTAGCTTTGTTAAAGAATCTAGAGAATTGTCACTTGAAAACAAGAGTAACAGTTATATTTATATATAGTCCTTAACAAATTTTGGTTCTTTTTATGTAATTTGTATACTTAACACAATGAACTGAATCATGTTTAAAAAAGTTTATATAATAAAGAGAAGGGAGTTTTATAGATTTGTGTAACAGTACAGTATTATGTACGGTTTCCAAATTTATGGACACATTAGATTCTGAAAGTTTATTCATGTTTTCATAGAAGTGGTGTTGTGTATGGTAGATTCCAAGGCTAGCTACCAGGGCTAGCTGAACATATAATTACAGAGATCATATCTCAACACTACTCATCAGGACACATAGACTGGTAGATAATTTTTTTTTAGTGTGTGATTTTTATTTTCATAATGTCTTGTAAAGACATGTACATTAAATCAAAATATGACATTTAAAAATTTGTCTTCATTAAAAATAAAATTTCCTCAAATTGGAACCATTCTAGACTATCTGAGATCATACCTAAGATGTATCTCACCTAAAGAAATGAGTTTTCTATCCTGGTGGGTATGATGAAGTTTAGGGAAAAAATTAAGTCAGTTTATTCCTCTTTATTGCTTTTATGTCTAGCCTTAAGAAATTTTCTGTAAATGGTAAGTTTGGCTTTGGCAGTCTTATCTCACTGCTGTGCCAAATCCAGGGCTTTTCTTTTGTATCTTTCTGCTTTAGTCTTTCTGAACATCATTAACAGGCTCAATTTTTTAAAAAAATCCTGCATTGCTTTGGTCATTCCCATTGCTATAGAGCGGCAGCTTTAAAAATATGGTATGGGGACACCCAGGGTTTGCTAAGACTCTTTCAAGTGGTCAACAAGGTTAAAATCCATTTTCATCATAATATTTTGATGTTATTTTCTTTCACTCTCCTTTTCTCGCAACTATACTGTCAAGTTTTCCAGAGGCTGTATAACGTGTGATGTTGTCATCACTGACAGCTAATGGAATGAGTATTTTGTATTCTTGTGTTGTAAAAATTTCTCAGTTTCAATTTCTAATGTAAAAAATATCGATAGATATAACCCACAAAAACAAAAGCTCTTTGGGACCTCAATAATTTTTAAGAATGCAGAGAAGTCCCAAAGGGAAAATGTTTTGAGAACCACTATTATAGGGGAAAGCTCCTTATATATGACATTATTCTCTTCACAGTCTATATCCAGCTTGATTTTCGACCTTATGTCCCAACTGCTTTCCAATATAAACTATAGCCAGACCATTTTTGCTAAATAACATTACTAATTTCTAAATAAGTTTTCTAAAGTAACATTTTCTAAAATAACATTACTCACCATTCTTCTAATGAACTTTGCTATTTGGTAAGTTTCCTTATGCATTTTCTCTTTTTCATAATTTATCTATTCACATTTGTCCAGATCTTACCCATTTGTCAAAACTCAGTTCAAACTCTGTGAGTAGTTTATTGCCTGAGTCCTATGGCACCCTTTATTTATATTCATAAAATAATACCTAGTCCACAAAGTCTTTGCTTTTGCATCTGGTGTGGTCTTAGAAGTCTAGACCACTCTCAAATAAAATTTTGATTGGCCTTATACTGTATCCCACTGTGTTACTGATACTAATGAAAGAATGTTTATGGAAAGACACAACAGATAAAATTTGAATTCAAATTATGCGCCAGTCACTGCGCCAAGTGTGTGTGTGCATCCTCACTCAGTCATTACAAGAACCATATTGAGTAGTGTCACCATTTTACAGATACAGAAAGTAAAACTTTTAAAAATCTACCTAGATTTATATATTTTCAAAAGGTTTATGAGCATCTCTTTTTTTTTCCTTTTACCCATCTCGGTGCTTCCCTAGACCTGCTCTGTATCCTTTGTCGATATTTGTTAACTCTGTAGGGGCAGGGATCATGTGTTCAGCCTCAGTAATAGTTTATAAATTGAACCTCATGTCTTGTGCTTGCTCTTTGTTCTCCAACCTCGTCCTACTATCCGTGATGGTAATTTTCCTAGACCTGCAGCTATGTGATTACTAACCTCTTCACCCTGTCCTTCTGTCTGTTCTCCTAGATTAACAGACTGTGCTGCTACCACTGCCTTTGAGATTGGGCTATAGAGAGAGCAAAGCAGGAATACTGCAGAGCACGTGGGAGTCCAGACATACTCAACTTTTATTTTTGAAGTTTTAATTTCCTGCTTTCCCTTTTTTTTGCTTTTGTAATTTTAATGATTCCTATTGTATTTTTTTTGTAAATCTTTCCCAATAATTAACACATTTAATATAATCTGAAATTTTTCCTGTCATTTAAAAAAATGTTTTCAGTGTTGTTTGTCTTTTTTTTTTAATAATATGGAAAGCTAATTAATCTCATTTGCCAATTTTCTGTCATGTTGTTCTGATCGTATTATTCTCTTGCTCATAAACTTTAGTTGGTTCTTTATTGTTTATTGAATTAAATCCAACTACCTAGCTTGTTAAGAATCTTGGATAAATTAAGTATAGTATGAGATGTGATTTGTTTTGTGGTTCACTAGGGACTGTCAGGTTTAGTAGCAGTTAGGATTTTATTGAGGTTTGAATGTAAAATTTCCTTTTAAAAGATAGGATTATATAATTCTAAAATTTATTGTCAGGAGAAATAGTCTGTGTAGACAACAAATACCTATTTTGTGTTCAACTGAAAAGCAACTTTGTGCAACTTTGAACAACTCGGTAAGTTTGTCATCGTTGAAAACACCAATTTACTTTTCCAACCTTATTTTCCATTATTCTACCATTAATTTCAAACTTCTCCTTTTAAATGTACCCTTTATGAAGAGTTACTATTTTACAATATTCAGTGTGCTTTTCAGTGGTTCCATTGAGCAGCTCTGCTTTACCTTATACCCTGTCTTTTCTCAACTCAGATGATCCCTTCTGCGTTCCTTCCAAGTATCATAGATGCAGTAGTCAGAACGTGGTCAGAAATTTTAGAAAAGATTTCTTCTGTTGTGTCAGTAACTCTGTTAAAGCAAGGCATTTGCTATGAGTTCTGAAATTGTTCTCCCTCTTCTTTTGTATTTGTTTGCTCGTCCTTATAGTGGGCTGAGTTTATCTGTGAAGCTTTGGGGGTTGAGATGGGTTATTTCAGGTTTTGTTTTTGTTTTGGCTGGGAATGGAGGGAGATTCTGTTCAAATCTCTTAGGCCCAGGCAACAGCAAAGGGAACTCTGAGTTTCTATTGTGTTATTCTGTTAGATCAGAGCTCTGACAACCTTGGTTGGGAGACTGTGTGTGGTGTGCATATGCATGTGCTCATGTCACACTCAGTGTTAATGTCACACTGCCCTGATTTACTCTTCTCTTGGGATTTTCCCTATGGTATATATTTTATTGATTATTTCACTGAGAATATGTATATGCTTAGGGGTGGAAGGTAGGAAAAAAGAGGAGATAGAAAAATAGGTTAGAAATTACATATGCTAAGGTTGCAGTTTTATCTGGAAATCTGTGTATTATATGTTTAATTTACTATTGCTACCTTTCTGTATAAAATCTAAGAATGTCTTTGTTTCATCTCCATTCCTGAAGGATATTTTTACTGGATATAGACTTGCAGATTGTCAGTTCTTTTCTTTCAGCACTTGAAAAATGAGCCACCTTTTTCTGATTTCTGAAAAAATATCTACTGCTGTTCAAATTGTTGTTCCCCTATAGGTAATATGTTATTTCTCTAAGTCTCTTTTCAAGATTCTTTCTTTGTCTTTAGTTTCCAGAAGTTTGATTATGATGTGTCTAGTTGTACATTTCCTTGAGTTTAGCCTGTTTGGTGTTTGTTTAGCTTCTTGAGTCTGTGGGTTTATGTCTTTGGTCAAATTCAGGAACTTTTCAGCCTTTATTTCTTCAGCCCCTCACTCTTTTTCTTCTTCTTGGACTTCACGGACAGGAATGTTAGATCTTTTGTTATTGTCCCACAGGACCCTAAGATCTACTTATGTTTTTCCAACCTGTTTTCTCTCTGTTGTTCACCTTCGATAATTTCAATTGATCCATCTTTGAGTCCACTGATTCTTTTATCTGTTGGCTACATTCTTGTTATTGAGTGAGTATTTAATTTAGGTTTTCAGTTCTAAACTTTCTGTTTGCTTTTTCTTTATATCTTCTCTGTCTTTGCTGAGACTTTTTAATTTTTTCATTTGTTTCAAGTGTGTTTGAAGCTGTTCCTTGAGGGATTTTTTTTTTTTTTTTTGTGAGGAATATCGACCCTGAGCTAACATCTGCCAATCCTCCTCTTTTGCTGAGGAAGACTGGCCTTGGGCTAACATCCCTGCCCATACTCCTCCACTTTATATGGGATACCGCCACAGCATGGCCCAACAAGCGGTGCGTCGGTGCGCGCCCAGGATCCGCACCGGGGAACCCAGGGCCGCTGCAGCAGAGCGTGTGCACCCAACTGCTTGCGCCACTGGGCTGGCCCCTCCTTGAGGGATTTTTATGATAGTTGCTTTAAAAGTCTTGTCAGATACTTCCCACATCTTCATCATGTCAGTGTTGGCACCTGTTGAGTGTCTTTTCTCATTGGGGTTGAGATTTTCTTAGTGATTGGTTTGTATGTTGTTTTCAGTTGCATTCTGGACCTTCTGGGTGTTATGTTATGAGACTCTGGTTCCTATTTAAGTCTTGTTACCGCCTGGCTGGATGGTAATCAGGATTCTTTTCACACGTGGCTGCACCCCCTCAGTGCCGGTCTCAGCACATAGTGAGTTTGGAGAGGAGCACTTTGTTCCTTAATGGTATTAATGGCTGGTGTTGTCAAAAAGTTTCTGTTCATCAGGTCTGTCCCTATCAGCACTTTGGCTGGAGAAATCTCTTGTGTCTTGGGTATTTTGTTTTGTTTGGGAGTAGATTCTGCACCCTCTAGCTTTTCAAGTTGTGTGCTTCCTCAGCACCAGGCTGGGATATATAGGAGGAAAAGAAAGAAACCCTAGGCAACTCACTGCTATGCTAGGTTATTCCTTGAATCCTGGGGTCCTTATACGGTCCCACTTCTTTTCTCCAACTTTCGGAGTTTTCTAATGTCTCTCTCATGTTTTTTTATGTGGGGTTTTTAGATGTAATAAATAAGAGTAAGATGAAATGTGTTTCCTCCATCCTGTCCAGCCCTACAGACTTAAATTATAATGTAGTCAAATTTGTCAACTTTCTCTATGGTTTGTGCCTTTTTCGTTTGTTGTGTTTCTTGGAAATACTACTTTATCCCAATTTTATGAAATCATTCTCCTATATTTTTTTAATAATAGATTTAGAGTCTTGTTTTTTACGTTTAAGTCTTGAATCTCTCTGAGTTTTAAGCATTATTTTGGTGAAGGAAGGATTCTAATTTTATTGTTTTACTTAAGGAACGCCAACTGTTTCATCATTTTCTCTCTGTCCTTTCCTGGTGAGTTTGAAATGCCATCTTTACAACATTTTAAATTCTACTGTTGTCTTGTAGCTATTACTGAGCTTCCTGTTGTTACATTGATCTACATGTCTGGCCTGGCCTCAGGATTGCAGTGTTTTAATTACTATTATTTTAGAATAAGTGTTGAATGTAAAGCAAATCCCACCTCCTTATTTTGTTCTCATTTTTCAGAATAGCCTTAGCTATTCTTTGACTTTACTTGAGCATTTTCATTTTTAAATCAGACTCTTTCATTACATCAAAGGATCTGTTGGGATTTTGATTAGAATTGCATTGAATTTATGGAATACTTTGGGGAGAATTGACACTTTTATCATGTCATCTCTCCCTCCATGACCGTTATATATTTTCCACTTTTTACGTCTATTTTTGCCCTTCAAAAATGTTTTATAATTTTCATCATGGGTCTTATACATTTTTTTAAAGATTTATTTCTGAAGATCTTGTATTATTTGTTGCTATCTTTTAAAGTTTCTATTATGTAATGGTTATCATTGGAGTTAAAGAACACTGTTGATTTTTGTATATTTATGTTATATCCCAGAATGCTGCTAAATGCTCTTATTGGTATTAATAGCTTATCTATCAATATCTTTGATTTTCTACATAGGTGGTGATATAATCTGCAAATTATAGCAGTATGGGTTCATTAACTTTGAGGGTAGCCCAGCCTTAGATTCTGATGTTTTTATCTTTGGATTCTCTATCGTAGCGTGTGTGTTTGTGTTGTTAAACATTTCTCTTGTATTTTATATTTTTGAATGAAGAGGGAGTTTATATCAGTTCATTCTACTTTATTGAGTGAAAGTTACAAAATTCATTATTCTCATGCTAATGGACAACAGACAAAATGATCACGGAATAATGAATGACTAAGATATATGTGAGGGATCACTAAGAAAGTTGATTTTTTGTTTTGGAAGTCTGAAACTTCCAAATCTTTTACTGAATTACTTCATTAAATTAAAAGTTGAAAACAGAACCATATATTTTATTTCTGAGGAGAACAAATATTCATAAACAGAAATGTAAAAGTGTATAAACTTCGAAAGTACAAAAGCATTCACCCTGTGTTATTTACTTGTGGGGAAAAAGAAAGTTTTGCTACTATTTGAAAATGTCATTTGTTATAGCAGAAGTTTGGCTAATTGAAAATAAACGTTCTCTCAAAGGCAAGTTTTAAAGTACTAGTGGTTCTTTGTGCGTAGCAGTTCCAGACCTCGTTTTAAGGGAAGATTTCTTGATAAATTACTTTTGTGTCTTATTCCAGAAAAAAGATTCTTTAAATATATGAATCTCAAAATCTCCTAAGGACATCTATAACCCTAAAATATTTTATTTTGGATCCTTTTCTATGTAGACACATAAATCAAAAATGTGATTTTTCACAAAAAATTTCTTTATTACTTCTTAGGATAGCTAATAACCATTTTTTATTGTGAGAAATTAGTGTTTTTTGCTGGTCAGTATTTTAGTAACAAACTACTTGTCAGAAATCTTAGTCAAATTTTGTCAAATTTAAGATATTAATTAAAATTTTTACTTTTTCTTCTGATTTTCAATTACAACTTAAGAAATGTAAACACCAATTTTATTTTGTTATGTTACTTGGGACTTAGACATGCATTAGTGTACAAGTTGAATAAGCTATAATCTTTAAGATGTTAGATTGATAAAAATCTTAGATCAAAATGATTGAATGGTAAAGCCCTGGCCCAAGCTTTAGAGACCCTCCCAAGTCTGTGCTGTGAGTAGATCATTTCACTTCCTAAGTATCTCCTGTTTCATAGAAGGGGAACAGCAGAGAAACAGCTTGATGAGCGTATTTCTTATTT
Organism: Diceros bicornis minor; assembly: GCF_020826845.1. Lineage (NCBI taxonomy): Eukaryota > Metazoa > Chordata > Mammalia > Perissodactyla > Rhinocerotidae > Diceros > Diceros bicornis. The sequence goes on from NC_080762.1 coordinate 33,302,182, forward strand.
GGGGCTTATTAGATTATTTATTCTCATTTTTCTCATACTTTACATTTTTCCACATTTGAGAATTTTGTATTTAAGCTGGTATTCTGGATTATGAAGGAAACAATAATAATTTTAAAAAGATTACACTGAAGGATATTCTGAACTTCTTATGTACAGCACCTTGAACTGTCTGTTGCATAGGTGTTCTAATTTGGTCAAAATCTGTACAGTGGTCATTTAAGCTATAAATTTTGGTTGGCTCTTGTAAGCAGAATTTGGCCCATTTAACATTCTGGACGTAGTTGTGACAGGTTGGAGGGTAAACAGATGTAATATATCAAAATAACATTTTGTCAGCAGACAGTTCTGCACCTAAAGAGCACATGGGAAGACATTATAACTTCTTATAAATGAGTGGTGAGTTTGGTTTTAAATATGTTGAGCATGAAAAAGTGGCTGGAGTCATAAACATAACTGAATTGGAAGGGCAAACTACTCCAGAAGGATTCTGGAAACATTCCTGGAATTAGAAATATAACGTCACTTAACTTGGGTTTTGGTATATAATTCCTAATATATCTGGTGAAATGTATTAAGTGCTGTGTGCTTAGAGATTAGGATTTCCTGAATCTCATTAACTTTGCCCTCCTTGTTCCATAAAAGATTTAATCTCTTTCATGAGCACATTTGAAAAAAACAAACACAAAACAGCAAGATAATACAAACTAAACATAGGTAAGAAAAGTAAAGGAAAATACAGGCCAGGTTAAAAAGAGGAGCCAAGAACAGTACTGATGCCATAATGCATATAACAAAGTTGAGGGAGGCCTGACCAGGTTTATAAATCACAGTGACCATTTGCCCAGGAGAAGCTATTCTTGAGGGTAAGAGGCAAAAGTATTTCCCAAGAGCTCTTAAAAAGAGAACAATCAGTAATCTAATGAAACAAATCCTCAATAACAGTCTCCAGTAGATGCAATGATAGGTTTTATGGACCTTTAAAAAATAGCTCTGGCATGTAGGAATCTGTGGATCTGTACAAAGTGGATGGGTATTCTGTGTTTTCTTCTCTTTTAGGGTATTACAAATATGCCATATGTCCCCATCTTCAAGGGTTCAGTATTGATGACTTCAGTATTTGCTGGGGTCCTCACTGCTTGCTTTGCATGGTAGTGCAGGACCATAAAAATAATCATGTAAGCTGAAACCGTGCTGTGATCTTAATAATGGGAAAATGTTCCCAGTGGGGTCTTGGGCAGCACCCTATAATCAAACACATTAATGCTTTTACAGCAAAACTTTTTGGTATTCCCACCAAGTGTGAATTTACACATCAGTTCAGGTCAGATTTTGCAGTGAAAGATTAGAAAATACTTTGTCTTTCAGAGTTTTTTTGAGCTTGGAATTGGAGATACAGTTATGGACCAACATTAGAAGGTGTCTATAGGAAAATACATTCTATATTCACAAATATGGAGGTCAGAAATATAGCACTGCCTCTGGTTAGTTTTGGAAGCATTGGTAGGGGTCTGAGGTCTTTCCTAATTTGTGACCTTCACTTTATCCCCAATTTTCCAGAAATTCAGAACCCTGGATAAGGAACTCCTTCCTGTAGGATCAAATTTAGATGTGAGGTAGGAAATAATGAATAATGTAATTGTATTGCATCATAAGATTTGAAGCAAACTTATAATAGGCATTTAACTTTTTTCTATAAGTAAATTAATGCTATATAGTAATAAAATGGTTCCATTTTACTGTTAAAGCTGATTTTCAGTTTTTAAAGCATTTCATTTTCTCATAATTTCTTAAAATTCTGCTTTGATTTTATGTAGTTTAAATAAAAACTGAGGTCAGTAATATTTTTATTGGTCATGTGAATGAGTGATTGAGTCTAAGCACCCTGAGGCAGATTTTAATCTGATGAACCTAATTTGTATCAGAGGTGAGCAGGAGAGACCCACCTAAGGGCAGTGTTCTCAGAGGAGTTTGGATCATAGACCAGTGAAAATCTGATGAAAGCAATGGGCCCTCTCCCTTGAAATTTGGATTGAGGGAGCAGATAAGCACAAATATATAAAATTCTGCATAGTCTGTTATAATGGTTCACTCTTCTCAGGTGAAAAGCAATCCTGACCCAATGTGACCATTTTTACATAAAGCAGAGGGTACCATGACTTTAGAATTAACAATTCTGAAGTATCTTTGTTGGGCACATCATCCGTGGGATCTGTACACACTTGAATGGCCCTCAGTTTTAGTAGGATGCTACAGATTTTAGCTGTGCTGTGCTGGCACTTTCTGGTTGCGTTCCTGTGTTGAGGATCAAATGTTTTATATCTAGGAGTGGTGAAATATATATTGTTAGGTACTCAATAATGCTATTATATTGTTAGCCATGATGCAAAAGCAGCTGGAGAAATTTCATAAACTCTGTTCTATAAAAAGTGTGCAGTTAAAAAAAGACATAGATCTAGTTAGTGAGATTCCTATTTTATAGAAATTAGAAGGATTCTTGACAACTCCAGGGTAAATACATTTCATGAGTCTTATGATACAGCTTGCATTTTTATGGATATTGGTATATAGGCAGAAATATATGACAGTTCCAGGGAAACTGTATTGTCTTTACTCTTTGAACAGTCAGTTCCTCTAAAACTGACCTGCGTTGGTAGGGCAGGGACTGCATAATACAGACACATCTTCGGGTTTCTTCCCCTGAGGCATCCACAGAAACACAAGAGCGTTCTATGTACTTATTAGTATCTGTGATGTTTTTTGAAATTGTGAATTTATTCTCATCACTTACTTCTGAAATTTTAAAAAATCTCTACTTAAAGGATGTGCTGAATGAAAACATTCTGTGTTACTCTGAATACTTGCACTTTCTTGAACGATACCAAATGCTTATGCTTTTCTTCAGAAAATTCTAGTTTGATATGGTGTGATGTCAGTGAGAAAATACAATCTTATGCGATCTTAAGAGCTTGATAGATTAGGGCAATTTTTTTATTTTTTAATTTTTTCTATTGTTTGGGGGCAGTTATTTTAGTCAATATTGCAGGCAGGCAGTTGTTAAAAAGGCTCTTGTCTCACAAACACTGCAAGAGAACCACAAAGTTGCTGTAAACCTAAAATATAAGTCTCAGGCTGATTAATTTTAGGAATTGTAGAGAGCTATGGTTTCTGTAATTTCTATGACTGATCTAAATAACTTCATTGAATTTATAGTTTTCACATCTGTAAAAAATTATTTTTATGTATCAAATTGGAAATGTATGAAATCTTATTTTTGTAGAGCTTTGTGCCACTACAGCCATAAATGATTTTCATAAAGAAAACGGGTTGTGCTTGGATTCATCATCGATTTGAACCTTGGTTAAATTCATTACATAGGAATATTTACTGCCTATTGTTCTTGGATAATCAAAGTCACCAGAACATTAGAGGGTGTGCCTATATGTATTATGATAAATATAATGTTAGATCATATATTTGAAGCCATTTTGTATCCTAAAGGTCATTTTCTGTGTGTTTTGTTGCATAGTTTTACATTTCTAACTGTAGCTTTGTGGCACTTTTTAAAATCAATGTGAATTAAAAGTTAATTTTATTTTGAAAATTTCCATACCCCACATTTCTTTCTGATTCCAAAAGGATAACATGTTCATTGTAGAAAAGTTTAAAAAATACAGAAAATTAGAGTTTAGCTTATATCCTCCTTTTTTTCTAGGCAAATATATCTAAGTTTAAAAATGGAAGTTGATTGTATGTTATTTTGTTACATTTTTTCCAGTAAGTATTTTTACATATCATTAAATATTAGTTCATGTTGCATGACATTTGATGGCTGCAGAGTATTCTCTTTATTGGATGTACTAAGTTAACTGTATACTTCTGATAACTTTTACTTGAGAATAACATTTATTTACTCACTCACTCACTCACAGCCCATTGAACGCTGAGGGGAAAGAGGCAGATAGGATATCTCGGAAACTCAGTTAATATGGTGGAAAACAAAACTTTCTCTTCTAGTTTTTCACTTGATTCTTCATGGACTCCAGGTCAAGGGATTCCCTTACATTGATGTTATCACACTACCACAAATGCCTTCTTTTTCACTTTTAGCCATCAGCATTGATTTATGTTTTTTTAAGTCCACATATTCATTGGATCTAGTCCCCTTAAAAGGAAAGGGTTCTTTGTCTTTTCTGTTGATGGGTGAAAGGCATGTGAACAGTGCACTCCCCTGGGCTTACTCGTAGGATGGGCTCTGGGTTATCCAGTTCTTGGTGTTCCAGTTATAATTCTTTTTTACTCCACTATTCCAAGCAAGTCAGAATGCAAGCTAATCTTGGAACTCTTGTTTAAAAAATAAAATAAAATAAAAATTATTTTCTTTGGTACTTTAATATGGTACTTTCTCATTGCTATCTAATTCATATATTATAAATATATTTCTTATATTTTAAAGAAATATTAAGCACTTTATACATTGTGTTTAAGGCATAGTGCTTTGTGTTGGGAGTTCAACCATGTTTAAGGCAGGCCCAGGCCTCTAAAGCTGAGAGTCTAGAAGAATAATATCTGTGCTCTCTAGTCTTTCTTATTTGCCTTAAAAACATTTTCAGTGTATAGTGTTTTGTTCCCTCAAGTTATAGAAGACTAAGGTATTCAGAACGTTTTACTGTTATTTTTTGATATGGTATATAAAAAATATTTTGAAGATGGCATTTTGCACATGATTGGTCTTCAACAAATGTTAGTTCCTTTCTTCTTCTTCATTGGGTTCTTTGTTCTGCTCCTCACCCACTATACTTAATGAGAAATAACCCCAGAGCATATGCTTGATGAGTTATGCTACATTGACTCTTCAAACTATGCTTGGCTGTAACAGTCAAAGAGAAAAGAAAAAATTGATGATTCCCCCGCCCCGCCCCCAGTTTTAGAAATGACAGTATAGTAAGTGTGAATGGTACTTATTTGGCAGTAAGTAGAGAATCCTTTGACTTTTTCTTTTGGCAGAACAGTAATCTGTGGAATTGATGCTAGGAGAAAACCTCTTGAAGTCTTGGTTTAAAAGAAGGCTCTTATGTTAAATTTGATCCTCTTTTTAGAAGAGGATAAAAACTATTCATTCATTCTTAATTTTAGATTCATTCCTAAATTTCTTACTAGAAAAGAAAATAATAATCAACTATATTCTAAGGAAAGCACTACATACTACTTCATGTTAAATTTAACGCATGTGTACTGGCTGATCTTTAAACATTTTATTTCAGCTTTATTGAGGTATAACTCATGTACAGAAAACTGTACATGTTTAAAGAATACAGTTGAATGACTTTTGACATATAGGCATACCAGTGAAACCATCACCACAATTGAAATAATGGACATATTCATCAGCCCTAAAAGTTTCCTCACGTCCCTTTGTAATCCATCCCTCTCCCTCTGCCACTCCCATCCCCAGGCACCCACTAAAATGCTTTCTGTCACTATAGGTCTAGTTACATTTTTATAAATTTTATGTAAGTGAAATCAGACAATGTGTACTTTTTCATCTGGCTTCTTTCTCTCAACATAATTATTTTGATATTCATCTGTGTTGTTGCATATATTAATGGTTCATTCCTTTGTACTACTAAGTAACATTGTGTTGCATGGATATATCACAAATTGTTTATCCATTCGATTTTGATGGATATGAGCCTTGGTTCCAGTTTTTGGCTATTACAAATAAAGCTGCTGTGAACATTCTTGTAGTCATTTTTGTAAACATATGACTTTCGTTGTTGGGTGAGTACCTAGGAGTAGAATTGCTGGGAATGTGGTAGATGCATGTTTAACTTTTTAAGAAACTACTAAACTGTTTCCAAAGTGGCTGTACCATTTTACATTCTCCTCAGCCGTGTATGAAAATTTCAATTCCTTCACATCCTCTTTAACACTTGCATGGTTATTTTTAATTTTAGCTCTTCTCATGGGTGTTTTACCTATTCTAGTAGTATCTCATTGTAGTTTTAATTTGCATTTCCCTAATGACTAATGATGTTGAGCATCTTTTCATGTGGCTTTTTGGCATCTGTATATCTTCTTCTTCTTCTTTTTTTTTTTTGTGAGGAAGATCAGCCCTGAGCTAACATCCATGCCAGTCCTCCTCTTTTTTTTTGCTGAGGAAAACTGACCCTGCGCTAACATCTGTGCCCATCTTTCTCCACTTTATGTTTGATGCCGCCACAGCATGGCCTGACAAGCCGTGCGTTGGTGCGCACCTGGGATCCGAACCCGGGCCGCCAGCAGCGGAGCACATGCACTTAACCGCTACACCACGGGGCCGGCCCCCTGTATATCTTCTTTGGTGATGTATCTTTTCAAATTGTTTGCCTTGTTTAGAGTATTTTAAGTGGGTGATTTGTCTTAGTATTGAGTTGTAAGACTTTTGTAAGGCTCTAAATACAAGTCCTGAGCTGGATATGTGCTTTGCAAATATTTTCTTCCAGTTAGTAGGCTTGCCTTTTCATGTTTCTAACAGTGTCTTTTGAAAAGTAAACACTTAATTTAAAAAAATTATTTTATTGAGGTGATATTGGCTTATAATATTGTGTAAGTTTCAGGTGTACATTATTATATATCAGTTTCTGAATAGACTGTATAGTGTTCACCACCAATGGTCTGGTTTTTGTTTTTGTTTTTTCTTTTTGTGAGGAAGATCAGCCCTGAGCTAATAGCCATGCCAATCCTCCTCTTTTTGCTGAGGAAGACTGGCCCTGGGCTAATATCCATGCCCATCTTCCTCTACTTTATATGGGATGCCGCCACAGCATGGGTTGACAAGCGGTGCGTCAGTGTGCGCCTGGGATCCGAACCTGCAAATCCTGGGCCGCCAAAGTGGAGTGCGCACACTTAACCGCTGTGCCACCAGGCCGGCCCCACCAGTAGTCTGGTTTTTATCTATCACCATACATATGTGCCCCTTTACCCCTTCCGCCCTCCCATCACACCCTTCCCCTCTGGTGACCACTAATCTGTTCTTCTCATCCATGTAAACACTGAATTTTTATAGAATCCTCATTATTGACTTTTTCTTTTATAGTTCATGCTTTCTGTGACCTGTTTAAAAATATTTGCCAAGTCCGAGATAAGTAAGATTTTCTCATGTGTCTTCTTCTAGAAATCTTATAGTTTTGGCTCTTAGTTTTAGGCTGTGATCCATTTTGAGCTGATTTTTATGTAAGGTAGAGGTAAGGGTTGAGGTTCGTTTTTTCTGCGTATGGATACCTGCTGCTCTGGCACCATTTGTTGAAAAGGTTATCTTTTCTCCGTTGAATTGCCTCGGTGCCACTGTTGAAAACTAATTGACCATGTATGTGTGGCTCTATTTCTGGATTCTTTTCTGTTCCATTGATTTTGTATGTTTATTTTTCTGCCAATACCACACTTTCTTGATTACTATAACTATATAATATATCTTGAAATCAAGTAGTGTAAATTCTCCAACTTTGTTCTTTTTCAAAGTTGTTTTGATTATTTCAGGTCTTCTCATTTCCATATAAATTCTATATGGTTTGGTTGATTTTTGGTAACTTTTTCCCATCTATTACTATGCAGTTTTATCTAGTAACCATAGAGTAGAGCGAGAACAAGTTATAAAAGTGTTAATTGGGGGATAGTAGCTGTTTATTTTTAATTCTTTGCAAAACTTGAACCAACCCCCTGGAAACATTGCTTTAATGGCAATGTAAGCCTAACTGATTGAAAAGAGATTAGAAATGTTTTGAAAAGTAAGGAAAAATTACCCACAACACCCTACGATTATAGCTCCTTTGTAAGTATTTAATTCCTTTTTAGTACTTTTAGTTTTTTGTTGTTTCCCTTCTCATTTCAATACATATTCTTTCATTATACAAAAATTAAAAAAATAGAGAAACGAAAATAACATGTCCAATCACCAGTTATGACAAGTATATACTTTCATTTCTCATTTTTGTGTTAAGATATATTAATATTCATATATTTAACGAGAGGTAGTATGGTATAGTGGTGTGTGAAAGTTAATTGATTTTATACATGTGAAGTGTTTAGAACAGTGCTTGGCACATAGTAAGTTCTTAGTAAGCATTAGCTGTCTTTTAATAAAACCATACAAATAAGCTACTTTATATCCTGCTTTTTTTATTATTTAACCATACACCATGAACAACAACCCATGTCAATAGATATATGACCACAACAATTTTAATGACATTAACTAGCCATACAAAGTGGGTTACTGATTGTTGGGAAAAGACCACACACACAAACCTGCCGTGTACAATTATTAAGTTGGGAATATAGAGCAGTGTAGTTCAATACAGTAGCCACTAGCCACATGTGACTATTTAAATTAAAATTTAATAAAATTAAAAATTCTTTACCTCATTTGCACTATCCTCATTTCAGCTGCTCAGTAATCACCGGTGGTTACTGAATTAGATAATGCAGATAAAGAACATTACTGTCATTACAGAAAGTTCTATTGGACAGTGACAGTACAGTGCTTCAAGGAAGCATTGTGGCAATGTAGAGAGCAGAAGCTGAGGCAGTGTACATGCATACACGTGCATTTTCTTTTGTTGTGGGGCATATAGTTCCAGTATACAAAGGGCCCTGTCGAAGTTGAGAAAGAAGCCAATTGTTGCTAAGCTACTCTTCTTTTATACAACTTAGGTTTACAGTCTCTGGGCTTCAGTTTAAGGGAATGTTTACAAATGTTAGACTTTCCTGCTTCAGAACCAATTTGATACAATTCTCAATTGTACAGTTGAGAAATCTCTGCTCCCAGCTTCCCAGGGTCCTGCAGAGCCCTCTCTCCCCAGTAGTATGCAATATTGTATGGATATTTTATATTTTAACTGTTGCTTTGATGTTTGTTTACAGTGTTGTCAAACTTTTCCTATTAGAAAAATCAAAGAGTGCATGATTGTCTAGAAATGTGTACTAAAAAACAAAACATATATAATAGGAAATAAAACACCTAATAAGTTTTGAAAAATTGGCATAAATGCTAAATAAAACATTGAAAAATTGCAAAACGACCCTGTAGAGCACCAACATTTTAACATATTTAATTAGTAACTAGGAATAGCATTTTCATCAGTTTTTTGTTTTATAATTTATTGTTGCAAAATTAGTTTGATGTTATTATTTTTTATCTACTTATCTATAATCATATTAGAAACCAGCTTGACTTCCAGTCCGTGTCTCTTTATGCTCATAGCTAGTCGTTGAAATTGCCTTATTGCTATGTTGATTATGTTATGCTCTGGAAAATACAGCGTAGTTTTACAGCTTGCTCATGATAATCACCATTCCCTCCTCAACCTCCCTCTCTCACTTGGTGCTCTATTTGATATGAAGAGCTAAAAAGAAAATAACAAATTTAAACTGCTTGATAATAAAATATGGAATAAAAAACTAAGAGGACCTGGTAATGACGCATATTATAGATTTTATCAGCATAAAAGGATTTGTTTCAACTTCTGGATTTTGTGAAGATCTGAACTTCTGCTAAGTATAACTAAGGACATTCAAGATAAAATCATTTATCTAGCTCATTAAAGTACCGTATACCTGTTTCATAAATCAGTGAAGAGTGCTAATCATTTGAAATCACTACTCACTGAACTACTTCAGCGTAGATACAGTTTTCAGACCAGTTGAAAAGCCCGGAGTCTTAATAATGAAATCTAAATATTCTGAGGTATTGATTCAGTTTAGAAATTAGTGTGGTATTTATATTTGTTCTAATGTTGCTGATTTCCCTAGGTGTCTTCAGTTGTTTGGTTTTGGGGTTTGTTTTTATTAGTACTTATTTCAGAACCAGAATAAAAGACAACAACAATATTCTTTTATATTTTGAAGGTGATTCTTGACTGTTTCAGCTTAGTTTTTCAGATGAATGCACAACATAATTTGTGTGATTTTGGTGGCAGTAGTGATTTTTCAATCCTTTATTAATCTAAGCATTTTGCTTTTTCTAAATTTTTTCTATTTACATTTCCAATTTTATAAAATTAAGCAACTCATAACCAAAATGAATTTTTTAAGCTTCCTTTTATTGAGAGATATCTAAAAAATGGGAATAGAACCTGAAATGTGAAAGCTTCAATCTCTAAGAAGAACAATTAGTTTAAAAAGTCTTAACCATATGTTTATATATAATGGAATTAGAAGGCTACCACTTTTAAAATCCCTGATGAAATGTAAATATTATTTGCCAGGATAACTATTTCCTGCGTTGGAGGCATGCCATTAAGAAGTAATGAGAGTTTATTTTGAAGAATGTCTCATTGCTTTTATTAGAAAATAAGCTATAAATTACTTGGAAGCATCATGGAGTTCTTAGTGTTAGTTATTATTTTTACTTTTGTAAGGTTTAATAGCTACTCATAAAATATATTAAAATGCTTTGAGTAAAAAAGTCCACTCCTGTATATAAACTACTGTTTTTAACTATTTTGTTCTTAATATACTTTGGGTTGGAGGGGGTAGTGAGAGAACTGTAATTTTCGATGCATAAACATCTGTCCAGTGAATGCAAGTTATGCATTATTTGAGACCGTTTTCTTAGAGTATAATTTAAAAGCACTCAGGAATCTAATTATCTTCACCTTCAGTGAAAAAAAATTTAGAATAACAACTTTGCTTGTTCCATGAGTATTTCTTTGCAGAAAAATAGCTTGTGTCATAGTATTAGAGGAGTAAAGAGAGGAGTGGGATCATAGTCTATTAATGGTTTCTTTTTTTCTATTGTTTTATATCAACATTTAGTTACCTTTTTACTTTTGTACTGTTATCCTATAGCTGTTGAGTTGAACCTGTAAAAAAGTAGTTTGGCACATAAATAAAAGTGTTGGCAGCTAGGAAAGATGAAGAGACTAACCAATTTTAATTTTCTTCCATTATATTATCAAATCAAGTTTGAAAATTTTTCTCAGAGAGTAACTTGTAGCTGTGTTGAGTATTTCTTAATGTTTCATTTGTGATTATTTCATCTTGAACACTGAGGAAGGAAAGAGAAGTAAAATATCTGACCCACGGGGAATTTTCTGCAGACTGTCTTCTCGTATTGCCTTTCCTTGGAAAAAGTGATTGACTGTATTTAGCTTAGATATAGTCTGTATTTAAATGTAAGGTAAATATAGTCAATCCAACACCAGTTCCTATTGATTGTTGATTTCATTTCCTAAATGTTTCTCAGATTCATCCATGTCCTCTCTGTCTTCGCTAATACCTCCCCCTAGTCTGAGCCTCTGTCGTCTCTCACCTTGATTACCTCTGTAGTGTTCTAACTGGGGTACCAGCATCCACTCTGCCCCCATTCTTTCCCCACAGGGAGCCAGTAATGCAATCTGGTCAGCTTCACTCCTTCCCTTCTCACTCCCATGAACAACAACAACAACAATCAAAAAATAATAATAATAATTTAAAAAATGAAGCCACTCATAGTTTTCCAGGCCACTCTACGGAGTGAAAAGAATACAACTCCTGGAAGTGACTAAACGGCCGTGAGACGTCTGCCCCTTCCCATGTCATTTCCAGCAAGCTCCAGTCCTCTCCTTCTCGTTGCTCCAGCCACACACTGTGCCTGTCTTCAGTCTCTTCCATCCGTGCGTTCCCCCACGTGCCCTAAGTACGTGCTCTGCTTCTGCCTGTAACTCTCTTTTTTCTCCTTCACCTAATTAATGCTCTTTCATTCTTTAGATGTTAAATCAACTGTCACTTTCTTAATAAAGCCTTTTCTGATTTCTCTGGTTAGGTCAAATTTTCCTATTATAATTTGTCATGACACTACGTAGCTTCTCCTTAGTAGCTTATCACAAGTAAAATTTTGTATTTTATAGCTTTTTGAATAATGCCTATTGCCACTGCACCTCCACAGCAATGTAAGCCCTATGAGATCAAGGGCTGTCTGCCTTTATCTTTCCTCACCGTTGCATAATGCATAGCACAGTGCTGGGCACATTACAATGAGGAGGAAGAGGATGATGATGGGGATGATGCTGATGATGTTAGAAAACATAACTGATCCTCATTATATGTCAGGCATTATTCTAAACATTTCATGTGTATTAATGTGTTTCATTTTCATTGTAACCCTATGATATGTAGGTACTCTTATTTTCTTCGTTTGTTTTGTGGAGGAAACTATAAGATTTTTGGTAGTAGGTACATAATACATATTAGATAAAGCATGACGGAAAGATATTGAATGTGTTTTTATTAAACATTTACAATATATCAGAGATAACATTGATAAATGAGATGTGGCTATAAGAATACTTAGATTTAGAACTTTTGATAAATTATGTTTATAGAAACATAGGTTTCAGTCCATGTTAATAGGACTACTTTTCTTCCTTGCTTTGGAGGAAATTTAAGTTAGAAGACCTCAGCTATTGGCTTATGGGACATGAGGAAGTGTGAAGAGCTGGCCTGTTCTGATGGGAAAGGCTTGGGGCGGGTTTGGGTGGGGTGGGGTGGGGTAAGGGGGCAGGACAGGAGCATTATAAAAATCTGTGATAGCAGAGTGTTCAAGTTATATTCATTCCTCTTTGAATGATACTCTGAGATACAGCACTGCTTTTCCCAAAAAGATGAGAATCCAGGCCACTTAGTTTAGCTTAATCCAGAAGGAGCCATTTGGATCCCATCTTTCCTCAACAATATTCATTTAAGGGAAATAACATCCAGATATTGGGATTATCATCCCCTGAGGCCACAGAGTGGGCAGTGGGAGTGCCAATGTCTTCTTTGTCCAGGACTCAGTAAATGGGCCTCTTTCTTGGTATGAGTTTTTAGATTTTTCAGTTTGGTAAATGTCCATGAACAGATTCGGGAGGAGAGCATTCCTCTGGCAGATTCACAAAATTTATTATACAACAGTATCTTAAACATAACTTTTTTTTTTGGTGAGGAAGATTAGCCCTGAGCTAACATCTGTTGCCAATCCTCCTCTTTTTGCTGAGGAAGATTGGCCCTGGGCTAACATCCATGCCCATTTTCCTCTACTTTATATGTGGGACGCCGCCATAGCATGGCTTGATGAGCGGGGCATAGGTCCGCACCTGGGATCCGAACCTGTGAACCCCGGGCCGCCAAAGTGGAGCATACAAACTCAACCACTATGCGACTGGGCCGGCCCCTAAATGTAACTTTTGTTTGTTTGTTTGTTTGTGAGGGAGATCAGCCCTGAGCTAACATCCATGCTAATCCTCCTCTTTTTGTTGAGGAAGACCGCCTCTGAGCTAACATCCATTGCCAATCCTCCTTCTTTTTTTCTTCCCCAAAGCCCCAGTAGATAGTTGTATGTCATAGTTGCACATCCTTCTAGTTGCTGTATGTGGGACGCGGCCTCAGTATGGCCGGAGAAGCGGTGCGTCGGTACGTACCCGGGATCTGAACCCGGGCGGGCCGCCAGTAGCGGAGCGCACACACTCAACCGCCAAGCCACCGGGCCCGCCCTAAATGTAACTTTTAAAATGTAAATATCTATATAGTAGAACATAAGTTATATAAATCTTACTAATAAATGTAGAAATATTCTATTTCCTCCTTAGGCAAGAATAGTTACCAACAAGATTGTGGGGTTAATAATTATTACCTGCAAAAAAATGTAATTTATCAACAGTTCTTGAGTATGTACCATGTGCCAGACCACTTCAAGACTTTTTGACTATAACAGCTGTCAAGAGAGTCACTGTCCCTGCCTTTTCTGTGCCTGTGGTCTCTGGAGGGAGACAAATTTTTAAGCAAGCAATATAGTGTAATAAATGTTGAGATACAAAATATATGCACAGAGATGCCACAGCAGCCTATGAAAGGGAAATATTACTAGGATATTGTGGTTGAAGAAAAGCCTCCTAAACATTTCAGCTCAGGAGCTGGAGGATGTAGAGAAATATATGTATATGTAGTCCATTTTAGTTTAATAACAATGGGATCATACTTTATGTATGCGTGTGTATGTGTACGTTTTGTATAAAATGCATAATATTTTGCCTTTTTCACTTAATGTCAGTATGTATAGATCTACATTATTGCCTTCTAAAAAACTTCATGCATGTCTATCTATGTTCATAGGCCTTTTTTCTAGGATAGAAGTCTGGAAGTGAGATTGCTGGACCTAGGGTTTGTGCATTTTAAATTTTGAGAGTTCACAAAATTACCATCCAAAATGACTCCGCTAGTTATCCTTAATATCGCTATTAAAGGGTGTTTATGCAAATTGATGATATAAACACTAAATACAAGAATAGACTCTTCCTACAAGGGAAAAATGCAAAGTTGCAAAGAATAAAATGTTAAGCATCACTAACAATCAAACAAATAGTAATTAAAATACAATGCTATTTCTCCATGATAAATTAGTATAGGTAATGAAAATACCCCGTGCAAGCAAAACTACAGCGTTAGCTCCCAGCCACTGTGGAGAGTGTGTAAAATTATTTTGGCGAATGATTTGTTTAAAAGGAATCTAGATAATATGGTGAAAAACACTTTAGTTAACCGAATAGAAAATGGATATTGGAATCCTGGGGTCCTGGAAATTTGACAGATTTAGCCGGTTCTTAAGTTGCAAGATCAGAATCACTTGGCGAGTGTTTTCCTTCTACACACACTGGTATTCTTTTTGATAATAGATATCCTAACAGGTGTAAGGTGATAGCTCATTGTGGTTTCGATTTGTATTTCCATGATAGTGATGTTAAGCACCTTTTCATGTACCTGGGCCAGGGTTCATGGAAGCCTGCTGGTAGCCTGGTGCTGTGGATGCTGCCTGGGATGGCAGGAGCCACCTTGGGCTGCTAGAGCCAGTAGGTGCTGGGGTGATCCAGGGGCCTGGGTTTGTGGGAGCCTGCAGGAAGGCACCTATGGCCTTGGGAGTTGCCTGGTGCTGGGTGGGCCAGCTCTAGGGTCTGTGGTGAAGGTGGACGCTCACTTTACTTTCCTTCTCCAAGTGGGGAAGGTATCTCTGCACTGGGCTGCCTGGGCTTAGAGGAGAGCTGGTGGGGGAAAAGTGAATCTGTCTTTCCTACCCTCCTCCCTGCGTCTTTTCTTATTTCTCTGCTTCACCCACTTGCTGTCATCCCTTACCCGGAACCCTTAGCTTTGTGAAGTAATTTTTGTGTGCGGATAATTGTTCAAATTAATGTTTCTGAGGGGAGGGGACGAACACTAGAAATTCCTATGCCACCATTTTGCTGACATTACTCCCAGTTTTTCTTTTTCAACTGGGTGTCAGGAAAGTTCAGAGCTGGGTTTTATACTTAATCACGGATACTATATTGGCTAATCCTTTGGGCATTTGTGCTTTTCTCCTCCTTTATCACTTTTGTAAGTCTCGATTTTAGTGTATGTGAGTTTCTGTTAAGCCACTTCAAAGACAATAATGGATAATTGTTTGATCTCTTTTTCAGTGCTGTAAGTTTGTTAGATTGTAGGATATGAAAGGCAATGGAGGAAAAAATGCAGGAAAACGTAATTTCACTTGGGTCTGCACTGTAGTCCTATTGGTGCTACACGTGTAATTTACACCCTGCATTGTAGGCAGAGGCGGTGGCAGTTGCTTGAACAGGGTCAGTTGCTCCCTCGTAGGTGACCACTGCTTTTCATAACATTATGTGAGAGAGAGTTTGGACCACATTTCACTTCTTTGCTATGATTTCTCCTTAAAGCATAAGCTTCTAAACTTCTTGCCTTTATCTTTGTATTCTTAACCATAGACACATGTCTGAAGACATTGAGTGAGTGAGTGAGTTAGTCTCAAAACTTCTAGTCATAGAGCTGCTATCAAGAAGCTCTCCTTTGGGTAACCGTAAATTGTGATTAAATAGTACACACATCCTGCCTTTGTTCTTTTTCTAAGTAAAATAGAAAGGAATCAAATAATAGAAGTAGGTAAACAGTAAGGACAACTAATTTCCTTAATTGCGTTCATTTTCAGCAGCTTATATCCTGCCGTAATTTGTTAAGATTTTAGAATCCTCCCTTCATCTGACTCTTCTTTCCAATGGTAGACCCCAAACAAACTTTTGATTAATTGTTCTTGAATTAGTAAAATCTCTTATTATCAAATATCTGGAATTAGTTTGAAGAGATGAAATTGGTATTATTTTGAATCATTTTTGTGAAGAGCTGCAGAATACATTTTCTTTAGCTCATCACATTTGAGGTTTCGGTAGTTTGATGTTGCAGTGTGACATTTTAAAGTGTTTCATTTTAGTAAGAAATTGATTCTCAAACAGAGCTTTGCACATGTGGCAGGAAAGAGGTGGTGACTGTCAAACGTTCAAAGTCGTATGAGAGAGGATCGTTTTTTCCCCACTTTCAAAAGGCACATCTACCAGTCTGATTTGAAAAAAACTACTTTACAATAAACTAAGGAAATCAATTCTCTATGAGCCATATCTCGATTGTACAGTATAGGACTTACCACAGGCTAAGTTTCTGCCACAAATTAGTCACATGTCAAGAACCTGTCTTGATGACCGAGCAGAAGAGAAATCATTGTAGGTTGTATCAGGCCCTTGCTCTCTGAGACTTGTTCCATTTTGAATTATATGTTGTAGGAGCTTTTTCTCCCTTCCTTCTAGCACTCCATGATCTGTTCCTTCAAAAGTTTTAGAATTTCTTATTGAATTACACTTTTTGTTATTTAGTAAATGTTACTTATGAAATAGTATCATAGAGATTTTTTTTCTTATATGAAAATGCCAAGATACATTTCAGATTACATTCTTTATGCTTTAGCTTGACCGTATCTGTACTTAAACAAAGAATATGTGGTAAGAATACTTTTGTACTTGAAGATTTTCCAATTAATTTTTATATTTTTATTTTATAATTGAAAGCTGTGGTCCTTGACGTAAATAAATTTAACTAGATACTTCAGAGGACTTTGTGCTTTACATGTGTTAGTGCACATTCATGCATGTGAGTTGATGGGAGAGGAGGGGTCATAAAAAATGTAGAAAAGGAAGTAGGTGGAACTAACTGATTTGTTGTAGTGTCCCAAGGGGCAGGGATACTCTGCAAGATGTCAGGTTCCATTATAAGGGCTGTTACCATCAATCAGAGCTGACATATGTGTAGCAGAGGTTAGTATAACTGTAATTATATGTATGTTTATGGAATCAAAACCGTGTGACATTTTAGATTTAATCTTTGATTTAATACATTCATATAATTTATAAGCTTGTGGGTTGAGTGATTATGTATTTTAAAAAGGAAGATAAATTTCCTGAATCCTGCAAACTGTTGCCTGGTCTACACTGATAGCATTAGAATGTGATTTGTAACAATTCCAGGCTGACTGTTTTCAACACAGAGGATGTATTAAGCAAGCATTCTTGAATATTGCTGTTTAGCTTAGTTAATAGATCCCTAACATTTTTAACTAAATGTACAATATTTCATCAATTGTAAGACACATTTTAAAAATGTATTTCATAGTTTTTTTTTTAACTTCTTAGTGACACATAAAATGATGGCGTGTCTTAAAATCAATGGCTCCTGAGATTTGATGAAATATAGTAATATACTCCTGGATTTTAATGAATATATTTTGGTATTTTACCATTCTGGTTTTTAAAAAAAGTTATTTGTGTAATTAGTTTAAATAATTTTTTTTTCGATTTTCTACAGTCTAAGTACCAAAAATTTCAAAATCAATTTTAGATATTATAAAGGCAAGAAAGTATACTTTTATCTTTTTAAATTTCTTGTATTCTTTTGATTTAACTTTTAAATCTAGTTTTAATTCATAGCCATCTGCTTCAAGGAAAAAAACTGCTCCAGCAGTCAAAATGATTTTTAAAAATATTTAAAATGCAGTATGATATCAATATGACTTTCATAACTTTACAATACGTATAATAGGATTTGTTAAATGTAAAACAGACTCCTTTTAGACATCACAAACATTTCTCTGTATTTTAGGCTGGATATGTATTGATGATAGTAATATAATTTCAGGACTGTGTTTTTTTTTAAAGATTTTTATTTATTTATTTTATTTCTCCCCAAAGCCCCAGTAGATAGTTGTATGTCATAGCCGCACATCCTTCTAGTTGCTGTATGTGGGACGCGGCCTCAGCATGGCCGGAGAAGCTGTGCGTCAGTGCGCGCCCGGGATCCGAACCCGGGCCGCCAGCAGCGGAGCGCACGCACTTAACCGCTAAGCCACGGGGCCGGCCCAGGACTGTGTTTTTCTATATAGTGAATTAATTTATTGGAATTAGAAGGTTTTATGGACTGGACTATGTATGAAAAATATGAATATTAAAAGACAAGAATAGGTTTTGTTTTTAAATAGAGAGCAATAAGAATAAAATTAGGGAAATATGGAGATTATGAATTCTAAATTATAAGTGTCTAATTTCTCTTCTTGATTCAAAGATCTCCTGTAAATGTGTTGAACTTTCTTATCATTTTTTTTTCTTTGGTGAGGAAGATTGGCCCTGAGCTAACATCTGTCGCCAATGTTCCTCTTTTTGCTTGAGGAAGATTGTCCCTGAGCTAACATCTGTGCCCATCTTCCTCTATTTTGTATGTGGGACGCCACCACAGTGTGGCTTGATGAGTGGTGTGTAGGTCTGTGCCTGGGATCTGAACCCTCGAACCCAGGGCCTCTGAAGCAGAGCACATGAACTTAACCACTGCACCACCAGGCTGGCCCCTATCTTTTTAATAATAATGTTTAAGTGCTTATAGGATGCAGCAAAAGCAATTTTAAGAGGGACATTTATAGTGATAAGCACCTACATTAAGAAAGAAGAAAGTTCGCAAATAAAGAACCTAACTCTTCAGCCCAAGGAACTAGAAAAAAAAGAACAAATTAAGCCCAAGGTTAGCAGAAGGAAGGAAATAACAAAGGTCAGAGTGGAAATAAATGAAATAGAGACCAGAAAACAATAGAAAGATCAAGAAAACTGAGGTAGTTTTTTGAAAAGATAAAAAAAAATTAACAAACCCCTAGCTAGACTAAGAAAAAAAGAGAAGACTGAAGTAATAAGATCAGAAGTGAAAGAGGAGGCATTACAACTGAAACAACAGAAGTATAAATGATTATAAAGAGACTTCCGTGAACAATTGTATGCCAAAAAATTGGATAACTTAGAGGAAATGGATAAATTTCTAGAAACATAAAACCTACCAAGAGTGAATCATGAAGAAATAGAAAATCTGAACAGACCAATATGTTGCGTTAATAGAATGAAGGATAAAAATCATATAATCATCTTAATAGAGGCAGAAAAATCATTTGACAAAACTCAACATCCTTCGATGATAAAAACTCTCAACAAACTGGGTATAGAAGAGGCGTTCTTCAACATAATAAAGGCCATTTATGACAGACTTACAACTAATATCATACTCAATGGTGAAAGGTTGAAAGCTTTCCCATCAAGATTAGGAACAGGACGAGGGTGCCCACCCTTGCCACTACTATTTAGCATAGGTCTGGAAGTCCTAGCCAGAGCAATTAGGTAAGAAAAAGAAGTAAGGGGCATCTGAATCGGAAAGGGAGAAGTAAAATGATCTCTGTTTGCAGAATATGATCTTATATATAGAAAACCTAAAGGACACCACCAAAAAAATTTAGAACTAATAAACAACTTCAGTAAAGTTGCAGGATACAAAATTAACATGCAGAAATCAGTTGCATTTCTATACACTAACAATGAACTATCTGAAAATGAAATAAAACAATCTCATGTACAAAACATCAAAAGCAATAAAATATATAAGACTAAATTTAACCAAGGAAGTAAAAGATCTATACACTGAAAACTATAAAATACTAAGGAAAGAAACTGAAGAAGACACAAATAAATGGAAAGATTATCTCGTGTTCATGGGTCAGAAGACTTAACATTGTGAAAATGTCCATACTAGCCAAAGCCATCTATAGATTCAGTGCATTCCCTATCAAAATTCCAGCAGCATTTTCCACAAACCCCAAATAGCCAAAACAATCCTGAGAAATAATAAAGCTGAGTCATCACACTTTTTGATTTCAAACTATATTATAAAGCTATAGTAATCAAACAGTATGGTAGTGGCCTAAAAACAAACACATAGGCCAATGGAACAGAGTAGCGAGTCAAGAAATAAACCCACACATATACCATCAACTAATATTTGACAATTAAGCCAAAAACACTCAATTGGGAAAAGATAGTCTCTTCAATAAATGGTGTGGGGAAATGGTCTTGGGAATGATTTTTTGGATGTGACGCCAAAAGCACATGCAGCAAAAGCAAAAATAAACAAGTGGGACTACATCAAACAAAAAAGCTTCTACACAGCAAAAGAAACAATCAGCAAAATTAAAAGGCAACCTATGGAATAGGAGAAAATATTGTCAAATTATCTATCTGATAAAGAGTTAATACCCAAAATATATAAGGAACTCATAGGGCTCAATAGCAAAAAAACCTAAAAAAAACCAAAATCCAATTGAAGAATGAACCAGAGGGCTTGAATAGACATTTTTCCGAAGAAGACATAGAGTGGCCACCAGGTACATGAAAAAATGCTCAACATCACTAATCGTCAGGGAAATGCAAATTATAACCACAGTGAGATATCATCTTACATCTATTAGAATGGCTATTCTCAAAAAGTCAAGAGATGATAAATGTTTGTGAGGATGTGGAGAAAAGAGAACCCTTGTACATTATTGGTGGGAATGTAAATTTGTACTGCCATTATGGAAAACAGTATGGAGGTTTTCAAAAAGTAAAAGTAGAACTAGCATATGATCCAGCAATCCTACTTCTGGGTATATATCCAAAGGAAATGAAATTACTATCTCAAAGAGATACCTGTATGCCCTTCTTCTTTGCAGCATTATTCACAATAGCTAAGACGTGGAAACAACCCGTGTCCATCAATGGATGAGTGGATAAAGAAAATGTGGTATATATGTATAATGGAATATTATCCAGCCACAAAAAATAAGGAAATCTAGCCTTTTTTCACAACATGGCTAGATCTTGAGAGCATTATGCTATGTGAAATAAGTCAAACAGAGAAAGACAAATACTGTATATTCTTCCTTATATATGGAATATAAAAAAGCCAAACGCAAAGAAATAAAGAGTAGAATGCTGGTTGCTGGGGCTGAGGGAAAGGGAGATGTTGGTCAGAGTTTACAAACTTCCAGTTATAAGATGAATATGTTCTGGGGATCTAATGTACAGCATGGTATCTATAATTAACATTACTGTGTTATATACTTCAAAGTTGTTATGAGAGTAGACCCTAAATGTTATCACCACACACACACAGAAGGTAATTATGTGAGGAGATGGAGGTATTAACTAACCTTATTGTGCTAATCATTTTGCAGTGTATATGTGTATCAAATCGTCACATTGTACACCTTAAATTTATATGTGTTACATGTCATTAATCTCTCAATGAAGCCGGAAAAAAAAAAAAAAGGAGAGGTAAAGTGACTTCCCCTAGGTCACAATGTTTTAAAAGGCAAAAGATAATATTAATGTTTAAGTGAATTACCAGATGAATTGGCAAGTCTTAGGTCTCTTTGGTTTTGCTGTCAAATGGATGAGCATTTTAAAGTTGAATACACCAAATTTTTGGCACAATGGTGTTGTATAGCATCTCAATCATGCCATTTTCCCAATGGACAGGCTAAAATTGGAACAGTTTGGAATAATGCCTTTTGTACTCCTGAGGGAGTAAGTGCATGTATTGAGAGAAATTTAAGTTGACAGTAAAAATATTGACAGTTAACCCATGCCCTAATACAAGAGCAGATGGAAATGTCTTGCATGAGTTCCAATTCATTAAGCAAATGTGACACTTTATTTTCTAGTCATTTTAGTTCTGGGTACTGAACTAATTAAATAGTAATATAAATGAAGCCACTTCTTACGATGCTGCAAGGAAAGTATAGAATACAAAATGCTAGAATGGATTTTTAAGATTTGGTTGTAGTTTTCTGATATCTGAAAAATTTGATTTTACAATTTAATTGTTACCACATTATCTTTGAACTTTAATTATCAGAAAGTGTTGGCACAGTATTCTAAGTTCACGGTGAGATAGGTAGTGAAGCTTTGTATCTATATTATAATTTAATGGTGTACTTTGTAGCTTTCCTAACATTTACTAATCCAGTCATACATCGCTTAACAATGGGGATACGATCTGAAAATTGCATTGTTAGGCGATTGCATCATTGTGTGAACGTCATAAAGTGTACTTAGACAAACCCAGATGGTATAGCTGACTACACACCTAGACTATATGGTACTAATCTTATGGGACCACCATCGTATATGCAGTCTGTTGTTGACAGAAATGTTATGTGGTGCATTACTGTAATAAGCTTTCTTATTTTATATTTTGATATGATATGAATTTACAGTTTAGGAGAATTCTGTTTTTGAAAACAGACAGGCCTGTGTTTCAATACTTTTAATGAAAAGGGTTGTTAGTAAGAGATCCCTGGGTATATTTATTATAATATATCTTGGGTTATTTTAAATTTGTCATTTTTCAAACTAGAAGTTCTGTTTAAATTTATTGTAATATAAAAGATGTTAATTAATGCACAGTGAGTGTTTCCACCCATTTTAGATCTCAAAATTCACTATACATCCTTTTATACTTAATCCCAATAGCATATTTTTTCTATTTAAATTTTCTATTTAAATTTGATGTGATCTCAACATTGCCATTTAGCTTTAGCAAATTAACTAAATAGCTTTGGATTTGTAGTATTTCACACCTTAGATATGAATTCCTTTATGTTTCATTGCAATTTGCCAATTAATGTTCTGTCAGAAGTACAGTTACTAAATTTTGTGGTTGCTATATAGTTCATTTCAGAATGATAGCAATGATAGCTCTAATAATGCAACAGATTGTATTGACAAATTTGGATTGTGCCTTTGTTAAGAATTTATATATGATTTGCAATTTAAAAAAATAGTATTATCATCCCCATAGGTGACTTCAAAACACATGAAATAACATAAAAAATGTTGAGAGAACAATCTGACCCCCATCTTGGTTAACCTCTTCAAAGCACAGTGGAGTTGTGATTATCATCAGTTTCTATAATCTGCTTTACTGGCTAAGACAAGCTTTGGGTTTGATTGTTACCTTGTGTGTTCTTTGAATTATCCACATATAGGCTTATTTCCGAATGCAGTGTTACTATAGTAGAAGAGGTTAATAAACTTTTCATCTTTTTATCTGCCACAGTATGCTTTTAGAGGATACAAACAATTCAGTATATAAAAAAACAGATTTATAACCACAGCTTCGTGTCAGATGATCTGCTTCTATGAAGTTCACATAAATACCCCGGCCCCACCTCCTGCTCTCAATGCTCTGGATCTCCAGTGACTCACTGTTTGGGTTGCTATTATGTGCCAGTAATACTGTAGTATATGTGTTAGTTTGTAGTATAAAGTATTGCAGATACTAGCTGATATTAAAAGGCTGTTTTAAAAACTGTGTATCAGTAGTAAAGTTTCCTCCAAATTTGGATAGGTGTAAACAGGTGACCATTCCCAGAGTGAATTCTTGGTTTCTTTTTTATTTCCTTTTAATGCAATGTTTATGTGTATCAAATCATCACATTGTACACCTTATTCACTCCTTTTTCCCTTTTCAAATAAGGTCTATTGTGAATTTACGCTAATTTAAAAGATAACATCATTTGTTTTTTACATCATAGGATGCTTTTTAAAAAAGCTTGTGTATTTGGTACACTTCACACTATAGTTTACTGACAGACTGCCTTCCTTGAGTTTTAAATAATTGCTTAATATCACAACTTAAAGGAAGGGCCTCTTGAAGTGACCATTGTCTGAAGTGACCATTGGCTACAGTGAATTAGATTTCATTCCAGGATATTTTTAACACTTTTTATTTGATCTTTATATAGTGGCCAATCATATTTCTTTTTGAATGACACAGTTGAAATTTAAATAATCTTTGTAACTATCTCCTCCTTTTTAATTTGATTATCTCTTTTTGTCTTATAGATGCTTGTGACCACACCAGAAAAATGGGATGTAGTGACAAGAAAGAGTGTTGGGGACGTAGCTCTTTCCCAGATTGTAAAGCTCCTCATTCTTGATGAAGTTCACTTGCTGCATGAGGATAGAGGACCCGTGTTAGAAAGCATCGTGGCACGTACTTTACGGCAGGTAAGAGGAAGTTAATTATCAGCTTATTTTGGAGGGATGAGTAAGTTTTTAAACGTAAATGTAACATTCAAAGAAATATTAATATGTATTGTTCGTGGGGATAAAGATAAGTTTATCTTTACAGAGAAATCTTTAGCTATTTCATTTTCATATTAAAAGTACTCTTTCTTCCTTCCAAGTCTTGTTTTCTTGAAGTCTCTTTAACCAAAATAAAAACAGGAAAACTTCTATTCTAAACCTTTGTTGCAAAACTACATCTAATATTGACTAAGCAGTATTAAAATATGGTAGAACCTAGGAGAATATTAGTAATTTCATCCACTTTTCTCTGTGCCCAACCTCTCCCCCCTGAAAAAATCTGAATATGATTTATATTTTTTCTGATATACTAGATGAAATGAATTAGAGGGCTGTTTGGGACATGTTCACTTTTTACCACATGAATGAAAAATATATATACTCACATAGACACGTATACATAAAATACAAAAAGTTGAAATATTCAAAGCAGACACAGAAAAATCAGAGATTTTAGCTAATATCCAATGTAAGAATAATTTCAAGGATAGAGGTGGTTGTGAGACAAAGGTGAAGCATGCAGTGATCTGAAACTGCCCTCACTGCTCTCCAGGCCCTTTCTTGCCACAGTGGGTCTGCTCTGGCCCAGATCTTACATATAAGGTCTCAAAAAGAAGTATGCAGCGCATCATTTACACAAAAGAGAGCTATTTTGATCATGGAATGTTTTGATTTTATATCCTGATACTTATATAGCCTAGTGATGTTTTTCAGGGAGCCATGCCACATGGATCCATACATTCCAGGTTTATTTGCACTGAGCCACCTAGAGAAACCACGACCATCAGCTAAACACATTACAAAGACAAGGACTTTCCTGCAGTATAGAACTTTAGAGGTCAAGTAAATATCGCTAGTACATTCGCCAGGAGGTCTGTAATTAGCATGTTTACAAGAGGTTTGACCAGAACATCTTTCTCTCTTGAGCATTCCCAGTTGAAGGAGAAAATAGATTGCAGGCCTGCTGCTAATACTTTCTGTGTGTATGTACACAGACACACGCAGCATTATGTATCATATACACTTTGAAGCAATCATTATAAATTTATAAATTTTGTAAATTGTAAATGTATATATAATTTTCTATATATAATTTATAAATATAAACTGTATAAAATTAAATATATAAATGAAATATATAAAAATGTGCTTATTATATATGTAAAATAATTATATAAATATATCATATATTAATATATGATAGGAATATATACTATAGATATATAATATGTAAATATATGTTAATTCATCCTACACATTGGTATCTCCATAATATAATCAAATTCCAGTTATATAGTTTATCACTACCATGCTCATAAACCTTTGATGACTTGCTGTTTGCCATCTTAAGAAAAATAAATGTTCCCAAAAAAATGTCAGATTCTTTCACTGGACGTTAAAGACTATTGAAGCCTGATGTATTCGTCTGATTTTAACTTCTGCATATTCCTTAGCTACCAAAGGTTCCAGCCACACAAAACTGTTCCTTCCCCATTTCCTTTCCAATACCATTGACCCTCTTTGAGAGATGAAGCTGATCTTACTTAAGTCAGAGTGTATTGTTGGTTATAAAATTAAGGGTTATAAATGCAAAATT
This sequence comes from Diceros bicornis minor, assembly GCF_020826845.1. Taxonomy (NCBI): domain Eukaryota; kingdom Metazoa; phylum Chordata; class Mammalia; order Perissodactyla; family Rhinocerotidae; genus Diceros; species Diceros bicornis. The sequence goes on from NC_080762.1 coordinate 33,328,075, forward strand.
GTATATCTCTATCACCCTAAACATCCATCTGTTGAAAACCTACTGTTCTTTTGAATCTGCCAAATATCCCTTCTTCTATGGAGTGTTTCCTGGTTCACCACTCAGGTGAATTACACCTTTCTGTGTTCTCTCTGTACTCCGGTTCTTTGCACATTTTTAGTAATTATCGTAGTCCTCCTTGTCATTTCACAACTTGCTATAGTTAATCCTGTCTTCATCTGTAACCTTCACTAGAGTTTAATCTCCTTGAAAGAAGGGTCTATGTAATTCTTCTCATATTTCCAGTGTACTAGTGCAATGCTCGTAACTATTTTTATTACAATTGCAAAGTTCCCGTTTTTATTTGTTCCTTGTGATTACCAGATGTTCCCAGTAGATGGCAGTGTTTTACACAGCTCTTCAACACGTGTAACGAACATAGAAGCGCCAGAGGGAGCTATTCTAATACAGTGTAGATTCTGTTCAGGTTCTGAAATTGCATGCTGGTATTAGAAACTAAATTCACAACACATTTTGCACGATCGAGAGAAATTTGGAGAAGAGAAAAGTGGAAGAAAGGCCAAATTTGTTATATTTAACAACATTGAACTAACATTAGTTGTCTTCTTAACTAACTTTACTTTCAGTGAGTAGAGAGACTTTGTCTGAAATTAGATTTTATGTGAGGGAAAAGTCATTCAAATTTACTGCCTAGGTTTTGGGCTAATCATAAAGAGGAAGCTGTAAAATATTAATTTTTTATAGTTTTCAAGAATTAATAGTTTTTAGATGAATATATATAGTGCATAGCGCTCTGAGATTTGCCTTAGAACATGAAGTTCCAAATTATCCCTGTTTAAAAGAAAGTATTTCTCATACAGGTTTATCTATATTGAGAATGATAGGATTATATTTTTGGATTAAAAAAATTTAATTGTTTAAAATGGATTTTTAGCAGAAAAATATCTCTGATGTTTGCAGGGTATCATGAATTTAACATCAAAAGACCTTAAAAATATATTCAGTAATTTTTGTTATAAATAATGATTTTAAAAGCAAAAATCACTTTACTTTGAAATCACCACCAGTAGTAAATAGAACTATTGTATAATTAAAATCACCATTCCAATCACTGTAAAGAATTCTAATCACAACATGTAAAGGAGATTTCTTAAATAGGTGTGGTCATCATTTCCCCTTATTCAGGGTTCCTTGGTTTTGGTTGGGTTTGGTTTGGGTTTTTGCTGATATCCATAGGATTTCTTTAGTGAAAGCAAATTCATGGGAAAATGTTGTATATGTGTTTGTACTTTAATTTTCATCCATCTCTATCATTTTTCAATCCTCCCTCTTTATGCTTCTGCAGATATTCTCTGTTATGTGGTAATCCGTGTCTTCTTTCAGTACTGTATCCTCACTGCATAAAGGTTAGGTCCTCAGCCAGTGTTGACGGATGTATGATTCTGGAAGTATTCATATTACTCACGTTGGACTACTTTGCTTATACCCGTTGAGTCTTCTAGACTGAGCACACTTATCAACAGCTTCCTCAGAAAACTACTATAAAGTTGTTGATAGCAGCGTCATGGGATCATAATGCTCTATTTTAATTAACAAGTGAATAGAAATTTTTGACCATCCCTTGGATTTATCTTTCTAGGTACATTACATTGTAATCAGAGAATATGGCCCATATTATTTTTACTTTATGGAATTTACTGAGTTTTTTTGTGTCCTAATAGTATATTTAATTGTTACATAGGTCTTATAGCTATTTAATGTAAATTCCCATGTGTATTTTTAATTATTGTGGGTACACAGTTCTATTATGTATCTCCTGAATCAGGCTTATGAATTATAGCCTACAAAGTCTTACATGCTAGGGCTCTCAAATTGACCTCTAAACTCATCTCTGTCCACTCTGCCCTCTCATTCATCTTCTTTCTGCTCAGCTTGTTCCAATCGCATAGCCTTTGCACTTGGTTTTTCTTCCATGTGAAGGCTTTTAACCCCTGATATAGAAAGGCATTCGCTCATGATCCCACTTAAAGTGGGACCCCTCCCATATTACCCCCCATGCAATTACCCTTTTTTACTTTACTCACGGCACTTACTGATATTGATACCTGAAATTACCTAATTTATTTGTTTATGAATTTATGATTGTCTCTCCCCTACTAAAATGTCAGCTCCTTGAGTCTCAAGACACTGTTTTGTTTACTGCTGTTTCACGGTGCCCCCAAAAGTGCATTTAGGTACACAATTAATATCTGTTGACTGATTAATGGAATGATTGGCAAAATCTTCTATGACCTTACTTAAAATGTTATCTTTTTAAAATTTTAAAATGTTATCCTTGCTTCTTTGTAAGAGAGAATACGTTTTTTTGTTTTTTCACTTTTCTGTTATTTGTTTTATCTTTTTCTTGAATCCTTTCTAGTAATAATGAATATGAAGTCAGAACGTACTTTGTCCCTTTTTTCTTTCCTGACTTTGTGAAAGCAGTTTTATGAAGGGCTCACTAAAAGTCAATGAATGTGCAATAAATTAACAAAATGTGATTTCAAAGTCTTATTGAATTGTTTCTAGATAATATCACCTAAGGGTAAAACCTTTTCTGTTAAATGCAAAAGCATATTTTGAAAATTCACTTATTTATTTTCTTAATTTTTTTGTTTCTCTTCTATACATTTAGCTTTTTTTTTTTTTTTTTTTTTTGTGAAGAAGATCAGCCCTGAGCTAACATCCATGCTAATCCTCCTCTTTTTGCTGAGGAAGACCGGCTCTGAGCTAACATCTATTGCCAATCCTCCTCCTTTTTTTTCTTTTCCCCAAAGCCCCAGTAGATAGTTGTATGTCATAGTTGCACATCCTTCTAGTTGCTCTATGTGGGACACGGCCTCAGCATGGCCGGAGAAGCGGTGCGTTGTTGCACACCCGGGATCCGAACCCGGGCCGCCAGTAGCGGAGCACGCGCACTTAACCGCTAAGCCACGGGGCCGACCCTAAATTTAGCTAATTTATATAATCCTTTATGTAATCCATTGAATTCTAAATTTTATGGAGCAAATGGATTTGTTTCTTTAGTCTGTAACTCTGCTGGACAAATGTTTATATTGGTTCGGTACATGATAATCTCAGTTGTTTTTTGTGGGGTATTTTCGTTTGTTTGTTTTTATATCCATACAAATACCTTTATTTGAAAGGAAGATTAATTTACAAATTGTAGTTTTCATTCTTTTAAACAAGTACTAAGAATCATCTGTCTCAGGAGCCATATGTGTATATATATATTTCATAGGTAGTGTTTTATTTAGTCCTCAAATAGGACCAGATATAACCCAAAAAGATGAGTAAGTAGACTTATTTTTGTCCTACTTACAGAATGAGTTTGGAAGTTCCAGGGCCACATTGTCTATTAGTGCTTATAAGCAGCATTTTTGTCAGGGAGTGTACCCAGGCATTCGGACTTTCCTGACCTGTGTATGTGCTGTATTGCAGTATCCAAGGAGAAATCTGGCGTTGGAAACTGCTCACTTAGGTATAATAACTTGAAGATACCCACATGGTCCAAGCACATTTTGACTAAAATTAGAGGTAAATGAGAGGGACATAAAAAACTGAAGAGATGATTAAAATATGTACCCCTGTGTCTTTCCGTGAATCCCCTTGTTTTACTTATGGTAGCAAGAAAGTGAGAATGACTTAAACATTCCTAGATTTAAAAAAATAAAAATATTGTATAGCCTTTTGTTAAAGATTGCAAATCTTTTTATATGCATTCTCTCACAAGGGAATTTAGTCTTAGGTTAATTAACTTGCCAAATTTATTCCAAGTCATGTGTACTTTTTCAAATCACATCAGAAGTTTTCAAACTTTTTTCCAGGTAAGAAACCATTTTTAAAATAAGCCTTTTACATGGAAGCCTAGTATATAAAAATATGAGCGCAGGTGGGATGTGAAAACATGGACAGATACAGGGACATGGGGCTGCAGAATGCCACCCATACTAGGGCTTAGGTGTGAGAAGTCCTGGACGGTAGCATGCTGATCATATAAATTATTCCCTTTAGCAACACTCTGCATCCTAATTTAAAAGGAGAAGTTTGTATGTGATTAAAATGGTGCTTTCTTTTTGGCAAATGCTAACTTCCTCTATTGCTAATGTAGAGAATTTGAATAATATAATTAATGTGGTAAAATGATCAAGCATATAGAATTATATAACCTACAAATAGATACATTATGTTCATTTCAGGTCTCCATGGTACATTTTCTCAAAGCAGAAATTAAAAAGATCATGGTCTTTATTGAATACAATAGAAATTTTAAAATAAATTCTATATGATAAACAAAACTGTAGATATATATACACACACATATATACATATATATGTATATGTAGATATAAATGTATATATGCATACATGTGTATACACACATGTATACATACATTTTTACACTTTTGTATTTGTAAAATAAAGATTTAAAAGCCACCCACTTAAAAGGAAAGAATAGTCTCCTGCCACTTAGAGGTCAGTAAGTGATCACAGAAGGAAAGAAGGGAACGAGAGAGGGACAGTACTCTTTTTAGGAAATAATGAAAACTTGTCAAATACAGCCAGAGTTACAATTCAGGGTAAGAATTATACTCTAAAATGAAACAGGAATGGAGGGACTACAATAAGTTAATCATTAAGTTTTAAATGTTAGATAATTTTAAACAGAATATTCTAAAGAGAACAATGGAAAATGTAAAGTTGAAAACAAAATAAAATCAAACACTAAGAATTAGTAATATTTTTAAAAGCTAGTTTTTAAAAAACTAAGTAAAATAAACTTCTAACAAGTCTAATTACAATTAAGTAGAAAACCTATGAGTAAACAAAATTAGAAATGATAAAGAACTTTCACAAAATATTTAGAAACTTAAAAAGATGAGAATACTAGAAACCATCATCACAGAATTAGACCTGAAAACATAATTGAGGACTGGATACTGTTGAATGCTCGTGAGCAGTAAAATGGATAAACTCCTTGGCATGAGAGATCTCATGGTCATTTCTACATCTCTAACCACATCTTCTGTCACCTCCCTTCTCCAGGTCATACCACTAGTCTTGCTAGATGCCGTGCTCACCATTCTTTCTGGGCTACCTGCCTCTCTGCTGATCTCTTAGCTTGGAATGCCAACAACCGTTACCTCAGCATGCCTTCCCTGACTCACCCGAGTTTCGTTAGTGACCTCTCTTCATTTTCTCACAGTTTTTAGAAGGTGATAGTACTAATGGACACATCACAGTGTTTTTTGTGATGATTATTATGCACGGAAAGACTCTAAACCCCTGCTCCACTGGCGCTGTGCCTGTCATTAAGAGCTTAATAAGTGATTAGTGAACAAGTTAATCAATGATATCAGCACTGTTTAGAAACAAAATTAGAATATTACACTATACCAGTGAATACAACTAATGTGGCTTAATACATTTTTTGATTGATTTGTAATTTTTTCTCAAGTTTTGGCTATTGTTCCATACAATCAAACTCTCCCTTATACAGCTGTTTTGTTATAAATATGAAATTGTTTGAATCTAAAGTGCTTAATGATAATTTGTTTAACAATTTGGAAAACTTTTTCTTTGTGATGATGGAATAGCTGTGTTTAATTCTTAAGAATTCATCCATTTTACTGTATGCTCAACTGTATGTTACTGTGATACACTAGTGTAAAGGGATACTATGTGATAGGTAAAGAATTATAGATTAAGTAAACAATCTATAATAAAGGAAGGAAAATACTGAGTTTATAAATGGGTCCTCAAGAAGTTTTAAAAATTTTAGATCTCTGGAAATAATTTTTCATTGAACATATTTATACATAGTTTCAAATATTTGTCATGCAGTTGTATCATTTTAAATTTAAATTTGTAAAATGCTGGAAGTGTCTACCTTAATTATTTTTAGACTTTTGTGTTGTTGTGTTTGAAGTGAATTTAAAATTTTTGAACTCCAGAATAAATAGCATATATTTTTAACACCTGAAATTATAAATTGGTAAAACTTAAACTAAAACCTAACCCATGTCAATTACCTTGTTACATTTTTAGGGAAAAAAAAAAAGAAAACATTTAATTAATAGGATTTTCCAGTTCAGGAAATCTACTAAAATCACATTTTTAATTATTTTATATCATCCCAGATACCAGGTTTAGACCAGTTTCTTTCATATTGTCTGTCTTTTAGACTGTATGTTTTCATTCTGTATTTCTTGGGGATTTATATATCTTTGGGGATCTTGTTTTATTTTGAGTGATTCATACATTGTGTTTACTAAAACTTATTTTAAACTTAGTAAAAATCGGATGGGTTGAATCTACCTCATTCATTAGTTAAAATAACCCACGCAGGTTGAATCCACACAGAGTATGATAAGGATTCTTGGGCTCTCTGCAACCTTACCCAACTACCTCGATGTTGCTACGTTTTTACACGTTAATCCCTGCATTGGACTTTTCTACTTTGATGGCCGTTTTCGACCAGTTCCTCTTGGACAGACATTTCTGGGTGTTAAAAGTGCAAATAAGGTAAATACTCATTTTAATTATTATACTTCTCTTTTCTAAAAATATTTTCGTTGATGTATTGTTTAGTATTTATTTAGGATTAGAGACTCCGAAAGACCATTTCAGTAGCATTACAAATATAACATCCTAAACAAAATCAAGCACACTTTCTTACTGTATGTAGTAGAGTAATTCCTCCTCCAAAAAGTTGCTTGAAGTAGTTTGCATTGTTATTATCAATGTATATTTTGTATTCTCAGCTAAGAATACAATTTATATATAATAATATGTTTCAAAAAGTTATTTTGATATGATTGAAGGCCAATGTGAAATAATATAAGGCTCTCAGTAAACTAGTAATATGTATTTTCATATATTATTCATCTAAAATAAATAATATATGCAATTGAAAAATAATTTTATGGTAGCAACTATTAAGGGAGGTGTTCTATTTAACTTATAATGCTTTATAATTACCATATTGATTGTATATATGTGACATTTCTGAAATTCTTTATAATGCTTTAAAAAGTTTATCTAATTCCTTAAATAGTATTACCAGGTACTATTTGTACTCTTAGGGTGCTTATTTTAGACTTTTATGTTATAATATCATGAAGGAATACTTTACTTTGCATAAAATTTATACATTTATCTTTCTGTTTAATGACACATTTTTTCTTCTCTAGAAGTAATAGCTTTAGGACAAGATTCGCAGGCCATACGACCTCTTTATAAAAGAAAACAAGGTGGAATCATGTGTTACTATGTCAATCTTGGTCTTTAATAAGTTACATTATTTCCTGTCTAAAAACAATTTTATTAATAAAATAGGGCCATTTTTACCATTCACTGTTACAAATAAAATACTCGGCTAAAAAGTAGCACAAGCGACTGTCACTACAACAGTTAATATGCTCCATCTGCATTGCATAAAAGTGAGATATCTTTAGAATTGGAGGGAGCCATTTCAGACTTATTCACAAAAGGGTAGTTCATGATATAGTAATAGTTATCATATGCGTATTTTACCTTCATTAATTGTTTCAAGGGCTTTTCAGTATGACTTGCTGCTTGGTTTTGTCAGTCGTCTTAATATATATTTAATTATTTATTTTATTTTAATATATCATTGAGATAGATGTAGAGCTGTTTCTTTATAGCTTTAGATTGTTCTTTCAGTTTTATAATTTAAATGATAGCAGATGGTTATCACAGAAAGATACAGAGAAGAAAATTTTTTCAGATGCATGTCCACCACCTTAAACCTTATTTTCTTTTAATTTCAGCATACAAATTGGTCGATCACTTAAAGCTAATTAAATTCAAACTATTTTTCGCCACAGTATGTTAGCGTTATAATCATAAAAGGAATGGTATTAGATGATGAACCATCATAATTATTTTGAAGGTTTAGAAATTTGGCAAAAATTGGCCAAAAAAACCCGAGTTTTACATATCTTACATAGTGTAAACAGTAAATTAATTATATATATGTTATAAATACAGATTTTTGTTTTACTAAAATGTGTTATTTTTACACTCAGCTGAAATATACAGTTGGTAACCATTTAAGCATTTCGAGGGGTGCTGTTTAATATATTTTCTAACCAGTTGTTATTTTGTCATTGCTTATAAAAAGAAATCCTTGTAGGTTTCTCAGAGTTTCATTCAGAAACTCATGATGTGATTTAGTTGTTATGGAAGAATATGGGAAAATGATGTGCATGGCATGTCTAATTTGAAATAATGGCTTTGACCAGAATTCAACCCAAAATACACTGAAAAAATTATTGGCAGTTTTGTTTGAAGGAGTTGTTTTTTGAATCATTGATGGGGAGTAAATTATCTTGTGATTATCTTATCCTACTTTGTATAAATCATAGAGGTTCCAGAATTTTAAAGTGTTTACCTTATTAAAACAAAAAATCTAAATCATAGTCATTTTAGATGTATGTGACATTTCCATCCCCTCTACGTTCTTAATAACTGTTAAGTAGAGAAATGCAGGCTGGGTCACGTGCCTACTCGTTTGGGTTAACCACCTTACCTTTTCGGTTGGAAGCTTTCTCATCATTAATCAGGAAAATGAGACCTTTTCTTAATTCCCGAATTTGATATTAAATTTCCAATTGATCTGAAATATGTTCCTGTAGAAAAATATCTGCCCATCTCCATATACATTGCAGAAATACTGTGTTTCCTTAGATTTCAGCTTTACATGCCGTGACATCCTACTGGTAGTGTTCTGGTGATTTTGAGAATTAAACACGATGGCTCTATAGTTTATGGAATGAAATAGAAGAAAAACAGCCCAAAGAATGGACTTCACTCGGGAAGCAGAGAAAACAATTTTAAAATTATTCTAAAATATCTATAACTAGTATATTATCCTTAAAATTATTGTCTTTAAAAAACTTCTCACTCTTATAAAGTTAGTACTCTGAAAGTATTATATGATGTATTTTATTTGTATTTTTTAATTACATTGTTTTTTCTTACTTAGATTGTTATATTAGATATTTATATTGCATTTGTTGTGTCTACATTCTCGCTAGTCTGAAAGTAAAAAAAGATGCATTGTAATTGGCAAAGTTTTTTTTGTAGTTAGAAAGTTTATAATTGGTTCATTTGATATTTTTCATGTTTTAAAAACTTTAAGGTGCAGCAATTGAATAACATGGATGAAGTATGCTATGAAAGTGTTTTGAAGCAAGTAAAGGCTGGACACCAGGTATACTTTATTTTATCCTGTTTTTAGAGGATGCTTAATGATTAAAATTGATAATTTTTATGCTCCTCAGAAAATTTTTCTAGAATTCTGAGATAATGACTCAGAGGTTTTATTTCTTAATTTTTTTAGCCCAATGGGTAGCCATATACATCATAAAATATTCATAAATTATATCATCCCATTGATAGGTCATGCTATTTTGTTTGTCATTTTTATTAGAGAAGGATTTCATCGTTTACATTTCCGGGTTTTTTAAATCTTTTAAAAAGGTACCCACCTTCTCTCCCACTTCAAAAAATTTTGATTTATATTTTTTCACATAATGTAAGAATTTTAAATGTTATATTATTCTTACTATTTGCATGAAGTAGTATCATTTGAAATATATATCTTAAAGTTTCGTTTTGTTTTATGGTGTTTGAAAATTAAGCAGTTTTACTTTTAAACTCCATTGTCCAAAATGCTCTGATCAAGATTGTTAAAGAAAAACTGGAATGATAACAATTGCTTAAAACTCAATCATTGCTCAGTTGTGTATATGCTTCTTTGGATCACTTTATTTTATTTTGGGTTTTTTTTCTATGTTGTAAGCCTTTTAGGACATGTAAAATGAAATATTTTCTGGTTGTTTGGTTTTTAAATTCATTTTAAGAACAGGGGAATCCTATTTTTTCAAACTAAATCTTGTTTGCAGTCCCAATATATAAAATAATTGAAAGATGAATTAGACTTGAGAGCATGGAACAGTGCCCACTGAGCATCTGTGGTACATTTTACTCCTTTTTAAGAAAAAGTTCTAAAATCAGTTTTCTAACTAATCTCAACAGAATGTCCTTAGTTTTAAGAATGATTTTTAAGGGAAAAAGTCATAATTAGAGGCTTACCCTTCCTAGTGATTAGTAAATGCCTGAAACTGGTAGAATTGTCTTACATTTATTATCTCCTTGAATCCTCTCAGCAGCCAGTGAGGCAGGTGCTATTATCCTCAAAAATAAGTAACAAGTTTTCCTCACCTTACTAGTGCACTTACAAAGAGTGTAGAGTCTCTGCTAACTGCCGTGTCATATTTTATTTACATTTATTTTATACCAGTGTTCTTATTTTATCTTCATTATAAAATTTCTTTGTGGGTTGCATTACCTAACATGTGCAAATAAATGTAGAAGACCAATATCCCTCCTTTAATCAAAAATATAACCGAATACCAACTATTTGTTCTTGGTCAGGAGCCAAGAAACTTTTTCGGTAAAGGGCCAGATAGTAAATATTTTAGGCTTTGTGAGCTATGTTCTCTGTTGCAGCTACTCACCTCTGCTGTTGTAGCATGAAAGCAGCATGGACAGAATATGAACAATTGGGCATGGCTGTGTTCCATTAAAACTTTATTTGTAAAAGTAGGCAACAACTGCATTTGGCTTGCAGGCTGTAGTTTGCCAACCTCTGTTCTAGATTGCCTCATGAAAGTTATTTGTAGTTCTTTGTATATTTTGGATAAAGTCCTTTATCAGATATGTCTTTTGTAAATATTTTCTCTCAGACTGTGGCTTGTCTTCTCATTCTCTCCCCATGACCTTTTGCAGAGCAGAAGTTTTTAATTTTAATCAAGTCCAACTTATAAATTATTTCTTTCATGGATTGTGCCTTTGGTGTTGAATCTAAAAAGTCATCACCATACCTAAGGTCGCCTACATTTTCTCCTGTTATCTTCTAGGAGTTTTGTAGTTTTATGTTTTACATTTAGGTCTATGATCCATTTTGAGTTAAATTTTGAGAAGGGTGCAAGGTCTGTATCTAGATTCATTGTTTTGCATGTGGATGTCCAGTTGTTCCAGCACCATTTGTTGAAAAGATTATCTTTGCTCCTTTTTATTGTCTTTGCTCCTTTGTCAAAGATCAGTTGGCTGTATTTATGTGGGCTTATTTCTGGGCTCTCTATTCTTTTTCACTGATCTGTTTGGCTCTTCTTTAGCCCATATCACAGTGTTTTGATTACCATAGCTTTATAGTCAATCTTGAAATCAGGTAGTATCAGTCTCCGACTTTTTCTTCTTCAGCGTTGTGTTCGCTATTCTGGGTCTCCATTTAACTTTGAACTGTAAGTTAATAACATTTTTATTTTTCAGAATTTCTAATTGTGATGGAATTTCTTCTATCACAAGAGAACTTTTTTCTAATTTATGATAGATTTCATTATAAATGTGAAACCCTTCAAGTTCTTTTCTCTTTTTAAATAATGGAAATTAAAATATAAATATTTTACTATATATGGAACATATAAGTAGACATTTTATATTTGACTCTAGTCAGGAAAACACTTAGCACTCCTTTTGTAATTGAATAGCCTTGCAAGTATTATGAAAATACTTCAGAAGCCGCTGGTAGGAATGCTACTGTATTGCCCCTAGAATTCAAGAAATTAAAACAATCATTTTTCTTCCATCACATTAAGTTAGCACTTAATGACCAGATAAGTAAGTATTTGCTACATTACTCTGGTGCCTAGGATTGCTTCTCATCAAAGTAAATCACTTTTTTAGAATAAAAAAGAGCAGTTTTGTGAACTTTTTCTTAGACTGAGAAACATTTCCGTGTATAAACATACATATAAACATGCACAGTTGTAAATACTAACTACTATCAGTAAATAGCTTAATAATGCCATCGCTATACTACAGCTGTTATGAGGCCTGAGGAACAACAGGTCACTCATCTTTGTAGCGTTATAGTCTTTATCATGCTGTTTATAATTATTCTTTAAGTATATTTATTATACTACACCAGCCTTTTTTCCATATAATCTTACCTTATAAAATATTTCTTTAAAAAATATAATGCAAGACGCAGGGATGGTCCAACATCCGCAAATCAATCAACGTGATACATCACATCAACAAAACAAAGAATAAAAACCACATGATCATCTCAGTAGACACAGAGAAGGCATTTGACAAGATACAACATCCATTTATGATAAAAACTCTCAATAAAATGGGAATAGAAGGAAAGTACCTCAACATAATAAAGGCCATGTATGACAAACCCACAGCCAACATCATACTCAACGGGGAAAGACTGAAAGCCATTCCTCTGAGAACAGGAACGAGGCAGGGCTGCCCACTCTCACCACTCCTGTTCAACATAGTACTGGAGGTTTTGGCCAGAGCAATTAGGCAAGAAAAAGGAATAAAAGGAATCCAAATAGGTAACGAAGAAGTTAAACTCTCACTATTTGCAGATGACATGATTGTATATATAGAAAACCCTAAAGAATCTGTTGGAAAACTGTTAGAAACAATCAACAACTACAGCAAAGTTGCAGGGTACAAAATCAATCTACAAAAATCAGTTGCATTTCTATATGCTAATAATGAACTACCAGAAAGAGAGCTCAAAAAGATAATACCATTTACAATTGCATCAAAAAGAATAAAATACCTAGGAATAAATCTTACCAAGGAGGTGAAGGACCTATACAATGAGAACTACAAGACATTATTGAAAGAAATCCATTTTGACATAAAGAAATGGAAAGATATCCCATGCACGTGGATTGGAAGAATAAATATAGTTAAAATGTCTATATTACCTAAAGCAATCTACAGATTCAATGCAATCCCAATCAGAATCCCAATGACATTCTTCAGAGAAATAGAAAAAAGAATACTAAAATTTATATGGGGCAACAAAAGACCCCGAATAGCTAAAGAAATCCTAAAGAAAAAGAACAAAGCAGGAGGCATCACAATCCCTGACTTCAAAACATACTACAAAGCAATAGTAATCAAAACAGCATGGTACTGGTACAAAAACAGACACACAGATCAATGGAACAGAATTGAAAGCCCAGAAATAAAACCACACATATACGGACAGCTAATTTTCGACAAAGGTGCTAAGAACATGCAATGGAGAAAGGAAAGTCTCTTCAATAAATGTTGTTGGGAAAACTGGACAGCCACATGCAAAAGAATGAAAGTGGACCATGTGCTATCGCCATTCACAAAAATTAACTCAAAATGGATCAAAGACCTGAAGGTGAGACCTGAAACTATAAAACTCATAGAAGAAAATATAGGCAACACACTATTTGACATTGGTTTTAAAGGAATCTTTTCGGATGACATGCCTACCCAGACTAGGGAAACTAAAGAAAAAATAAACAAGTGGGACTTTATCAGATTAAAGAGCTTTTATAAGACAAATGAAACCAGAATCAAGATGAACAGACAACCAACCAGCTGGGAGAGAATATTTGCAAAACATACATCTGACAAGGGGTTGATCTCCATAATATATAAAGAACTCACGCAATTGAACAACAAAAAAACAAACAACCCGATCAAAAAATGGGCAGAGGAAATGAACAGACACTTCTCCAAGGAAGATATACAGATGGCCAATAGGCACATGAAAAGATGCTCAACATCACTAATCATCAGGGAAATGCAAATCAAAACAACACTAAGATACCACCTCACGCCCGTTAGAATGGCTATAATCACCAAGACAAAAAACAACAAATGTTGGAGAGGATGTGGAGAAACAGAAACCCTCATACACAGCTGGTGGGAATGCAAATTGGTGCAGCCTCTATGGAAAACGGTATGGAGATTCCTCAAAGAATTAAAAATAGAGATGCCCCATGATCCAGCCATCCCACTACTGGGAATCTATCCAACGCACCTGAAATCAACAATCCAAAGAGGCTTATGCACCCCTATGTTCATTGCAGCATTATTCACCATAGCCAAGAAGTGGAAGCAACCTAAGTGTCCCTCGACAGACGATTGGATTAAGAAAATGTGGTATATATATACAATGGAATACTACTCAGCCATAAAAAAAGACAAAATCGTCCCATTTGCAACAACATGGATGGGCCTGGAGCGTATTATGTTAAGTGAAATAAGCCAGAAAGAGAAAGACAAACACTGTATGATCTCACTCATATGTGGAATATAAACCAACACATGGACAGAGAAAACTGGACTGTGGTTACCAGGGGCAGTGGGGGTGGGGGGTGGGCACAAGGGGTGAAGGGAGTCATATATATGGTGATGGACAAACAAAAATGTACAACCCAAAATTTCACAATGTTAGAAACCATTAAAACATCAATAAAAAAAAATATATGAAAAAATATATATATAATGCAATCTTATCCCTAAATGTTGGGGAAAGTAGCAGTTGTATCTTCTATTGTAGGTAGGTAAAAATCCAAGTAAATATTGTCATTTAAGGGGTCTTAGGAAAGTTGTGTCCTCTTCCTCTTCTGGTACAGTTCTCTCACTGTTATAGGGGCTAACATATCCCCCTAGAAATCATGATTTATAAAGTTCAGATGCTGGCTGGGTCTGGTCAGTAGAGAAGAGATCTTACTGCTGGCCCTTTCATTCTTAGTGTGAATTCATTCAGTGCATCACTTTTCAGAATGAAAGCTGCGAGAGGGCAGGCGCTTGTAGTAGTAAATTCCAGCAGGACAAAGTTGGGATGGAGGGCTAGGGTCACAGCACTGGTTCCTCTTTAGAAAGGACAGACTTGGATGGGATCCCCCGGGGAGGGCTTCAGGTGCCCAGGAGCTGGCTGCTCTAGGTCACAAGGAACCCCGGGAATGGACTGTGTGCTAAGCCAGGCTAAGTTGCATGCAAGCATTTCCTCCCCACCTTTTGTGTGCATATTATGGCCCTGGGATTGCTAGCTTTTTAAGGATGCTTGACCACTCAGCTATCTCCTTCCCCTGTACTCTTATCTGGCTAAAAATGCGCCGTGAGTGATTGTGTAAAGTGTGGTTACAGTTTGAGAGCCCACTGAGACACTTTGGGGTCAGAGATCCTGTCCAGATCTGTGCTTAAGTCCTCTCTCCAAACAGGAATTAGAGCAGGTTAACCATGACCCTCTTCAGGCTGTGTGTCCTAAGAAGTGAAGTTTAGGCTGAAGGTCTCACAGTTTCTGTTTTTGAATGATTAGTGATGATTTTTTTTTCCTGTAATGATAGGACTTTCTTAAGTTCTGTGGAAATATTTCCTTTACGTTACTTAATTATAAAAATAAAATACTACTAAGGAAAATTTTCATAGTTCCACTATAATTTTACCACTGTTGTAATTTTTATACATATCTTGCTAGGTCTTTCTTTATCCATTTTCACATGTAGCTTTTAATTTTGCTCATTCAAACTTAATTTTAGTTATTAGTTACAGTCCATTACTAAATTATAATTATACTGTATATTTTTGTTGTTAGTGCCATTGAATTGATTCTGACTCCTGGGAACCCTGTGTACAGCAGAGCAGAACCCTACCTGGTCATTTGCGCCATCCTCTTACCTTCTGGCGCTATGTCAGACAATGCTCTGTTGATATTCACAGAGTTTTCATGGTCAGTTTTTTCGGAGGTGGGTGACAAGGTCCTTCTTCCTAGTCTGTCTTAGTCTGGAAGTTCTACTGAAACCTGTGCACATGGGTGACCCTGCTGGTATTTGAAATACTGGTGGCATAGCTTTCAGCATCACAGCAACGCACAGCCGCCACAGTATGACAACCGACAGATGAGTGGTGTAGTTCCCTGACTGGTAAACAAACCCCGGAACCTGGGCTGCAGCAGTGAGAGCTCCGAATCTTGATCACCAGGGATATATTGTATATAGTTTTATATTCATAGTTTTCCTTAATGAATACTAAACATTTTTCATTGTTTCCACATGGTCTTCACAATTTTAATATCTGTAAAAGAGAAAAGGGAGTTTTTATTCAGGTTCTAAGTTTCAGATGCCATGTGAGTCTCTTTGGACTTTTAAGCTTCCTAATCCTCTGCTATAAGCATTATCATCCCCTTTTGTTGAAAGAGAAAATGAACCTAAGACATGTTAAGCAGCTTCCCAAGGTCATAGAGCTGGTAAAGGGTGGCACCAGGATTGAAATACAAATCTTTGTTGATAAAGCCCACAGCATCTTCAGAACTTTATACTGCCCCTTTGCCGTGAAGCTGACGTTGGCTGTACCTGTATTATTGGTTATTCCTCCCTTATTGAGTGCTTTCAATGTTGACAATTTTCTGTTCTTAAAGATAATGCTACTGTAGTGATCATCTTTCTGCCTATTATTTTTTCTGTTGAAACATTTACTTAGGATAAATGCCCTAAAATGGAATTATGGCCAAATTGGCCCCATTTTGTAGTCTGGCCGCATGATCCTATAATGCATTCTGAATGGGTTATAACATTTTGTTTTCATAGCAGACCTACAGAGAATTTTGTAAACTTATGCCATATTCTTCTGAATAGTTTTATCAGTGTACTATGATTTAAGGTTATGGTCTGATGTGAGTTTGCCATTTTGAATTTATTTTACAATCTTAAGGCATGTAAGACAGAGTAGTGTCATACCAGTGAAATGAAATTTTTCTTAATTAGCAACCGTTACCTCTAAGTCATGATTATGAAAACACATGTTTTGCATACCATATTGTTCATGCTTTGCTTTGGGTGTGCACTCGCTTTCAGTTAGAAAAACCTGTTCTTCCCTGTGTTTTTGCTTCATACTGTGATCCTGTGGTCTTTGGCCTCTGTAATTGTATTTTAAAATGTAGTTTAAATATTATTAATATAAAAGAGACTGAGAAAAAAGGAGTTTAAACAAATATAACCCTTGGGCACACCAAAAAGCAAAAATGAGGGGAAAAAAATCACTGCTAATTCTACCACCCAGAGATAGTTCCTGCTGGTGTATAGCTTTCCATTTATTAAAATGCATTTTATTCCCTTAATTTCCTATCTTTTTTTCTCAGTTATTGCTATACTTCCCTAATCTATAGTATTTCCCTATCCAAAAAGATGACAGAACCATAAATAGAAACAATAACATTAAAATGTAAATTAACAAATGACTTAAAAATGTCATATTTAATCAGTGTGTTCTATACAATGTTGTCCTTCTAGGTTTTGTGTTCCAGTGGGATAAGTCCTACCAAGTAAGATTGGGTCATAAGGAAATATTGTTGGTTAAGTTCTTGGTGTAGTGTTATGTGCATGGGGACTCTGGTAAATACAATTTGTGATGAATTGCCTCATCTTCAAAGATTTAACATCTTTAGTGAGTTGGGGTGATGGGAAATATGAAATGCGTCAGAACTGTGACCCACTGGTTGTTGTTGCCTCTAGTACTGCTAGTATTACAGATGCCCAGGCCAGTGCCTTCAGATGATAAGTACTGAGTCGTTAAGGCAGAACCTTAGTCTTTTGCATTAACATAATCATCTCAAGTTGAGAGCTCTTTTGCAACATAATTTGAGAATAAAGCTGTAGCTTTTTCATTTCTTTGAATTGCCTATATTATGTGTGTAACTTTGGGAAAGTTGCCCAAAACTAAAATCTTTTTCTGTTTTAGTCTTTTCAAAAGGATTGTTCTGTCTAAGTCTTTTATTTGCAAGTTGCTCTGAAAAATACTATTTGACCTATAAGTTCATTTAGCTTGATAAGTGGCAGCTTCTGCTGATTGCCTTTGGAATATGTCTAGAACCAAAATTGCAGTGCGGATACTTGGAAAAGAGGACTAGTACACTTTTTGGTTTTGGAAGCTGAGGTAGATACCTATGTCAACAAGGCTAGCAATCCTTAATTTAATCCATCAACCAAGAATTGCTACTTCACAGTAGTCTTTGATTACTGAGGCTTATGTGGAAGTTTGTTTTTAGGGGCTTAGAACCCCTCACTGGATTATTTTTCCTTTTTTTTTTAATCTCCTTGAGGAAATACCTTCACTAACTGTGGTCCTCTGCTTTTATTAGAAGGTTAACAAAGAACTTCCCAATAGAATAGAGTTTCTGAGTTGTGTTTTTTCCCCTCATAATTGAGGTTGAATATAATGTTATCCCAGTCACTGGCTGTCTTTGTATAAGGTTCCAAGTGATAAATTTCAGGAAATGAATTTCTATGTATCCATCTCTCAGAAAATGAAAAATATATGATTCAACAATCTTTTCACCTTATTGTCTAAAAAACTGACTGCCAAATTAACTCTCCAATAATATTATTCTGCCTGACTCTGATGACTGAAAGGTCTAACTATATGTGCTTCATTCTAAGACACTCTAATGTTTAAATGTTTTGTTATAAGTACAGTAAATTTATGTGTGTGTGTGTGTGTGTGTGTGTGTGTATGTATGTATATAGAGAGAGAGACACGGAGAAACAGAGAGACAGAGCTTTGCTTCTGGAATTCAGTTATAGTTGTAACTGATTTAGTGTATTGTTATTAAACAGCCAACTACATATTCAATAAATGTGCTTTTCCTTGTTTTTAAGGGAGCTTAAATTATTTCTTGTGGGGCTGTGTACTTAACAAACTTTAGCTTTATTTTGTTGCCTTTTAAATATATTTTAGCAGTTAGAGTGTAGTAGTAAGAAATTGTAAGTCAGTCTATTCTAGTCCAGGAAAACTAATTGAATTTTCTCTGTTACCACCTCGTGCCCTTGTCTCCCTGCCAACCAGTTAAAAAATCTTTCCAGTGAATACTCCTTGATTTTGTTTGTTTTCTTGCCTTCAGGTTGTTTAGTAGTTTGGATTTTCTCCCTAATTGTGGTTTCCCTAAATACTTTAATTTCATCAGAGCAGCTACTTTGCAGACCATTATTAAGTAGACTGAAATACGTGTCCATTAAAAAAAAAAACTCCCAGGCAAATAAATATTTTTTCATGCTAAAAATGAATATTTCCTCTTAAATATACCAATGAATTAATTTTATTTCTCTCCATTTAGATTAAATTAGAATCTCATTTATTTCATGTTCAAAAGCCATACTGATACTCTCTGTTCATACTATTCTATAGGTCTCAGTATACCAGTCATCTAAACTGTGCTCGTATACTTAATAGTTTTTATGTGCAGCTTTGCCTTAGAAGTATTAAAAACAGTAGGAGGCAGTTGTGTTCCACTCAAGCATGTGTGATGACAGATGGAGGAAATCTTTTCATGGTGACTTTTCAGCAGTTATACTCTGCAAGACTTCAAGCTCTTCTTGGCTATTGGGAAATTAAAAGTTGGCGATTCAGCCTTTAATTTTGATCCATCTGCTCAAGCTAATGAGACGTCTCGTTTGTAAGCTTCTCTTTGCGTTACCAAATGCAAGTACAGCTTTATCATTCCTGTTAATAATTCCCCTCCTCCTGTGTAACTTGCAGAATGGAGAAATAATTGATGCCTTAACCCTATTGAGATTTTTCTTGTTATACAAACTTTGTTACAGTGATAGGAAAAGAAATTAGAAACTACCTCAGAGATTATGGCGTATTTAGTAAGTTAACTTGTTCTTTTTTCACATTATCAAAAAAGTTAAGATCTTTATTTAGTAGCTTCTTACACAAAGTCTACCTCCAGTTTCAAGAATAAAAGGCTTTGCAATGTTAAAGAGAAAAAAAAGTCGTCTTCAACCTTGGATTAATGCTAAACATCAGCCATTCCTTATTCAGATATGTATCTTGTTTTCTCTTTCTTCATTGTTTATAAGTTTTTAGTAGATGTTTCTGGTTCTTATAAGAAACCACCTTTAAAAATTGACTAATAATTATGGATTAATTTAACTTATTACTATCTGAAGGGAAATATTTTTGTTTCTTAGCATTGCTTTTTAGCTTATAGAAATGTAATTATGTACAATTGAAACAAATTTTACCGTGCTAACTTTAATAATGAAACTTTCCATTGTCTCTTTTGCCTGAAAAAGTTTTCTTCCTCCAGATAGAAACATCTCTAATTCTTGGTACCAATGTTTCTGTCATATTAAATTTGTCTAGCATGACTTTTATTTGTGAATTATTTGAGTGCTGCTTTCTTTTCTCCCTTCTTTGCTTCCTCCTCCCCCGCAGATTGAGACATAATCGCAAAGGAATATAAAAGCAAGACTCTTAAAAAGGAGGTATTCTAACAATTATGAGCACAAGCGTTAAAGAAATTTCTCCTTCATCTTTGCCACTAAAGATGGTACTACTAAAGAAATATTTCAGGTGTTTTTTAACTACTAAAAATCTAAAGGAGGCATTCACTAAACCTCTACTTTTGAAAAAAAAGCCCTCCCCCACCCACCAAAAGAAAGCTCTGAGAAGTGTTTTGTCAAATTGAAATTTTCTTTTCTGTCTGTATTTTACAGGTAAAATCTAGTCTTTGGTACTGTTGAGTTCTCTGTTTTACTTTTTAATCAGTGTTACTAGTATTTGCTTAGAATTTTTGATCTTCTCTATGTATAATAAGATACTAATTTCTTTAGTGTACAACTAATGCATCACATTAGATGAATTATGTAAGATTATATATAATGCATTATAGGAGAATAATAGTTGATACTTTCTTTTATCTTTTTCCCTTTCATTAACAGTGATTTTTTATGAGATAAGGAGGAAAAAGTGTTGAGGTTATTCATTTACCCATTTATTCATTCCTTTATTAATTTAACAGTCATTTACTATAGACCTTCTATGAGTGAAGGACTTGGAATAAAGAGTTGAAATGCGTTAGCTTCCCATTTTGATCAAATGCCAAAGGGTTGCGAGCTGACATCAACATTTGGTTAAAGTGAAGGCCAAAACAGAATATCACCATCATAGAAGGAATTTCTGATATAATATAATGAAAATTCATCAAAGAAAATTCAATTATAGTTATAAGCTTAGTAAAATTTTTTAAATTGGACATTATAGTTCAGGAGCAATAATCTCTTACCACTATTAGCTGCTAGATCAATCCTGTGATCACTGTGCTATATATTTGGCCATGCCTAACTCAGGAACATAGAAAATATGTCGACCTAGGCATTCTGCTGTTCAGCCTTCCAAACACCAAAGCCGAAGATGGTTTTAACTAAACCATATCAAGGCAAAGTAAAGTTTGATACATCCTTAATGAAAGGGTTTTTTAAAGGCAACAGTCCCTGATCACAGTAGCTCATAGCTGAGAATAAAATAATCAAGGGAATACATAGAGATTGTAGAAGTAGAAATAGGTGCAAAATGCTGGGGGTTTTTTTGTACCTTTCTTTTCTGGCTCTTCTGACATGAAACTCTCCTTGTTTTTCTCTATTTTCTAACCTTTTTGTTCATCCTTTTTCTTTCTTTGTAGCCTTTTCCTTTTCTGCCTGGCTTGTTCCTAGACCCTTTTTAAATTTAGCACTCTTTCTTTGTTTCATCCCATCACGATTATGACCTTTATAGAAATATATTTATTTATATAGAAATATATTATCTCATATATTTATATTCCCTACCCAGACATCTTCTCTGAGCTTTAGACCCATATTATCCTGTCTGGCCTCTCTTCTTGGGTATTTCAAATGTAGGATGTCCAATCAAATTCATAATCTTCCCCATAAACCAGTGGCATTCCATTCATTATTCCTTGGTTCAGTGAATAGATTTAGTTTCATAAGCCAGAAACCTGAAAGTCATCCTTGTCAACACTCTCTCTCTCATTCTCATTTCTAATCCCTCAACACATTTTACCTGTCTCTCCAGTCTTCCCATTTCTCTCCATCCCCTCCTCTTCCTGCAACATCACCTCCACCACCTAATACAGCTAACCATTATGTTGTTCATGGACTGCTCCGGCCACCCCCTAACTGCTCTACCTGCATCCATTCTGGTCCTCTAGCTGCTCTGTACACTGCATCTTCCTAGAGCGATCATTTCAAAATACAGCTCCAGAATGACACTTGAATGCTTAAAGCTCCTTTAAAACGGCCCGGGAGTCCCATTATTATTTGGCCATTACCTCCTTCCATCTTCATCACATACCTCTCTCTCCCTTATTTCCCACCTCCCACCTTCCTGGCCTTCTTTCAGACCCTTATCATACTGATGCTTTTCCACTTAGCTCTGAGCTTTTTGCATAACTTGTTCCCTCTGCCTCACACATTCTTCCTTGTTCTCTTTCTTTAGTTGTCCTCTACTAAATCATTCAGATGTCATCTTTCTTAGAGAAGCTTTTTTCATCTTTCTTAGAGAAGTTTTTTTTTTTTTTTTTACCTCCCCGACTCTTTCATCTCCCGATTATGCACTGTATAATAACATGGTATATGTCATCTTCATATTTCTAGCTATAGTTTTACATGTTTTTCTGGCCGATTTTGATTAATGCCACTTTTTATTATAAGATCCTAAGTCCCATAAGGGAAGGGACTATCTCTGGTTTTGCTCATCATCATATTCTCATGGCCTCCCCAGGACCTGGCACACAGTTGGTTCTCAGATAGTGTTTTATGAATAAGTGAATGGGAGATGTGGTAGTCTTCATAAGTCTGAACTTATTCTTGATGGGTTAGGGGGGCAGCTAACTTCAGGGAAAATCAAGAAAATAGTCATTAGTTCCACAGTAAGCTGAATGTCCAGGCTGAGGGGAGAACAACCTGGAGATATGGAACAACATCAAAGCTTGCTTTGACTACCTCCTTAGGGAATTTTTCCCCCTGTAGGCTGTAAAGATCAATGAAGGAATGTTGCTATTCTTCTTAAAAATATTTCATTATATAAATTTACTCTCAATATTATGTCATCTGGTTATAGTCTTTTCTGTTAGAAGTATTAAATTATCTCATTTTCTCCTAGTTAAGATATCCATCTGACTTAGCTGTTTTTCTTGATATAGGCATCATTTGTGCCACCAGTTATTTTAAGTTAATATATTATTTCTTTCTTTTATTTCTATTCATTAAGCCCTAGAGGCGTAACTTTTGAACCTTTTTAAAATTTTACATTTTTAAGAGAACAAAGAAAAATTTCATTTTTCTGAAATATAACTTACCATGAGAGTACTCAATTATATTCTTGAAATTTTATGTGTAATAGTTTATTAACTTTATAATGTTCTCTTCATTTGCAAAGGGAATACTTTTTAATGAAAAATATTAGTACTTGGGCCGGCTCCGTGGCTTGGTGGTTAAGTGCGTGTGCTCTGATGCTGGCGGCCCGGGTTCGGATCCCGGGCGCGCCCCGAGCCACCACTTCTCCGTCCAACCCGAGGCCGAGTCCCACGTACAGCAACTAGAAGGATGTGAACCTATGACATGCAACTATCTACTGGGGCTTTGGGGGGAAAAAAATGAATAAATAAAATCTTTAAAAAAAAAAAAAAAAAAAAAAAAAAATATTAGTACTGCATTTTTCCTTCATTGCTGTTAACATTATTATTTTCCTAAGTCTTCAAGGATTTTCAATTTACTGAAATAATACATTCTGTAACAAGTAAATCAACACAAAGATGTAAAAAGAAAAGGCTAATGAGTTACTTTCTCCTCACCTGCCTCACCCCGCAGTACTCCTACCGCTGAAGTGTATTCAGTTTTCTCCTGGCACTGACAGACATATACAAACATGTACATACTTTTAGGCATTTGAGACTTTTAAAATTGATAATCAGTGGTTTCTGGAGTTACAGCTCGAATTAACAGGGCCAGTGGAACATTTTTTCTCAGAATGGTGTTTAGAAATTTTGAGGATATAAATTGTTTAGATCTCTCCTTGTACACTCTACAGATCTTTAACCAAAAGATCCAAAGAAAAAAATGCTTCGCATAACTTGGGGGAAAAAATTGGAAGCCAAACAAGTAATTTTATTTTCCCAAAACTGGTTTCCTTTACATTAGTTACATTGTTGAACACCAAGGAAGATATATAACGATTCATATGTGAAGAGTGAAGCCTTGGCTCCATCCACTTCATCTCACCCACTTCATCTGTTAGTTGTATTATATTTTTATGTGTCTGATCAGTATAACTCCCTTATGGAAGTTACCAACTTTTCCACCGATTTTCTCATTCTTTGTGTCTTCTTTGATGCCCCTCTTCATGTGTTAAGTAGCAAGATGTGAAACTAGTCCAAGGGGCTTTGCCTTCTTACTAGGTACTATTTTTAACCATGTTATTGTGTAATTTTCCTCTCAGTTTGTTCTCTTTCACACCTCCAAAATGTCTTACATAAAAACAACTATAACTACTGGGCTTTGCATATATGCTTTATGCATGTAGCCAATGCGTAAATGCATATTTTCTGACATAAATGCATGTTGTACATAAAAAGTAAAGTTGAATTATATATAATTTATAATAAATTTTGTTGTTTGAAAGATTCCATATAGATCCATTGCTGATTTAAATAAAATATTCTAGATTTAGGAAGTGAATTTATTAGGTTGTTTGGTAATTTATTGATGTGATTTTTGTAATTACAGTATGGAATTACGGTAAATACAGGATTATCAGGTTAAATAATATAAAAAAAGCATTGAGTATATTTTATGGTATTCACTTTTCTCAAATACTTTGTATATTCAGTATTTCCATTAATCCTGTTGAAAATAAACCTAATTTAGATACATGTTTATTTTATACTATTATTTGAATTCTTTATATTAATGTTTAAATAACAGTATAATGTAAACTTGGCAAAATACTAAAACAATGTTTGACTGTTTGTAATCATTTTTCTTTTATAACACCATAGAAAATTCTCTAGATAGCTATTCAGAATATTTTACATTAAATTGTCAGAAGTTAATTTGACAGCTGTTTATTTCATTTTAGAGAATGATATATTGAATCTCTTTATTAACTGGTTTGTAGCTGATATTTAGACTTGGAAGCAGTTGGTAGATATATTTAATAAGATTAGTTACCGCCACAAGCATTTCCTGACTACATTTTTATAGCCATCTTTTGATAAAATTGGACAAACAGTATTTTTATTAAAACTGTGTATAAAATTTTGTGTCCCAAGGAAATCTGATACAACTATTCATGTATTTGCTCAAAGTGCATAAAAGGGAGCTGAATATTTAAACTTAATTAACCATTGCAGATTTTTACTATCTTGTCTGTAGCTGGGGTTATATCAGTTTTTTTCATTGTCATAGTAGCATATTTAAGTGAGAAGGGATGGGAAGAAAGAAATTAGGTCTCTATAGTTAATATCATAAAATAGAATTCTGTTTTTAAGAGAATAACATAACAATCTCAGGTCTCATCTCATTTATTTTTCTTGGTTTTATAAATCAGTAGATGGGAACTGTAGCTCTAACTGTCTTATGACAAATAAAGTGGACATTTCCAAATTGTACAGCATTCAAGTTAGCAGCTCCTCCCAAAATATGGTCAGAGACCCATTAAGTTTTGTGAGGGGTCTGAGAAATTATCCCACTTGAATGCTAACCTACCACTGGCTAACTTCATTGTATATTTATACACACACACACACACACACACACACACGCTGACAAACAGAAATAGGAGACACCTGGATTAGGGAACAGACCTTGTATTTATTCACAGAGCATCGTGTCGGTTGCCCCTCCCCAGCTTCCCACAGGGTGATGTGGTAAGAGCCAGCTACCTCTGTGCACATGGGCTGCACCATAAGAGACAAGCTACAAAATTCTGAAACTTGGAGCTTATATAGTTGTTGCTGGCACATCTGCTCATCCTCCCCTCTGATGGGGGAGTGGGGGTTGGAGGGGCAGAGAAAGAAGTAGACCAGTTGACCTGCCCAAGACCTTATCTTTTACTCTGAAATATAAACAGTTCTCTTGAAGAAAGAAGGGAACACCTGTACCCTGGAATATAAGTAGTTGTCCCCTTGAGAGATAAGAAAGGAGTATCTAGACTTTATTACCCTTAGAATGGGAGAAAATGGCTCCGGAGGAGGGGAGACATTCTCTGTCATTAAAGCGCTTCAGGAGCCAGCGGTGGCATAGTGGTTAAGTTCATGTGCTCCCCCTTCGGTGCCTGGGGTTCGCAGGCCCGGATCCCGGGAGCGGACCTCCACACTGCTTATCAAGCCATGCTGTGACAGCGGTCACATATATAAAGTAGAGGAAGGTGGGCATGGATGTTAGCCCAGGGCCAATCTTACTCAGCTAAAAAAGAGGAGGATTGGCAACAGATGTTAGCTCAGAGATAATCTTCCTCGCCAAAAAAAAAAGCACTTCAGTTCCCACTGGTCCCAAGGCCCTGACCGTGTAGGAACACCTAGAACTTCCAGGAGGATTATTTTCCATCAAGACTTAAAGGTATCTGGAAAGGACATGTGCTCTACTAAACCATCCCAGTAAGATAGTAGTCTGCTATCTGCTACTACTGTCTACTTAAAAAAAGAAGTCTAGAAAAAGAAAAAAAGCTTTCTAACCTTGCCTACGTTGCATACTCTCTCCAATAGTCTTTTTGTCCTGTTTTCCATGGACCTAGATCTCAATTTTTTTACTATGGTATTTGATTTACTGTGTCTTGTGGCTTTATTTTTGATATCACATGGAGGAAAGGTCAAATAAATTTAAGTGGCTTAATGGATGGTCATATAACAATGTGCCTTTTTTTTTTTAAGTGTTGTATAACTATCTCCTAAGTCATTTTTGGGTTTGTAGATAAGTCATTTTTTTCATGTTTTTCTTTTTCCTTACTTTTTTTTCATAATGAAGAGGGTCGATTGAAAAGTACAACACAGATTTGTGGAGAATTGAGGTGTTTTTCATTGGTGTTTATGAAAGTGGCCTAAAAAACTGGAGATAGTTAAGAGCCAATCTAAGAGGAATTACAGTTTTGTGATTTTCCCTTTTTAGCAGTACAGTTTTAATTAGTCTAGCTAGTAAATTTGATTGAGAGGATATTGGCTTAGTAGGATTTCTTCTGCTCAAGTTAAAAGAAAAGTATATTCTTTTAGGAAGAATCTCTTCAAGTGTGTTACTTGAGAATAATGCACAGTTGGGTGTTTAGGAATTATAAATGGTGATTATTGTCTAAGAAAAGAAATGAAAAATACTGATAGAAGTCTTCGAAAAATACATTTTTATGTTGTTATTTTACTGAAATTAAATTCAGTCCAGAACATCTTATAATGGTGAATAATAATAAGCCTCCAACTTCAGTGGCATCTGTAGAAATGAAATTGTTAGCTCACTAATGAATTTTATTTGTGTAGTAATAGACTAGCTGGTCTTGCTTAATTTGCTCTTACAGAATAGATGTTGCTATTTTGGGGCTGTCAATAACAAATGTCACTGCAATTTGGACTGTTGTGGAAGTCAGTGAAATATTTTTCTGTGTGTAATACTGTAATGTATTGAAGAAATATTCTTTATTCTGCCTTAGCTTTTATTGGCTTGACCTAGGTTTAGCAATGAATTAAGTTGATCCACATTTGTACTATGAGGACTACCTAGGAGCAGTGTAGTTTGGGTCATATTATTCAGATTTTAGTCATGTTTGAGAACATCTTTGACACAGCATAAATTCAGAGTGCTTGGTTTTTTAGAACTTCACCATTAAATTCCTTCATCATTAAATTAATCATTACAAGTAGATTGGCTTCAATGTATGTTCCTTAAAATTTTTGCTTATGGGTGTGTCTATATGGACTTCTTAAAATTAATACTTATAATCTTCCTTCATCATTAAATTAATCATTACAAGTAGATTGGCTTCAATGTATGTTCCTTAAAATTTTTGCTCATGGGTGTGTCTATATGCCCTTCTTAAAATTAACACTTAAAATCTTTTAATACTTATGATGTAAAGTGAAGGTTAAAAGCGGAAATAGAATTCTGGAGTTACCAACTTTAAATTACTGAGATTGGTTCGTGGTTTGGGATCTCTTCTGTAGTCTATTTGCCCTCGTAAGAGCTGCAGTGGGTAGAATGCCAAATATAGAAACTGCTACATTTTCTCTTGATGTGTGAGCTATCTGAGTCATCAATCTTAATTCTAGGTATTGAACAGAATGCACATGGTTTTTAAGACTGAACTGAGGCAGTAGTGGCAATATTCAGCAAATATTTATTGAATACCCAGTGTGTGCCAGAAACTGTGTGGAAGATAACAAAACAGAAGGAGATACTCTGCTTTAGTGTTGCTTATAATCTGATGAGGGAAACAAAGGTTAATCCAATAATTATGCATAAAATGTAAATGTACAGATTTCATCATAAACTTTCACCCACTTGTTTTAGCATCTGTTGATTTTCTAACTCCGTTGTTCCTTCTATGCCACTGTATGTAAGGAAGAGCATCCCCTTTCTCCTATTTATTAATTTATTTCTTTATCAACTCAGATTCTTACTTTACTCAAAGGGTTATAATCTGTTATTATATAACTTACTTTGATGATCATATTAGCCCAAATTTGGCGATTGGGAACATCTTCAAGTGAGTTTCTTTGTCCTTTTGACATGTCCTTTTCCCAGAATTGGAATTAATCATTCTGATTAATCATTTCCACAAGTAAACCGGGTTCCTTTTTAGTAGAGTGTGGCATTTAGAAACGTGTGCAAGTGTTTTGTTTTTTAAACGAATATTTTCACTGATTTCTACCCCCAAAATATTATCCAAAAGAAAGAAATGGTAGGTTTTTAGAATTTTCAACCTTTAAACAAAAGGAGATACAATTTTGAGCAGTCCTTTCGACTAGAAGAGTTCCTCTTATAGCTATTATTTTCAGACTGCTCCAGGGTGCTCTGAGGTGCCATAGGAATTGCTGTCGTGAGGTTGGGAGTGGGAGAAGTGTGCTGTTTGGGAGGGAGAAATGAGATTCGAATCTTGCAGGTCCTCTTCAGTAGCTTTAATTTTTTTTTTTTATTATTGAACTGCTGCAAAAGTTTCTTGGAAGAATTCCCCAGCCAAAATACGTTTTTAAACCACCGTCCTATAGCCTTAGTTTTTCATAATTTGCATGAGACTTAGTTTCTGTTCTTGTGGTGATACCAAGTAGACTGATCTTTCACGTATGGAATATCAATTTAGCTTTTTGTGTAGAGTTAGGATTTGGTCTTCCACTTTGTCATGTATACATTGGACCAAGCAAACCAGTAGTTTTCCTTTATAAGCCTCGATTACCAGCCTGAATACTAATTGCATATACTGGCTGAATGCAGTAGCCTAGAAGTTTTCAAATGTAATATCTTTTGTTCCCCAGGCAATTATGACTCCTCCATTGCTCAAATGAGGTAGAGTCACGTATTTGCACGTATGATAAGACAGACTGGTAGCTGAAAATGCTGCACCAACTCTATAAATTAGAGCTGAGCCCGAAAGTAGAGGGTACACCTTTCCACAGCACCCCCACCCCTAGTGCTGTGGATCTTCCTCACTAATTGTGTGCACACAAAGACTTGCGTGGTTCATGCTGTCTTCACTGTACTGACCAAAACTTAACACTGCTAAGTTTGTTAATTTGGGTAAATGCTTTTTACATAAAAACCCATAACAAAATCAATTTTCCAATTTAAGTGGTTTTTTACACAAATAGCAGGTTAAGGTGTGTCACAAATTTGTTAACATCAAATATGTTATAAAGAATATACTTCATAATCATCTTAAAATAGATTCATATCATGATATAAATATTCTATCATTACATTTTGAATCATTGCCAAAAATCCTATTGAGATGTATTATTTACTTGAAAATTAAGATGGATAATACTCTAATTTTTTCCCTTAAATTATGTTATACTTATTAAATCATATTTTTATCATCTTTTGATCAGGTCTCTAATAATTTTATTTTAGATGAAAAGTATTTTAAAGACAACATTTAATAAATCATTATTATGTTTATTAAGTCACTGAATTTATGAAAGCATCATGAAGTTCATTAGTCCACCTTATTTACAGATGACGAAACTAAACCTAATAATATGCCCCAAGTCAGACGTCTAATAAGCTTTGCCATTGAAACAAGAACCTTGGTGTTTTAACTTCCCTTTCAGTGTTTTTAGCCCACAAAGCTGACATTGTCATTTAGCCAGGTATTGCCCTACAAAGAGAAGAGACTGTAAAGAATATCTTTGTAAATTCCGAAGGCAAAATCTGGCTTGAGGAAATCCTCCGTAGTATATGCAAAAAATCTATAGCAACCCAATAATTTTCAGTGATAAATTTTTTTTAATTCAAACCTTTTAAAAAAGTATATGATCTTTCAATTTTTAAAAAATCTTTTTTTAACATTTTTAAGAAATGGATGCCAATATATGCCTTTTAAATTCTTTCAAGTTTCTAAGTAATTAGAATTGATATTCAAATTGATACATCTTTAAAAATATAATGTAAGGTCATATTTAACTGTATAATCAAGGTGAGAACACTTTAGTAATAAAGTCTACATACATTTGTGCAAATAATATCTTCAACAAATTATCTTACTTCAGCGCATACTTTTTAGTATTGAAAAAGTATAAAGAACATAGAACTCATCTAGTGTCAAATCATAAAAACTATCATTTATGGAAAACAGCAGTGAGAACTAGTGATGTTTAACTGAGGAAAGAGAAGTCCTGCAGGAGATGTGATAGTAGTTTTCAAATATTTGAAGAATTGTTATGTATAAAAACAAGTGCATTTGTTTCCTGTTACTTTAGAGAGCAATACCGATCCTGGTCCCACTGAGTAGGGTGTATAGGGATCAGATTTGGGAGGATTATAGGGAAAACCTTTGTAAAATAACTACACCATGTTTTCTACTGAATGGACCACCTTTTATGTGCTGGGCTTCGTCCTAGTACTTTGTTAATTACTGTCTGTTGTCCCTCCAGCAGCCTCACAAGGCAAGTGCTGTTGTGTCCATTTTACAGATAAAAACAAGCACAGGTAAATTTGCCCAAGTTTATCTAGCATATAAATGCTGAGTTATGATTGAAACATAGTTCAGTTTGATTCTAAAACACTGCTGGTATTCAAAATAAGACTCTATGTTATATAGGTTTGTTTGACATCAGATAAGAATTTGGTGAGTTGGTCTAGATGGCTAAGAAAGTTTTCCTAAACAAAAAAATTGGCTTGAGTATATGTTAAATTTGTTTAAGTAATTATGAGCAAGTAAAATTAATATTCTTGATTATGTTTATTTACTTTTGTATGTTATAAAAACTAAATGAAAATTATAACATTTTCTATGCTCAAGATAATTTTAAGGTATAAAATGCGCTTTCATCTATGGCATATACAATATTGTTAAATTATGTTTATAAATATAATGAATAAGTTCCAAAAATGAATTTGGATCTCAAGTTAATTGAATACATAAATGTATGTAGTGTGCATACAAAACAAGGCTTGAATTAAGAATGTATAGATAATTTATTCAGGCATCCATTGGATAACATAAATTATATTACCTCTAAAAGACATACATATGCTTAATGTCTTAAGAAAATTAATTAATGTTTAAGAAAACATTGTTTTTAATTAAATTAAAGGAAAAGTTTATAGTAAAGGGAAAATGCATTCAAACTATTTATCATTTTAAAGTATATTTAAAAAACTAGTTTTTTTCTCTATTTTTTGTGGTCTTACCATTTTAGAGACTGTGCTAAAGTATAACTGCCTTATGCTTCTAAGTATCTTGTACAATGTCCTGATATATGGTGAATTGATTGTAAGATAATATTTTTTATAGTGGGCTTAGCTAGAAATATGATGATATGTATTTTTGCTGTCATGGTACATAATGTACACTAAGTCCTCCGAGTTTGTTTTTTTATTATTATTATACATTTTGATAACAAGTACCTTTTAGGATTTAGAAGATGTGAAGTATTGTGGATTTCTTGTAACCAAATAGAGCAGTTAAAGCTCCGTGCAATTCAAACATAGGAACTTACCAATATTAAAATGATTCTTTTAAAGAAATTGGAGAAAAATGTATTTCACATTCAGGGTAATGCCCTAAATATAATTCAGTAATGATAGCCTGAATCTATTTATGACTTAAAGCCTTTGGTTTCTTGAGAAGAACTGCATATTCTCAGCATGAGAGTCCAGAGGTGGCTCTGAACTGCCGAGTGTAGACCTAATTACACAGCTTGGAGCTGTGGAACCACTTCTCTCTACTCCAGATTACTTTCCTTGGTTTATTTGCATAATGTAATGCATGAAAACTACTCAGTGAATTTTCAGTTTTATGCTATAGCTCAGATAAGATAAATTAACCCTATTTAAGGTAGTTTGTATTTTCATAGTATATCTGATAAACATTTAACCAGCTCTTTTTAAACTAAAAAATATACTTTAGTAATTTAGTTGGTTGCCAGGAATATTTGATAATAAATGCTAGTTGTTACGTCCATGATTAATAAAATCAAGAATTTTAAAATTTATTATTTTCGCCCTATTTTTGGTAGTAATAGTTTTATTGATGTAATCTAAATATAGCAGTGTCAAATTTTCTACCATTATAAAATGTAGGAATGCTTTCTTTATTCAAGTCCATCAGTAGGACATTGTTTTGGTTAATGAATTTGATTAATTTGATTCATTGTAAATGTAGGTAGCTTTGATTTAGGAAGTATCTTTGACTTCAAAGTCCAGAATTTTTTTTTTAAGATGCTCTCAGAATAGGTCATTTTATAAGTTGTTTCTTTTTTAAATCACAAATTTTGAACTTTGCAATGAAAATACATACACATGTAGCTTCACAACAGTATCAAAAGACTAATCAGTAGCAATTTTAGTTTATTAAATATCAGTGGAATGTTTGTTAATAAATTTAAATAAAACTATCCAGGAAAAGTAATTATTTATTTGAATAATTGGATGTGAGCTTGATACCCCATATTCTAATAAAGGTGTCAGTGAAAGTATTAACTCAGCCTATATCCTATTGATTTATAAACTTTTAAATTCAAATCTCTGCTCAAAAATATGCTTAAAAATCAATGGTTTTTGTGAAAGCTGACCATCTTTAACATTGGAATTTTGCAATCATTTATTGAGTGACCACTGGTTGGGTGATAGCAGGGAGAGTGGTATGAGGGATGACAAGGAGATCTCAAAATTGGTAAGATGTAAACTTGCCCTCAGGCAGCACCCAAGGAGGGAATATAACTTGATGGAACAAAAGTATGCTTTGGAATGTCAAATCTGAGGCTAATTCCCTGTTTTGCTCTTGAGTGAGTGGCAAGTTATTGAAATTCTGAGCTTCAGTTCTTCTGTAAAATGCTAATAGAATTACCTACCTAATTTTGTTGTTAATGGTAACATAGATAACTATGCATGGCACTTAGTACTGGGCCTGGCACTTAGTACTGGGCCTAGCACTTAGCACTTAATAAATCATGTCTTTTATTATTAGTCCTAGTAATTATTAACAACAATGGAGAGACGTATATATATCTCAAGATCACACAAGGCAGAAATATGAAGAAAGGGCTGTGGGAGTGATTAATTTTCTCTGGAGAGACTGGAGAAGAATCGTTAGAACTGAGTCTTAAAGATTTGTAGTATTTGCACAGATGAAGTTGTCAGGAGAATTAAGTAAAGTAAAACATTGGTAAAGGCCTGGAAACATACAAATGCATGCAAGTTTTGAACAACAGGAAGAAGGATGTAGAGAGTTGGCACCCTAAGGCCAATAATGAAGAAACTTGGAACGTCATGACCTTTAAATCAAGTAATTTGCTAACTTTGAGAAAGGACCCCAATTAGTTTCTAAATCAAGCTTTTCTTTCTTTTTTCTCTTTTTTTGGTTATGTCTTCCTATAGTCGTTCATGTAATGAATGGCAGCTTTTGTGTTCCCATCTTCCTAGACTCCAGTCCTGCACCGTAGTAACTACATATAAGCTCCAGAACCACAGGGACCAGTGCTGAGCTTGCCCTGTTAGGTCCCCAGTGCCTGTCATGTAATTGTTGGGTGATCGCAGACTCACAGAAGAGCTAAATCAAGCGCAAAAATAGCTAAAAATAAAAGGTAGCAAATGATAAATGCTTATGAGAGGGGCATATGAATTCTTGGATGCTCAAAAGAATCAAGTATCACTTGTATCTGGAAGCATCAGGGACATTTTTATTATTTTAATTTAATCCTATTAGCATCCATCTCTCTGGTGTAGGTATGAGGGTTTCTTTTTTTTAATGAAGTTTTATGAACTTGTGTCATTTTTTCAGGTAGTTCAGTAGCTACAAAGCTATATTTTAAAATGTTTATTTATTTATTTCTTTTTCCCCAAAGCCCCAGTAGATAGTTGTATGTCATAGTTTCACATCCTCTAGTTGCCGTATGTGGGACGCGGCCTCAGCATGGCCGGAGAAGCGGTGCATCGGTGCGCGCCCGGGATCCGAACCTGGGCCGCCAGCAGCAGAGCACACGCACTTAACCGCTAAGCCACGGGGCCGGCTCTAAAATGTTTAAATCAAAGTTCCTTTTATAAGATTTATTTCAAAAAGTCATACTAATTCTTTCTCAGCGATCCCTCGCTGAGTATTTTCTTCCTCGTCTTTGCTCTTTGTAAAAGAACAGACCCTCTTGGTTTCTTTTAATAACCCCGCCCTTTTTAAATTATCCTGCCATTGTCCTATCAGTTTATGCTTCCAAAATCATCTTTAGGTTTTTCCTATATTTTGTCTACTTTTTCTTTTACACTTCCTCAAGTCATATTTTCTTTATCATCACATAATTTATATTTCTTTACAAAAATCCATATTTTTTCATGGTGATGGCCTTCTCTATAACTGTTCAGTTTAAAATCTTTCTCTAAGATAAAAATAATTTTTCAAGTATTGCTTTTAGGGGTATCATTTTTTTCTGAGTCTTGAATGAATTTTTTTCTTTATCTTAGTGCATATTTTATAATGAGGTTGTGTTTTGCCTTTCCAGATACTACTGCTCCTCTGTCCACATGTCCATTTCCGCCAAAAGCTGTATTCACCACCATAAGGATTTGCTCTCTTCTCTGTACCTTTGAACCTCTGCATACTTTCCTTTGAAATGCTGTTTGTTTTCTTCTACTAGACCATGTCTCTCTTTTCCTTTTAAAGCATTTCCAGGTAAACTAAAACAGGATAAATTTGTCACTTAGACTAGAAGTACTACCATCAGCCTTGTAAGTGTGTTATTAAATGTGTTCTTCAAGCTTTTTTTACCTTGACACCATAAATCCCTTAGCAATAAAATAAAATAGTCATATCAAATATACTAGTATAATACTATAAATATACTATAATAACCTCATTGTTATCATTGATCATTTCTCCCTTTCAATATACTTTATATATTTAACTATAAAACTATTAAGGCTTGTCTCAATGGATAAGACAAACAATACAAGGTTATACAAAGGAAAGGTTATCTTTTTATCCCCCTTTCCTCCCGTTTTCATTTTGTGAGGTAACTAATTTGGTGGGTATCCATCCATATTTTTATTATTTATTTATTTATTTATTTTTTTTGTGAGGAGGACTAGCCCTGAGCTAACATCTGATGCCCATCCTCCCCTTTTTTCTTGAGGAAGACTGGCCCTGGGCTAACATCTGTGCCCATCTTCCTCTACTTTATGTGGGACACTGCCACAACATGGCTTAACAAGCGGTGTGTCGGTGTGCGCCGGGGATCCGAACCTGTGAACCCTGGGCCACCACAGTGGAGTGCGTGCACTTAACCACTGCGCCACCGGGTGGCCCCCCCATATTTTTATTTTTAAATACACACACACACACCCTTTACATATACACTCAAGATAATACTATGGAAATTATTCTTCAACTTGGTATTTTTTCACTTAGCATCGTATTATGGGTAGCTTTTCACATGTGTGTGTGTATGAGAGCAAATCCAACTTTGTTTGTGCTTACTATTGGATTTCCAAAGCCATACAGTGCTAGTGAAGTTCAGCACCTTTTAGTATGTTTATGACTATTTTCATTCCTTGTGTATGAATTTCCCAGAAGCTTTAGAGAAAAATGCTGAAAGACTTAAAGAAAAATTAGCTGTTTCTGTACTGAATAAGATACCATAAACAAAGTCGAGAGAAAAAGCGTAGACTAGAACAAAATATTTGCAATATAGAAAAAGACACAGCATACTGTCTGTTATATACAAAGCACCTACAAATTAATAAGAAAAAAAATGCCCAATAATAAAACAGAAAATACTCAGAGTAGGGACATAGTTCAGTGAATAGTTATAAATACTTTGACCCAACAATTCCACTTCTTTGAAATTATCCAACAAATATATTCACAAACATGTGAAATGACTTGTATACAGAGTTATTATAGCATTGCTTTAAATAGGAAAAGATTAGAAACAACATAAATGTCCATCAAACAAGAACTGGTAAAATAAATTATGGTATTTATAAGTAATGGAATACTATGCAAATGTAAGAAAGAAATGAGGAAACTGTGTACTGATGCAAAAGATCTTCAGATGACCGAAGTGTCTTCAGCTGGCCAGTACTGGCAGGCCTAAAATGAGAATTCTGTAGTAAGTAGTTGTATCCCACCACAGATGACTCTTGGATGCACAGCATGCAGAATGAAAACTTTTAATATTGCATTTACCTGATAACGCAGATATGATAATATGACCACAGCAATAAAAACTATTTTGTGCCTACATGCTCTCCTGGTATATAAATATATCCTAAATATGTCTGTAGTGGCACTCCTCATATAAACTATAGAACATGGAAAATGTTTTGACTGTTTTCTCAGTTCTCCCAAAGATAGTCCTTACCAGAACTATTCTAAATGCACAGAAGAGAAGCTAATTTTTTTTTCCTTTTTCTTTTTTTTTTTTTTTTTTTTTTTTGCTTACAATGGATGCCTTCATTCTGGGCTCTCAAATTTTAACATGCATCCGAATCACCTGGAGGGCTTCGTAAACCAGATTGGTGGGCTCCACCTTCAGAGTTTCCACTCAGATCTGGGGTGGGGCTGTTAATTTGTGGTTCTAACAAGTTGCCAGGGGATGCTGATGCTGATGCTGCTGGTCTGGGGACCACACACTTTTGGAATCACTATTTGTTTAGGTCATTAGGGCTTAATTCTCTTGAGGAACCTGGATTAAGAAAGTTGGAAAGAACTGAGAGCAAGACGAATAAAAGGCTATGCTGGTTACAGTGATAACAGAAACCACCAGGACATAAACCTCCTCACCCTCGAGCCTCATTCTTGAATCCTTGCAAGGAGCCAATACCATATATTATAGAACATCATTCCTCAGCCACATTTTTCTATGGGACATGTATCTGTCATGTTTTTTCAGATATTTCTATTCTCAGTCTTCCTTCTTAGCAGAAATTTCTAGGAAAGAGGCTTTAATTCAAGATTTCACCTTTAGTCTTTGGCCTCCTCCCTCCTGTTTTCAAATAATCTCAGGCTTAAATATTCCTATTAATTTTTGATTCCTATTTCATCTTGCACAGCACCCTACAAAGGCTGTTAAAGGATAAGTGTTTTTTTAAATTATTTTGTGTGGTGTTAGATATACACACAACATGCATAAATGAGGAATAAATAGTTATATAGGTGTCAATTTATACCAGTCATTTACTGATCTAACCATTTAGTCTTTTAGGCCAAATTCATCTTGTTAGTTTATTATCCTTATAATGGTGCTAATACCAGCTCTGATACAGGTTCTCAAAGTTCATGTACCGAGTGTTAGCATCACCGTTGAACTTTTTAGAAATGCAATTGCTTGGCTTGCCTTAGACCAAGAAGGGGATGGAGGGGAGGAGTAGCAATTTGGGGTTTTAACAAGCCTGCCGAGTGATTTTGAAGTGCTCTAAAATTTGGGAGCTCTTGCTTTACTAAATGCAATGTTTTCACTTACATTATGTCCTTCAATTCCTGTAGTAATTCTGTGACATTAGTAACTACCTGTGGACTGGGGAAAATAAGAATCAAAGAGATAAAATGATTTGTTTTAAATCATACTGCTATTTAATAATATTTCAGAGTAGAATTTTTGGTCTTTTTCAAATAATATGTCCTTTCCTTTGAATACATGGAAACAGTATCAGTTACTTTAGCATTCTAGTTTTTTGAATGATTATAATCTGAGCTTTTGCTGTTTCATTAATTTTAATCAGCATCTCATGTGAAGAATACTTTCTTTGGCAAGTCAAATAACAGGACTAGAAATCAAATTCACATACTTTCTTTCCTAGTCCAGGACTGATTCCCTTGTATATTTCTAAACTAGATTGCTTTTTAAGCTAAAAATAAGTATATAAAATATTTTTAAAATGCATTAACCGAACCGACTTCAAGTAAAAATATAAAGTTTTATAAAACAAAATTTACCAACATTATTTACTTGAATCTACTGTTCTAATCTTCTTTTAATGACACATGCCTATTTAACTGCTGTTTGGTTACCAACAGTGTTTCTAAGATTAATTTGGAGTTATTTCTGTCAAATGAAAGAGTGCTGTCCTCTCTGTTAGTTATAATTTTCATATGAGCCTATTTAAATTAATTAACCAAATTAACAAACCGTAAAATCAAGTATGTTTATAAAGACCCAAAACCTTGTAATGGTTTTTGTTGGAGCCTCTAGACAGAAAATTTTTAATAAGAAAGGGAGTTTATTTTACTGAACAAGACATGATGGATCCTTTAATAAAAAGAAATTGCCACTTTAAGTTGTAACTAATATTTCTCTTGGCTGCAGTAGAAAATAATTTGCAAAATGATAAGTTGACGAGTCAGACTGAAATAATTAATGAAGATTTAGGGTCATATTTTATGTTTCCTTGTCTTTTCCATATCTGTTATTTCAACAGGATTTACATAATGTGGCATTTGAATTATGGAGAATTATAAAATCTGGTTGCATTATAAAACCCTAGTCCATCTGGAAAATGATCTTGGGGCTACACTGGTTATATAAAATACCTTAATATTCCCCAATATTTCTCATATATAGGTAAATAAAGATAGACTATTAGGGAATTTTTAAAGTCATCTTTGTAGTGGTGGTTTTATTTATGTTTTCTTTTAAACCTCTTTTCACTTAAGAGAAGAAAATTAAGTTGGTAGTTATTAACTAATTTCACACAATAGTGCAATGTTCATCTCAGTAGCTGTTAATAATTCAATTTCTAGACCCATCCCTACATATTCTTACTCACTTGGTTCTAAGGGAAGACCCAGAAATCTATTTTAACAAGCACCAGCAGTGATTCTTATGAAGTGGCCCCTGGGCCTCAGTGAAACAAACTTGGAAAAAGAATGTACTTCTTGAAGCCAACACACTAAAATTACCAAGGATGAATACTATAAATACTACTATAGCCTCCTCCATCCAGCCTATAACCTGCTTCTACAGCCAAATAGGGCTGATTACTAGTAATTCTTTATCACCATAATGGTAATGTTCCAATTTGGAGCCTTGGAACATATTTATCGTTATATCCCTGGTGCTTAGTACATTGCTTGGCACACAGTAGGTACTGTGTAAATATCTTGGGATGGATGAATGAAGGAGACCCACTAGCTCCGTGTTTAGTGTTCCCTTGTTATCGGACATTCCATCCATCTTTTGGGTCAGCTGCCTAAATTTTGTGTACAGTTTTATCTCCCTCCTTAAATTGTACATGTTTTTCACAGAAGGAGCCACGTTGTGTCCATTTTCACATCTCTCCTTTTAACAGTATTTTACATATACATGACCAGTATTTATCAAGTAAAAGAATATTTTGTGCTTATTTAATCTATCATACTAGATTCTCATCTCCATGAGGGAAGGGACCTTGTCTCTCTTTCACACAGCTGTTTTCTCAGGGCTTGGTAGTGACTGCATGCTCAGAAACGTTTGAATGAATGAATAAATTAGTAAAATAATAAGAAACTTCATTTTAATTGTTATTTTCTTAAAATTTAATGTTAGGGGTTAATGAGGCTTTGTGTGTGATAAAATTTATTTTTATTTAAGAGAAAAAAATCTGCCTTACCCTTTAACAAGAAACTCGCAGTTGAACTATCCTTCCTTTTGCAAGAGAGAGGATGGTAGAATCTGACAGATTCTGAACTGGTGAAGCTTCAGCAGGGCATTATGGTTAATAGAATTTTCTATCTAACTTAATATTAAACAGCTTATGTTAGTATTATGAAAATACCACAGTGATCTTAAATGGCAGACTCATGACATCCTATGAGGTAAAGATATTTCCCCAGAAAGCTAGAGAGCCTATCAAAATCAGATTTGTTTTTTTTAGTTGAAAATAAGGAATTCAGAAGAATTTTCCAAGTATCTGTGAAACTTTCTGCAATAAATTTTGTTAGTATCCTCTTTAGAAATATTCTTATCATCATATTTCTTTTCAAAACACATTAGTATCAGCAAATAAGTTAGAGCTCTGACAAAGTTATGAAATCTCAAGCTTTATATCCTTGAAGGCTGTGATTAACTTATGTTAAATTTCTCCAGATGACTTGCAGTGCTTGTTGTATGTTCTCTAAATGCTGTGGGAGTTTTTCATTGAGGAACTTCTGGTCGTCTCCAGATCATTTGCTCTCCTTTACTTTGAATACACCCTAAAAGAATTTTAGTGAGTTTCTTGAATGATTGTTATCTCAGATTTTACTCTACTGTTATTTTTTTCTTTTTTTGCTGAGGAAGATTCGCCCTGAGCTAACATCCATGCCAGTCTTCCTCTATTTTGTATGTGGATCAGTGCTACAGCATGGCCGCTGATGAGTAGTGTAGGTCTGCGCCTGGGAACTGAAGCTGGGCCGCCAAAGCAGAGTGCGCCGAGCTTGAGAACTAAGCCGTGGGGCCAGCCCCTACTCTACTATAATTTTAAACAGCGTCCCATATGTGGAATATTTTATTTGACAAGTTTAAATGCATAAGATTACTGTGGGTTAATTATATAACACATGCTCTAGATCTGTGTCACTCTGTCTCCTTTCTGGTCAAATCCCAGGTCTCCTTCTCTTTTTCACTTTTGTGTTAGTCTTTTTCAAAATGATCTTCTCGTTTACTTAGATAACTCACAGGAGCCTGTTAATTCCCTGACTAAAAATAGTTGGTTGCATAGCCTCCTAAATGTGTAGCCTGCAAATAATATCAAAGTTTTAGCTTCTGTGAAAACATAATTAACAGAAATGGGGAGATATTGGGAAGAGAGGCAAGAATTAGGACCTTCATGTTGCTGAGGCTAAAGGGAATATCACTGTGACTCCAGAGTGATTTAGAAGTGTCAGTTTGTTCGCAAGCTGGGGCTAGAACTTGTCTAATATCAAACTTACCTAAAGATGCTTTTAGTCACACCATGTAAAATTGAAAAAGATCCACAGATGCTTGTAGTCACACCATGTACATGGACAAAAGTTGACAAAAAATTATTTTTGTCATAATGATGGCTCTTTGGGAAGGCTGGGGAAGTGGAAGCCAAAGAAGAAACATCACAGAAGAGAGAAGGCAGGCCCCCATAGGCAGGCAGTGAATGCAGACTGCTAATCCTTCCCTTATTTTATTCCCTTGAATTGTATTCACATTCTGCCTGATGACTGTCCCTGAAGGTACTTTTTTCCACTTCTCCTGGACAAAGCATCCAGACATGTGTCTTGCGCCTAATTCAGATTTCCACTATCATTTTGTGAGTAATCCCACAGGAAGGTCTACCACAACAAAAAATTCCAAATACCTCTCTAGAAGCATTTTCATCTCCAGCAGTCCTCTAAACTCTGTTTTAAATGGTTGTTCTTAGACATGATTTTGATCAAGGAAGAGTGTTCTTTGTTTTGAATTTCTTT
The DNA here is from genome assembly GCF_020826845.1 of Diceros bicornis minor. Taxonomy (NCBI): domain Eukaryota; kingdom Metazoa; phylum Chordata; class Mammalia; order Perissodactyla; family Rhinocerotidae; genus Diceros; species Diceros bicornis. Next base: position 33,369,859 of record NC_080762.1, read on the forward strand.
AAGCATCTTTATGATACTGGAAATTTCATTGACTGTGGAGAAATAAGACTGTCGTATTTTTATTTTTTTTTGAGGAAGATCAGCTCTAAGCTAACATCCATGCCAATCCTCCTCTTTTTGCTGAGGAAGACTGGCCCTGAGCTAACATCCGTGCCAATCTTCCTCTACTTTATGTAGGACGCCGCCACAGCATGGCCTGACAAGCAGTGCATCAGGGCGAACCTGGGATGCCAGCAGTGGAGCACGCGCACTTAACCGCTATGCCACGGGGTCAGCCCCGTGTTCTCATATATTTTTATACTCTGTCCCTATAATATATCATGTCTTCAAAAGAGAAATGTACAAGTTAAACTCCACATTTTATATAATCCATTAATTTCAGTTCTAACTTCTGCCAATTTATCAACTAATAATAAATAAAGCTATGTTATTGAATTTTATTTGACTTGCCTTTATCTTACACACACTTTGTTCTAAAATAATCAAATGTTAGAGATTTATAAACTGGGGGTTTTATTTTGAAAAATTAATAGTTGTTTATGTAGGGTGATTTCCAGACTAGTATTAAGCCATCTTGTAATAAATTTGAATATTAAATAATCTGCTTGATTTTATTTTAGGTGATGGTGTTTGTACATGCTCGGAATGCCACTGTAAGAACAGCTATGTCTCTGATAGAAAGAGCAAAAAATAATGGCCAGATTTTGTGCTTTTTACCTGCACAAGGACCTGAATATGGACATGCAGAAAAACAGGTAGGGAACAAATAACAGCAAGATGCAAGAACTGAATGCCTGGTACACATAATGTACCAGGTGTACCGGATATTTTATGTATGAAAGATCCAGTCTCCAATTTCTGAGAAGTTAACTTCACAGATTTATCATGCTATAATCTTAACTTTTTTCTTGACTTAATGCTCTTTCAGAGGATCCCAATGCATGATGTGTTCAATTATCACTTCTTTCTTTGTGGTTCTAACTGTAGTGTTTAGCCTTGCTCTTTAAAATATAGTGAAAACGTTAAATTTCATAAACTGTGGTAACGTCTAATGGGTTTATTATTGGTCTTTAAAAGATCTAATAGGTAAATATTTTTTAAATTTATCAGTTTTAATTTCTGAGGTTGATATGGACCTAATAAACAAAAGCTTTTTTTAAGAATGTAAAAGTTTGAGACCAAAAAGTTTGAGAACAGCTGCCTTGCTAGCCAGTGTATGCTCTAACATCCTGAAAAGCCTGGATCCTCATTTGAAATGCAGACCCTCAGGCCCCACCCCAGACTTACCAAATCATAATCTGATCCCCAGGTGATTTTATGCACATTACAGTTTGAGAGGCATTTCTCTAGGTAATTTGGTTATTGATAGTATTTTAAGATTTATGGAAGGTTTTATTTAATTATATCAAATAGTGGTTTCGATCAAGAATGGGCAAACAGCCCGAGGGCCAGAGGCAGCCACCTGCTTTTGTAGTTCAAGTTTTATTAGAAAACAGCCAGACCCCTTCTTTTATTGTCTATGGCTGCTTTCTTGCACTACAAAGGAAGAATTGAGTACTGGCTACAGGGACTATATGGCCCAAAAAGCCTGAAATACTCTTTCCGTTTGTAGAAAAAATTTGCCCTTATTTAAAGCTATGAAAATAAATTTTCAAATAAAAAGTCTGTGGGCATAAAATGATAGTAACTTCAAAATATTTTATATGCATAATATAAGATTTAACTGATGTTTACTGAACAGCTGCTAGCTGCCAGACATTGTACTATGCACCTTCACATTTATCATCTTAGTAAAATGTGTTTAATTTTTATGACTGCACCATAAATTTCACCATTTTATATTGATATTTTAAATTCTGAATGTGATAATCTATGCTAGTTGTTTTGAACATCAGATTCTCTTTCAATTTAGCACTACAAAATTTATTCATTTTCTTCGTTCTCTTCACCTTATAAAATTTTCTATTATCTGACACTTATTATGCAGCTTTCTATTCTTCCAGTTATTTATTAGTTGGGAATTTATGAGAGTCTTTGAAAAGTCAGGTTGGCATTCATAAGTCTTGTTTTATTTCTTTGACAATACAAAGCAATTCTATTGTGTTTAAAAGCCAAGCCTTGAGAGCCACCTTGTGGATTTCTGGTTACTTCCCACCTCTCAATTCTAAGTGCTATTGCTATTCTAAATAATGCAGGTTTATTATTTAATTTTTATAATAATAATGTTTAATATTTATCAAGTGTTTACTAGTGCCAGGCATTGTTTTCATTGTTTTGTATAACTGATTCAATCCTCACAGCAACCTATGTTGTGGGTTTGTGCTATTATTATCCCTTGATATGGCATATGTGCAAGTAATGCAGATACAGCATGGAATATTCTAAAGCATTATAGAAATAATTTATATAGAGTCATTTTCAAATAATATTTACTTAAGGAAACAACACCACAGATTCATAGATCATTATGCTGAAAAAGCATGAAGAAATGGAAAGTTTTAATACAGTTGGGTAGACTTGAAAATCTCTAGTCATTTTTACTATACTTTTTTTGGTATTTTTATTATACTTGATTCTTATCCTGATCCAACTGTTATTATTGGATTTTTTTAATAAAAATGAATTCCACAAACATTTATTAATAAGTACATGTTTTTAAGGAACATTGTCCTGTTCACCATTGTATTCCCAACCTTTCATATAGTATTTGGCTGATAGTAGGTACCCCAAAATTACTTTTTTTTTTGCCTTTGTTCCTCGGAGACAAACCTTATAAGAGATGTTCTCACTTTAGTTTTCTCATTTGATCTGCATCACTCTTTGGTCCTTTAGAGATTCTTATCCCCACTTTACAGATAAGGACACTGAAACTGAGAGAGAATAATTTTCCCAGATTAATAAGTAGTGGAGCCATGCTGTGAGCCAGTCTGACTCCAAAGTCCACCCTTTTGACTACACTACATCCTGTTTGTTCAAGAGCACAGATTAAATCCAGTCTGGGGCTTCCCAAAGCCTTGAGGGCTTTGAGTCATTTTCTTTTTCTTTGTGAAAAATGAAAGAGCATCTCTTCAGCCCAGCCGTATCCCTCAATTCTCCTCAAGGAGGATTCAGACAAGTTGGCCCTTGATGGATGTTATTCCATCATCACAGATAGGGTTCTCTTTCTGAATGTGTTCTCAAAGCTCCAGAATTTTAGATTATTGTTCTAGCACTAATTGTATGTTTCTTCTTATTTCTTGAAGTGGCTTCAGAACTTGAGTGGTATTAATATTCTGGCAATTCTAAGGAAGCTACTACCATGATAGTAGGAGATGTTTCCTCCCAAATTTTTGAAAATTGGGAAATTAAGTACTCAAAACATTAAAATAAAGTTAGGAGTTAAATTTGCTGTGGTAGTTATGGAAGTTTAGCCTCATGACTCCCATTAATGGAAATACAGCTAAATCCCTACTGCGCCACAGTGATACTTTACCCACAGTGTTTAATGTAACCAACCCGGTTCCTGACTTAACCAAGTATGATTTTTAAAAGCATTTCTTCACAGTTTTATTCAACACACCGTAACTTTATTTGTAAAAATAATAAATAAAAACTCCATGAAGGAAATGCTCCTTGTCTGTGTGTATGCGTATGTGTGTGTATAGGTAATAAGGCCATTTCTGTGCCTTAGCCACAGCTCAAAATGAGTCTTCTTCCATGTAAGTAACAATTATACTTCAGGACTCCTCATACCATTCACACCTTTAATATCCAAGTCACCCCCCAGCTGAAAAACCAGCTATATTTCCAGATTGTCCACTGAAACAAGAAAATGCGGAAAGGAAAGTGGAGTGCCCTAAGAGTAGCTTAAGCGGTGGAGCTGGAGCTTGGGGGTGCCCCTAGGGAGGGAGTGTCTCAGGAACTCTGGAGGAGCCCAAAGCAAGAGGGCACGTTGACAAAAAGCTCGGGCTGGAACTTCACCACCAGAAGCCCTGCGACACTAAACACCTAAGCATTTCTGCAACTTACTGTCTTTTCTATCAAATAAAATAATAATGGGATAAATAACACCTATTCTAGTATTTTAACATGAAAAACAAATGGAGTGATATATGAAATTATTTTGTAAACTGGCTGAATAATGATAAAACTTTACATATCATATTATAAAAATCTTTTAGAAATGTATATGAATAACTAAATTTAGAAATGATGAAAGGATAATGAACAATATGGATAAATTTCCCTTGCATATTATTACTTTTTGCTCTCCCTCACAAAGATACTCTCTTAAGAAACCACTATTTTCTGTAAAATAGAACATACCTCAGGGAATAGTAGCAGCCTACATTTATAGAAGTATTTGCAGATATTTTCATTATTAAGTCATTGTTTTTAATTATGATTTTAATTTTAAGTTGATTGAATTTTTCAGTTAGAATCTTCAGATTTTGTTTTATTCCAGATCTCAATCAAATAAATGCTTTCCCCTGTACAGTATTTCTTTGATTTATGGGCACTGATGTGGTTCAATTTTTTACATATATTAGTGATATTAAGAGTTTTTCTTTTAGGTAGACATGGTGTATCATGCATTAAGCCTCATGAATGTAGTTGTTGGAAAAACATATCTATTAAACAAATCAGAACACTGGGAAAAATCCAATAATAGTATGTACCCACAGGCTACCTTAAAATATCATTTTATATGACATTATTATTATCTAGATCTACCAACCATCTCCTTGTTCTTTTCATGCATCAGCTTTAGTCTTTGACTAAATTAACAGACTCTGGCTTTGATACAAGTTGTCTGATACTTAATATTGATAGCTTTCTTTATTTCTGCCTTAGCAACTTTACAGTGTCAGTATGGCCAAATAAAATTAGAATTTGCTCTTCCTGGAATAGATGGCATCTGTTAACTAAAGACAGTAGCAGGTGGCTATTAGGCCCCTTTCTCTCATTTTTTGCTTTAAATATAGGCAAAATACTATCTTCTCAGAGTGTGTTCTTTCCTCAGCTATATCAGCCTCTTTTTTTAGCGGCTACATAGTAAATCTACTGACTATTGTAACCACGTAGAAAGAATGTCAAAATTGTATTAATATTTTTAAAATAAAATCAAAGAAAATTAATAAAAAATAGCACTGAGTGTTTAATTGGATTTTGGGAAGCATGACTTTTCTATTTTCAAAGGGGAGTAGCCTCTTGTAGAGTAAAGGCTTCAGGTCCAGGCAAACCTGGGTATTACATACCCTTTTAACTTCTCGAGCCACAATTTCATCACATACAAAGTGGCAATGATACCTGTATCTTAAGATTTTGTAATAAATGAGGTAACGTAGATCCTGCATAACACACAGTAGACACTCTGTAAATAACTGCATTTGAGCTTTGAAAGGAAAGGAGATAACTTTATGGAGTGACAGATGAGACAACATTTAAATTTAAAGCTTTTGGACAACAAAAAATAATATACTGAATTGTAAAAGGCAGTTAAGCAGGCTGGGGGAAATATTAGTAACCGATACAACAGACTAGTTAATAACTACTTCTTTATATGTGTATTTATTAACCTTAATAACTAAAACATGAAGTTTCCAGTAAGTAAATGAGCAAAAAGTAGAAATAAAACAGGTAAACTATGAGAAAAAAAATTATTAGATAAAACTGTATAAATTAACAGACCATGTACTCTTCTACTTGATAAATCATCAAAAAGTAAAAATGATAATGCCCAAATTATCTGAAGATAATTTGAGGATCTGGCAGATGCCTAGATTTCCTGTGGCAATGCTCAGTTCAATCCTTTTAAAAAACATTTTGGTAATATATTTTAAGAACTAAACTGTTTTTCAGAGCCTTTAGCCTTGAAATCCTAACCTGGGAATCTTTCTAAGGAAAGATTAAAAGGAAAAGTTAATATGCACTGGGAGTTTTATTCCAACACATTATTTATAATGAAAAAAATACAAACAGCATAAATATCCAACAGTAGGGGAATTTTAAAGTATGGACAGCAATTCAATTAAATATTATGTATCTTTTAAGAACAAGGATTTTAGAGACATCCAATTCTAAATTAACATGTCAGTTTTAATTCAATTGATGAAATGTCTTGTACCACTGAAAATAAGTGGCTGAACAAGGCAGTCTCTCTGCCTTTAAGACACAGGCAGTCTCACAGAGGATTTAGAAATACATATATAAGTAAAACAAAGTGTGGTAAATGACGTGAGAGGAGAACAGTTCAGTGAGAACACAGAAGAGTAGTAGATTAATTCAAGCCAGTGGTCTTGTATTTCAGTAGGCAGCAATGAGGGTAAAGGACATTCCAAGGAAAGAAGAAAGAGGACATGGGCAGAGGAAACCACTGGATACATTTGGAGAATGAGAGTGTTCTCTTTTCACTGGAATGTAAGGTGTATGAAGGGCTAGGCATGTAGATTTTGATCAGAATGTGGAGGACCTTGAATTACATGCTTAGATGTTTGGACTTTATATGCAGAGAGGACCTATTGAATTATATGACCAGAACTCAAGTGCTGAAAAGTAAGATTCATTTTCCTCCAAGCAGGTGTAATTCCCGTGGCCCAGGTGTTCATTTCCATGTAGTCTAACATATGGCTCACTTCGAGTAAGTGAGACTCTTTTTAAGAGACACAGAAAGCATTGGAAGTTTGTCTTTAATGGTTTTGTTATTACTTTTAAGTAAATTTTGATTGCAGCGGTTTTTGTTCCTGTGCTTGAAGATGTATTTTAGAAGCGCAGAATAAATTTCTTACAACAAATTTATACATCTTCTTATGGAACCATGCTGTTTTGGAAAATTATGTTAATTCGAATATTGTTGCTCTCTCATTTGAAAATACTTCAATATGAGAAGCACTCTAAAGACATATAGTTTAAATAAGTAAGGTTATCAATCGCTAGAGGTACAGAGGTTTATACTGATAAAATTTAAAGATCAAAATCACATTTCACACTGTGATTTTTTAAAAATTTTATTTCAGCATTTATTTAAAGATGGCCAAATGGATATAAAGTATGTAACTTTAAATGAGATTTATCTTTTTCTGATTAGGATGCTCTCTGGAATGCTAACTTGTTTCTGCATAATTGGATTGTAGTAATAGCAGGGTAGCCCATGTGGGAACTGAGACCATCTTTCAAGGAATATAACATGGAACAGAGGACATAGTAGTTCTTTTCTCCTGAGTTAAAGTAAATAATTAGCACAACCAGAATGACATATGGAAATCGGTTATGGGCATTAGACTAGTCCGTGTCATTGTGAATTGATTGTGTATGCATGAGCCCCAAACTCTTTTTAGAGGTGGCCATTCAGTGAATATTTACTGAGTGTAAGCTACCTACCAGTCACTGTGGTAGTCCAATAGGTATCAAGATAAATAGACTCTGCTGTCAACTAGTTTAGAGTGGGTTGAGAAAGACATGTGTTGTATCAGTCAATATTCAATAAAGGAAACAGACCACTCTAGGTACATTTTAAATAGAAAAGATTTTGTACAAGAAATTAGGTACTTACTAGAATGTTGATAAGATTGGAGGAGTAGAATTCAGGGGGCTACCACTGGAACTGTTGAAGAACCAGCCACCATGATGGTGATCCAGCAGGTAGAAGCTACAGCTCCTACTATAGATGCCTTTCAACATTCATGATGACACTGGAAAACCAAATTTTGAATGTATGGTACATCCGTTACAACTTTCAACCCTCATTTCTCCAAGATCTTGCTTGCCAGCAAAAGATAACAAGAAGGTAGTTTCCTGTTCACTTCCATTGTCCAGATCTTGTATGAGTGCATCTAATTAGTAGAATGGAATTTTGCATCCAGTACTCTGACTATAAGAGATCTGGGAAATAGAGGTTTTTACCTTCTGGCTCGTGCAATACAGGAAGGCTCATAGAAGGAGTGGAGAGTTATGTGCTGCTGAATATTCTTTGCTTTCACTGGGAATGGAAATATATTTAGGAAGAATAAATAGCTGCCCCTTTATCCTTATGGAGCTTATTAAAGATTAATCGAGTAACTAAATAATTGATTTTAATTGCATTTGTAATAAACAAAGAGGGATAAAGTGCTAAGAGAAAGTAAAATTGGGGGATCTGACCTAGACAATGGTGTTAGAGGAAGCTTAGCTAACACAGTGACATTTAAGCTGAGATTTGAAAGTTAGGAGTTCACAAAGCAAAGGGCAGCAGAAGAATGTTCTAAGAAAAGTTTCTGACACCAGAAAAACAATAGCACATTGAAGAAAATGGATAAAAGTCTGAATGACTAAAACATAGAGATTGATGGGGAGTGGCAGACAGTAGATTTGTGACATAAGATGAGTATAATGTTGTAGGCAAAGACTAGATCATAAGGGCCTTGTATATCATGTTACAAATTTGGTATTTTATCTTAAAAGCAGTGGATTATGATTAGAGATGTTTGAGAAAGAGAGTGGCATGATCAGATTTGTGTTTATAAAAAAGATCACTATGCACACAGGTAGGGTAAGAGAGAATGTGAAGACCAATTAGATGTGGATTCATTGAGGAATATTTGGGAAATAGAATTGCTAGGACTTGGTGGTTAATGGGATGTGGGGCCTTGAGGAAGAGAGATCTAAAAGTTGTCCGGCTTCTAAAAGATGTCTGGCTTGCATTGTTGAGTGGGTAGCTGGGTCATTTATGAAGAAAAAGAATAGTAGAGAAGGATGATTTTGGAGGGAAGGGTGCAGATCATGAATTCCATTTGGACATGCTGAGTTTGAGATGCCTGGGATACTTAGAGATCTAGAGTAAGCATCTGGATGGATATGAGAGTCTGATATATCAGAAGTACAGTCTGTTTTGGTGTGGGGAAACCATTGGTGTGGATATGAGTGGTGAAAGAGCCTAAGACCAAGCCTTGAGGAATTCTAATATTTAATGGTTAGATAGAGGAGAATGAGAGAACAAAGGAGCCGCCAGGACATTGGAGGCCAAGGAAAAGAGTGTTTCAAAGAGAAGGAAGTGATCGTCATACTGAGTAATATTGTGAGTGGTCAAGTAACATGAGGGCTGCAAAATATTCACTGTACTTAGCAACATGGAAAATATTGGTGACCTTATTTTAGAGCCTTTCTCATTCAATGAGTAGAGAGCAAAAACTAGATTAAGTTGGCTGATGAGTGTGGAAATAGAAGATTCAAGTGTAGACATCAATTTTGAGAAGTTAATTTGAATACAAAAGGAAAACAGATGGTATCTAGAAAATATGAAATAGCACCCAGAAAGGTGGATATATTCTTTTCAAGATGGAAGCAGTATGTTTATATTCTGTATGAAGTATTCAAGAGAGAATGAGAAATGAGTGAAACTGATTGATTACTCATATAGGAAAGAGAAGGGACCATGGATAATATGTGTCCTGAGAAGGCAAGAGGATGGGATCCAGAGAACAAGTAGAGAGATATTGTTAGATAGGAGTTAGGCTACTTCTGTTATAACAGAAGGGAAGGTTGAAAAGATGGCTTCTGATGCAAATAAGTTTTAGGTACATGGCAGGAAGATGAGGGAGTTTCTTCTGATGTATTGTATTTGCTTTATAAAGTAAGTGTTAAACTCATTCTCTGAGAGTCAAGGGTAGCCAAGGTGATTAGAAGTTTGTGGAGAGCAAAAAAATGCCTAATGTAGACATTGTGAAACATATGAGAACAAACGGACTATAAAGACATTGCAGAATTGCTGTCCAATGTTAAGAACTTGTTAAGATTGTGCTCATGGATTTAGAGTGGTTTCAAGTTGTCCTTGTATATAATTTTTCTTTTTTTTTTTTTGTTTCTTTTTTTTTTTTGAGGAAGATCAGCCCTGTGCTAACATCTGCCAATCCTCCTCTTTTTTTGCTGAGGAAGACTGGCCCTGGGCTAACATCCGTGCCCATCTTCCTCCACTTTATATGGGATGCCGCCACAGCATGGCTTTCCAAGCGGTACGTCGGTGCGTGCTGGGGATCCTAACTGGTGAACCCCGGGCTGTGCAGCAGAGCGTGCACACTTAACCACTTGCACCACTTGGCCGGCCCCTATAATTTTTAATCACTAGCTGCCTTGGGTCATCTGAGTTTGACATTTTACCAGTCAGGTATGACAAAAGGGCAGATGAGTTTAAGAAAATGGCAGGAGTGTGATTAAAATGTTGGGCTCTGCTACCTAAGCTGGAGAAAGATCAAGAATAAGGATTGGGGCGGGGGTGGGGTAAGGTGCTGTTGATAAACAGAAAGAAAGTAGAGGAATTGTGATCTGGAAGTGTCATTAATGATAAAGAATGGAGTTAGAAAAATTAGTTGGGCAAGCTTGAAATACAGAAAGCTTTGATTAGAAAATGAGATGTCTGTACTAGTGATTTTGGGAGTAGTACAGTTGTGGGTTGATGATAAGGCCTAGAATATAATCATTGGTATGGCTGAGGTGGGACAGAGGAGATGTCACTAGAAATGAGGATGTCAAGGAACTGAAGGGTGAGGGTTTTGAATGTCCACATGAAAAATACTGTCACCTAGGATGATGACAGGCATTGGAATGGAGAGAAAGACTAAGAGTCATAAGTATCAAATCTTCATTGGATAAACTTGGGTGGTGGTGACATGGCCAGATGGACTCAACCTTAGAGGAGCAGAGGTTTTTACAAAAGATGAGTACATACTGGTCTGGAAATGGTAATGGGGAAGAGAGACATCATCTCCCACTACTTGAGAGGTATGCATAGGAAACAGAGTCCATGGAGGAGAGTCAAGTTTCAGTTAGGCAAGGTGGGAGAAGAGATTCATAAAGTTTACCAATCACTGCATGGCAGTTGCAGAGAGTAGGGTGAAGAATTTGTTACACTAGGGTGGAGAAATAGTAGAGAGGGTAAGAAATTGAGTCAAGAGCAAAGAAATACCAAGTATTATGGGGACAACAGTATAATACATCATTGGTTCTCCCTTACCTGTTCCCATGCCAGATAATCAGAATCAGAATCTCTGAAACTAAGGCCCTAACATTTTTAATAAGATCCCCAGAAATTCTGATCATAGCCAGGTTTAGTTGACATAGTGAGCAGATGACTAATGGACATTGCCATGAGAACAGGGAGGGGACGTATGATGGGTTTCCTTGTGACAGCCTCATGGAGGCCAGAGCATTGCAGGTCTTTGCTCTCTTGGTGTAGATGCCAGAGGACCAATTTTACATGTCTCAGTGAACAAGGTTTACAGTGGAATAAGAGCTTTAAAAGAGAGAGAAGGGGAGAGGAAGGAAGGCATATTATACTCCTTAGGCCTCTAAACTCTTGTTAAAAGAGAAGCCAGGTATTAGTTTATGCTTCTAACGATGTAACCAGGTCCACTGTCTCATGCTGATTAACTTTATAAACACTGAATGATAAAAATGGCACTTACCAAGGATGAGGACTTGATAATCTTTTTTCTAACATTGATAAGGCATACTCACTAATAATAGTGGGAAAGAATGTTATCATTTGGGAGAAAATATTTGCCTCCTCCTGCTTAAACTTTAGTTTTTATAATGGCGGTCATTCTTTCCTAATGAGTTTGAAATTATCCACATTAAAGCATGCCTTATCAAGATAAATTACCTCAGAAGGCTTACAAAGGTCATTATAAATTATTTATGCAATTTCGTCATGCTCTTTCATTCAGGGTTTATATCTGAGCTGAAGGTCTTGTGGTGCTTCTGTATATTTTTTGATCTTATGGGGGGAAAACAACAAATTTGTTTTCCTTTAATATCCTCATTTGCCATCAGTCCCTTTTTTTTTTTTTTTTTGTGAGGAAGATCAGCCCCAAGCTAACATCTGATGCCAATCCTCCACTTTTTGCTGAGGAAGATTGGCTCTGAACTAACATCCATGCCGATCTTCCTCTACTTTATATGGGACGCCGCCACAGCATGGCTCGACAAGCAGTGCATCGGTGCGCACCCGAGATCCCAACTGGCAAACCCCGGGCTGCCGCAGCGGAGCGTGCGCACTTAACCACTTGCGCCACCGGGCTGGCCCTGTGTCAGTCCTTTTTTTAATCATGTGTTTTAATCATGTATTTGTGTTAGTTTGGAAGTCAACTTTGGGAAGTGGTTACATTTTAACCTTCTTCATTTTTAAAAGTACTCACCCTGATTTTTCATCTCATGGGTAGGAAAAAGATATGTCAAGTCGTGGAAGGAAGCCCTACATGCTTTCAGTGGGAGAAAAGAATATAGTACCCTCTGTGTTAAAGGATTATCTTAGCAGTTGTCCATTCCATTCTCATTTTACTGAGTATAAAGCCCTATATGGAAAGTTCACGTGTGAAAAGTGAAAATATAAAGTCAGAGGAAACCAAGCTTAGACAATCGTTAAACTACGCACCTGACTCCCCTTACCTTTTCACAACTGGTGTTCTTTTGTGCTGAATTTCCATGTGTAGAAACACTTTATCTAGTGAGGATAGTATTGGATCTCAGATGGCTTCCTTAGAGAATCCAATGCCATGTTCAGAGAATGTGAACAAGATGAATTATTATCTCGCCAGCTGTTCAGAAGATAGCAAAGCCTGAACTCCAGATAGAAAATAGTGATTGTTCTGATACTTCAGAAAGTAGCAGGCATCTTGTAATAAACAAGTTTAGCTCCATAACTCATGCTCTTAACCATCTCTTCTCCATTCATTTCTCCCCATGAAACTCCTGTTAAAAAGCTTCCCATATTTCTTTCAAGGGAAGATTTTTGTACAACTGCCATTGTATATTTGCATATATGTTTTAGTGTGAACAGATTGGATCATGTTAGACACACTTTTATGTCTCTTGCTTATTTTCACTCAATAATACATCATGGAGATCTTTCCAAATCAACACAGAAAGATCTGATTCATTCTTTTAACAACTGCATAATATGCCACAATGTGGACATTATCTTAATTCGTTTACCCAGTCCTGTCTTGATGGATAGTTGTGTTGTTTCCAATTACTTTTTATTGTTAATAGTACTGCAGTAAACATTCTTGCTCATACTCTTGGCAGTTGCAAAAATATCTGTTGGGAAAATTCCTAGCAGTGGAATTTATACATCAGCACGGTACGTGCATTTAAAATCTTGGTGAATGGTCCTGAAGTGCCCACTAGGGAGATTGTTCCAATTTACACTTCCTTGAACAGCAACTTTCTCTCACAAGACTTTGCCAACACTGGGCAGTTTTTAAGTTTATGACAGAGTAATAGATTAGGAAAAAATGGTACTTTGTTATTATTCTGACTGGCATTTCTTTATGAGTGAAGCTGAGCATTTTCCATGTTGACCGTTTGAATTTCTTTTTCTATAAGTTGCATGTTTATATCCTTGGTCCATTGTGTATTGAAATGCATATACTGTCTCATGTGTTACAGATATTTTTTCTAGTTAAACAAATAAAAATCAGTTATGAATATTTTTACCATGCTGAATTTTTATCAATTTATTTATAGTCCTTGGGCTTTGTCTTGCTTATAAAGGCCACACCTACTTCATCTGTGATTTCCTCTAGCCCTTTTTAAATTTAATTTAATTTTTATAAAATATTTGATCTGTGTGGAGCTTATTTTATATGGTAATAGACTCATCATCCTTTTCTGAATACTCACTGTTTGTTCTGTTGATTTTAAAATTTAAAATAACATATAAAATTCTGATATTTGCCTGAGTCAATGTTTGAACTTTCCCTTCTATTTCGTTGATCTTACTATTTCTTCTCTGGTATCAAACTGTTTTACTTATTCTGGTTTTATAATATTTTTTGTGTGTGAGGAAGATTAGACCTGAGCTAACATCTGTTACCAATCCACCTCTCTTTGGTGAGGAAGACTGGCCCTGGGCTAACATCCATGCCCATCTTCCTCTACTTTGTATGTGGGATGCCTGCCACAGCGTGGCTCAATAAGTGGTGCATAGGTCTGCGCCTGGAATCCGAACCCATGAAGCCTGGGCCACCAAAGTGGAACACGTGAACTTAACCACTGTGCCACTGGGCCAGCCCCAGGTTTTGTAATATTTTTAATACATCATTGGTAGAAGCATCCTGATTATTCTTCAATTTTAGAATTTTTCCTGGATAAATATACAGGTTTACTTTTCAAGATGAACTTTAGTATCACCTCCAAGAAATCATGTTCATCTTTTAGTTGAGTTAGTGCATTGATTTTACAGATTCTTAGTGAGGATTGGTATTCTTACCAAATCGAGTTTTTCTATCTCAAAAGCAAAGCACATCACTTCATTTCTTGAATGTCCTTCAGCAGTATCTTAATGCTTTCTTCATGTAGGTGCTACCTATTTCTTGTTCTTTCTGTTTTTTTTTTTTTCTAATTTTATTTATTTATTTTTTCCCCCAAAGCCCCAGTAGATAGCTGCATGTCATAGCTGCACGTCCTTCTAGTTGCTGTATGTGGGACGTGGCCTCAGCATGGCCGGAGAAGCCGGGTGCGGCGGTGCGCGCCCGGAATTTGAACCCCAGGCCGCCAGCAGCGGAGCGCGCGCACTTAACCTTGCTAAGCCACAGGGCCGGCCCTGTTCTTTCTGTTTTTGATGGCTGTTATAAATGTGATACTTCACTTTTATTTTCTAACAAGTTATTGTTTGTATATAGAAAGACTTTTTAAAAGTATTTTTGAGACTACCACCTTTCTGAATTCTTTTATTTTATTTAATAGTTTTTAATTAGTCCTCAATTTTATAAATAAATGTTCATTTCTTCTACAACTAATAATTACTTTGACCTCTACTTTTTCAGTACTTATACTGTTTATTATTTTCTCATGTCTAATTCCATTGTCCAGGACATTGGTAGGCTGAAAGTAAACAACTTTTCCTTGTTCCTAATTTTAATTGATACAGTCCTAATGTTTTACTATTAAGACATAGTTTGAGACAGATATTGTCACATCTGTTCATCAAGATTGAATGTAGCCTTTTGTCAGATATCAATGCCTGGAGATGATCATATGTTTTTTCTCTTGACTTATTAATAATTAAGTTAATACAAGTGTATTTCTAAGTATAATGCCCTTGCGTTCTGGAGTTGAGTTGTACTTGTTTGTAGTGTATTGTTTTAATGCATTGATGAATTCTGTTTCTAAGGTTCTTTACTATTTGCATTTTCTCTGTTGTATTGTTTTCTGCTTCATCAGGTTTTAGTACCAGTGCTATTACACTAACTCTGTAAGATTAATTTTGAGTCTTTCCTTCTATTTCTATGCTCTTGGACCTCTTAATAACATTAGAACTAATTCATCTTTAAAAATTTCAAAGCCCAGATGTGAGATAGCTTTTCAATTTCCTCCATTGCTTTTATTTTGCAATTTTCTACCACTTTTAGGAGAAATGTTAATAACATATTTTCCTAGAAAATCATCCATTCCAAACTTTTTTTTAAATGGAATGTATTGAATTTTACAAAAATATTCTTTTCTGATTCTTTTAAATTGTGGTATATTCCTGAACATTTTTTTCACATTACTAATTTTGCATCTTTATGCTTGTGCTCTTGTGCTTGTGTACAGCTATGTATCTCCTTTTAAATAAAGGACAAATAGTAAATATTTTAAGCCTGTGGACATATGGTGTCTGTCACAACTACTCAACCCTCCTCTTGTAGCTCAAAAGCAGCCATAGAGAGTATGTAAACAAATTTATATGGCTGTATTGCCAATAAAACTTTATTTACAAAACAGACAGTTGGCACGTAGTTTTCCAAACCGTGCTGTAGCCAATAATAGCCATTGCCTATTTTTGTTTAATTTTTTCTTTTATAATAAGAGTTTTGTGTTTACTTGTCAAATTCATAATTTTTAAATCATCAGATTCTATCTTAACTCTATTGGGGCATTTCTTCTTTCCTTGGCATTGTTATATTGTTATTTTTCTAACTTCTTGAACTAGGTGCTTGATTTACTTATTATGTTCTTATTTACGTAAATATTTTTACATAAATATTTCAGATATGATGTTTTCTGAGAGTATAACTTCACTCTGTTCTGTAAGTTTGATGTATGGTGTCTTAATTTTTACACTTCTGCAATTTCAGTTTTTATTTCTCATTTGTTAAGAAAGCCAAGATAAGAGAGAGACATATATAGAGAGTTGCATGTGTGTGTTAGTTAAGACTTATTATTTTATTCAGATGTTTTACACCTGGTCCAATTGACCATCACATCTCACCTAGAATATTGTAATAGTTACCTACCTGCTCTCTCCTATCTCTCTCCTGCACAGAAACCTTGAGGGGCTTCCCGTTTAGTTCAGAATAAAAGCCAAAATCTTCAGGGGGCCAGCCCCATGACCTAGTGGTTAAGTTTGGCATGCTCCGCTTTGGTAGCCCGGGGTTCAGTTCCTTGGTGCAGACCTACACGACTCATTGGTGGCCATGCTGTGGCAGTGACTCACATACAAAATAGAGGAAGATTGGCACAGATGTTAGCTCAGGGCCAGTCTTCCTCACCCAGAAAAACAAGAAATGTACATCCAAGAACATGAAAAGATGTTCCACAACATTAACTATTAGAGAAATACAGATTAAAACCATGATGAGATACTACCACACACCTATTACAATGGCTAAAATAAAAAATAATGGCAATATCAAGGGCTGACAAGCAATGGGAAGCAGCTGGCACCCTCATACATTGCGGACGCAAATGCGAAATGATACAGCCACGCTAGAAACAGTTTGGCAATTTTCATAAAATTAAACGTACATTTACCATGTGACCCAGCAATACACCCCTGGTATCTACTTTAGAGAAATTAAAATATATTCACACACACACAAAAAGTATACATGAATGTTCATAGAGGCTCTGTTCATAATTACCAAATCTGGAAACAACCCAAACATCCTTCCATGGGTGATTAGATTAATGAACTGTGATATATCCATCCATACTGTGGAATACTACTCAGCAATAAATAGGAATGATCTATTGTTACAATCACTTGGATGAATCCCAAAGGCATCAAACTGGGTGAAAGAAACCAGGCCCAGAAGTTTATATACTGTTGATTCAATTTATATAACATTCTGGAAGTGACAAAATTATAGGGGTGGAGAACGGATCAGGGGTTGTGGGTGGGAAGGGTTTAACTATGAAGGAATAACACAAGGGAATTTTTTAGGGCAAAGGAACTGTTTTGTATCATGATTATAATGGTGGTTACGCAAATGGAACATATGTTAAAATTCGTAGACCTGTACACCAAAAGTGGAAAAATGATCAGTTTTACTGTAGGATAATTTTTAAAATAAAATTTGAAAAAGTGCACATCTCTGGGCCTCATCCCTAGGGATCCAAGTTTTTCTGTACTGTGAGTGAGGCTAGACCACAGATGGCAGAATCAGATTCAAAGATAGTTAAGAATGAACAACTCCGACTTATTTTAAGGTTGTTGTCCCTTCAGGTCTCTACTGAAGCTATAAAAAAGCAATGCACAAAATGTGAGCAAGAATAGAGACAAAAGAGAAGTGACCCCTGGTGCCTCTTAGTTCCTCACAGAGACCAGAGGGATGTACCCACTGAAGCTGGTGGAACCCACTTGGTCAGAGTGGGAGCTCTGAAAGAGCTCTCTTGTTCTTTCCTAGCAAATACTCCACAACGGACTCTATCCCCAAGTCATCCCATATCCATGAGATTGGCAATAGCAGTTCATGTCTGAAGAGATGAAAGTTGAGGCAGTATGATCTAGATGTAGTTAATCATAAAGGTATGTATAAAATGGTTTCTAACAGGCTGACCACACTTCCCAAAAATAAAGTAAGGATACGCTCCTCTTGAAACTTGAAGAAGATAGTCTTTTTGTGTATGTGTGTGTTTTATTTTGGACTCTAAAAGGCTCGCAATGTATAAGTTGTTATTTCCTTGGCTGGCCACTAGATGGTGTGGTTTGTTAATATATTACCTCATATTTGCAGCAGATTCATGCAGTGCTATTTTCTTAATTATTATTAAGTTAGAAGTTTAAATTTTTAAGTGACCTTAGAGATAATCCGTGTGACAATGTCAGTACTAGAACCCCAGACCTCCAAAATCCCGTTCCCTGCCAGTGTGTGCCCAGTACTAAAAAACTGGAAACTATGTTTCAAAAGAAATTATTGAAATATTGATAATGAAATTTTCAGAGCAATAGCAAATAAACACAGGATGTGATGCCCAAACAGAAGCTTTGACTATATAAACACCTCTTTTATGTTAATCTAAGGTTTTTAAATTTGCAGAAAATTTTTCTCTATTATACATGAGTCGTCAGTGAATTTTGTAAGATCTTCTGCTATTGCACTTGTACAGATTGCAAATAAGTGCACCAAATTCCACATCTGAGCCCAGACCAGGCTGAAGAGCAGGCACCAGAAGTGAAGTTAGTATATTCAGGGCAGTGGTAAAGTTGAGGAGCTAAGACAGGTGGTCGTTCAGTGGCCTCCTGTCAAAGATCACCAGGAGCACAGCCGTAGGTGAACACAGTTGGGTTTATTGGCTCATTGCTATGAGGAGGAGTGCATACTATGCAGAACCAGGGGGCATCTTGGGAAGAGGGGAGAGAGTCTTCCATGCAGTGGGTCTGGAATAGAAAGTGTGAAGACTCTGAGGCAGGTGTGGCTTTGTCAGAAAAGGGACTTAGAGAAAAAGTTGGCCCTTGTGGCTGGCATGGGTAAGTGAGGGCAGGGGATGGAAATGATTTCTGTAGGCCTTGTGTTGTCTGGCCTTTACTCTGAATGAGTTGGAAGCCGCCTAAGATTTATGCTTGGGTTTTTTTTTTTTTTTTTTTTGGTAAAGAAGATTGGCCCTGGCCCAGGCCGGGCCTCACACACACACTGTAAATGTATCTCTAGCCACCAAAAAAAAAAAAAAGAAGAAGAAGATTGGCCCTGAGCTAACATGTGTTGCCAATCTGCCTCTTTGTTGCTTGAAGAAGATTGTCCCTGAGCTAACATCTGTGTCAGTCCTCCTCTGTTTGTACAGAGTGTACGTGGGACACCACCACAGCATGGATTGATGAACGATGCACAAGTCCACGCCTGGGATCTGAACCTGCGAACACTGGGCCACCAAAGCGGAGTGCAGAAATCTAACCACTATGCCACTGGGCCGGCCCCGATTTGTGCTTGTTTTTAATTGAGTATTTTTGGAAGGCTAGGAAACAGATAATATTGATTGATTGCAAGAGGGGAATAGCTGGGTTAAAGAGACACTTGCTTTTAACTTCGTTCTTTTTGGATTTTGTGTCATGTTCAGGATTACCTAGATGAAATATGATTTTTAATAATTTTGTATACCATTATATAATAAGACTTAGTAAGACCTTAAGATGCTTAAAAATAATTTTATGCTTTCTTTGATTCAAGAGAAATACTAAATAACAATTGCTTTTAAATGCTAAGTGACAGTCTTATGTTTTGTTGATATCTACTCTAGGTGCAAAAGTCAAGAAATAAGCAAGTACGAGAATTATTCCCAGATGGTTTTAGTATTCATCATGCAGGAATGCTTCGGCAGGACAGAAATTTGGTTGAAAACTTGTTTTCCAATGGTCATATCAAAGTCCTAGTCTGTACAGCTACATTAGCCTGGGGTGTCAATCTTCCTGCTCATGCTGTTGTTATTAAGGTAAGAGCTTACCTTCCTTTGCACATGGATTTGTGGTGTCTTAAACCAAACCTGTGGATTGATTTATTTAGAAAAGTATTGTGATTTGCCTGCCTCATTGACTTCGAATGTTGTTTATATAAGGTCAAAATTATTTTCTCCAAAAGAATCTAGTTTATATTGTGAAAATTTAACTCTATCACAGATGATGAAAGGATTAGTTAAAGTACACTTGAAATCTTGCCATATTTGCCTAATTTCAGTATTGAGCTCATCAGGATTATATTTGTGTGTGTTTATGTAAATTTTTATTAACTTTTCCTCATCTAGGGAACACAAATATATGCTGCAAAAAGAGGCTCCTTTGTTGACCTTGGAATTTTAGATGTCATGCAGATATTTGGTCGAGCTGGAAGACCACAATTTGACAGATTTGGGGAAGGAATCATCATAACAACACATGATAAACTCAGCCATTACCTCACTTTGCTCACTCAACAAAACCCAATTGAGAGTCAGTTTCTGGAAAGCCTTGCAGATAACCTAAATGCAGAGGTAAGATCTAAAGAGTAAAAGGTTGGAATAGAATCATCAGCTGCAAGAATGACCAAGTAAAATAAAGGTTGAGTTGGTTGCTATTTTATAGGATTTAATGGCAATTTATGATTGTCATTATACAGTCATAAGACATAATGGACTGAATGGCAATATTGTTGATTAGTTCAGAGCAGTACAGAATACAAATGATAACTGTAAGAACTCATCACTAAAAGACCATACTTTTAAATTATGACGTTTTGTTATTGGACAAAAATCTAACCAAAGTTATACAAACTAGGGAAACAAAATAGCAATAACAACAACTATGTTTGTATTGCACTTTTACAGAGTTTTTAGTTAAGTATTTTATAAAGGTTTTCTAAAGTTCATAAAGCTCTTTTATCTTAGGTCATTTGATTAACTTTGTTATACAAAATATAATTGCTCAAATTGAGCTAGAGTATTATAATTTGTTTCATGTGTGTTTTGTGTTAAGATTTAAATAGCAGACCCTGGAAGCCTAGGTAACATCTTAAAGTTGGCAAAGAGGATAAACATTCTTAATTTAAAAGTTTCTGTGTCAAGCATTCAGACGAGGTTTCATGGTTTTCATGTCATTTTTAATTATTGCTCTGGCATTCAACACTTTCCTACTTCTATATCCTTTCTAACTTTTAGAGTCGATTCAAATAATTTTTGAAAGTAGGTGGGATATAAATATTTAATAGATGAATAAATGAAATATTCAGAATCAAATATTACTTGTGTACAAGTCCTATATTAGGTACTTTTTAACACCTTATAGAAATTTCACTTACCTTCTATTCATGTTATTTACAAGTCTTTTTAGAGGATAAAAAACACACTCGCTCTGCAGTCCCATCTGTTGAGGAGCATATAGTCCAAAAGGGGAGAAAAAGATACAAAAGCAGAGTACAATGTTAGAAAGTGATTAAGTTCTACAGAAGAATTCAGTACAAGGAGAAAATAACTTTTGGCCCCAAGCTATCAGGAAAAGCTTTGTTCTTGAAGGTGTAAAACTTGATCTGGGATCAGAAGGATAGATAAGGTTTGGAAGATCTGGTTGGAATTTAAAAAAAGTCATGAAAGACACTGGTTTCTAGTAGCATACTTACAAGAAAATAAAAAAGATTAGCAAATAAATTTTGACTCCAAAGAAAATGTTATTAAAGCTCAGTTTCAATCTTCATTGCCTATTATGATTGCATGGTTTAAATAATTAGGTCTTGGGTCAACGGTATCTCTGGTGGAATAGTCTGTTGTACAAAGACAGTAATAGTAGCGGTGGACTGAGGACCTGATCAGTGCCAGAGACTCTGCTGGGTGCTTCTTGTATATTCTCCCACTCTCTCAATATTCCTACTAAGTAGATATTATTGTCCTCAGATATATAACTAACCCAAACGTCATTTAGCTACTGATTTTTGGAACTAGTATTCAAACTCAGGTCTATTTAATTTCAAACCTCGTCTTTTCATTATAGCCTAGATGTCTGTTATATTGTATGAAATGGAGTAAATTGAAGGTGAATGCATTTCTCTACATTAATACCTACCGTTCGCCTTCTTCTAAGACCAGAACTAAACGTTTTCCAAAATGGTCATAATATCTCTGACTTAACAATGAAAATCAAGACTCTTATGCAAGTTTCTTAGAAAAGCATATCAAGGAAGACTGTATCTTCATAAACTTAGAATTACTGTCCTTGATTTGCCCTTTTTGTAAGTGGTAAAGTAAATACAAGGTGGTGATGTTATTATTCAGAAGACACAAGGTGAGTAAAATACTGCTGTTGTCCTCAAGGAACTCTTTTCCTTAGGGACTATAAAATACCATCAGCGAAACTATTTGGTCAAGCCCTGAGAAATTAAAAATAAATTATCTTGCATAGATTCACCTCCTATTCATAAAGTACTTATTAGGTATGTCATTTTCAGAAATGTCAACTAACTATAACCATAATTCCATTTAATGCCATAAATGGCAGTTAATAATGAAACATACACTACCTTGAAATTTTTAGCTAGTATAGTAAATTTCTTTCTAAAATTTCTTTCTCATAATTTGGTCTACTGGAATAGCTCCCAATTAAATTTTTTTCTTAAGGAAAAAAACTCCCTTAGATTATAGTTGAGTGAAATTAAATTTGGCAATCTGTGGAAATTATGTGAAATTAGTTTATAAAATGAATGTGTGCTATATTCTTAAGGTAATGGATTTTTAAGTCTTTAGACTCCCAAAATCTTTGCAAGACTATACAATGGCAGTGATCAACATAAAGGTCATGTTAGATTAGGAATGTTGCCTTTACTAACATCTTCGATAACGTAAATATCAATTCTGACCATTAGTTTAGAAGAACTGGAGAAAGTATTATATTAAGTAATAACTTCATTGCAGACACTTTGTGAGGCATCTTTGCTGATTTATTCTTAATGAGGCTGACTCCCTCATGCTAATACCAAAAGGTCACATGTCCCAGCCCTGTGTAAAGCCACTTAATTTTGCACTGAGAGAAACACTGAAGCATGTTTGACGCTTATTAAAATTTATTCAGAAGACAGTACTGGGTACCTACTCTGTATCAGCCTCCTGTAGTCCATACTTTAAAATATGTTATTCTTTCTATAACCATACACACATTCTTTATATAGAGTTCCTCCCGTCTCTGCAGGACATAGTACATACACCTGTCCTTGGATGTAGGACCTTCACAGTCTGACCAGCCTTCCCAGTTCTGGCTCTGACTACTCTCCAACACATGTCTTCCCTAGACAGGTTCTTACTCTACTCACTTCACCTATAAAGTCCCAATTTTCCCATTTATGAAATAGGGATAATCTCACTGGGCTGTTGTGAAAATTTAACAAATGCCTGTGGCCAGTTGCTATTCAGTAAAAGATTGAATATCATTTACCATTATCTGATCATCCCTTGATACGCAGCCCCGTTTATACTTTCTGCCGGTGCTCAAATTTTAGTTGAATAAATAAATGAATGGTAGCATAAATGGTTTTTCCATGTATTTGTTAAAGGAGTGTATATATATACACTCCTCTATATATATATAGACACATAAATACATACACACGCATGATGATTATATTTGCTTTTTTTTTTTTTTTTGGTAAGGAAGATTGACCCTGAGCTAACACCTGTGCCAGTCTTCCTCTGTTTTGCATGTGGGTCACCATCGCTGCCACAGCATGGCTTGATGAGTGGTGTAGGTCCGCACCTGGGATCCGAACTCATGAATCCCAGGCCACCGAAGCAGAGCACGAGAGCTTAACCACTACGCCTAGGTTGGCCCCTATATTTGCTCAGTTTTGATATGATTTCAACTAGTTTAAAAAAATATACATACAAATAAGCAATTAAGATAACCTTCAAGACTGAAGTTTAAATGGCTATATTAGATGCAAAGTGATACTTTGAGTCTTACTTCTAAATTACCAAATTTGGGGTAGATTTTTTTTTCACCTTAACAGAGCATAAAGCTCTGTTACATTATACAGCCATGTGTTGCTTAAAGATGGGGGTACCTTCTGAGAAATACGTCGTTAGCTGATTTCGTCCTTGTGTGAACATCATAGAGTATACTTATACAAACCTAGATGATATAGCCTGCTACACACCTAGGCTAGATGGTACTAATCTTATGGGACCACTGCTGTATATGTGATCCATCATTAACCAAAATGTCAATATGTGACACATGATTGTATACTAAAGGCAGTTTTACAAGTTTCACGTTAGGTGTTTTTTTGAAAGCATTTTTGAATACATATTATGTGCCAGGCACTGTGGATAGTGGTTTCATATATATTATCTTAATTAGTTACACATATCTCACCTATACGACTGGGGAATTTCTTGAGATCAGGGACCGTGCTCTTTTGGTTACCGTATCCATTGTGCTTTACATAGTACAGTCTTGTACTATATGATTATTGAGATGAATGGATAAATTTCAAAGACATACTGTGAAAAACACGTGTTTTATAAAAGGCTCTTGTACTAAATAGCCACTAGGTGACAGCAGTTATTTACAAGTAAATTTTTATTTTTGTCACTAGGTGGCATTCAAGGATTAATCTCAAAATATGATGTACCATCATAAATTTCCATTCATTTTTCTGGGTAATCTGTTCCTTTTTGGTGAACATTTAGAAGACTTGGGTTACTTGATCCAATCTTTAATACCTACTTCCTCCCTTCCTTTAATCTTATCATTAGTAGCAATAGGTAATTATTTATTAATGTTGATTTATTGAGTCTGATTTTGGAAGAAATAGCAAGCTTATTTTATTCTTTATAAAATTTTCTACTCTTAGGAATTGTGTAATATTATTTTAAAATATCTGTAGGTCATGAGGGAATTAACACAGTTTTGGCTGTCAAACAATAGAATCGAGAATGGGGCACATTATCAGATTTTTAGCCATATCATTAAACTAGTTTCCTTTACCTAAGCAGACTAGAAAATGTTTAACTGTCTTCTGTGTAAATATTTAGGAAGTGTTTTACAACTCGCTCATTAGCTGAATTTTAGTTCTTGTTACTCTTCATTTTGTGGAACGTCTTCCAGTTCACATCTTAAGAAATGTATGTATTTACCTATATTGTGGATGATTTAGTCATTTGTAAATACATTCGTGTAAATTTATTTTTTTTAGCTTTATAGTTTAAGTTTAAGGTGTACAATGTGATGATTTGATACACCATGTATATCGTGGACTGTTTACCACAATAAAGTTAGTGGTACATCCTTCACCTCACATAATGACCATTTTGTTGTTGTTGTTATGATGAGAACATTAAAGCTCTACTCTCACAGCAACTTTCAAATATGCAATACAATATTATTAACTGTAGTCACCATATTGTACATTAGATCCCCGGAACTTATTCATCTTATAACTAGAAGTTTGTACCCTTTGACCAACATCTCCCATTTCCCCCACTCCCTAGCCCCTGGCAACCATGATTCTACTCTGTTTCTATGAGTTTGATGTTTTTAGATTCTACATATAAGTCAGATCATACAGTATTTGTCTTTCTCTGTCTGACTTATTTCAAGTTAGCGTAAATTTAAACGTAAATAGTCAGAATCTGCCTTACCATATTTTTCCTTTTGGTCATTTCTCTTTTTAATGACAAATAGTATGATATAATATTATAATGATATTTATATATTGCTATATCTTGTCTTCAACCAACTAAAGATTGCTAAGCATCTGTTTATTTATTTCACAAAATTAGTTATACAGAATTAAAAATTACAATATAGGAAGGAAACAAATATAAAGTTTTTTTTTTTATATTCAATGCTAAGATGAGAGGGTTTGTTTTTCCTTTTGTTCTAAAATTTAACAATTTAGGTAGGGAGCATCTCTCCTTCTTTGATTAAAGTATTAAAAGGTAAAAAAAAAAAAATTCAGTTACAGGTTCAGGAAATGTTATACAACTACGAAGTTTAACAACCTGGATGGATTTTTAAATTAACATGAACACTTTAAGTAAAAGCAAAATGACTACCTGTAGATCCAGTGGCTAAGGAAATGTATTGTTAAGAAAACTGTCATTGCAGTTCTGTGTTAAGATCATTTTCTAACAATTTCCTTCCCTTTATTACACAGATCTTATATATTATTGCTGTGTTTTTAGATTATTAATCTTTGGTTTCATTAAATTAGTAAATTATAAAGCTATATTAAAATGCTATATTAAAAATTATATTTCCCTTCAGAATGTAATCTAAAGAATTATCCAGTCTTTATTATAGTTCAAATGTATAAATATCCATTTTTTCCATAGATTGTTCTAAGTTTACCAATAAAAAATTAAAACCACTCCCCATTCTTGTATGATTTTTAAAAAATATATGTATTATTAATATGTATAAATCCCAATAAAATCTGCTTTGTTTTTGTGCAGAAGTGAGTGCATTTTCCATTGTATTCATGTTGTATATTTACACTAACCATCCTGCAAATGGGTATCTTTAGACATAAAAGCTGATGTTATATCCTCTGTGATTCATGTTCTTTTGATTCTGGTGCACTTACTTTTAAAATTTTCAGTAGTGTGGTCACATAAAATGAAACCAAAAGAAAAAAGGAACAAGAAGAAGAAAAATTAATGAATACCAAAAATATTTTTAATGCATTAAACTGCATTTAGGGAAAAGTAATCAAATGCCATAATAATGAATAAGTTCAGTTTTGGAAGATAGCATTTCTAATGTACTGTTCTCAATTAAATGAGGCAGGACTCATTTTTAATTAATTGGAGAAGTGTCGTGTCCCATAATTGTGTTTACCTTCTTTTAAATACAGCATATTGATATATTTTAAAAACTTAACTTTTGACAAAATAGTCTTTGATGTAATGTTTATATTCAACTTTAGTGCATTAGTTTAATTTTTGTTATATTTTTGGTTTACAGATTGCTCTGGGAACAGTTACTAACGTGGAAGAAGCAGTGAAGTGGATAAGTTACACTTATCTTTATGTACGGATGAGAGCAAATCCATTAGTATATGGCATCAGTCACAAGGCTTATCAGGTAGAAAACTCACTTATTTAAAAAAAAAAAATCAAACCTTCTTTTAGGTTCTGTAATCCTTTCATGATATGAAGATAAATATTTGTTACTCCTGCCTCATCTGAAAAGAGTTAGGAACCTGGGAGAAAAACAAAGAGCTTTAATCTTTTTTAAAAAATACTAAGGAATATTAAATTTGCCCCCTGTAATTGTTTCACTGATACTAAAAAGTTAATCTTTATATTATCATCAGTTTATTGTACAGGTACATTTCCATTTGATATTAATATTTTTCTGTGATTTTCTTTTAAACTATGTTCAGTTTAGGTTTTGGAATAAACAAGACATGAGGAGACTTATAGACCACATTTAATAATAGGCTAATGTTGTATGCAGTGTGTTCCTCTTATCAAGTCCCATCTAAGCTCTTATTCCTAAATTAAAAGATAGCATTAATGATTTATTATCTTAACAGTTTGGAGGGTGGGATCAATTTCACTGTGCACATAGACTGAGATTCAGATGCATGTGGTAGCAGTTCTTCCTATGAGCTTTATGGTTGTGTGATCCACATTCCTTACAGATTCTGTGAGATCTTGTCTTTTCTTTAGAGCTCTGCTTTATACATGGTAAATGCTTCCTAATTACTGATGAAATTCAATTGTTGTCTAATGAAAACATTATTTGCCCATCATTGTATGGATATTCACTAGGGTTAAGTCAAAATTAGCAAAGAAGTTGAATTGAACTCAGAATTATAATTTTCCTCCATTTGCTGATAACTTAGTTTTTATATAAATATATTCCATTGTGTTAACAAAGCAGTTATCAATCTTTTTTTTCTTCATTTTTCCTTTTCCTGTGCAGTAGATTTGACCATGGAAAAATTGAAACTTAAGGATTAGGAGGAAAAAAACAAGAAAAATAGCAGCAACAACTAGTTCTAAAGCTGTTAATTTGAAATCATTAGGTTTTTATACTTCAGTTTACTCTAGATGGGATACCTTTCTTCTCGGTTAAAATATGTGCTAATCTTCAAAGGGATGTCTTCTTTTACAGCCAATTGCTTTCATTTATAAAATGTAGGGGCATTTTAACCTGTAACCTTAAATGATTTAAAGAATATGGCACCAGCTATTCTCATTACAAATATAGACTTTGTGAAAATAGTCAATGGCACAAAGAAAATATTCCAAAGGGATAAAGGAAAACAAAACACATATATTTTCGTGGGCTAAGCCATCTCAAATCTTGGGACAAGATGAACACAGCAATTGGTTTTTAAGTACTAGGTTAATATCAAAATTTTTTGTGTATGATTTCCCAGTATAAAGAAAGTGAATTTTTTTTCCTTCTCTGATATGTAGTTTTACTACCTTCACAATTTAGAGAATCTTACTTTTTTTTGTGTGTGTGATTTATGTGTTTTCCTTTTATTACTCAATATGAATTTGCAGCCACAAAACTCAGGTGAACTAACACAAAACATGTAGTTTAACATATTTTTTAATGGTTTAGTAATGTGATTAATAAAATGTTTTTATAAGATGTACCTGATACATACAGTATATATTATCACTTGTAGTAAAGGCTTTTTGTATTTGCTAATGTGATTCTTGCGTCCGTCTTACTTCCCTACAGTTGATTTTCCTTTGCCTCATTTTTCTGATTTTTAAATTTATTTTAGCGTATTTTGTACATGAATAAGCTGCCATAAAAATCTAACATCAAATGGTAGGAGTATTATCATTAATTGATTTCTAAAGTATTTTTATACTCCTCCCTCCCCCCTTTAAAGATCATATTTCACTTTATTGCTCATGACCAGAGAGTGATCTTCAGGACCTGGCATGTGTACATATATTTATGTGAGCATACATACATATATTTACACATACACATCATAGGAACAAGAACATTTGTTAATATCTTGTACTAAATGTCCTTTCTGCTTAGAAAAAGACTAATATAGTAGTTTCAAAACTATTCAAAAATTCATTGTCAACTTTATTTTACTCTTTGCTTCTGTTATTTTTTTTTCCCATCAGCAGTTATGAAAACTGCTAGAACACTAAAACCATAATTTTGAAAGGATAACTTTGCATTTATTTTTGTATATCTTTACTTTGACAAAGGAAAACAGCCTCACTATCATTTCTCCAAATAACTATCAAGTAGGAATGTGATATAATATTTTAAAGTCTCTAGTTATTTTACTGTGGGAAGGAGAAGACAATGATTTTTTTCTTATATCTGATTTCTAATCTTAAAGATTATAAAACCATATAAGAACTTTAGATTTCAAAGTATTACTATGTATAGATAATATATAGATTAATAATTTTAATGAATTTTTAAAGCTTCCTTTATTTAATGGGATAAAATATTTTCTAGTTATGCACTAAATTTATAAAAGTGTACTTTTGTAAAAATTTTAATAAAATGTTTATTTAACTAAAGCATCAACAAAAAATTTTAGTTCTCATAAATAGGTATATGTTTGCAAATGATGACTCTCTAAAGAAATAGTCAAGTGTTTGTAATTTTTTTTCTATAGATTGACCCAACATTAGCAAAGCATCGAGAACAATTGGTCATTGAAGTTGGTCGCAAACTAGACAAAGCTCGGATGATTCGTTTTGAGGAGCGAACTGGATACTTTTCCTCAACCGATTTGGGCAGAACCGCCAGCCACTACTATATTAAATACAACACGATTGAGGTATTATACTGAGTGGAACAAATACAATAATATGTTTGCTATTCAATGCAAATACTTTCTAGACTTCAAAATATAGTATTAATGCAAAATAACAAAAGATACTAATAGAACAAAATGCATTTAACTTATATAAATTCAATAACATACACTCAGTAAAGACAAGAAAAAAGACTTTAAATACTAACTCATTATTTGGAGCCTCTTGCCATCCTGTTCAACGAGTATATCCCAAGCAGTAGATGCACCGAAGCCTAGAACAGTTGAGCATGTTGGTGAGATCTGTGGAAAGAATGCCTGAATGATTTTAAGTGGAAGATGGTGGCTTAATGATATCCTTAAATAAAAAATGGAAAAAATTGCAGACTATTGAGAAACATTGACTTAAGAAGAGTTAGAAAAACTAATTAAATAGGATCAGTTCAACCTTACTGTGCATTTTGGGCAATTTAAGAGATTTTCAAGGGTAATTTTAAATACACAGTCGTAACCTTGCTTGTTGCCTTTTAACATGTTCTTATGTAAGATAGGGTGCCGCTATAATATTTACATTTCAAAGAGTATATGCATGGCTTCGTGTGTGTTTATATGTGTGTATGTATGTACCTGCATATGTTAATACATGGGAAAACTTAATAGTGATTACCAGTGAGGAGAGGACTTAAATTTGAAGAGAAGAGGATAGGTTAAGGTGAATTTTTACTCTCTATTCTTTTTATAAAGAGCAAGTTTGAATTTTTTTCTTATATTCATTTTTTTTACTTAAAATTGTTTTTAAAATGGAAAAGTAATAGAAATCACTGAAGTAAAATTTCTTTAGAAATATGAAAACCTAGGCTTATATGAAATCTATGTTTTGTACTTATTTACCATATGCTTATGCATATAACAGGTTTCAGAAAACACTTTCATGTGCTTACTTTTCCTCGTCTTTTCCCAAATAAACGTTGTATTTGTATAGCACTTTAGGTTTCTTCAAAGTTTTTTAATGTATATTATCTCACAACTGTGATCTGGTAGTTCCTCTACCCAAAACATTTTCCCTAGCCCTCTACTGCTTCCATCACCTCCTCACGTCCACTTGTTTTGTCCACGAAGTAGCCTTTCTCATTTGTCCACTTGGTAGTGTGTTGCCACTGACGTACGTCTCAATAAGCCTATTTGCACCTCACTTTCAGGAATTGTAGCCTTTATTTGGCTTTGTCTTTATTCTATATGGCCTTTTACTGATTTTTTTCCTTCCCAGTTTCTTGAATTTCTATATGTTCTTACTAGTAATATTGTGATATCTTCACCAGATTCTTCAGGTTACATAGTTTTAGTTATACCTTTCTGAATTTTATATGATATATGATCAGTTTAAAGTTGGTGAATGGTGCAGATTTCCACATGCCCCTAATGAAAATGAACCAAGACCAGAATGTTGCATGAACTTTTTTAAGATATCTAATGTGGGTTTCATTAACTGATTTTATTGATCTTTTTGCTTCTAGAGGTCTTCTCTAGCTAATTATGTTTTAGGGAATTTTTTAGTCTTTGATAAATTAGGTGATATTTAAAGCAACGATTTGGGATAGTGTGCCACAGACATTATAACTCTGCGTTGTCTAGGGCTCAAATGTTCTTTAAGAATGTGTGATTTATAATCACGTTTTTAATTTTAAATGTTTTACTGGACCCTCTATTTTAATCAAATATAACACTTACTTTGGTAGACCTTCAATGAACTCTTTGATGCTCACAAAACAGAAAGTGATATTTTTGCTATAGTCTCCAAAGCTGAAGAATTTGATCAAATCAAGGTAAGATTACTTGAAGCTTGAATCAAATGCATATAACCTATATGTATTCATTCATTTATAAAAGTTTATAATTAATTGTTATTCCTGATACGATACAAGCTGTATGACACTTCACATTTGTAGTACCAGCAATGTTTTTCCATTTATCAACAATGTCGACTATCCTGAATTATATTATGTCATACCTGACATCATTCTCTGCCATCTATTACAAATCAAATATAATTTAAATAGTTATTTTTCAATGAAACTATCAAAGAATATACTATGTAGATTTCAGTTTAGTTGCAGTGTGAGATTTACTGAAGAAAATAGAAAGGACATGCATGATTCAAACTTAAATATGAATATTTCTGTGCCTGTATTATAATTTAATCTTATTAACAGGGAAAACTTTAATACTTTGAATCATAGTACTTCACAGCTTTAAGCTATGAATGTGTTATACCATATAAAAATACATGACTGTAATGAATGCATTTGAAGATAATTCAAGTTTGCCCTAATCCATTTGGGCAGAGGTTTTACTCTGGTCAAATAAAAAATGAAATTTCATCAATTGAAGGATGGTGAGGTCAGAAGATTTAATTTTAGTGGCATATCAAATTTTTATATGTCAATGGTAACCTTAATATTGGTGATGAATAATAAAATGTAATCGTAGCAGCCTCAAGATAGTTTCTTACTGTATTTTATTAGATACCTGAGAAAAAATTACCGTTATTTGGTATATGAAAAGAAAATGTTGAGTTATAACGAATGAAAACTTTTAAAAAACATTTAATGTGGTTTAATTTCAATATGAAAATTTGCTGTAAATTAGCCCAAATAATCCTGTAAAAACATTGATTCTTCCAGGTCAGAGAAGAGGAAATAGAGGAGTTAGATGCCTTATTAAACAATTTCTGTGAACTCTCAGCTCCTGGAGGTGTAGAGAACAGTTATGGAAAAATAAACATCTTACTTCAAACTTACATCAGCCGAGGAGAGATGGACAGTTTCTCTCTCATATCAGATTCTGCATATGTTGCACAGGTAAGAATATTACTCCCTTCTCATTTTCTTTTCCTTGTTTATTTTTAGAGACTCAAGAAATTAATTCATGCTATACTGTGAATGTATTACATTATGACATGCTACCAAATTACCATTTTATCTTAGAACTGTTTCTGTTTAACTTGTATATCTTTTATGCCATCTATGCTATTAGAGCAGGAACGGGAGTGGGATTTGGTGGTGGTTTGGCTCTTTTTGATGTTGCTATTGTTTTGGTTTTAGAGTTTTAAAATATCAGTATCTTATTTTCTTTCTGTTTTTAATTATAAAATTCATTTCTTTTACTTACAAAGGGCAATAATACAGGAATATTTCAAGCAAAAAGAAAAGATTGTGGAACCTTTGTAAGCTTTCCCCAAATGTTAGAAATATAAATAAATTTTTTACCAGTAAGTAAGGCTTAATAATATACCTCATACCATATATTTAGTATGCTAAGTCTCTGATTTAAACAAGTAATCTTTCTTCCCTACTGTTGACACTTAAAAATTGAGGACTGAAAGAAAATTATTCCCTAAATTACAGCTCATTGAATGTATAATTTTTTAAAAATACCGTAGTATAAAATGGTATAGTACAGTCAGGCACCACATAATGACATTTTGGTCAATGACAGACCTCATGTATAATGGTGGTCCCATGAGATTATAATGGAGCTGAAAACTCCTATTGCCTAGTGATATTGTAGCAATTGTAACATTGCATGGCTGAAGAGGCAAGAGAAAAGAAAACTGCAATAGAAGAAAAAGAACCCCCAAGAAAATTCCTTGAAAGGTTTGTTTAGCAGAAGCTTTTGCAGACCTCAACAAGCTCCTTAAAAAGTTTGAAACCATGAACCCCAACACTGGAAGATTTTCATTAATAGAGAGGAATATTTGTGGTGCATTATTATCTGCTTACAAGTATATTTATGATGGAAAAAAGAAACAAATCAAGCAAACTACCCATGGACGTATTTCCAAAAAGAATGACACCTCTTCGAGAAGAGCCTCAGGCAGGTCCTTCAGGAGGTGTTCCAGAAGGCGGCGTTGTTATCATAGGAGATGGCAGCTCCATGCGTGCTACTGCCCCTGAAGACCTCCCATGGGACAAGATGTGGAGGTGGAAAACAGTGATATTGATGATCCTGACCCTGTGTAGACCTAAGTTAATGTGTGTGTTTGTGTCTTTGTTTTTAACAAAAATGTTTAAAAGGGGGAAAAAAAAGCTAAGTACTCAAAAAGTTAAAAAAAATTTTAAGTTTATAAAGTGAAAAAGTTACAGTAAGCTAAAGTTAATTTATTATTGAAGAAAGAACAATTTTTAAAATAAATTTAGTATAGCCTAAGTGTACAGTGTTTATAAAGTCTACAGTAGTGTACAGTGATGTCTGAGGCCTTCACATTGAATCACCACTCACTCAGTGACTCACCCAGAGCAACTTCTAGTTCTGCAAGCTCCATCCATGGTAGGTGCCCTATACAGGTGTACCATTTTTTATCTTTTATACTGTATTTTTACTGTACCTTTTTTGTGTTTAAGTATATTTAGATACACAACCACTTACCATTGTGTTACAGTTGCCTACAGTATTCAGTACAGTAACATGCTGTACAGGTTTATAGCCTAGGAGCAATACAGTATACCATCTACGTTTGTGTAAGTACACTCTGTGATGTTCACACAATGACCAAATCGCCTAACGACGCATTTCTCAGAACGTATCCCCATTGTTAAGCAATGCATGACTGTATTTATGTTCAAACCCCCATGTGAAGTAAAAAGGTTTCCCTTCCATACATACTGTTTAGAAAAATATTCTTTACTTATCAAGAATACTTTTTTCATTATTTTTTGAGTAATGCCTCCTTTAAGTTAAGGAGAAACAGAAGCTGAATTTTATTTTAAATATAGAAACTATTCTACTATGTATCTTACGTTTATAATTTTTTTCAAAGACTTAATATAGAAAAGGGATGTTTATGTTAAATAAATTATTAACAGCCATGAATACTCGAGTGCTTTGAAATAACTGTAAACATGAAATATTTACAAATATGAACCAAGATATATTGGCAAACAATTTAAATAAATGCAGTAATTTAATCAAAGAAACCAGGTGATGATTTCTTATATTATATAAAGTAAGTGTGAATGTGGTGAAAACTTTTTTTTGCATCTTGAAACACATGTATTTCTGCCATAGAAAAATTATATATATTCTCTAAACCCTATAGCTTCTGTAAGAACCATTGTTTCTAACTTCTGTTTTTCTGAAAAATAATATAATATTGTCATTTTATATTTTCTAATGATTCTATGTTAAAATAGTTAATGATTTAACTAAAAGGTAAAACTTTACTGGGTTCTGGATGAATAATCTGGCCACATTTTTGCTTGATTCAAGATTATGAAGATATTATCAGAGACTGATATACGAATTGCTTTACAGTATAAAACTTACAGTTTTTTTATGATTGGTGCCCAGAAAGTCAGTCTCAGAAGATTAAGGATATATCTCAGAGCATCCTTGGTTTTTCTTAAATAGCTGTTATGGGTTTAGCATCCTTGAATGCATTAGGTAAATTATTGTTGAGTTTATTTATATTTTAAGTTTAAGCCATCAGTAGTTTC
Source organism: Diceros bicornis minor (assembly GCF_020826845.1). Lineage (NCBI taxonomy): Eukaryota > Metazoa > Chordata > Mammalia > Perissodactyla > Rhinocerotidae > Diceros > Diceros bicornis. The sequence continues at coordinate 33,404,777 of NC_080762.1, forward strand.
CCACGCACTCTCTCAGCTCTGTAAAATAGTGCTTCCTTCTATATTTCTAAAACTTTCTTCTCTCAGCCCGTAAGATAAATCCTTAGCTCCAGTATTCTATGATTCTATGAAGAAGCCTGTACTTCAATTCTCTAAACTATACATGTTAGAAACTTTGATAATTATTTACACCCAATTTATATCATTCCAGATTAAAATATCCTGTTTGTATCTTGTCATGTGGGATTTCTCCTTCCATTGCTTTTAGCTTTTAGGGAACAACTCTAGGTTCTGAAAGATAAAAATTACATACTTTCAAACACAATTGGGAAAGTTAGCTTGGCAGTTTTTTACAAGAGCAACTGGGAATGATGTAGGAAGACTTAATTGATAGGTATAATAATCAGTGTTTCATTTATCATTCTCTGGGCACAATAAAAGAGCCATCCTGTCCTTTTTAATGGTTATCAGAACTGTTCTCATACTTCTGAATACCATTTTTGTTCTTAAATTTCTAATACTGAAACAAAATAATTGAATTTGTCAAAAGACAAATAAACGTTTTAGATAAAATATAAAACCAAAGCCCTTAATTTTATGATCCTTTTTACCTCATAATTTCAAGCCAGATCATCTGTTTGCTATTTAAAATCTTTACTCTTTTTCATGTCTTTTTATGATTTTGACCAGATTTAACATTCTTCATTGTCTAATACAGATGTCATTACATATTATAAGGTGTCTCCAAGTTCATCATTTTGAAAATAATGTTTAAGAAAACATTTTGCAAAGTTAATGATAGAAGGAAAGAGGCAAAACAAATGGAAACTAACCCTAGAGATGTGAAAAAAGCCTTCAATCATTGTAACTTTCTATGTCTATTAATAAAGTTATACTCAGATCACTCAATTTAGAATCTTGGAGTTAAATTTGGAATTGTTTAGATCTGGCTTTGAACAGATACTCTGACACCAGCTATCTGTGTGACCTTGGTCAAATTATTAACCTCTCCAAGCCCTTGTATCTTCATGTATAAAATCATATCAAACCAATCAAATGCAGTTGTTGTAAAGATTAAATGAGAGAATATATGTAAAGCAGTTAACACATTGCTTGGTTTATAGGGAGCCAATAATATGGATAGCTGCACTCATCAATACTTCCTCTGTCACCTTTCTCTTACTAATTTTTATCCCTGACTGAATCCCAAAGTCTTCCGCATTTCTCTAAATAGTCTTGTAAATTTAGTTATTCCACTATATCCCCAAGGGCATCTTTGCCTGTCTCTTATATTCTAGATGGCCTCAACAGCCTCCTCAATACTTTGTATTCCTTTTGTTTCTCCCTACTTCCTTCCTGTTTTAGGGAGTATAGGGTGGAGTTTCCTAAGGACTTGGAAAGAAGGCTACCCTCTGAGCATTAAATAGGATAACATCCACAGAAAAAGGATATGGTTATTCTTATGTAGAAATAATAAAGATAATTAGGGTTATATGAGAACAGATGTTGCCCACAACTAAAGGATACAGCTTGACATACTTCTTTTGAAACTGAGTCTGAATGATAAATTTATTGACAATTGTAAAAGCACATTGGACCTAACCACCAATCCCTCTTTTTATTCTGCAGAATGCAGCTAGAATTGTCCGTGCTCTTTTTGAAATTGCTCTGAGGAAACGTTGGCCTGCCATGACCTACAGGCTCCTGAATCTTAGTAAAGTCATCGACAAGAGGCTTTGGGGTTGGGCTAGCCCTTTGAGACAATTTTCAGTCTTACCACCACACATTCTAACAAGATTAGAAGAAAAAAATCTTACTGTGGATAAGCTGAAAGACATGAGGAAAGATGAAATAGGTAAGAAAGAGGCAAAAATATTTTAATGTATTGTTCTGTGCAAATAAAATATTTTACTAGGTATAAAAGAAAAGTATTGTGAATTTTCACCTTACTCAAGATAAATTTTTACCATTTTTATGAAATTTCCTTTTCATTTATCTAAACTCAAGCAGAAGTCCCTCTCAATTTTATGAAGTTTCGTGAAAGAATTAGCAGTTAAAATGGAGTTTAGATTGTCACACCCTTAAGTTGAGTATTTTAAAGATAGAATATTAGCTATAAATGATGAGAATTAGTCAGTGAGGTTTATTCTTAATTTATTTGTTTATACTTAGTTCATTTCAAAGTCTTTTTTTATGTGTATCAGCAGTATCACAGCAAAAAATTATGTCAATGTTAAAATCTATTTAGAATTTCTAAATGAGTTTCGTCATTACATACTTATATATCTTTAAACTCATTTGGTATCACTGTGTAAATAGCATTTGGTCATCTGCCTTTTTCACATAATGTTGAAAAATTATTCTTACATACATTTCTGTGTACCTTAACATTATATTGGACAAACATATAATACATTGATTAGAGAATATTTCAGATTCTGAGTAGAATAGAAGGGAGTCAGGCTGAAGAGAAATAAGAGAGAGGACTACTGCTCACAAAAGGTCAAAGATGTGAAGAGTGACTGAGATAGTTATTTCACCTGTGTAGTAAGAACAGTTCTTCTAAGACAGAATGGAAGAAGGGAAGTATCAATAAAAATAGGGAGAAATTGAGGATATTAACTAGAGAAGTTGAGAGTACTCACATTGGGATAACATGTAAACATTTTATCAAAATACGGAAGATCACTTTAGTTTCAAATTTGAGTGAACATACAACATTTTAATTTGTTCATAAATGTGATTTAAAAATTATATTTTGAAGAACCAAGACATACAAGAAATATTGATATCATAAAACACAATCTATTTCCACTTCGTTGCTTGGACTAGAGTAGGAAAATGTTTGCAGTTAGTAACACCTGTTTGTGACTCCCCACCCCCACCCCCACCTCATACATATCTGTATTTCAGAATCTGATCATTTATGAAAATGTTTATAAGTGGTTAATTTTGTGCTATATTGACCATATTTTATCTTTATGTTTTGTGGAAATGTGTGTGGACGGGTGAGTTGTGTTTGATTGCTAAAGCATTTCCCATCGTGGTTATAGAGTTCAACATAGACCTTGAATAAATTAATGGCTGTTTTCACAAAATATTAGATATTTCTATAATGTGTCATAAACTAACTAGGAGAAAAGTGGAACTGTTTATAGTAGTTTAAACACTATTAAGTCTCAGTAATTTTAAGAACCCTGTTAATAGCTGAAGAAACCTTGATACTGGTTTTCAGAGCTATGAATTGCTAATTCAAGTTAACTATTACAAAATATTCAAACATGCCAGGTCAAGAATGTCAACTATTCTACACAGCAAATCATAAAACAAGCAATAAAATCACCTTCTCTGAAATCCCATTTACAAGTCAGATTATACCGCTTTTTTTTCACTCTGGACACATTTCTTCTATGTGATGTTTTTCTTGCAGGTCACATGCTGCATCATGTGAATATTGGACTCAAGGTCAAACAATGTGTTCATCAGATTCCTTCAGTTACAATGGAAGCATCCATTCAGCCCATCACACGGACTGTCCTCCGAGTGACACTCAGCATCTCTCCTGATTTCACTTGGAATGATCAGGTAGAAGTGGAAAATACCTATATCAGTGTTAAGCAAAAATGTCTGTACTGCAGGTTCAACTACAGCTCCTTACGTCTGTCCTCAAGGCATACAGAAAATCCTCTAAAAATAATTAGTATTGAAGATTCATTAAAAACGTAGTAATATTGAGGCTGGCCCGGTGGTTAAGTTCGTCCACTCCGCTTCAGCGGCCCAGAGTTCGCAGCTTCAAAGCCTGGGTGCACACCAACGCACCACTCATCAAGCCATGCTGTGGCAGTGTCCCACATGGGCACAGTTGTTAGCTCAGGGCCAATCTTCCTCAAAAAAAAAAAAATGTAGTAATATTTACTCTCAACCTCAGGAAAAACATGTGATATATTAATATGTCAACCAATGAGACATCTTCAGAACATCTAGGAAACCTAAAATTTCAACATTGAATAATGGTTTAGTGAATTCAGCTCCACAGGGACTTTGTTTAATTCTGTCTTCTTTCATTTTCTCTATGTTATCTTCATTTTTGCCATCTCTACTTACTGTGTCATTTTAGCCTACTAACAATTCAAGATTCTCCATGCTGAAGGAACCCTTTTTAAATCCTGTTGTTTCTCAAACGATCATTCTCTTCTTTCCTTTCCCATTAGGCTTGTGGAAAGAGTATTCTGCATTTTCCTCCTGGTCACCTGTTTCTTTCCTGCTGAGACTGCTTTCTCAGTGATCACCAAGACTGACTGGTCGCCATAATAAATGACTTTTTCTTAGTTATTTTCTTTACTTCTCTGAACATTCAGCACTATACATAGTCCTTGAAAATGCTCTTGTTTGGCTCCAATCACATTCCTATTTCTGTTTTTACCCCTTCTTATATTCTTGCTTCAGTACCTTAGATGTTATTATATATGTGTGAAGATCGACTCTGGATCTTCTTATTCAATCTACATTTTTTAAAGTCTGTCTTTGTACCAGTTCCTGTGCAAAGAGTACAGTAGAGTAGAGATTGTAGATACAAAGGCAAGTAAGACTCAGTCCTTTTTTTCAAGAAGCTAGTGGGGGAAGACAAGTAAATCAGTAATTGTAGTATAGCAATGCCTACTTTACGTGGTTATTGTAAGGTCTAGTTAAGTATAAGTAAATACCTTTTGCATTACCTGACATTAATACATCTTTAATGTGAATGAATGTTGTTCAGCAATATGCTCGAAAATTACCACACCATAGTCCTAACCCAAATTGACCATTGGTCTTAAAGTGTTCTAACCTTTAACTCCTTCAGTTCCCTCCTCTGTAAACATGTATATTAATAATAATTATCTTTCTCACAGAATTTCCGTGAGGACTAGATGATATAAAATTATATTTCATATTTCTATAAATGTAAAATTTTACATAATATATAAAATTACACTTAGCCAGAAACTCATATTTCAAGTTTCATATTTAAAAGAGAGTTTTTGAAATGCATTCAAGTTTCCTATTTTATTCACATTGTTTTCTTCTGTCAGTATCCATAATGAGTCTCCCACAATTTGTTTGAATTTATTAATAAGATAGAGTACTTAATTGTTTTCATAGTTAACTCTATCAGTTAGAATGCAGTTGGCTGCAAGAATAGAAAACATGTCTTGTCTCAAACTGACTTAAGCAAGAAAATATATTATCTTCCACAATAAAAAGTCCATAGGTAGAATAGGCCCTAAAGATGATCAGTTCTTCTGTGTAATGATATCATTCGAGGCCCAGGATCTTTCCATCCTTTTGCTTGGCTGACACTGTTGGCTACTTCCCAAATGTTTTCACGCTTCCTTGTTCACATTTCAAGAGAGAGGAAAATACCCCCACTTCAGCAGCCTAGAGCCTGGACCATGAGACCTTTTCCTCAGTCTAATTGGGCATGTGCCTGTCCCTTACCACAAAATATTGTCAGGGGGATGCCACAGGCTGATTAGCTTATGCTAATCAAAATTATTCCTGGAGATGGGGTCACCTTCTCCTGAGGCACGTGAAAGACAGATGAATACTAAACAAGACTGAGCTTTATTAGGAAAAAAAAAAAGAAAGAGAGGAACGAATACACAAAATATGTCTGTCTGATGGAATATTATTTGTCCATAAAAAGGAATGTAGAACTGATGCATGGCACAACATGAAAAGTGAAAGAAGCCAGTCACAAAAGACCTCATATTAAGTGATTCTATTTCTATGAAATGTCCAGAACTGGCAAATCTATAAAGAAAGTAGATTGTGGTTGTCAGGGGCTGGAGGTTGGGGAGTTGGGGAACATAGGTATTGACTGCTAATTGGTACAAGATTTGTTTTTGGAGTGATGTAAATGTTCTAAAATTAGATTATGGAGATGTTGCACAACTTTATGAATATATTAAAACCATTGAACTCTGTACTTTAACCTTTGTTATATAAATTATATATCAATAAAGCTCTTAAAAAGAGAAAGAGGAATGGGTGCTGGGTATGCAAACAACAGTACCCCCTGCTTGAGTTACAGTATACATAGTATTATTATACTCTTTTTCTTCTAGGTCCATGGGACAGTAGGAGAACCCTGGTGGATTTGGGTAGAAGATCCTACAAATGATCATATTTATCATTCAGAGTATTTTATAGTTCTTAAAAAACAGGTAAATATGTATGTATGGCTATATCCTTAGTATGTTGCTATCATAAAAAGACAATATAAACTAAATAACAATTTCTGTTTTTATTTCTCTAATTTCATAGTGACATTAAAGCTTTATTAGTTTTTTATGTTTCTTTTTAGCTTTACAAGAAAACACTAATGAAATGTTACAGTATTGATATATTCAATGTGATCTTAGTTTGAGAAATTGGATTGTAATCGTTGTCATGGTTTAAGGCATGGCTTCTAGAGGGTGGAGTATGTCGAAGGTGGGAAAAATAATATAAAAAATAAATAAAATTAAATAAATAATCATAACTTTAGGTGTTACAATAAACAGTACTAAAGAGTATTGAGTCACATTGTGAAAGGAGCTTTTTTTTTTTTGTGAGGAAGATCAGCCCTGAGCTAACATCCAAGTCAATCTTCCTCTTTTTGCTGAGGAAGACAGGCCCTGAGCTAACATCTATTGCCAATCCTCCTCCTCCTTTTCCCTTTTTCTCCACAAAGCCCCAGTAGATAGTTGTATGTCATAGTTGCACATCCTTCTAGTTGCTGTATGTGGGACGCCGCCTCAGCATGGCCAGACAAAGGGTGTGTCAGTGCACACCCGGGATCCGAACCCGGGCCGCCAGTAGGGGAGCACTCACACTTAACCGCTAAGCCATAGGGCCGGCCCCGGGGCATTTTTTTTTAATTCTCTATAAATCCCAAGAGAAAAACTCAATTTGATGCTAACATGTTTAACTTTGCTTCACTCCTAACTTCTCTTTTTATCAAAGAGACAAGGTTCAGGCTGAGGACTTGTGGTGGGCAGCAGTAGAATTTCATAGCAATGTTTTGTTTTTATTGCATGTTTCTTTATGGTTACCTTCTATTTATGCCAAGTGACTCTGTTATTTTCCACTTAAGGTAGTGATAGAATTAAAGAAAAATAATAAGTAAATAATTTGATAAAAATCATGAGGTTAAGTAATTGAATGAATCAAGTTTGGGGAATTCTGATGAGTCAAATTGGTAACCTGTTAATACATGGTGATATGCATATGAAATAATAGAAATTGAATGTCAATTTTACCCTCTGTTATACCAGGTGTACTCATAAGGGAACTACCCACAAGTTTCTGAAGTACCTGAATATCTCAGCTATTTAGAAATCTAAGATATTTTATCTTTAGTGCATCTTGCTATAGATACCATTGTCTTAACAATAGACTAATAAGACTTTTATGATACTAGAATATCCGTATTCATTTTAGACTTTATTTCACATCAGGTTCTTAGTAAAGAAGCTCAACTACTGGTATTTACAATCCCTATTTTTGAGCCTTTGCCTTCCCAATACTACATCCGAGCAGTGTCTGATAGATGGTTGGGAGCTGAGGCTGTATGTATTATCAATTTTCAGCATCTGATTCTACCAGAGAGACATCCTCCCCATACAGGTAACATATTCAATAGTAATGTGAATCATTGATTTTCCAAAATTGTTGTTTTAGTTAATATTCAAAGTGTCTATGCTTTAAATTTGTCTTAATCTGAGTCAATATCCAACTTACTTGTTAATATAGTTTGAAAAGAGACTTCAAAATCAAATCTATGTATGCATTCATTTTGTAGAACTTAAATGGTGGGCCTTAATTTTTGTTAATTTGTGTTCTAAAAACATTAAACTAAGCCTAGTTCAATTCTAATAGTTTAACAAGCATGAGACTGTTTCTGTGTTACTTTACCTTCGTCTCTATTTTTAAATGTAATCATTATAATTTCTCCATATCTTCCTTTTTCGTTCCAAGTGTCAACATTCAATCTGTGCTCTCTGTAAAACTTTTGAGATATCCTTTTTTCTTTGTGTTTATTACAACTTACTTAAACTTATTTCTAGTATGTTAAATTAATAAAGTGAATTGTAGAGTTTTTTCCTCCCATATGGTGTGCTTCCACACCGAAAAAGTGCTAATACCAAGAAGTTATGTTGTAATATCACTCCAGAATGGATTCACATATATCTTGAGTCAGTTTGTGTGCTACAAACAATGTGTACCTTTATATTAGTTCTGTTTCTCCACACTAACATTATACAAGGGTATATGGTGATATGCAATGTCATATAACAGTGTTTTACATTATTGTAACAGACATAAATCCATTTTAGATTTTCATAACACGAGCAAAGTGCCTTTTATTTTGACTTGTTAAAGAAGCAAAATTTCATGAATAAATGTTTATAATGACACCTTTAAGTGCCCTATAAAATAATTCTATTTCAAAACTATCCTGAGACTAATCTATTAATTAATTAGTGTGTTAAGTTTATTCTCTTCTCATTGAGAATTCATAATGGATGAGTATTGATTTCAAGAGGTCCTTAATTTATAGAAAAATGAAAATCCTCTTTTCTTTTCCTTGTAATTCTTCCAAAGACAAGCTCTTTGTCTTTTTCAAAGTAAAAGTGTTAGTTCTTACTCTTTTAGTGAACACGTTATTTGACAATCTTTTGGGAAATGAAAGAAGGCATTAATGTGACTTTACTCTTTTTTTATCAAATGTGTACCTTGTTCATTATCTTAGCATATCTTAAAGAGAGATACTTTAGACTACCCTTAATACCACTTTGATATCTTGGCAGAGGAGAACTAAAAAGTTTGTCAACATAGAAAAATAATGAGATTGCAGTATTTACTGATCTACTCATTGAAGAGGACTTTCTGGTTATCTTTCTTCAAATATGCTTATATGTGATATGTAGGATCTCAAAATAAAATATATAAAAATGTTTGGTACTTTAATTTAAAATATGTGCTACCGGTGCTGGCCCCGTGGCTTAGCAGTTAGGTGCACGTCCCCCCCTACTGGCGGCCCGGGTTCAGATCCCGGGCGCGCACCGAGGCACCGCTTCTCCGGCCATGCTGAGGCTGTGTCCCACATAACAGCAACTAGAAGGATGTGAAACTATGACATACAACTATCTACTGGGGCTTTGGGGGGAAAAAAAAAGGAGGAGGATTGGCAATAGATGTTAGCTCAGAGCCTGTCTTCCTCAGCAAAAAGAGGAGGATTAGCACGGATGTTAACTCAGGGCAGATCTGCCTCACAAAAAAATAAACGTAAATAAAATATATGCTACCAACATCGCTACTAGGTCTCTTTGACTGCACTACTTGATTTTAACATGCATTAACATTATAATGCTCATGTAATCACTTCTCTGCTGAGTGGCTAGGCACATATCACCCTATCTATATAATTAGTTGATTTCTGACTACCTTTTAAAAAGCAATAAATGTGCCACTGTGACATCTCAAGAGATATTAAAAATGCGTGATGTAACCTCAATGATTCCTGATTCTATTTAGTTCAAAGTATATATATAGGCATCCCATTAAGCCCGTATCAGCCAAGAAAGATCTTCATCTTTCACAGAAGTAAAATAACAAAATGTTTATTTTTTCAGTCTTTATTAAGAATATGTCTATGCTTTGATTAGCATTGCAAATTAAGACTTCCTCCTGTCTTGATTTTCAGTGCTACAGAAAATTTAGGAGATTATAATCTGGTGTAGTAAACATACAATTAGCTCTCAGTTACCTATGTAATAGAGCGGAGCAGTGGGGCAAGGATAATATTTTTAAAAATGGCTTTTTTTGGGCCGGCCCCATGGCTTAGCGGTTAAGTGCGCGTGCTCCGCTGCTGGCAGCCCGGGTTCGGATCCCGAGAGTGCACCGATGCACTGCTTCTCCGGCCATGCTGAGGCCGTGTCCCACATACAGCAACTAGAAGGAAGTGCAGCTATGACATACAACTATCTACTGGGGCTTTGGGGGAAAAAATAAATAAAATTATAAAAAAAAAAGAAGGCGTGCCTGATGTCTGGATATGCCTGATAAACGGTCCTCCGTTTCCAAAAAAAAAAAAGGCTTTTTTTACTTTGAAGTAAATTTTTTGAGAAGAGAATTCTCTGTACTTTCGATTTTGAAACTATACTCTGAATATCTAACTCAGAATACAGAACACCATGTCTCCTTATTGATTTTTTTTTTTCTTTTCACTCAAACTTCACATGAGTAGAGTCATCTTGCATGAGATAATCCTAAGAGTAAAGCTGCCTTCTAGTTCTCTAACTGATACCTTTCTGGATTATGGGAAAATGCAAGATCTGTCGAATTCAAGGGTATATTACTATAACTTTATTTCTCTAAATCATTTTAACTTTCTAATCCTCTAGACCTCTAGTCTACCTAATGAGATACAACTAAATCTAGTTTTTCTCAGTGTTTTCTCAGTGCAGTTCTTGGTTGCCTAGTAGATTTAAAACTCATACCTAAGTTTCTTCCTGGAATTATTTTAAGTTCATTTTAGTTTACATTGGCTAGAGAAAGAGCTCAATCAGCCACTCTGGTTTGGTCAATTGTTTAACAGATCAAAAGTCATTTGCTATTACTAACCATTCTAATACTGAAGTTTGTAAATGATTTTCCTTTTTCTACAAATTGGGATAGATTTAGTTTTCTTCTATAACATGGATGTTTTCATACCACTTGTCATTCAAATTACTTTCCTGATTGGAAGAGAAAGGTATAGCATTATAATAGTTGGCTTATGGGGAACTCCCCCAGAAAAGCATTTAATATGTCAGTATTATAAATGTGTTAACAGAGGGGAAAAAAGATCTGTAACTAGTATAATAGAATTTTTGGTAAGCTTTTTTTCCCTCTAAAGACTTAAGGATTGTTATAATTTATTCCTAAGAGACAGCATTTAGTATTGTGCATATTTTCCAGTTATTGTGTGGCAGTACCTGTTGTATCTTTTCAGAATTACTGGATCTTCAGCCTTTACCAATCACGGCTTTGGGATGTGAAGCATATGAAGCGCTGTACAACTTCAGCCACTTTAACCCTGTGCAGACACAAATATTTCATACACTGTATCACACAGACTGTAATGTCCTACTTGGAGCACCCACTGGATCGGGAAAGACTGTTGCAGCTGAATTAGCCATTTTCAGAGTCTTCAACAAGTACCCTACTTCAAAGGTCTGTTTGAAAGAATCACATGCTAACATTCAGTTAGAAAAGGCAGTTCATAATCTGTAAACCAGCCAGTTCTAAATATACTGGCAGAACTCAATGAGTAGATTTGTCACTCTCTCAGTGAATTTTCCAGGAGGGGCTAGATCAATATTGGAATAACTGGTCACAAGGAAATTTACCTTAAACTTTGGAGTCCTCTAGTTAGATTTCTAATGTACATATTGGCGCTCATATGTCCTTTCCTCGTTGTAAAATATCTGCAATTCGTAGGCAGTTTCATTGTAAGATACCTAATTCATAGCCATGCTTATAAGATATGTAATGATTCATAATCAAATCCTTAGGCTATGAAGGAAATGCTAATACTTTAACAAATACAGTTTGATTATACAGAGAAAATACAGAGGCAGCTTTTGTTCCATATTTCTTCAAATGGCCATGATATCATTAGTTAATATAAAATAACATGGCACGTCAAATAACTATTGATTTTAAGCATTCTTGAAATGTAGAGTACTCACAGTTTAAAAACATTATTTTTCAAGAAAGCTATGTTGTGATTGGAATTATATGCTAAATTCCTCATCATTTATGATTTCAGAAATGTTTTAACTTCATTTTTCAGTGATTTATAACTAGTGGCTTTTCTTCTCTGCTAAGCTTTAAGTTTTCTTACTTCTCAGTCTATTATATACTTAGTGATCCAGTAGGAGACATGTTAATGTAACAGTAGAGCGCTACTCTAAATTTGAAACATTTTATAAAGGAAAAAAATTTTTTTCCAGTGAATAATCTGTATGTAAATTTGGGTTATTAAAGACTAGGTGGTTAAAAACAAAAGATAGAACATCTAAAATGTACGACTGGCGTCATCCATAAAATCTGCATTAAAATTTTAACAACCAGATTATTTCTCTTCAGAATTTCAAAATTAGTAACTTTTTTCTTGAAAGAGCTACAACTCAGATAATTCTTGATCATAATACCAGGAAAAACTTTTATTTTCATCAGAACTCTGATTTGCTCTATGTAATATATTGTCTCATAATTTTTTTCTTTTTTCACATTATGTCAGAAGATAGTTTTATTATAACATACCCAAAGAAAATGCTTCTGATGCTTTTTTTTACATTTTCTGTCAATATTTTTATGGTGTATTATAATTTTATCTTACTTTGGATAAATGTAGTTTGAGTAAGTTGATGACTTTTTCCCATTAAATTAAAATTTTAAGTCTTTCCATATTAAAAGATACATTTTAAAACCACATTGTCATATTTTGATAAATTTTATGGAGTTTACCTGTATTTGAAAGTGCTGTCATGATTTCATGAGAGTCTTTTTCTCCCCTCCCCCTTTTAGGCAGTGTATATTGCACCCCTAAAAGCCCTAGTACGTGAAAGAATGGATGATTGGAAAGTTAGAATAGAAGAAAAACTTGGTAAAAAGTAAGTTCATACTTTTTTCAGAAGATATGCTTTGAATAATCTAAAGAAACTAAAAACTAAAAGATTTGCATAAAACTATTCAGTGCTTTTACGATTTTCAGTCATTTATTTAAAGGTAGTATATTACTTATTTTATGTTATCAGTATTCCCATTGCTTTAAGATTGAAAAATGAATCCCTTAAATTACTTAATATAATACTTTTACTTGGCAAGATAATTTTCTCAAAATTTTTAAATTCTAAAACAAAAGAAACATAAGTTATATCTAGTTTTCTTGTATATCATTCAGAGTAACTTCTAGACACCACTTAGAAGGTATTTTGCATGTAAATAATTTACCAATATTCTTTGAAGAACATCACTTTTTAACAATATTTAAAGACTGCACAATATTAGTCACTGTAGTATTGTGTTCAATAGCAAGATTGCAGGTAACCTGAGTGTCCAATGGAGTATCACTAAATAAATTATGGTACATTCACATAGTGGAAAATATTGTATCGCTCTGTAACAGAATGAGCTCTCTATTTTTGCTGAAGAAATGGTCCCCAGAGTTACTGTAAAATACATGTTTTAAATAAAGTATTCTATCTTTTGTCTTTAAAAAGTGGTGAGGAGTATAAATATATGGTTGTTTCAGAATGAGAACTGGGTGACTGGAGAATAGACATGTTACAGAGACTATTCACTACATAGTCTTTGAACCATATGAATGTATTACATATTCAAAATAATAAAATGTTAAAATAAAAAATGAATAAAAATAAATAAAAGCTTTGGGAACACTATGCTTGGAGGAACTAATCTTGCTCCTTTTTGCTTTTTGAGTGTTAGTACAGAAGTAAAAATTACGTAATGATTACCTAAATTTTGGTTTAGCCTCCAGATTTCCCTCTTTATCACTATAAAACTGGTATCTGCTCAGAATGAGGTGGCACATATTTGCCCCAGCTTTCTTGTTTATGTCCTAATGTTTGAATTTGCCTATAATATCTATAGAAAATTTTAATCTAAGAAAATAAATGAAGTTTATACATAATCATATTCTTGATAAATGCCTCCTTTTTTTTTTTTTTGTGAGGAGATCAGCCCTGTGCTAACATCTGCCAATACTCCTCTTTTTTTTTTGAGGAAGACTGGCCCTGGGCTAATATCCGTGCCCATCTTCCTCTGCTTTATATGGGATGCCGCCACAGCATGGCTTGCCAAGCGGTGCGTTGGTGCGCGACTGGGATCCGAACCGGCGAACCCCGGGCCGCCGCAGCGGAGCGCGCGCACTTAACCGCTTGTGCCACTGGGCCGGCCCCAATAAATGCCTCCTTTTGTCTTAATAAGTTAACACTTTTCCTCATTAGAAAGGTGTTTATTCCAATGTATGGAGAAGGAGGTGTGAGTTCAACTCTATAAAATCACGGAAAGCAGAGATTTTATAAACATAATCAAAGTGTGACACCTTTGCGTATCTACATAAAAGTTAGATTGTCAGTGATTTGAATTTATATGTCCTTCATTTTATGGTAGGAAATTATCTTAGAATTCTTAAGCATATAATTTGGACTCAACTCTAGAAAATTTCAGAAATCAAAGGGAGATAAAATAGTTGTAAGCATTATAAAACTGTATTCTGAAAGATATGTTTTTGCCTTTCCAAGGTCCTGTGTTTCCTGAAAAGTTAAAGGGATCATTTTTATTCCCTTCCAGAGTTATTGAACTAACAGGGGATGTGACTCCAGATATGAAATCCATTGCCAAGGCTGACCTTATCGTCACCACACCAGAGAAGTGGGATGGAGTCAGCAGAAGCTGGCAAAATAGGAACTATGTAAAGCAAGTCACTATTCTCATCATAGATGAGATCCATCTGCTAGGTGGGTACCACTGTATCTGAAGCCAGTTTACCAACTTCGACTTTCGTACCTGCAACAACCAGCGTCAGGACTTGTTCAGTGATTAACGTGCATTATTCCTATTTCTTAGGGGAGGAAAGAGGCCCTGTTCTAGAAGTCATTGTATCTCGAACGAATTTCATTTCATCTCACACAGAAAAGCCTGTTAGAATAGTTGGACTCTCTACTGCATTAGCTAATGCCAGAGACCTTGCTGACTGGCTCAATATTCATCAGGTATGTGGAAGATCAATAAATCAGGCATTTTAATAGTGTGGCTTAGAGGTCCGCATTAAGGAGGCACTATAACATTATAAACTTAAATGTAAAAACTGAAAATGGTTTCTCTCATTTTTACTCCAGATGGGCTTGTTCAACTTCCGACCATCAGTACGTCCAGTTCCCCTGGAAGTTCACATTCAGGGCTTCCCGGGTCAACATTACTGTCCTCGTATGGCTAGTATGAATAAGCCTACATTTCAGGGTAAGCTTTAGATTCTTGGAATGAAATAGCAACCATTTTTTATGGTAGTCTTTAAAAGTGTTCTAGATAATTTGGGTTTCTTTGAAAGAGTGATACTGCTCCCACTTCTACATATATCTATAACTATTTACCTCAACTGTTAAGGAATATATATATATGTAGAATTAACTATTGAAAATGAGATTTCATAAATGATAATATCTTTGTAGTAGAATAAACGTATGTGATTTTAAAAACTAATCAAATCATTCTTAAGGTGTTTCTTTATGGTAGTTAGTACTTGAACAATGATACATGGAAGCTGCAGGGCTACCTGCTGGCATAGCAGTTAAGTGCACGCTCTCCACTTCCACGGCCTGGGGTTCACAGGTTCGGATCCTGGGCGCACACTGACGTACCGCTTGTCAAGCCGTGCTGTGGCAGCGTCCCTTTATAAAGTAGAGGAAGATGGGCACGGATGTTAGCCCAGGGCCAGTCTTCCTCAGCAAAAAGTGGAAGATTGGCATCAGATGTTAGCTCAGGGCTAATCTTCCTCAAAAAAAAAAAAAAAAAGCTGCAATTAAAAAAAAATCACATAATCTTAAGTTTTATGGTAAAACTTACAAATTTCAGTACTTTTTTACAATGCTTCTGTTTTTGTGTTTTCTTTTTTGTTTTGCCCTAACAAATTAGGCAAGCAAGAAAGATTTAAGAATAATACTCCTATTTTATTGACACATGTTTTGTTTAGGCTGCATAAGGAATATTTATTATATCAATTAAAAATAACCTTCAAAATAAATTTTCTAATGTGAACTGCTGTTGATTGTGAGGTGACAGTTGTGAGGTGACTTTTTAGCTGCTGTAATTAGCCTTATGACAGAATCGAAGTATTGATTGTGAACTGGAGACCAGTCTTGGCAGTTCAGATTATTTATACCTCCACAGAAGCATTGTACAAAATCACTAATGAACAATAAATCTGCCTTGAGCTGTTCAGCCACACCTGTTCTTGCAGCAGCAAAGATCCATTAAATGTTGAGGTTTAAAAAAGAGACAGATTCATTCATGATTATGTGTACAAATGATGCCAATATTGTACTAATACGTGTATTTTAAACAGTGTATCTCTAATATGATTTATCAAAGCATTTCCATTTACATTCTATAGTATTCTGATAAACTGTGAGTGAGAAATAAGATAAATGAGTTTATTTTTCATAGTATGTAGTGTTGAGATTGCTTATATCTGTTTAAGGAATGGCGGATTGCATACCAATGATTGAAATGAAGCATTTTGTGTTATGTGAATCAACAATAAATAACTGAAATACTTAGACTCATCTTGATATGGTATCAGTACGGCTGCTATCCTTATAAACTATTTACTATACCTGTAGTGGATCACAATTTTTATTTAAGTTGAGAAATATGATTTTATGATAGCTTTATTTCTCACTCTTAGGATGTAAATATATTTAAGGTCATATAAACATTTCCATTATAAACCTTGTTTCTTAACCCATAAAAAGAAATTCTGCAGCTCACATTTTAAACAAGAAATTACAAGGAGATTGAACTTTTTATATAAAAATTTTAAATATCTCTGACTGTTTTAAGAGCACTGTATACACATAATATAAATTCTACTGGTGCCATCTTATCAGCATTTTGGAACTTCTGTATAGCAAAGAAACTTCATTTCCAGTTAGGTCAAACGATTTATGTAGCTCTTTAAGTAATTTTTTTTTCAGTCTTGTTACCCAGGTTTTAAACTACTCATCTTATCTTCTGTGTGTCTACTCCCCATGTGCCATCACTCAGCTATAGATTCAGGGATGGTACTCTCTTCATCTCTCTTCTACATTTTTTTATCTTCGTACTTGAAACTTGACGCATATGTTTTTAGAAAAACAAAGGGAAAACATTCTTCTGACTTCTCTGACTAGTTTGTTGATACACACTCTCTTAATTTTTCCATCTCCTGGTAACAGGGTAAAAATAAAAGGAATTTTTTGTGACTTTTCTTCGTTTTCATCACCCTGCAGGACTAGACTCTCTCCAGACCTGAGGAGCAATTAACTCTGCAATATCACTGGTTAGGCAAGCAGAAACACAACTCAGAAATAGAAACTCTACCTAAGGTTTAGTCTCTGTATACAGCTATTAATACAGCTATTAAAAGAGTCTCAGTTTTAAGTGTCTGTTTCCTTGGCAGCTCAGAACAGAACTGGGAGTCGACATAGTTAAATCTTCCCTGTCCCTGGCAGTTTGCCCCCTTAGGAAGGGCCAACAACCTTTCCTTTCCTATCGTTTCTCTAATACGCTCTCAGATCTGTGTAGTACTTTGAATAATGCTAAATTTCATGACCAAATTAAGAATTCACTTAAATCATGTACAGCATTAGCTTTCATGTACCCATTTGATATCCTATTGAAATTCAGATTCTGGTGTAAGTGCCTTACCATTTTGTTTTCCACAACTTTTCAACAGCAATTAGAAGCCATTCTCCAGCCAAACCTGTTTTGATATTTGTCTCATCAAGACGTCAGACGCGTCTTACTGCTTTGGAATTGATAGCGTTTCTGGCTACTGAAGAAGACCCAAAGCAGTGGTTGAATATGGATGAAGGAGAGGTAAGCAACATATTTTATTTCTACTTCTTACACATCTCAAAGTAGTTTGTATTGTAGTGTAATGAAAATTGCAAATTTAATCATGTTTAGTTTTAATTTATACTAAAAGTTTAGTATACCATTATAGAAATTGGGGAAAAAAATAGAGGAAAGAGGGAATGTATAATATTGCCACCTTAACACTATTTTGACGTATTTTCCTACTAAATGTTTATTTTTTATATCCTTATTTTTCCCCTTTAACATCGTCACCTATGTATATATTAATATTCATGTTAAGTTTTCATAATATTTGAGTATTCACTGCCATCATGGAACTTATAATCAATTTTGAAAATTAACTCTTTAAAAAATACATAATGAGGGCCGGCCCCGTGGCATAGCGGTTAAGTGCATGAGCTCCGCTGCTGGCGGCCTGGGTTCAAATCTCGGGTGCGCACCGATGCACTGCTTGTCAGGCCATGCTGTGGCAGTGTCCCATATAAAGTGGAGGAAGGTAGGCACAGATGTTAGCCCAGGGCCAGTCTTCTCAGCAAAAAGAGGAGGATTGGCATGAATGTTGGCTCAGGACTGATCTTCCTCACACACACAAATATATATATATATATATATATATAAAATATATATAGAAACAATATATATAGAAACAATGTTCCTAACCCAGTAGTGTCCAATCTCAGCAGTTTGCATATTTCTCCCCATCCCTTTCTCATGATTCATTTAGGGTTGGTAGACCTATTGGACAGTGCTGTCTATATTACAATAATACATAATAGTTAACTACCATTTTAAAATGTTCTTGCATAAGACAACAAATGATCTTATTCACTAATAAGTAGCAGACCCCGAAATTAGCTTCATATAAAAGGTATCACATAACTCCTTGAAGTAGAATGAAAGCTATCATTTTATCTTCCAAATTTCATCATTACTTCCTTAATGTTACTTGTATGTGTATACCAAATATTTATTCAAGATAATAATTTTAGATCAAAATAATTTTGTCAAAAGGTTTTTTGCCCTGTGTTATTTAATTAGTATGCCCAGATAATCACCCTGTTGTGTCTAAACAGTATCTTGACTTGGGAGGCAAATGCTGAAAAATAAATGTATGAAATATTGAGTTTAGTTTATGTGCAGCATCAATCTAGGCTTAATTTTTTTTCTCTTGTGTCTTATCCCTAAAAGTGTTCCAAATGGAGACTTTTCTTTGAAGTCAAGGTACAAAGTACATACCTATTGAACACAGTTCGGGATGTTTGCTCGAAGTGTATATATGTATAAGGCTTGTGCATTTAGCACATATGTGACTCACATTAGCCTCAAATGTGAACCGCATGTGCTCTTCCCAGCTACAGTACAACTCTTATTTTTTTTTTTAATTTTAATGTATGAGACCCAAGAAAATGTGGACAGCTCAGGGATTGTGTAGAAATACTTCTCTGTTTTGTATTTTTTTATCAGCAGAAAAATTTATCACCAAGGCTAATTAGACATCATAGAATTACTTGCATGGTTTCTGCTGTTTTATAGATTTTCCCTGCTAAAATAATATCATTTCCAGACATTTTGTTTCACCAAGCCCATCTCAAGAATAAGACAACCCAGGCTTTGTTTTATTCCTGCCTCTAAAAGCAGTCACCTTTAAAATCAAAATTTCAGAGATTTTGCAACTGACTACCTTGCAAATGCAATCTGATTATACCAAAACCTGCTATAAAGCAGGTGTTTCAGTTGTTGAATCCCCTAAATAATTAACTTACAATAGGAAAATTGTTTTAATACTTTAATCTTTGTATGGCTTATGTTCCATAATATCCTGGGCTAGAAGCTTAGTAACTATTCCTGTTGTTGCTCCTTGTATAGTGTTAGATTGGTGTTGCGTAGCAGGACATGTGTTGGCAACTCTAACGTTGGCAACTTGAACATTCAAAGGAGGCTGAGCAAGCACAGCAGAAATTATCCTTGCAGTTGTGGAGCAGAGTGCCTGTGGAATGGAGCAGTATCAGAATCATTCAGCAGTTGAATGGCCTTAAGTCAGCAGTGTCCCTAGATATGGAGGTGGAGGAGGAGGAGAGGGGAAGAGGGAGGAAGGAAAGCGAGGGCAAGTAGGAAGAGGGTGGATCCAGAGAATATAACTAGGAAGAATATATGTGCTCCATATTATTTCTAGGCAAAGGCAAAATGTGTTATCCATCTATCTTCATAACCCAGTAGAGTCTCAAAGTAACGTATTAGGAAGCAGAAAGACCCCTGCCACGTGTATCATTGATGTGAAATTATTCTGCAGCATGAGGAAACCCCAGAAGTAATACCCTTTCATATTTGCCATTATTGAGCCTTCCTGCAGTGATTTCAAAAGTTTGTGGGCATATGCTGCCATGTCACTTGGATTCTCAGTTTGACAGCCACCACTTCCACCATTAACCTCAAACATTGTTGTGTTTTTGCATCACTCTCTCAAGCTTCAAGTCCAGGACAGAAACATCTGAATGCCTGAGCTTCAGTCTCTAACAAGCAGCAGAAAGAGGGACTGTCTTCCCCTTTTTGGGCTCTATTGTAGGAGGAGATGTTCAGATATTGGCTGTCTGTAAACAGCAGAGGTCTGCTACAGTCCTTTAGCTTCTCAAACTCATTCATACACCATTCTCTCCATACCTACACTTTAAAAAAACTTTTCTCCTAACAGTGCAGTTCTCCTTCACATAACCAAAATCCACTCATCCCTTCCCAAGGGAGACAACTGAAAATTTCATCATTGGCTCCATTAGTTCTAGATCCCTTAGTTATGTCCAGTCACCCTCTGGTTCTTTTGCAATCCCTTCTCAATATTCTCTAGCTGGTGGACTAAATTATAAAGTTACCCACAGCCAACACATGCTGTATTCAACAGTGGAGGATAGGGGGAAGAGAGAGAAATGAAATTAGTTAAAATGTATAAAATATGTTAGTTAAAATATGTTAGTGTATATATGAGATAGCAAGGAAGCAAGGGTAGAGGCTACAGTATTTGTTTCTGCAACTGATCAGGAGGACAAGCAGATATTTGTGATTTATTTTCTCTACCGTCTGTCACCTGTACACTTCTTCTTCAACCAGCCCCTAAGCCAATTAAGATGCTTTATCCAGTGGAGTAACCAAAACCCACGTTCCTGAGACATTGGAAATTGGTTTTTTATATATGCTTAATAGATAGTGTTTTAAAAATCTTTGATTAATTTTTCAGATGGATACAGTAGCGTGAAAAGGTTTCTCTGGGGTCCATCCAAATTTTTCCCTCCTTTTATTGTGTAGCAACAGCCCAGTTTCTTCATCAGGATCAGTCACCCAGGCTACACTGTGGCCACATTTTACGTGTTCACCCATTAGCATGAAAGTCACAAGTGGTCATGTGGCTGTTTCAGCTTCCAAGTACATTTTTACATCCCTTGGATATTAAACCTCCAAACTGGCAGAGCTAGACTTATAGGGAAAGGAAACAAAAATTTTCCAAGTGGTTTATTAGCTATGATTGCGAAAGACATCCTCACACATTGACTACTTGGAACTGTATATTCATTCTGGCAGTGAGAGAAATATTATCGTTTAATGATTACTAGTTTAGGGCATACACCTCATCCTACAAGATAGCACCCCAACCTTGCCCAAGTAATGTCTCTCAGCTGCCACTCTGAGTCATTAATCTACAAAACCAGCTCTTTCTGGGTGATAAGGGACTGGTGCCTCCCGCAGCCTCCCCATTGTCTTAATCTTTCTCCATGAAGTGAGTTCCTCAGTCAGAAACATTATTGTGTGGGATAGCATGATGATATATAAGGCATATAAAGTAATCCTATTATTGAGGCTACTGGCAGAACCTGATGGTCAGGAAAAGAGAATCAAAATCCAAAGTAAGTGTCTATTCTAGACATCATCTCAAATAGATGCCCCCTCCATGAGAGAAAGAGTTGATATAATCTCCTTACCATCAGATAGCTATCTGTCCCATGGTTAAGGTACTTCATAATGGACCCAGGGTCGTTTGCACTGGCAGCATATTAGTCACTGAGCAGTGGCAATAGCTGGGTCTGCCTGAGGAAGGGAAAGTCTGTGTTTAGTCCATGCACGGTTTTCATCTCTTGCACCGTGGCACCACTTAGTACATGAACCCATTGCACAAAGTACTGGTGTCTGGGAAGGAGACTGCCAGATATCCTCAGAGGTGGTCATTTTGCCCACTTGACTATTAACAGCATTTTCCACACTGCTGTTAACTTTTTGGTAAACATGTTCATGGAATATAGGTAGTCTTTTATTCTGGGATCATTCTAAAAGTTCATCCATATAAAACGTTTGCCTTTCTTGCCATCTGTCCTCCAATAGCACTCTTACCAACCTCCTAACCATTTGACTGATGCACTAATTGCAGAACAAAGTGTGGGTCGTCAACTCACATTATCTCTACTTTGTAGTAAAGTAGCAGGGAAATACTTGACATATCGCTTTTACACTTTTCCTTAGAGTCATCCCTGAAAGGGGCCAAAACACCACATCAGTGTACTTTATATGGTCCCGCCATCTTGTTCAAAGCCATTTGGAATTTGGAATTTTTTTTTCCTTAGTCAACTTGACATAAGAAATATCTCATGAGGCCTAGGTAGGTTGAAGTAGGGATAGTATGGCAGGAATAGGCACACACATGGAGTGCTCATGAATTACCTTCATCCTTCAGGTCCTTTCATTTCTACTAATGATGAGCTGCTGCTAGGCACACCCGAATATATAGCTAGTAGATCAGATAACATCCAATTCATGATCAGCAGCTTTAGTTGCAAGCTTACCTGGTATCACATAGTCAGGCATTCAGTCTTCTTTCTCTCCCCACCTCAAAAATATCCTTAAAAATAATAATCCTTGAACTTAAATCAATAGGCAGCTCTTACCAGAATTGTAAAGTATTCATTCATTTAACATATATTTATTGAATGTCTACAACTTACCAAGCACTGTGTTAGCCAACTAATCCCAATTTTCAGGGAGCTTTAGTGAAGAAGACAGAAATTTTTTAAAATATGTACGGTTAAACAAATAAATTAATATCAAATTATGAAAACTGCTATGAGAGAAACCACTAAGAAATGAAATGAAATAAGGGGATGGGAGGCTTCTTCAAATAGAATGGTCAGGGAACACTTCTCTAAGGAAATGCCATTTAAGCTGAGAACCAAAGCATAAGAATGAGCTAGCTACACCAAAAGAGAAGATAACAGCCTTTCAGGTACCATGGGAAGAGCGTGTTCAAGGAACTGAGAGAAGATCAGTTCGGCTGGAGCAGAATAAGCTAGGAGGAGAGTAGCACAAGTTAAGTTTGAGGGATAGGAAGAAGCCAGCTCACGCAAGGCCTTAGACCCGTGGTTAAGGAGTTTGGATTTTTATTCTGTGTACTATGGGAAGACAGTCATTGATTCATTTATTAAGCAGACATTTATTGAGCTCCTCTGTGAGTTAGGTAAAGTGTCTGCCCTTATGGAATTAACATTGTAGATAGATATAAGGGTGTATGTCAAATTGTGATAATTCCTACGGAAAACAAAATAAGCAGAGTAAAGGGAATAGGGAGTGCTGTGGGTGGTAATGGAATATTGTACATTATTATAGATAGAAAGGTCCATCTGATGAGGGTACCTTTGAACAGAGAACTTAAAGGAAGCAAACCAAGCAGATATCTAAGGGAAGGGTATTCCTGGGCATTAAAAAGTTTTAAGCTAGACAAATTACATACTCCCATTTACATTTTAAGATCGCTTTTGCTGCTTAGTGAAAAATGGATTCAAGTGGAAATAAGCATGGAATTAATGATGGTAATGACCTACGGTGGTGACAATGGGAATTAAACAATATGTTTTGGACTAGATTCAGTAGGACTTTCTTATAGATGAGAAATGGAGGTTGAGAAAAAGAAAAGAATCAAGAATGAGTCCCAAGTTATTAACTCTAAACTTCTGGGTAAATAATGGTGTCATTTACTGAAATGAGGAGAGCTGAGAGTGTGGGATGGAGAGGAAGGAGAAGACAGATTTGAACTAAAAAAAAAAAAAAAGTTATGTTTTGGACATGTTAATTCGTATGTCCAAGACTTTCACGTGGAGATTATGAGGCAGTTAGATGTAAGTCTGTAAAACTCACAGAGGATATGAGATGAACACATGAACTTGGGAGCATCAGCATAGAAGCAGCCTCTAAACCCAGATGAGCATGAGACCCTCAGACGGAGAGTGGAGAACCAGAGGGAAGGCCTTGAGAGACTCTGTCATCGTGAGCTTAGTTAGAAAATGAGGAGCTGGCAAAGTGCACTGATCACTGAAAAGTGATGCCAGTGAGGAAAGACAGTGTCCTCAAATACTACAGAAGAGTGAGTTTCATGAAGGAAGGAGTGCTTGGCTACATCAAATGTTAATGGGAGTTGAGTGAGATGAGAGCAGAGAAATACCCATGGGATTTAGCACTTAGACGTCCCAGATGAACTTGGCAAGCAGAGTTGGTGACATGTTGTGACCAGAAGCCAGTTTGGAATGAGTTGAGGAGTAAATGGGTGGGGGTGGAAGGAAATGGAAGCAAATAGGATATACAAATCCTTCTAGAAGCTTTGCTGTGTAATTTAATTGATGTTATAATTTAGCACCTAACAATTATGGTCTGTTGGCTTCTGCTAGATAGTCTGCAGTCTGGTCCCACATGCAAGGGTGAACGGTGCTAGGATCTAGAATCTGGATAGTTGCAAACCTGCACTAAAAGATAAAAGAGCAGAGGGAACACCCTTTCTTCTGAGTTTGCTGGTTAAAAGCTCAGAATACTGCCCTTATTTCGTCACTCACACCTTGGATGAGATGCCATATCTGGGGTGGGAAAGCAGAACCGTGGCTGAAGATTAGACTTTAGTCTTGCTTACATTCTCCTCTTCATCTCCTCTATGTATCTTGCCACTTAGCCACAGGGATACCCCTTTCTTCCTGCACACTGTTAAATAAGGTCACATAGCTAAAAGAAGAGCACATCAAAGAGAGTTAGCTACAGTCATGCGTTGCTTAACGATGGGAATGCATTCTGAGAAATGCATCATTAGGCAAGTTTGTCATTGTGCAGACATCATAGAGTGTACTTACACAAACCCAAAAGGTATAGCCTACTACACCCCTAGGCTATATGGTACTGATCTTATGGGACCACCATTGTATATGCGGTCCATCGTTAGCCAAAATGTCATTATGTGGTGCATGACTGTATTCTATTTTGTCCTTAGAAGTAGGAATGAATTAGACAGAATTATGCAAGACCCTATGCTCTACAGTCTGCAGTAGACCAGAAGGTAAATGGGGGGAAAAGAATCTGAAGCAGGAGAAGGAATAGTTTTCTGACTGGAGCAAGATATGGAAGGAATCCAGATGGAGGTAACATGAAAATCAGAGGAGTATGGAAGATAAGAGTTCCTTGGAACAACAGTATAGTTAAACCTTGTTGATTCAAATTCATTGGGTAGAAGTTTTGTCTAAATCACATAGAGCATTATTAAAGATGTGCTAATTATAATTTACACAGTGCTTCAAAGTGAATTCATCAAAAACTGTGTAGCATGTGTGCACAAGAGGAGCACTTTCATGAAAAATAAGATTAGTGTTATTTTCACAAGCTTAATACTGAACGATGTTTTAGATGCTTGAAAACTTTATCATTTTAAGGTAAACATAACTCATTTAACCCCATTACAGGTAAAGCCTTAATAGACTTATGAAGATGAACTATAGTCTAGCTTTACTCAAAATCATCACAAGTTTAGATGTGGTGGAGTTTTTACTAATGACATTTTATCATAGTTTTCTTTGAGTCATTTGCATTTTCATTCAACATATATCTATTGCCTTCTTCCTATAGGTAAGAAGTTAGCATCAGGCTTTGAAGATGGACTTTGAGGTTGTTGAAAATCAGAAATTAAATTGAGTTAATGCTGAGTAACCACGTCATTTTCAACTCGAAAGATGTGTTTTTTTAAATCAAACTAAAATAGATTTAGCTCATAATACAAAAGTCTCACCCCAAGTGCTTTCTATTTTGAACAGGCCTCAGACCTCTTAATAACTGATCAATAAAGAAACTATGAGGTTAAGAATATTAAATGTCAAAACAGACATTATCTACGTATTTGCTGAGCATCGGACATTTGAACTCAGTTGGGCCTCATGGAATATTTGTGTAATTAAGAGCAGCTATGAGATAGGAGGCTGTTCTGGTTTATTTTGCCTTAGTTGACATCATGCATGTCCTATTGAAGAGAGAGATAAAGCTCTTATTAGGCTTAATAATAATTGATATTTTTATAGAATGCTTTAGAGTTCACTGAAGGCTTATCTCATTTAATCATGAGTTCTGGGAGGGTTGTTCTTGTTATCCCAATTTTACAGATGCAAAAACTGAAACTTAGAAGAATTAAGTGATTGGCCCAATAGCACAAAGCAAGTAAGTAGAGCTTGGGAACTCAAAACCAGGCTGGCTGGCTCAAAGCTTGTGTTCCTTTACTCTGCCACACAGTCAGTGGAATCATTGACAGCACACTGATAGAGAAGATGGAATAGTCCAAGTGAAGAGATGTGTGAATTGACAGAGACAGAAATACAGGAAAGACAGAGAAAAGTCAGTAGCTAAATATCAAACACAAGCAACCAATAAGAGCTGTGCTATTTTCAATCATGAGAGGTGATATTTTAGTTTAGAAAAGAAGATAATTTTAGATATTCTTCATTTTTAGGCATAGGAGTAGAAGTACTCAAATAATAAGGAATAAATAGGTTTGCAAATCATCTGCATAGAGTTTCCCAGCTGTGTGAGACTAGTACATTACTCATTATTTCTAAACTCACTCTTTTTTTTGCATACAGTCTAAAACAATGAGTCCCAGCCTTAAGCCAAGTGAATGACATCATTACTTTAAGTAGTTATTTGAAGTAACCTTCTTGTTCAGGTGGTGATTAGAGGGTGGCATTGTGGTTGAGAGCATGGCTGGAGCCAGGCTTTCTGGGTTCAATACTGACTGTCCGTTACACACTGTGTGACCTTGGTGGGGTGTTTAACCCCTGAACCTCATTCCTTCGTCTGTGAATGGATAATAATAATCCTATCTTCACAGGATTGTTGTGAGGATTAAATGCATTAATACATTTAATGTACTTAGAACAGCCCTGGAGCACAGTTAAATGTTCAGTAAATGTTAACTGTTATTACTTTTATAGTATAGCAACGTTGAATAATACCTTATATAGACAGGTAGGTTCTTTTTGCTGAAAGCTCTGTGGTAAAATTGATCTTATTTTTATAATCTTCTGCTTGTGATCCCTCACAAATTTAATTCATATTAGTATAGTATTTCTTCATTTAAAACTATGCTACTTTAGAAAATTAATTTTATAGTGTCCATTTCATCAGCTTTCTCTTCATTTTAAACGTTTTTCAGTATATGGAAATGCTCTCCAAGTACTCGTTGGAACCTGAGCCCCCAAAAATGGAAATAAGCATAAAGTGTATATTCAAAAATAAATAGGAAGAACTTACACTGGGATTTCCTGTCAAATAACATAGTGAATTAAATTAGAAACATTAATAAGGGAAAATCTTTAATATCTTACCATACAGCCTAGTTTTGATACTGCTATCAAGAATCAGGCCCAGCTAAAAAGCAAACTTTGCAAATAGTATTGTGTTTATTTAGCAGACGTAGCAAAGATTTATATGTTATTGCTTAGATTTCATTTATATATTTCACATATAATTGAATATTTAATCACATATAAATATATTAACAGTATGGTGAATTATTTTGAGGTATGGTTGTTTGGGATTTTAGAGGGGGCAGCAAGAAATTATGCTCTGATGAATACTGTTAAAGTTTGGAAACTTACTATCTTTAATTGATTTATTTTATTTTTTTCTTTCTTTCCTATTAGTAGATCAAGAGAATGTTCTAAAGTGTTTCTTTCATTTTCGTTTTTTCCCCTTTAGTCCATGGGGTTTACCATAGAGAAATGTATTTTAAGAAATTAACTCTTAGTAATTATGAGGACATGTTTTAACTTGATTTAACATCTGTACCAGATGTGATATATTTAATTATTTTTGTGAAAAAAGAAGTCTTTGTAACTTTCATTATTCTTCTGTATGGTGCATCTTTTATTGAGCATTTTAGACAATTGATAAGCATTATTCAGTGGCATATGGTCTGAGTCTGATGTGCTTTGAAAAGAGCACAGAGTTCTGATAATGAGGATTCTGTGAAAATGGGAAAACCAGCACAACAGATATGCTTTGAGAAAGTATGGGTTTTTAGCATCTTGAAACAATATATCACACTCAAAGGGACAGAATCGGGCTGCACAATCTGTTAGCTCATTCTTGTCCAATCTGGTCTCCTCCTTTCTTTTGGAGCCAGCATTGTCATCAACTCACTGAATTATATTCTGACTGGAATGTATTTCAGGCACAGAGTAATGTATCTACTTAAATGGAATCCTATCTTTCTACAAAAGCTTTTTGAGTATAATAAATTTAAAATATAAAAAAAAATTCTATTAAGTTAAAGTAAATGGTTCAACAGTTTACATATGTGCGTCCTCCCCCACCACCCTAGAAAAAGACCACTACTTAGAAGAAAAAGACCACTACTTAGAAGGTCTGTTTTTCTTTTATTTATAATATTGAATAATTTTTTTGGTTAACTATCAATAGTCAGACATATTTCAAAGACTGTTTATTAGAAAGATACCTATACATTACAAGTGTTAGTTGAACAGAAATGAGCTGTGGAATTAAAACTTCTTCTATCAAAGTGTTTTAATTATTATGACTATTCTTTTTAAAATTCTATAGTAGCCTTTCTTAACAAGACGTAAGTTAAGCCTTAATGGCCTAAGGCCTCCACTGTATGTAATAAATGAACTTTTCTCCTACCATCCAGAATGGTATTAGCTCTCCTTGGAAAAATTAAGAGGATGGTAATTCAAATATTTTTTGTGGGGGTTAATTCTCTTACGGAACCTGGATTGAGAAAGGCGGCTCTGTAGTAGTCAAGATCACTGAACTTTTAACCTTTGATTTGAAAGTTACTGGGTGTGTAAATGAATTGGGTGTTACATTAGAGCTATATTACTTTATGTAAAGGATTAAATGTGACAAACTTTGTAAAGTGATAAGCATAATGCCTGACACATAAGAAATACTCAGTAAATAATATGTTATTGTGTTTTAAGCTTTCATTATCCTAAGTTCCTGAAAATTTTTGCTTGTATTATGATGTTTCAATCAAGATGAAACTTGTTTTTAAGTGCAGTAATAAAGATGTACATAATTTAATCAAAAATTTATATTTTCAAATTTAAACAGGCAGTCCTAGTAGTATTTTATGCTTAATGATTGAGTAACAATACTATAAATTTTGCTTTTTTATGATGTTCAAATAACTCACAATTCATGCACAGTAACCATGTAATAAATGAAGTTGTGTTTTGTGATTGTCCTCATGAGGATTTTAGGTCTTTGCCAGTTCGGATAGGCGAATAGTTCTCTTTAGTGCATTGATTTATGTGAAAGTGGGGGCAGGGGGAATGAGAAACAGCTAGCCTTCTCTGTTGTGAACAGACAGAATATTAATGCCTAACCAAACCTCAGGCCATAGGATTCTTTAGCTTTTGTATGGTAAATGGTACATTACTCTTTGGATATGATTGGCATTGCCATGGAACACTATAAGTTATACGAGTTATAAAAATAGACTGTTATTTAAGCTATGAAACTGAAAAAAAATCCCTGAAATTAATTGTCAGAGCAAGAATATCAGTGAATTAATATTAATAGTGTAAATTGAAGATATTGTATGCAGTGAACTATTGAACAAAAAAATGGATAATAGGCTGTCGCTTGGGAATGGCTAACATAAAATTTATGAGACAAGACAAGCACCTCTCTTTATGGCATGCATTTGTAGTCAGCTTATTCAGTGCTAATTTTAAAGGTAAAGTGGATATGTGTTAATACATTTTCATACTCTTGCTTAACAGTTTATAAAGTAAAGAATGCAGGAATGTCAGGTGACCATACTGTGACTATGAAACAGAGTGAACTGTTTATACATTGCATTCAGTTCAGGGAAAGTTGTCAAATACCATTTCTGATGTGTATGTCATTAAAATGTTACCTAGTCTATGCAATGCTTTTTATATTAATAAGTATTATAAAGCCAAACTTCATCTTCTTGATTTTTGAATTATTGGTATGAAACAATTGGTTCCCACATAAAAAAACTTAGAAAAATTTTCTGACCATTGCAAATAATATGAGTAAGAATGGAAGCAGTTGGAGGGCTTCATTATATGGATGTGTTTGTCTTGTGCATTTTTACTAAACTTCAGTAGCCAACTAAAGTTTCTCTAGATGGAGATTTTGTGAGCTACTTACTGGTTTATGCACTGCCATGAGAGTTAGTGTATTGCAAGTATACATGTGTACATTAAAGGTGATTAACAGTAGAAGGAAAAAAGGAAATGACATCTGAAGACAATGTCAGTTTTTCATACTTCTTTCTGAGTCTTCAGGCGGGTAATAATTATACAGGTACCTATTTCCAAGTTCCTCCTCCACTGTTGTTTGTTGGTAGAATATGGTAGTGAAGCTATAGATGCAACGAAAATATGTCCTTCTTTTAAATGCTCATATATTCTCAAACCACTCGATCTCTGCATTACTCCCTCATGGAGTTGCCGAAAAAGAACCTGGTGTCATCCTCCACTTTAAGGACCAGTAGAGGTCTATTATTAAAGAGAAAGACATTGGGCTTTCTATTTAGTTCTTTACTAGGAGTAAGTTTTGTAAGAAAATAAGATTTGTTGCTGCTGGCCATAAAATCTGTTTTGCATTAAGTATTTTCCATGTAGAATGGAAAGTGATAGAATATTCAGAGATTATTTATAAAATATGAGTTTCAGAAACTGTTTAGACATATGAAAATTTAGGAAGCTAAACTGAAGCTGTAAGTGAAATCTGTTTTAAAATGCAAAAACTGGACTGTATAAGAATTCTGAATATAATAAAGTTAGCATTTAAAATAAGTGAGGTAAGGAATTATTTAACCAATACTGCTAAAATAATTGATTAATTAAGAAAAATAAACTTAGATTTCTGTCATACTTTCTATTACAAGATAAATTACATGTTAATTATTTAAATGTAAAAAATAAAACTATAACATAAATTGAAGAAATAGTAACTATGTATTTGATCTCAAGATAGGAAAAGTTTTCTAAGCAACAAATACATAAGGGACCAATTTAAAAATTTAAGTCCATAAAGTTAAATAAATAAATAAGAGGCCAGCACAGTGGTGTAGCGGTTAAGTGCACGCGCTCTGCTGTGGTGGCCCGGGGTTCGGATCCCGGGCACACACCAACGCACTGATTGTCAAGCCATGCTGTGGCGGCATCCCATATAATGTGGAGGAAGATGGACACGGATGTTAGCCCAGGGCCAGTCTTCCCAGGGCTGATCTTCCTCACAATAAATAAATAAATAAATAAAATGAAGTACAAATAAAAAACTGGATGGAAGTATTATAGCATATGATGGACAAAGGATGGGCACCCTTAATACCCCCTAAAAAGCTATTACAAACCAATAAGAAAAAAGACTGTGACATCCACTTTGAAAAATGAGAAGATAATTTACAAAAATAATCGAGTAAATATGAAAAGTATTTAAATGCATAATTGATCAAATAAAGAGAAGTAAACAAAATACACCAGTTTGATTTTTTAAATGAAGAAACTGAAGCTCAAATAAGTTGTGTGACATGTCCTGGGTCACTAAGTTCCCACTAAGTGGGAAAGCCTAAATTTTAATGATTTCTATCTATCTGGTGGGATTATGACTGATTTTTTTCACTAGTTTTTGTTCATATTTTCTAAAGTTTTAGCACTGAGCCAAAAAGAACTCTTTTCTATAACAAGAGACAAACAGAAACATTGAAACGTTTTAGGCAACATTGCATCCGTTTAAATAGTTGTTACTCATTAAGGGGATATTCCATTTATTCACAGATTTTTTTTCCTTGATGTATAAAAATAAGATGGATAACATTTAAACTTTAATTTGTTTAAACTATACATTCTCACTAAGTAGTTGTTCTTTTCAGTTAACTGTAATCATAACTGTAGATAGGGCTTATATTTTTATGCCTATATAATATAAAAAGCAAAAAACAAAATTAAATAGTCTTAAAATGAAAATTTTAAAGCTAATGCACTTACATCTTGTGATTGTGTTTTTCTTTGCAGATGGAGAACATCATTGGAACGCTAAGAGATTCCAACCTGAAGCTGACACTTGCTTTCGGCATAGGAATGCATCATGCTGGTCTACATGAGAGAGACCGAAAAACAGTAGAGGAACTATTTGTAAACTGTAAAGTTCAGGTACTTTTTTTTCCACTAATAGGTATTTAAATGTAACTTAAAAGCTTTGTTTTAGTTAGATATAAGATATTATCTTTTATTTTTTAGGTTCTTATTGCTACAAGTACATTAGCCTGGGGTGTAAACTTTCCAGCTCATTTAGTAATTATTAAGGGAACAGAATACTATGATGGAAAAACAAGACGTTATGTGGATTTTCCCATTACAGGTAATTTTTAAAATTTACAGATACATTAAGCTTCTATTTTAGCCTTAATAATTCTAATTCACGTGATTTAAATTTTAGAGACTTGGTCACATTTAAACATATAATGAACAAATTTTAAGTTTTTGTTTCTAGTGCAAATATTCAAAGTATTGAGCTGGTTTTTTTACTTTTACTTACCCAGTTTGTTGATAAATCTCAAAAGCATAACTAATGGTTTAAAATTCATAAATAGATAAAAGTACTGGTTACTAGCTACTAGTGACTTAATAAATTATAGTGAAACATTATAATGTTTAATTTTAAATCTGTTTCACTAGAAGTGATACTTCCTTGAGTCTTCTATAATAAATTGCTTGTTGCTACAATTTGTACATGAACGTTCTATTCACATACTTTAAAATTTGATAAAAGCGTTTTCAGTGAGTTCTGGAAAGGGAAATATACTCAGGGTGTATTTCCACTCAATGAACACATGTAAAAACTGTATCATTTCTAAATCATTACTTACCTCAGAGATTCCTGTGGTATAAAGAAAGAAATTTTATACCATGTGTGAGAGGTGGACGGGGCCTAGATGGACCCATTATTCATGGGGGAAAATAATCAAATGAATCTGCTGAAGAGATTTTCCTATGTTTGTTTTCTTTTTCGTGTTTAATTAAAATAGTAGTAACTCTTAAACAGCATTTTTAAGCATCTAACTAAAGGAACCTTTCATGTTTCTTACTTTTACGAACCGTAGGAGAGACCCTTTTGAGGACTCAATTTTCTATCGTAGTGAATTGATTAATTATTAGGGAACTCAATCATAGGCATCAGAGATAGCACACATGCTCTTAAAATATTCTCTTTCCTTTGTTGTTTTGTTGTCTTGTTGAAACATACCTTAATCAGTAAATATACATTATGCTATATGCCATATTGCAGAATACCTCTTGTTCTCTTTTTTATAGACGTACTGCAGATGATGGGGCGTGCTGGGAGGCCTCAGTTTGATGACCAAGGCAAAGCTGTAATTCTGGTTCATGATATAAAGAAAGACTTTTACAAAAAATTTCTTTATGAACCTTTCCCAGTAGAATCAAGGTAAATTTTGCTATAAATTAATTTAAATGGATTCATGTCATAGCAAGTTAATATTTGTGTGATTACATTTTATTAGATAAAAATCAGTAAAACTTCGAATTCAAAAGAATTATTTGAAGTGAAACTAAGTATAATTATTGCTCTAAGACAAAATTCAATTATAATTTTCATTGAAAAAAAACAAAACTGGGGCCAGCCCGGTGGTGTAGCGGTTAAGTTCGTGCTCAGCTTTGGCGGCCTAGGGTTCTCAGGTTCACATCCTGGGCACGGACTGACACACTGCTTGTCAAGCCATGCTGTGGTGGCGTCCCATCTAAAGTAGAGGAAGACGGGCACGGATGTTAGCCCAGGGCCAATCTTCCTCAGCAAGAGGAGGATTGGCATCAGCTGTTAGCTCAGGGCTAATCTTCCTCACAAAAAAAACCTTCTGTAAAAGAAGCAGTGTAGTGCACTGTTCAGTCGCATGGACTCTGGAGCCAGACAACCTGGGTTCATATCTGAGCTCCACCATTTACTTGTTTGATCTTGAGCAAGTTATTTAATTCCTCAGTGCACCTACCTGTAAAATGGAGATGATAGCAATATTAGCTACCTCATAGGGTACTTATAATGATTAAATGTATAGTGCCTGGGGCTGGCCCTATGGCCTAGTGGTTAAGTTCGGTGCACCCTGGTTCAGCAGCCTGGGTTTGGTTCCCAGGTGCGGACCTCCATCACTCATCAGCGGCCATGCTGTGGCGGTGACCCACATACAAAATGGAGGAGGATTGCCACTGATGTTAGCTGAGGGCAAATCTTCCTCGAACAAAAAGAGGAAGATTGGCAACAGATGTTAGCTCAGGGAGAATCTTTCTCAGCCGCAGAAAAATATATAGTGCCTAGAACAGTGTCTACCACATAGTAAGCATTTAAAAAAATATTAGTTTAATGTGTGTTTTTATAGTATAGTTAATAAATATCTAAAATAAAGGAACCTGTGATGAATAATTCAGGCTAGTGGCCTATTTCAGAATAATCACATACTTCTTTTTGGCCCAGTAACTACTACCCCTTTGACAAAAGTCTTCCCTCATTTTCTCAGCTGAAAATAGTCTCTCTCCTCAGATTTATGTATTTTTCACTTACAACACTTATCACTTGCTACCTCTTCTCAGTCTTTTTTAATATACTGTATCCTAACTGCAGAGGACAAAACATGTTTCTAATTTACAGTGTAAATAGTTATTGGATTTTTTATTCTCTCATAAGTACTACTATTTTTTTTTTCCATTCTACTTCCTTTTTTGGGGGGGGCTGGGAAAGAGTCACCCTGAGCAAACATCTGTCACCAATCTTCTCTTTTTTTTTTTCTTTTTCCTCCCCAAAGCCCAAGTACACAGTTGTATATTCTAGTTGTAGGTCCTTCTAGTTCTTCTATGTGAGCCACTGCCACAGCATGGCTACCGACAGACGAGTGGTGTGGGTCCACACTGGGGAACCAAACCTGGCCGCCAAAGCTGAGCGCACCAAATTTTAACCACTAGGCCCTCAGGGCTGGCTCACTGATTTTTTTTAATTTGAAAAATATAAAAACATTAAATGTTGTGGGATATAGCTAACACTGTGCTAAAAAACATTTATGACGATTAATAGATATATTTAAAAAGAAAGAGTGAAAAATCAATGATCTAAGTAGCCATCTCAAGAATTTGGAGCAAAATTAGCAAATTGAACTCCAGGAAAGATAAGAGAATTAGTGGATTGAAATCAAACAAACATTAGAAAAAAAATCAACAAAGCCAAAAAGTTGGTTCTTTGAAAAGAAGAATAAAATCAATAAACCTTTAAGTCTGACCAAGAAAAAAAGAAAGAAGGAACAAAATATTAGGAGTGAAAAGATATTACAGATGTTAAAAAGATAATAAGATATTATGAAAAACTTTATGCAAATAATTTTTAAAATTTAGATCAAATGGTAAAATTCAAAAAAATACTTACTAAAACTGACACAAAAGGAGATAGAAAATCTAAGTAGTCTCTTATCTATCAAAGTAATTGAATCTGAAATTTAAAATCTTTCCACAAAGAAATCTTCCAACCCAGATGCTTCACTAGTGAATTCATAACATTTAAGGGAGAAATGACATCAGTCTTACATGAACTCTTCCTTAATAGTAGAAAAGATAGAAATATTTGCCAAATTGATTTATGAGATTAGAGAACCTTGATAACAAAACCTGATAAGAAATTTACAAGAAAGGAACATAACAAACCTGTGTCTCATGAATATAGATGTAGAAATCATAAATAAAACATTAGTAAATCAAATCCAGCTTGTATAAAAACACAATATATTACAACTAGGTGTAGTTTATTCCATAAATGCAAAGATGATTTATTATTTGAAAATAAATGAATATAATTCACCACATTAGCAGGAAAAAATGAGAAAAATCATACGATTATCTCATAAATGTAAAAAAAAAGGCATTTGATAAAATTCCACACCCATTCATAATAAAAACTCTTAGCAAACAAGAATATAAGGAAATATACTTAGTCAGATAAAGAGTATTTACAAAAAAATCTACTGTAAACATCATTCACAAATTAATGATGAATTATCACAACCTTTCCCTTTGATATAGGGAATGATATAGGGATGTCCTTACCACTTCCAGAAAGCATTGTGCTAGAGGCCCAAGCCACTACAATATGGTAAGAAAAAGAAAGAAAAGTTAGAATATCCTTTTGAGCAAGGATAGTGACTAAAAAGCACAAAAGGATGGCTTCTGGGGCACTGGTAATGCTTGATTTTGGTGTTGGTTACACAGGTGTGTTCTCATTGTGAAAATTATTTAAGTTGTACATGTCTAATTTATGTAATTTCCTCTATGTATACTTCATAAAAAGTTAACTAAAATTTTTAATTTTGTACCTTGATATGACTATTATTAATATGTTACAGAGTATTCCATAGTTTATACATTAACTTCTCTATTAATGAGCATTTAGACAGTTTCCAATTTTCTCCTCTTACATATAATGTTGCAATGAACTATTTTGCTTCCCTATCTGACACATAAGTGTTTCTCCAGCAGGTGATAATGAAAGTGAAATTACTGTGTCATAGTGATTGTTTAAATAGATATTGCCAAATTGCCCTCCAATTGACTATACACGTTTATACTATGCCACTGGTGATTGAGAATAATATAGAAATTTGTTTTTTTTCTTTCAACTTATTATAGCCATTTTCTTAATCCTTTGCAAAAACTATTTTTAATATCTCCATATCATTCTGTGTATCATCATTTATTTAGCCTTTCCTTTCGTGGATATAGCTTCCCTTCTTTTTGTAATT
Organism: Diceros bicornis minor; assembly: GCF_020826845.1. Classification (NCBI taxonomy): domain Eukaryota; kingdom Metazoa; phylum Chordata; class Mammalia; order Perissodactyla; family Rhinocerotidae; genus Diceros; species Diceros bicornis. Next base: position 33,441,546 of record NC_080762.1, read on the forward strand.
TACATAAGAAACTAAAATGAACATTTTGTTATGCCAGTCTTTCAACACATCCAGTCATCTTTGTATACTCCACGACACCTTGTACAATTATATCTTCTATGACTAGAAACTTAATATTTACTGAATGAATGAATGTCTTTGCTCTGTCATAACTATCATCCCTTTCTTGCCAACTCTCTTTTCATCTGCCTTGGTATTATTCCATACTTAACTCCAATATCTCATAAGTGTACTTTTTCCTGCTCCCCAAGGTGTATCTTCTGTTATCTGCTGTTACCTTGGCTCTCATCTTCTCTCCTGAAACATACTAGCTCCCTTTCTGTCAGCCTGTCTTTATTTCCATCTAGCAATTCATTTCTCCAAAATTATATACAAAACATACAAATTATACAAAACATATTTGTTTTATATCTTGGGATGTAAAATCTGAATCTTGATTATGTGAGCTAAAGTGTGTTTAATTCAGAGTTCATGTATGTTTCCCATGTCTTGTTCACCGTATAGCTTATTGGGAGTGCTCTCTGACCATTTAAACGCAGAGATTGCTGGTGGTACAATAACATCTAAGCAAGATGCAATGGATTATATCACCTGGACTTACTTTTTCCGACGTCTTATCATGAACCCCAGGTAAGCACAGGACAACTATTTATCTTTCAAAAGTCAGAACTTTGGACATTCTAGATATATGCATTTCCCCAGAGAATCAGATGATGTATATATGATGATGTATATGTGATCACAATATAATATGACATTGGAAAATAATTGTGTGTGTTTGTTACTTTGCTTATTTTAATTAACAGAATATACTTGAGGAGTTTGCTCTATAGTTAGGGAGACAAGACACTCAAAAGTCACCAGGAAATGTGATAAATTACATGATAGTGACTGACTTGGGTACAGTTGGAATTCAGAGGAGAGTGAGTCTTGTGAAGTTGTAAGGGGAAGAATTTGTAAAGCACTTGTAAGAGTTAATAAGAGCCCTGCAAGAGGAAATAAAATTGGGGGAGTTGTGATGGAGTATCTTTTACTCCAGGCATATGAGTTAGCTTCTCATTCAGCACCTGTTTGTCAGGTATTATACTAGACACTGAGGCATAAAGAGGAGTGTACATCATCCCCTGTCTTCAAAGGATGATCCTTTAACATGGGAAAAAGACATATAAATCATTACAGTGTGAATCATAAGTGCTCTAATAGAACCATATTTAAGCCTATGAGAGTGAGAGCTTCACAGAAGAGATGATACTTCAGCCAGATCTTGAACCTGGAACAAGAGTAGAAAAGGTGGAAGGCCCAAAAATACTACATGGGCAAAGGCCCTCAGGGCTTGAAAGAGTGTCTAAAGAAGGCTGAGAAGTTTGATGTAGCCAGAGCTTCACAAGCGTGGAGACAAGAAGATTGTCTTGACCAGAAAGTGGGCCAAGCACCAGAGAGTAAAAGGCCTGTATGCCATGCTAAAGTAGTTTGCATCTGATCCTCTTGGCTGTGGTGAGCCATTAGAAGTTTCTAAACATAGTTTTAACATCATCAAATTAGGTTTTGTTTTGTTTCAATACTTATGGCACTATGGTAGGGAATGAACTGGAATGGGGAGACATTTACAAGAAGAGCAGTTAGGAAGCTGTTTAATAATAGGGGAAAGATAAATAGGACCTTAACAGATGCAGAGGGAATGGAAGGAGGGCCAAAGTTAGGAGACATTCCTGATATAAGGAAGAGGAAATTTAAACAATTGTAAAGTCTTGAACAGAGACATCATGATGAAAATGTTATTACTAAATCTTGCCTGTTGGTACCTTAAGAAATTTGTTTATTTTCAGCCAACATTTCCACTTCCATAGATAGGAGTTTGAGAATGTGGTGCCATTTTGCTCAGTTTCCTCAACTGTTAGGACCTCTGGATTAGGTACAAAATATCATTTGGGAACATGACTACAGAATTGGTGAGATAGCCATCTAGCACTGCAAGTGTATCATAGTAAATAGATCACAGGATTAGAATTGTGGAGTCGTATACTGAGATAGACTTTAGACGCACTCTAGTCCAAATTGTTGTTTGATATTGAAGAAATGAAGACTGGAAACTTAAAGTGACTTTCCCTGGATCCCATAACTACTTTGTGATAAAGCCAGGACTTAAAAACCTAAGTTTTCTGACTCACAACTCTTTATTTTTTTAGAAGGAGGGGAGGCTTGGTGTGTAACTGTTGATATATTCATTTTTCATATATCAGAAGAATAGAGACAATGTGGTGGAAAGAGCTTTGAACTTGGAATCAGAACACTGATTCTTGTTTCAGCTTTTACTAACTGTGTGACCTTGAGTCATTTCACCTCTCTCAGCTTCCCTTTCTTCATCTGGGAAGTGAGTAATAGTCTGCCTCCCTCACGGGGCCATACTGAGAATCAAATACATGCATTAAAGTCCTTCTAAGCTCTTTATTAATTATGAAGAACATAACTAATGTTGATTAGTGAACTGCTATTCCTGTACTCCCTTCTGCTTGCTTTACTGGTCTGTATCATCCTAAAGAGTCTAATTTGGAGACTGAGAACCTAATCATTTCTCTCAGCTTGTCTGATTAGCAAACAAGGGAATAATTCACTGAGGCAGATTGAATTCTTTAGCAAATTATATTTCCTACTGAATCCACAGATACACTGGACTTTGTATGTACATCTCCTTTTCTTAAATTTAAAAAAAAAGTAACTTTTTATTTTGAAACAATTCAAAACTTTAAAAAAATTGCAAAAATAGTACAAACAGGCACTGTATATCCTTCACCAAGCTTCCTCAAGTGTTAACGTCTTACATGACCATAGTACAATTATCCAAACCAGGAAATGAACATTTATGTAACACTATGTAACTTTATTCAGATTTCCTCAATTGTCCCACCAATGTCCTTTTTCTGTCCAATATCCAATTTAGTATCCTGCATTGCATTTAGTTATCCTTTCTCTTTAGTTTACTCTAATCTGTGACATTTCCTCAGTGTTTATCTATCATAACCTTGACACTTTAGAAGAATATTGGGCAGTTATTTTATAGAATGTCCTTCAATTTGGGTTCCACTAAAGGTTCCTCTTCCCTAAGTTTAAGTTCTGCCCTTTTTGGCAAGAATACCATAGAAGTGATGTCGTGCTCCTCTCAATGCGTAATATTAAGAAGTTCTCCTTTAGAGATCCCTTCTATATTTAAAATATCACCTATATATGAAAGACCCCAAAATATATTACTCCAATCTGCTGTCTATCAAGTTACAGTCTCATTCTCCACCTGCCTTCTGAATGTTGCCACATGAACTTCCCACCATCATTTCAAGCTCAACATGTCTAAAACTGAATTAATCATATAGCAATATCTTCCTCTAATTGTTCTTACTTTTGTTAATGTTATCACTCTGCATCTATTTATTTTGACCTCAAACCTCAAATTTGCATTTTAATTTTTCTTTTCCCTTGCTTCCTTAATTCTCCAACAGCTTAACCTGCTTTCAGTCTATCCTCAATCTAGCCTAATTTGCAAACTGTCAGATAGTATTAATCAGAAATTAGATGTATTATGTTGGATGTGGGAGCTGGATAAAGTTCAGTTAGTAGACATAGAATGCATTAAGTCTTTACATTCAGATAATGAGTAGGAGATTGTCTAGGGTTTACATTTTTTCAACCATGTGAGATGAGCCAAAAGCACGGTTGGAGATGCTAGTCGGAAAAGGGGTCCCACTGAGAGGGAACTAGAGTAGGCATCACTCCCTGTTGCTCTGGTTAAAAACTACCTTCTATTTAATAATATTATGGTGAGAAAATCCACATGAACTATAATAAACAGTATTAATTAGAGGCAGAAGAAGCAGCTTAAGGAAGTTAGCACAGTGGAAAAAGATGAAATCTGGAGGGGATGTACTTGGGTTATAACTTACAGAAATTATCCTCAGCCTCTGAGCCAGGGGACTTCTTGGATATTGACAGCTTAGGGTATCTCCTGCTCTTGTGATTGTAGTTCATGTACATACGCGAGTATGAGTATTCCTTAGTATTCCTCACATTGCGTCACTTACTTTATCTGATGGCTATCTTTGCTAGGAAATTCTGGGACTAGGGATCAAAGGACACATCATCTTGATCCATTGGCTTAGGGCACTTAGTAGTTGTGGCAGCTGTTTTTCCTGCTCTCTGGTTGCCCCAAATGAGAACTGGGTATCCCCCTACCACCACCAAAGGGGCTAGGATAGATCAAAGGAGACCTTAATCCACACCACCTCTAGGTGAGAGGTTCCTCTCATTTTCGTGCATTTGCCATCACTCTTCTTCCTGCCTGCAGTGCCCTCCCCAGCCCTTATAGCCAGCTAAGCTCTAACAGTCTTAAAAGTCCAGTCATATATTGATAAATGCACTTCAGTTAATTTTCAGGAGGTGGTGGTTTATCTACTCTTGACCATCCATATCAAGTGTGCTAGTTCCTTTAGTATCCACTTTTATGTATTTTGAGATAGCTGGCTAGGTTAAGACTAAGAGTGTCATTATTACTCTGAAGTAGAAACCTATGCCCAAGCTGTTGCCATGTGAATTAATCAGTCCAGAATAGGTACAGCAATATTTTTTTTAAAAAAAAAGAGCTACGATGGCATTTTTCACAGAAATAGAACAATCCTGAAATTTGTATGGAACCACAAAAGACCCTGAATAGCCAAAGCAATCTTGAGAAAGAAGAACAAAGCTGGAGGCAACACACTTCCTGACTTCAAACTGTATTGCAATGCTGTAGTAATCAAAACAGTATGGTAGTGGCATAACAACAGACACCTAGATCGATGGAACAGAATAGAGTCCAGAGATAAGCCCACGAGTATATGGTCAATTAATTTACGACAGAGGAGCCAACAAGATACAATGGGGAAAAGACAATCTCTTCAATAAACGGTGTTGGGAAAACTGGACAGCCACATGCAAAAGAATGAAACTGCACCACTATCTTACACCGTATGCAAAAATCTACTCAAAGTGGATCAAAGACCTGAAGGTAAGACCTGAAACCGTAAAAGTCCTAGAAGAAAACATAGACAGTAAGCTCATTTATATCAATCTTGGCAATGAATTTTTGGACTTGACACCAAAAGCAAAGGCAACTAAAGCAACAATAAACAAGTGGGACTACATCTAACTAAAAAGCTTCTGTACAGCAAAAGAAACCATCAACAAAATGAAAAGGCAACCTATGGATGGGAGAATATATTTGCAAATCATTTATCTGATAAGGGGTTAATATCTAAAATATATGAGAAACTCATACAACTCAATAGAAAAAAAAATCTGATTAAGAAATGGGCAGAGGATCTGAATAGACATTTTTCAAAAAAAGACATCCAAATGGTCAACAGGTACATGGAAAGATGCTCAACATCACTAATCAGGGAAATGCAAATCAAAACCACAATGAGATATCACCTCACACCTGTTAGGATGGCTGTTATCAAAAGGACAAGAGATAACAAGTGCTGGTGAGGATGTGGAGAATAGGGAACCCTTGTGCCCTGTTGGTGAGAATGAAAATTGGTGCAGCCACTATGGAAAACAGTATAGAGGTTCCTCAAAAAATTAAAAATAGAACTACCGTATGATTCAGCAATTCCACATCTGGGTATTTATCCAAAGAAAACGAAATCACTCTCAAAAAGCTATCTACACCCTCATGTTTATTGCAGTATTATTTACACTAGCAAAGACATGGAAATAACCTAAGTGTCCACCAACAAATGAATGGATAAAGAAAATGTGGTATATATTTATACACCACATATACATATATACAAGGGAATATTATTCAGCCATTAAAAAGAAGGAAGACTTCCCATTTATGACAATGGATGGACTCTGAGGGCATTATGCTAAGTGAAATAAGTCAGACAGAGAAAGACAAATACCATATGATCTCACTTACGTATAGAATCTAAAATTAAAAAAAAACAATCTTATAGGTACAGAGAACAGATTGGTGGTTGCCAGAGGTAGAGGGTGGGGTGGGCAAAATAGATGAAGGTGGTCAAAAGGTCCAAATTTCAGTTATAAAATAAATAAGTTCTGGGGATGTAGTGTTCAGCATGGTGACTATAGTTAATAATACTGTACCGCATATTTGAAAGTTACTAAGAGAGTAGATCTTAAAAGTTCTTATCACAAGAAAAAAAAATTGTAACTGTCTGGTGATGGATGTTAACTAAACTTATTGTGGTGATCATTTTGTAATATATACATATATCAAATAATTATGTCTTACACCTAAAATTAATACTATGTTATATGTCAGTTATATCTCAAACAAAAAAAAGCTATGATTAGGTTCTGTTGGAAAGTAGTAGCAACATGAGTAAAAATCTCTAGTCTCAAAATTCATAAAATCTATTTAAAATGGTAAGGTATAAGCATTTAAAAATTAAATCTATATTCCTTAATTCAGTAAACGTTTATTGAGTGCCTCTTATGTGCCAGGGACTATTCTAGGGATTTTAAAGATGTATTAGTAATCTAATCACAAAAATTTCTATTTTCATGGCACTCATATTCTTTTAGCAGATACAGTAAAATTTAAAAGTATGTTAGAAGGTGATGAGTGCTTTGAAAAAAGGAGAACAAGGTAAGGAAGACTAGGAGAGCCAGGGGGTGGAGTGGGAGGAATTACAGTATTAAATAGGGAGTTAGAGTGGGCCTAATTAAAAGTGCTAAAGGGGGAAATGGGGAGATGTTGATCACGGGTACAAACTTTCAGTTATAAGGTAAATAAGTTCTGGGGAGCTAATATACAGTGTGGTGGCTATGGTTAACAATACTGTATTGTTCAAAAAATAAAAAAGGATGCTGACATTTGAACAAAGACTTGAAAGAGATGAGAGGGTTGACCACATGAATATCTGGGGAACAATATTTCAGGCCCAGGGAACAGGAGAGGTTGCAAGGCAGGCATGTCTGGTGTATTCAAGGCACAGCGAGGAGAAGGTGTAGCTGAAGTGGAATAAGTGAAGGGTGCAGAGTAACAGGAGGTGAAGTTAGGGATGTTGGGGGTCGATGGTAGTACAGATCATGTGGGACCTTTTGGACCATGATAAGGCCTTAGACTTTCGTTCTGGGTGCAATGAGAACCATTGTAGGGTTTTGAGCAGAGAATTGATAGGGTCTATTCATATCATAGGTCAGGTCAATTATAATCATAAATGTTAAAAATGATTTAAATTTCCCTGTTGAAAGACAGAAATTCTCAGATTCATTTTTTTTTAAATCCAGCTAAACATGATTTATAAGCAATGATATATGTGATTTATATATCAAATCGAAATGATATGGAAAAGTTGGAAATTAAGGACTGAAAGAAGATATGGAGAATAACAAAGAGAAAGCAATAGCTGCAGAATTCAAATCAGACAAAATAAAATTCAAGGCAAAAGAAGATTAAAAAGGACAGAAGAATGGTTCACATCAATAACAAACACAATCACTAAAAAGTTATAGTAGTGTACAAATTCATTGAATATGTGTATCTTTATATGTACGCCTCCCCGCAAACGAATATATCATACTTGCAAATACTCATGGAAATTTATTTATAAAAATGTACCATATACTAGACTACAAAGAACAACTCAATCTATTTCAAAACGTAGAGATCATAAGGCCATATTCTCAGTGTGTAATGTAATGAAACCAGAAATAAACAATAAAAAGAATGGCCAAAAAAAAAAATCGAACTGCTTAGGATTTAACCTACTTTTATTCTGGTGAAAGATGAAATTTTTAAAAAAAGGTATAGACTAGAGCCATACAAAAATGAAAGTGTTGCATAACAAAACCTATGAATTTCAATCAAAGCACAATTCCAAGAAACGTTCATATCTTTAGAGCACCTACAGGAAACTGTGAATGCTTGAAAATAAAATAACCAAGCATCCATCTCAAGAAACTAGATGAAGAACGTTAGCAAAACATAAATAAAAACAAAGAAGAATTTATAAAAATAGGAATTGAAATTAATAACGTGGGAGACAAAAACTACACTGATATAATTTATTGAACATCTACTATATTTGAGATGCTGTTTCAAAAACCTAACTCATTTAGTACTGTTATGATCCCCATTTTATAGATAAAGGAATGAAGCCCAGGGAGATTAACCTACTGGCCACAATGGCACAGCTCCTGAGGGGCAGAGGCAGTGCTAGAATTCAGGCAGTAGGGTTTCTAAGGACACATCCTCTGTCACTAGGCTCATTATCAGGTCTAGAACTGAAATATCCATACTCCCTATCCACTTCTCTATTCAGCACTATGTTGGAAAATCTGTTTTTTTGTGGAAACCGTACCACAATAATTCTAAATATATAACACTTTTGTTCATTTGATACAAAAAAAATTGTCAGTTTTAGTGTCTATACTTTTACATCTGGATAAAAATGGGAAATCGTTCCTAAATAAATTTAAGAATTTACTTATTTTACTTAGTCTCTTATAGACAAGCTCTGCAATTTTCTTTCTGGCTTGCCCTTGATTATATCTTTTTTTTTTTTTTGTGAGGAGGACCAGCCCTGAGCTAACATCCAATGCCAATCCTCCCCTTTGTTGCTGAGGAAGACTGGCCCTGGGCTAACATCTGTGCCCATCTTCCTCTATTTTATATGGGACGCTGCCACAGCATGGCTTAACAAGCGTTGTGTCGGTGCATGCCCGGTATCCGAACCGGTGAACCCTGGGCCACCACAGCGGAGTGCGCGCACTTAACCGCTTGTGCCACCAGGTCGGCCCAATTATATCTTTTTATTATTGTCTGTGTTTAACATCACCTTTCCCCAAAGTTGGAAGCAAAGAAAGGCACAGGAGCTCAGGAAATTGGTACATTTTTCCTACTTATTTTAGATCTGGTAAAAGTTTTAAGAAGGCTAAAATCATTGTCTTAAACGAAGAGCTTGTATAATGTTTAATTTTAATTTATCCTTAGAACTCCCTATCATTTAGAGCCGTAAAATGAAATTTGACTTTTGGTTGGGTGGGAGGGATGTGTGTGCACGCTTGTGTGCGTAACAAGAAGAAACTGAGGTTTATTTAAAATAGAAAAGACATGGGCCGGCCCCGTGGCTTAGCGGTTAAGTGCGCGCGCTCCACTGCTGGCAGCCCGCGTTCGGAGCCCAGGCGTGCACCAACGCACCACTTCTCCGGCCATGCTGAGGCGGCGTCCTACATGCAGCAACTAGAAGGATGTGCAGCTATGACATACAACTATCTACTGGGGCTTTGGGGGGAAAATAAATAAAGAAATAAAAAATAAAATAGAAAAGACAAAGACTATTTTCAAAATACAGTCATATATAGATAAATAAATATGACCTGATTCTCTAACCTCCTTCATTTAATCATACCCCCACCACGCTACCACCAAAAGTAAAACTTACATCGACAAAGATTTCAGCCACGGTTCCTGGGTTGTTCTCTATATGTCTGTTTATATTCTCGTGTGTGTGTGTGTGTGTGTGTGTGTGTGTGAGATATATGTATATATGCAAATATATATGTATATGCATATAAACATACATATTTATATGTATAAATATATATGTAGACACACATATATACATTAGTTTGTTCACATATATATAAACACATGTAGTGGTGCATCATGAAATATAATATATTCCAAATTGAGTTCTGGATTCAATTTGTATGTTCAATTTTACTCTCTGTTTTCCCTTGAGAAAGCTTTTAAATATTTCTGGGACAAAAAATGTTGTGGTAATTTCAGCTGTCCCTGCAACCACTTTCATTATTTCTGTCATTATTACTGCTGCATAATCCGAACATAAAAAAAATGGTGCTGTAACAAATGACTTCCCAGTACTGACAGTTATAGCGGCAGCATTTCAATACTGATGAAAAATTTCCCAGAGAGATCTCTAGCAAGGTTTACATAAACCAAACAGGAAATGGCTGCCACTATTCACATTAAATCCAAACTGTTTGGTGTAACTTTATCTATGTTTTACATTTCAGTAAAATCTCTTTTAGTCTCAACTAGTGAAATTTCATACTTATTAAGGTTGGAAGAAGATAATTTGAGGTTTCATGTGTCGTATTCTTGTTTGTCCTTTGATAAGATCTTTTAAAGATAATTTTTTAAAAGTTATTTTACTTTTTGGTAGTTTAAATTTAATGAACTTTGTAAATTTTTATGATAGGGAGAGGTTTGTTATGACTTTTCCCCAGTGGGCTGCTAATAGAAGTTAGTTTGTCTAGCCCATGTGCTAGATGCTGTCAGTATCAAACTGCCTTTGACTTTCACACCTCTCGGGGGACTAGTAATTGTTGTGTTCAAACAGCCTGTAATTGTGATCCCGCTGGCTTTCTCAGTACGCTTCTGGCTATTAGAATCATTAAACAACTCAGCACCTGTTAACAGCATTGTAAATATTCAACCCTGCTTGTGTGCAGGTTGAGTCCAATATAGAGAAATCTTACAGAGCTCAGCCTCATAAATTAGAGCTTCTGACAAGTCAATTATTGTGAAACTGGGTTTCTCTGTGAAATAAATGAAATAGCATGCTGACAAAAAGGTAGGCTGTCTGTTTATGGCAAAGAGAAGATAATGACTTGATGATTCAATGCACTGAGCATGAAACGACGTTGTATCCTTTCTCAGTAATTAAGCAGTTGTGTAATATTTCTGTATAAATAACCAGTAAATTATGAATTTTATACTGTGGAGAGTGCAGCATGAAAACAGACCTTTTAGCTGTTGCATGCTTTTTCAAGTTAGTAAAGTAATAATTGAAATTAATGATATGTAACGTTTTAAGCTAAATGCTTATAATTATTTAGGCTAGAAATTGGTCAGTGACTGAACAGTTCATTTACATTTAGTTTTATTATTTTACAGTGTCTTGCAAACTAGGTATCTAATTAAGATGTAGCAATATCTTACTTTTATAAGGCATTTGAAAATGTTTTAAGTAACCTTAGAATCTCAGTGCAAATATTAGCAAAAGATAATACTTGGTATAAATCAGTGAAGTTATATCACTAACAAAAATAGATGCATTTTAGTATTTGTGTTGGCTGCATAGGAGACAAGTTTTTAATGATGGACATTTTACTATTATATTCTTGAATATAATATTTTAGCTAGCATTCTTTATTTTTAAGTTGTCACTTTAAAAATAAATAAATAAAAGTTATCACTTACATATACTAGAATGCCTGAAGAAAGCAATTTTAGTGATTTTTTTTACTTCTAAATTATCCCCAGATATCATAAAGATGAGTATTAATATTGAATAAATTGAATATCAATTCAACTACGTAAAATGAATTTTGCATTTCTTCTATTATGGAAATCAGTAAGAATGTTGGTAAGCACATTAGAAAAGAACAATATATTAAGAAGAAATATCGATGGAAATTTTTCATATTATTCTACTCAAAAAAATCCATTAATTTTTAGCAAGTTAGATTATGAATAATATTTTATGTAATCATCAGATAGTTTGTTGTAGTTTCAGAGATATGATTTTGGTTAATTTTTTTTTTTCTTTATTGCAACTTATTTTAAATGTTTAAGAAATGTTTACCCTGACTGTACATTATCTGGATAAAACCTATAAAGTAGTTTTTAAAAAGTCCCAATAGACTTAAATAAACAAACTTTAGAAGGGATATTAGCCCATCAAAGTATATCTTACATATACCAAAAACAATAGATAAAATAAATATAAAAAAGAACCTGTAATTTTTGAAGGAAAGTTTTTATCATTACTGGTTTATTTTTTGTGAGTGTAACAAATTTATTCATTAAAGCATAAAATGCTAAAATTGGTATTCCAGTTATTTTTATAGGAGAGTGGCTTGTGGTAATCAGTAGCAACATCCATGAGATTTTTTTTTTTCAAATGACCTAATAAATTTATAGTTAAAAATGGAATTTTAACTTTTTGTTTTTCACAATAATGTTATTTTCCTAATGTCTTCTTTCTGTAGTTTTAATGACATAAAGAATAGTTTGATTCTTGCTCTACAAATGGTACTACTTAGTCAGTGTCCTGGGCACATTTTCACTTGTGTTTTCAATTTAGAAATAACTTTATCAACTATATCTTATTCCAGACAGCTGAAAATAGTATTGGAAAATTTATAGGCTTAGCAAGCCAAAAGGATGTGAATATAAAGTAAGCACTTATATTGCAGAAAGTTTGGGTGATAAATTTCATTTGTTGGAAAAAAATGAAAGACAAAAACTATTGTTAATAATTTGGAATGGCTTTGGGGATCTGTCTTTTTTATGGGACTTTGAATGTACAGAATTTTTATTTTCACCTCTAATGCAGAATACATTATTCTAACTAAATACTCCTTCTTAGTCATTTTTCAGGATAAAGGAAATATTTTCTAATGGCTTCCAATGCTGGTTTTTCACTTTCATGTATGCCTGGTTAGATAAAAGTCTGTACATTTTTTTTCAATTAACAACAGCCCTGGTTTCAATACTTATCTGTTCATTGATAAATATTGTTTATTTTGGTCTAGGACAAGAGGTTTTCCAGGAAAGGCAATAATTTCTCTACAGACTGAAATTAAAAGTATTTCTTTTTAATGAAAATTAAAATCCTCCACGTATAATTATGATTTATAATTATTTTCCCAAATAAATAGCCATTATTAGTCTTTCCTCAGCAAAGACTCTCATATTTGGGTGTACCTAGCCATTTGTGCTAACTCCTCTTTCTAATGAAAATATATCCTGCCATGATTTAACTCCTGCTTTGTATATTGATAAATACGTTTTTATAGTATACTGACCCCAAACCTTTTCCTTTGAAAATGGGGGAAGTGGGGAGCGGCATGGAATCACAATACTTGACATGTTTCTTCATCCTTCTCAGATTGTAGTTTTCTTTAGACAGCTCCCATTTGAGATGTTAACACTTTTTCCCAGGCTATGAATATCTCCTTCCTAGTCTTGTACAGATGTAAAACCCTCCTGCTGGGGTTTCAATGATGAGAGCCTGTTCTCTGAGGCCCCATTCCACTCCTGTTCCTTGATTTGGATGGAGGAAGGGGAGGTAGGGCATGTAAATTCTCCATGCTGACTAGAGTACAGGGTTCACCCAGCAGGAATTCAAGAACTGCCATGACTGTGGGGCAGTCCCTCACCTTTTGGATCTATTCCAAGGCACAGATTCCTAGTGCTCTTAGGGATTTGCCAAGAACCTCTTGGAGATACGGGAGGAGCATTCAGGTGAACTGCATGTCCTTAGGTTTTTTACTTGGAAAATATCTGGAGCTGAACCTCTGTGTTTTCTGTCTATTGAAGCTTAGTTAGAAAATTTTATTGTTAGGCTGAGGATGTCCCTTCCAATCTTCAGGTAACATTTATTCCTTAAGCACTAGGGGAACGATAATTGATTAAATTTCCTAAAAGAACTCATCTACCACCCAAACCAAGAGTTCAATGAGTTTTGTAAAGTTACTAAGGATGGATTTTTATACACAAAAGGGAATTTTATATATATAAATATATATTAATATGTTAATGTGTCTTAACCCTTTCTAAATCTAGTGCATAATTTTAGTTTGCTATAGATGTGTATGTAATGTGAAGTAATTCCAGTTTTAGCACTGGAAAGTTAGTATCTTTTTAAAGTGATGCTGATTTTTATCTGCTTGTCTTACAAATTTTTAATGTCTTGTCATTGTTGATCAGTGTCATCAAACTTTCGTATGGGGCTTTTGATCTGTAAAATGAGAATGGTGACTGCAGTTGCTTTATTTCTTTGTATGTGTAATTGTTTTTTTGAAATTCTGAAAAGAAAAGAACAATGTGAAATTGAAGTGATCATTTTAATAGAATATATATTGAAACAAATAATGACCTGGCTTGTTTTCTAGCTACTACAATTTGAGTGATGTGAGCCATGATTCTGTGAACAAGTTTCTATCCAATCTGGTCGAGAAGTCCCTGGTTGAGTTGGAACATTCCTATTGTATTGAAATTGGAGAGGTATGACTCAGCCATATACATTCCAACTGCAAAGACTGCCTGGCTTTTTAACAACAGGAGTTTTGCTTCTAATGATAACCAAAAATTGTAATAAAATTGTTGCAATAGCAATTTGTAGTATGAATTATTAATTTTATGAATGTATCCATTTCTGTTGTATTTTTTTATTTATGTCATTTTATCTTTCTTTTGAAATAGGATAATCGGAGCATTGAACCTCTGACATACGGCCGAATTGCCTCTTATTACTATTTGAAGCACCAGACAGTTAGAATGTTCAAGGAGCGTTTGAAACCTGAATGCGGTACTGAAGAATTGCTTTCAATTCTGAGTGTGAGTTTCATGATGTTACTGCATTATTTTTTTAACGTAAAGAGATTATATTTTATAGATTTCATACCTTCTCATTTACTTTGGGTCTTAAATTGTTGCTATCCAGTTCTTCTTAAAATTTGGCAGAAACTGTTTATGAAGTCCTTCCCTCTGTCAAACAAGATCAATACAAAGCAAGATATCTTGGTTCCTACAGGGAGCCAAGTTCCCCATAGATAAGGTGACTGACTGCATAATTTATCATCCAAACCTGGATCTTTCTGATAATGGGGTGGAGCACTATTAATATTGAAGCCAAGATAATAGGTGTAAACTAGGCTGTTGTGGGCAGCCAGGTGATCACCCTCTACTTCTGTCTACTAGCCCCTCTGAATTATAATTGAAAGCTTTTCTCATTGCTTCTTTTGAGTCATTCTTGTTGAATTCATGATGTTACTAAATTTTCCTTACGTAAGGATCCACATGATTAAGATCTCTTAAAATTAATGCCAGGAAAGCTGTTTAACTTTCCCCTCCCAAAAAAAAATACAACCGGATTTATCACATGGTAAAAACCTATCCTAAGTTCATTTTTGCTTTCTGCCAAGTAAATTAAAGTTAAAATTACTATTAGGAATACCTCCTCCATCTTCCTTTCTGCATACTATATATGTCCGTTGTTTATTTTTTTGATCTTTGTTGATTTTAAGTATAATAATTTACCACAAAACTTCATTGGTACATTAGTCAGGACATATGTTACAAGTAAATACTGTATATTATCTTACCCCTCAGATGTGTTGGTGCTTTGTAAAAAAGTTAAGAACCATTGGACTATAATGTCTTTAAGGTCCTTCTCTTCTAAATTCACCAATTCTGAGATAGTTCACTTACTTATTAGGTTTTTTCCTATCTCTCCTGTTGGTGTATCATTCTCAGTAGGCTTCAATATCCCTTTCACAGTTTTCCAATTTTTCAGTATTTTCCCTTTGAGAAACTAGTATATAGATTTTGTGCACAGTGTAGGGCCAAGTACATTGTAGTGAGTCAGAAAACATTTGTTAATGAATAGAGAGGTAGATGGATGGGTCCTGTATTAACCAGTTTTCTATTGTTTGCTCTATAGAAAAGAGTGGAGGATTAAAGTATATGAAGTAGCTATCAAAAAAATGATTTTTTTGTAAAATTAAAAATTCATTTCTAAGGTAGGTATAAAAAAATGAAGAATATTTTTAGATTCCTAAGAATGAGGTTTTTGTCATTTCATAGTCAAAGATTCATAAAAACAGGATTTATCTGGGGGAAAGATAGTAATGGTTAATTAATTTGGGCAAGCATCTTAAATTAGTTATCTGTTAGATTTAAGAATATAATTTTTCTTTCATATTTATCTACCTTGATATATTTACGTAGTCCAGTATTTAAAAGTTGTCTGCTTGGGATCACATATAATAATAGCTAACCCCTCTGTGTATTTTTCATGTGCCAGGCACTGTTCTTGGAACTTTACATTGATAAAGTCATTTAATCTTAACAACCATCACTCATTTGATATTGGTAACATCCCGTTTGTATTCCCGTTTTACAGATTAACCAACTTTTTTTTTTGTAGCCTAGCACCTGAGTATGGGTTCTTAACCACTGTCCTATGCTGCCTCTCATGTCATGCACACACACACACAGTGAGGTGGAAGATACTGAGGTGGGAGGTACAAAGTATCTCATGTTAAGACTGGATGCACATTGTTTGTAAAGGAGGTTTGTGAAAACCCATATGGCTGTTACATTCTGCTTCCCCTTCCACTCCACTAAAGAAGCCCCCAAATGTATACAGTACCAGAGGAATTAAATTATTATCCTCTATGCTTCAGCCTTCCCCATGAAAAGGCATTGATCAGAACAAGAGGTCTGTTTCTTCCCAGCGTTACACTGCCTAAAACCAGTCACACTGATCTCATGGGGTATTTTTATTAAGATAAAGTCAGCTCTTTTGTGACTAACTAAACGAAACAAATCATCTGCAAATATATGTAAAGTAAACTCAACAGACTATTTATATAGATATTGTTTGGTGTACTCCCTTAAAAATTTCCTCAGCAACCATGTTGTAATCTCTTCATCCTATGATGTTTAGTCCAGGGAACTTCAGCTTCTACTGGGTAGTGTCTTAAGTCTGCAGTGTCTCAGTGAGACCTCTTGTTGAATGAGGATAGTGGGGCATTAGAATCTTAGGATACACAGTGACAAGGAGATATGCAGGCACCACTATTTTATTAATTTCTTATCCAGGAATATTCTCTATTCACTGGAGAACATATGTGTAACTACCAGAGAAACATTAAATAATAAAGCAAGATTGTGTTTAAAGTAATTACAGTGCCATTTCTAGAAATCATTCTTTCATTGAGAAGTGTTTTTTAAATGTTTTCTGTGAGCACACCAAAGATTCTTAAATGACTCACGTAGCCTCATTATCCTCCCTACTCTCACCTCCAAAAATGCATATTAATCTCCTTGTGGCTGTAAGACAAGGAGAAAGCAGCAGTCAGACAGGAGCTGTCAGGGACAGAAGGATTAGCACAACTGGGCAAAGACGAGCAGTGGGGGCTGCAGGTAGTGCTTCAAGGGCCTATTTCCATTGTCGTTGTTTTTATTACTATAGTACTTAATGTCACATTATGTTTTTGAACAGTTCAGTATTATAACTTATTCACTATTAGCATCAATACGTCCATCGATGTTTCTGAAGTCATTTTTAAACTTTTTTATTTTTTGAATTTAGTAATTATTTTTAACAAGAATTTTTAGTATTCCTAAGAAGATCACAACTGAAAAGCTTCTATTCTCTTGAGTATTACTTTGCACTTACTGTAATATTTTCATTAATTTAATTTTGACAGTGAATGAAATTTTCTCCTTATTTCTTAGGCCATGTATTGTATTTAACTTTTGGTTTTTAGTTTCTTTAGTATTAAGGATAGTGTAGAAATTACATTAAGATTTTTCTTTTAGGTCCTCTGAGTATGTTCCATTGTGATTATTGTTGGCACAGAGAAAACAAACTAGGAGGTAACCACTGAATGAAAAAAGAATATTAAAACATCGATTCACTTTCACAAAACATTTAAAATATATAAACCTATTATTTCTCTTCAATTAACATAAAGAATAGTTTCAGATGATCTCTTGATTTTATATATTCATAATTGATGATTGATACACTTTTTTAGGCCTTTCTTTCTTTTAGAGAAGGTATGTATTTAGAATCTCATACTAGGCCACAGTTGTTTTTCCTTTATTTAAATGAGTTGAAATTCTTACTCTTTATCTAGTCATTTTGTATGTTACTATCAACTTTTCTGAAATAAGAGTAGAATTTCTTTTTAAGTAGGGATATGATTTTATTTCCTTTATAATATTTACCAGAAAAGGTATTTCCTTTCAAAAATAAAAGAGAAAGCATCTAATCAAGTCACTTCATCATGTGTTTTCTTTCGTGGTGCTTATGGCACTCCAGACTTCCCTCTTCTACAGTGTTCCACAGCAGAAGGTTGTCAGGTTTGATATAATGTTCCATATATTAGGTCCATTTATACCTTATCTTCGTAATTCTATCCTTTATGTTATTTTTCTCTATCAATAGGATGGTTGGGGTCAGCCTGGTATTTTGCAAAATGTTTTTATATTGACAGCATCACCCTTTTGACTGGAGGATGAAGGAAAAAGGAAATTTCTGAGTTTACAGGTGAAACTAAACTCTTCCAGATAGCAAGGAGCTAAGCTAAATGAAATTGTCTTAAGAAATATCTTACCCATATAATGAAGTATGCGTAATTTAGATGTTTTATCCTTAATATATTTATTCTGCATTTGTCTGTGTTAAAATCCATCAGTCACATTTCTATCCTCAGACCGTGTATTTGATTCATCCAAAAACATTTACTGTGTTCCTACAACGTGTGAGGCTCTTTCTAAGTTCAGGAGATAGAATAGTGAACATTACTGACAAACTTTATGTGTGTGTGTGTGTGTGTGTGTGTCTGTCTGTCTGTCTATATTAATACACAGATAAACTATGGGTCATTGTAATAAACCATGAAAGACG